>NC_000072.6:10487500-11162500 GCF_000001635.26 Mus musculus | reverse complement strand
TATGGTTTTGTTCATTTCCATCACCTGTTTGTATGTTTTTTCCTCTTTTTCTGTAAGGACTTCTACCTGTTTGATTGTGTTTTCCTGTTTTTCTTTAAGGACTTGTAACTCTTTAGCAGTGTTCTCCTGTATTTCTTTAAGTGATTTATTAAAGTCCTTCTTGATGTCCTCTACCATCATCATGAGATATGCTTTTAAATCTAGGTCTAGGTTTTCGGGTGTGTTGGGGTGCCCTGGACTGGACGAAGTGGGAGTGCTGGGTTCTGATGATGGTGAGTGGTCTTGGTTCCTGTTAGTAGGATTCCTACGTTTACCTTTCGCCATCTGGTAATCTCTGGAGTTAGTAGTTATAGTTGACTCTGTTTAGAGATAGTTCTTCTGGTGATTCTGTTACCGTCTCTCAGCAGACCTGGGAGACAGATTCTCTTCTCTGAGTTTCAGTGCTCAGAGCACTCTCTGCTGGCAAGCTCTCTTACAGGGAAGGTGCGCAGATATCTTGTTTTTGGACCTCCTCCTGGTCGAAGAAAAGGGCCCAGAACAGGGCCTTTCTCAGAAGCTGTGTTGCTTTGGCAGTTCCCAGAAGCTGTCAGCTTCTGTGGTGCAGACTCTCACCTGTGCAGACTAAATTCCTAAGTTCCAGGGAGTCCCGGAACCAAGATGGCAACTGCTGCTCCTGAGGCTGAGGCCACCTCCCGAGCCAGGCGAACACCTGTCCTCTGGTCCGGATGGTGGCCGGCTGTCTGCAGCCTGCAAAAGGTACTGCCTCAGCGGCTCTGTGCTTCTGCCTGTCCCAGAAGCTGTCCGGTTCTCTGGCGCACCCTCTAACCTGTTCAGACTAATTTCCTAAGTTCTGCTAAGTCCTGGAACCAAGATGGCGACCGCTGCTGCTGAGGCTGAGGCTGCCTCCAGAGCCAGGCGGACACCTGTCCTCTGGTCCGGACAGTGGCTGGCTGTCTGTGGCCCGCCAAGGGTGCTGCTTCAGGGGCTCTGTGCTTCCACCTGTCCCAGAAGCTGTCTGGTTCTCTCGTGCTTCTGTTTATAATACATGCACTGGAATCCTACAAATAAAGTTTCCGATTTGACAAAAATTGAAATAAATCATGAACAAAGGTAATTTTAGTGCTTGTAGTAGGCTGAAGCAGAATGTTGACCAAAAAGAGCTATAGATACCTTCCTTGTCTCTGGAGGATGATCAAGGTTAAGTGAGAAAAGGTGAACAGGAAAGATCATAATATTGTATACTCTGAATAACAAGTTCTTGGTGAAGCCAGCATCTAAGGGTATTTTATGCACTCCAGTAATCTTGTTTCATGACAGTTAGAAGGACACTTTTGTCAAATATGACTGGATTCACCAGGGAATCCTCTTTATGTTCTAACATTGGACTTTCTAAAGCAGAGGTAAATACTTAGGGTTCAGACATCATCATGTTTAAATTTATATTTCAGCAGTAGTATTGGAAAGGCTAGTTTGATCAGTCTCTGGAAATCTGGGACATCACATATGTCCTGGTGTTGTTGGGAAACTGGGACTTAGGTGACATATGTCATGCAGGAAAAGAAAACTTCAGTTCCAGTTAGACTATATCAAAGCATGTCAGAGATATAGCCTAGCCAAGTGGTTATTGAAATAAATTTAGAAGACTAGTTTCCACCAATTATAGAATATAGTTGAAAAAGTGATAGACAATTAAGAATCTCAGGATGACTTATAAGTATCAAAAGGATTTACTGATTTTGAAGCAGAAATAAAATATCAACAGAAAGGAGTTTGAAATTCTAAAGGGTAAAGTACTCCAAGGTGTAACGTAAAGAATGCTACACACATCTGAAAGATGTTCCAGTGGTTAAAAGGACTTAACCCCTAAATCAGATGAACTAAGTTCAATTTCTCAAACCTATGTAAAAGTTAGAGACAACATATACAAATTGTCCTCTGATTTTATCATGAAACCACACCACAACCACCACCACCACCACCACCACCACCACCACCACCACTACCACCCACATGATTATCAACATTACTTAATGTATACACTCATAATTAGAATCCCTTCCCATCAATAATGAAGACAATGATGTATATTAGAAGCCAAAATACTCCTTGGAAGTAATTAAAGGATATAAGTTTAAATGATTTGTACAAAGAAATATGACAACACATTGTCCTGAATATTACACCTTCTCCAGAAGTGACACTTGTAGAGAACTCTATGAATTGCCCCCATTTCTGTCAAAGACCTCTTCATTTTAAGACTTCTGGGCCAAGTCATCAAAGAACACAATGAGATTATTTTCTTCTTCACTTGGCCTATTTTCTGTCACTGTATTATTTATTTTTCTCAGGCATTGAAACATGTATGCATTTTTTTTGCCATCACCTCTTGGTATATAATTCCTTTTAGTTACTTCTTGTTTATATCATATGAAACTAAGAAGTTCAGGGTGATTAGTTGTGTACATTCTAAGATACAATGAATTGGAACTATTTTCAAAAATTTCAAATGAGGGAATCTTCCATATATCCAAGCCTTGATTGAATTAATAGTCATTATTTAAGCATACTATAAAAAGAAGAAATATAACAGTGGATTTAGAACAAGCAGCAGAACAGTTAACAAGCAGGCAAGGACTCCTAGGTTCCCTCCATACCAAATTATGAGCCAGGTGCTGTAGAACAGTGCTATGATTTTAATCTACTCTTTAAAGTTACAGTGAGGGGAGTCAAGTGTTCAAGGTCATTCTTGGATATATAAAGAGCTCAAGACTACTCTGCCTCAAATCAGGCAACAACTCCTCCCCAAAAAGTTATGTAGTAAATAAGTCTACTCACAGTGTGCACATTTACTTTGAGTCATCCCAAATAATAATGGCTAAAAATTTTGATAAATCACAAATAGATACAGAAAAGGAAGTGTAGGAAAAGTGGATTAAAGTTCCTTGGCGTAGGTGTGGTCTTGCTGGAGGAAGTTTGTCACTGTGGGAGTGGGCTTTTAGGCACTATGATGAAGTTCTGCCCAGTGTTAAAGTGACTCTAACCCTCTCTGTTACCTGTGGAAGATAGTCTCCTCCTAGACAACTTTAGATCAAGATATAGAACTCTTGACTCCTTCAGCATCAAGTCTGCCTTCATGCTACCATGCTTATGGCCAGGATGATAGGGGATTAAGCCTCTGAAACTGTAAGACAAACCCAAGGGAAATATCTATTATAAGAGTTACTCGGGTTATAATGTCTCTTCACAGCAGTTTAAGAGTAAATCTGACAGGCCATATGAGTGAAAAATGCAAGTCTCTCTCTCTGTCTCTGTCTCTGTCTCTTGCTGTCTCCCTCTCTCCCTCCCTCCCCCCTTCCTTCTTCTCTCCCTTCATCCTTCTCTGTATCTCTCTCTTTTAATGCCTGTTCTTGTAGCTCTGGATGTGGCTGTTAGTTACTTCTCCAGAAACATTTCGACCATGTTTCCACCATAATGATAACTGACTAACTCCCCTGAAACCTTAACTAAACCCCAACTAAATGCTGTATTTTAAAAATGTTGCTTTGGTTATTTAGAACACAACAATAATCAAGACACCATTTTTTTCCTTTTAATGTCTCTATACTTTCTGAAGATCTTAAACTACAACAAAAGTATGTACTGGATATTTCCCAGAATTTTTTGGTAGCTGACTTCTTTTTCTCTTTTATTCTTTACACTTTCTTCCTTTGTTTCTTTGGTTAGGGACAAAGTTCTACTCCATCTGATGCTGACCTGGAAACATCTAAATGCAATCTGGTTTTATTTACATTCATGCAATCCATCCACTTCAGCCTTCAAAGTATTGTGAGTACAGGTGTGAGGGACATTTTCTGTGTTGGTTTCATCATAACTTGAGAAATAATGCATAATTGTTGAAATATACAAATAAAACCATAATTTTATTTATTTTATATGTTAATTTTCACCCTATTATCTTGTGATATAAATCTATGAGCTGCTCTTTATTCTTACTGTGCTTAAAACAGCATGTATATATGTACTCATAATTGAATTATACTATGCACATCATATTTGATTTGATACTTTCTGTACATATATGTTATTTTTGTACTTTTAAATTAGATATATAAATGTGTTTTCTCTAACAGCAATGTAATTTTATTGGATTGCTGGTATTTATTAAATTACTCTTTCATTTATGGACAGTAGAGTTAATTCCAGAGGGTAATTTTAATCACAAAATGATTCAGTAAATGTAGTATTTATACATAATTAATGTGCAATGAATTCTCAAAAGTGAGATTAAGTACTTCTATTTTTACAAAGTAAGAGATTATTTTCTTAAAACACTATGAAGTTAAAAATATGTAATGCTCCCTATAGTGTTCAAGTCAGACAGTAGAAGAAGGCTGAAAAACTCCCATTACTGTGCATTCTAGAACGTATATGCTCTACAACTTTAGAAAGCCCTTCAGATCACTAGTTGGTGTGTGAATGCTCTGCAGATTTATCCACAACTTTAAAACTCATGAGGCTGAAATTGGCAGGAAAGGCCTGGGGATTTTTAGTAATTATAGTGTTTCTCTTTGTTATTCAGGAATGTTGGTATGAGAGCACAGTTTTTAAGTAGGATCATTTACAGCAGTTGGGTTGAAAGGTCCATATAAAAGAGCCTAGTGAGTCACATAGATGAAACCTAACTATCCAAAGTATAGCAATGCCAATTATTGTGATGAATGTTGAGGTTACAATTTAATACCAAGGGGCCATACACATGAGGATTATAGATTTTTTTTTAACAGAACATGGTACCCTTTGGGGAAATAGGCAAACAGAAAATAGAAATCAATTGGAACTTCAGGACAATTTAAGCATCAAGAAGCTTAGTAGGTAGTTTCCCAGTAACAAACCACAATCCATGACCAGGGAGATACTTCCATCAGTAAAGTGCTTAACACAAAAGCATAAGGGCCTGAGTTCAGATGTCCAATATGACAGTGCATGTTTGTAAAATCAGTGCTGGGGATGCAGGGGTAGGAAGATTTCTTAAGTCTTGTTCGCTACTTAGTCTAGCAAAATTGATGATCTCCAAGTCTTGATGAAAGACTCTGTCATGCACACATTAAAAAGTAAAAATTAATTATCAGGGACTTCTTGCCTGTACATTCATATATATTCACAAACATATGTACACCCACACACAAATGTATATTCAAATATACATCTATACATATGCCACACACACACACACACACACACACACACACACACACACACATCTAAAAAGGGAACAAAAAGAAAAAGAAAAAAATTTCAACCCCTGCAAAGTTTATTAAAGGCTTATTAATTGAAAGAAGTATACCAAGAGAACAGACTCTGAAGCATCATATCAAAAACATATGATGGCAAGTCTTCACATGGTTCTGTGGAAGGACAATAGCCAAATAGAATAACTCTTACTAGAATATTTAAATAATGAGTTAAAAGAAACATTTGAAGGAGTTTTTAACAGTTTGTGTCTAAACCCGAAACTCAAATAACTGTAAACTTCTTTCCTTTTCTTTGAGACAATATCTTACTGATCAGCCCAAGCTGTCCTTTATATGACTGTTTAGTCTAGCTCAAACTAATGGCAATCCTCCTGCCTCATCTTCCTGTGCACAGAGATGACAAGATTAAAAAATAATATCCACTTTTTTTCTCCATTTAAGAATTGATTTATGTAGAAGTTGGGAAATAAATAAAGCCCTCGGAAAAGAAAAACTCACAGTGCTTATGTTGCAAATTTATTCTGGAATGATTTCCTATACTAATTTTATTGGACCTAAATATATAATCCAAACAAATATCTTAGTGGTTGCTGCAGACACCATCCTTGCCCTTTTGTTGATATATAACAGCTATTATAGGGAATAAGACAAAAGACATACTATAAATCTGTGTTATTTCTGACCAATGTAGCAGATCAGAGCAATATACATCTAGGCTATACACATGGAGATTTGTGTTATGTACAAGAATGTAAAGGACTCTCAAGCAAGTGTTCCCATCATAATTCCATCTTGTTCCTTGCACCTCAAAGAAGAATTGAAAAATAATGAAGTAGAACAATTATATACAATAGCTCCATAAATGACATTCTGAAAAAAATAAAAGAGCTGAATTTACATACTGAGAGAGGATTCTTGGCAGGGAAAATTGATCCAGGTGAGCAACAAGACATTTCCTTGTGAAATTATAAGAAAATGTAGTACAAAAGAAAAAAAGTCAAAGCTCCAAGGAGAAATATCAAATATCTTGTAAGAATAAAATGTCAACTTGACTTCGTATTTCTTTCCACAACATTTAACATCTTCAAACAATGAAATGACATAGATACAAAAAAAAAGGGAGGAAAGTAGGTTGTGCAGAACACAGATACAGGGCCTGCTCCTGTTACAGTCAAGTAACTTTCAACATACAGAGTTTAGGGCCATATTTATACTTGAAATATTTTAAAAGGTTCCTGAAGCATACATGGTAGACTTAGTAAATATATCAGGAATACTTTGCGTAAAGGACTAAAAGTAGATTGGAACTAGAATTATAATTTATGATGGTAGATTAGTAAGATTAAAGATGGTAGATTAGTAAGATGCAAAGCATGTGAATGTTATATATCTTGTCAAAACAGATCTGTCAATATTGGAAAGAGAGGGATTCTGAGAACTAAGTTTCTGTAATTCATTATTTCTAATAGAAGGAATTAAGCTGTACTATGCTATTAAATGCACATATGCTTATATGTATGTATATATGTATGTATGTATGTATGATGTGTGGTTATGTGTAGTCTTACCTATAGCTTTTGGTACTGGTAGAATTAATGCAAGAAAATAATTCTGCAGTTAAAATGCCTGATATATATATAGAAGTATAAGGTTAATCTTGAAATACATGGTTTGATGTTTTACAGTAGATATATTTTGAGAAGTAGAAAGAATTTACGCAAAAACAATATAAGTATAGTAACTACATAAACATGCACATATTTGGTTATTGTTAAATATTTTGTTGCATTCATATTTGTATGATATATTTTCATATAAGCTACCAATGTAGTAGGCTTGATTAGAGCAACATTACCGCAAATCCAACTAATGCTGTGTGCTGTGATGTAATGAGGCTAAATAGTGTAAGAGGACTTTTCAGGCCTCTTCCCTGTGGGAGCATGATCACATGCTCCTTCCATCCCAGACTATAAGGTTGTTGTAGGAACACGTCACTGCATGAGCTACTTAGAACTAACCCTTCCAAGACTTAGTCTTTTAAGTATTGTCATTTGTTCTCACCAGAATCTTCAACTTTGTCTATATGCAAGGATTTCTTTCACCTAAGAGAGCCTATGAGACATTTCTAACTAGCCTGTTTTATATATTTCTCCATTTATTTCTCTGGGGATTTCTCAGGAATGATTTATGAATACTAGTTCATTCTATTTGCCAATTGCTAAAACCATTGGATTACTTCTGTAGTCATAGCAACATATTTTGTGATCCATTCCTGTCTTCTTTAATTAAAATAGTTTTTCCATTTATAAGTTAAAAGAGTTTGAAGCACCCATACTAGAGACAATTCTGTGGTGTCATTGTATGCTATTCCCTGGAACTTTAATTGTTATCTAGAAAGTGCATTACCAGGTACATTCCTCTTGAACACTACTTTGCTTACAAATGTTGAATGTCCAAGGAATATTTAAAAGAAAGTTTAAAAATAGAAGTTTCTTAAAGTTTTATTTCTGTGTATAGTTGATAATACTTAAAACACTTTATTTTTCATTCTATGATACCCTTAATCATCAACTTAATAAAGGCAATTGTGTAGGGATATAAGTCAATAGCTGAGCATCATAGATGGAGTGGATGGTAAGGTAGGAGGAAGAAATGATGCATTCTAGAGTAGGAAGCAAACACTTTCACTTTTTAAAGAAACACAGCCACTTTGAAAGTTTCCACTAGGATTTTAGACTGTCTACCTCACCCACACTGGATTTTTCATACCTTCAAACTTGTTGTATCCAGCTCATAAAACTCTGAGGCAAACAGATTGAAGAACAGCAGTCTCCTGGTCTTGGGACCAAGAGCATGCTGTCTAACTTTTCAGCCCTTTGAACTTGAACCACCCCTACTAATCATAACTGATTTGGTAGGCTGAGGGGGCCATTCCTGATGGCTTTGCTGATTAATGCCTTGTGGCAGTTATTCCAATTCCTTGTGACTTTCCATCTGGGTAAATAGCTTTCATCATTAGGTAATGGTTGCTTTGTTAGGCTATCAAATTACTAAGCAGTTTATACAATCTAATTCTGATGTAACATGATTTGATTTAATAATTAGTTATGATTTTCCCATTTCTACTTTTAGATTATGGCAATTTAAAATGTTCTGATTTTGCCTGTGTTTCCTCATCCTCCTGGCATTTGTATTCCTTCCCAAATAAGTTATATCATTTTTTTAAAGAATAAAATAATAGATGAGCTAGTGGCCACTATAATTTACCTGTCATCATTATCTTCCAAATTTGGAATATATCTCCATGTTCCATCATAAATTGTATAATTTCAGAAATGTAGCATCATGAAACCATGGAGAAGACATTTCTTATGTTAATGTCACAAAAAGATGATTACTTTTTTTTTTAATTAGAAGACATAATGTCATCAAATGATTTCACTGGGTTAGGAAGAGAGTAGTATGGTGAAAGAGATTTCTAAGTCCATTTTAAAATGTTGGCTGGCATGAAACTAGGTAGCCCAGGGACCCAGAGGCAAATCAAATACTACTATTACTACTACTACTACTACTACTACTACTACTACTACTACTACTACTACAACAAAACAAAGAACAATGAAATGATTCCAAATAATATTTTATACTCATAGATCAGTGCCTTGGTCAGCCATCATCAGAGAAACTTCCTCCTGAAGAAGATGGGGACAAGTATAAAAACCCACAGCCAGACATTATGTATACAATGAGAGAATTTGGAACACACAGCCCTAAATAGCATATCTACATCAAATACTTCATCTCAGATCTCAGGCAATGCCATCAAAAAGGAGGCCCAAAGAGAGAAAGAGTCAAGGGGGTGGAGGACATCAAGGAAACTATGCCCATTAAATCAACAATATTGACCCATATGCGTTTACAGAGACTCAGGGAGGACCCACAGTGCCTCCACAGGTCTGCACTAGATGGGGTCTTATAGCTAAAAGGAGAAGTAGACACATGTATCTATTCCTAACCCTGAAGCTATCTTCAATTAATAACCTCTTGCAAATGTATATATAGTTTTCTCTAAGGAAATGTCACTGAGAAAGTAATATTCTTAAGTGTTGGCTGAATAGCCAGCAGTAGATGACGAACAGAAAATGAACTCAGAGGCATTTTTTAAAGGTTCCTTGTCTTATAAAATTATGCTAGGGATTTTTAAATTTTATCTTATTTATTTATTAGTTTTTATTTATGTATTTTTCTTATCTTTTTTTATCATATAAGTCTTTTGCACACATATCATGGCTTCTGATTTAGTTCTTGTGGGATTCTGGTGTGTGGTAATTAATGTGTCTCTGTTTCTTAAGACTTTGTTTGGTTCATTTTCTTCTGTTTGTTTGATTTGTCCTATTCTAGTGTATTAATTTTTGTTTGATCCTATTATATTTTATTATTATCCCTTAGAAGCCTGGTTTTCTTTTTTACTAATAATTTTCATTGAAAATTGAATATTTTTCTCATACAGTACATCCTGATTTTAGTTCTCTATCCCTCCAATCTTTCTAGTTTTTCATTCCCTCCCCTACCCCCTGGACCTACTCACTTCCTGTCGCTCATTGGGAAAGAGTCTGCTTCTAAGAAACAACCTAACATAATGAAATAAAATATAATAAGATGAAGCAAAAACTATCATATCAAAGTAAACAGCAACCCAGCAGAAGAAAAGAGTCCTAAAAAGAAGCATAAGAAACCAGAGACACACTTTTTTTCACGGTCAGGATTCCCATAAATATGCTAAGCTTATTTATACAGAAGACCTGATGCAGAAGCAAGTCTGCCTAGTGCTTGCTGCTTCCGTCTCTGTGTGTTTATATGTGGCTTGTTTAGTTGATTCAAAGGGCCTTGTTCTCCTGGTGTCCTCTATCTCTGATGGCTCTTACAATCCATCCAACAGCTCTTCTATTTCCCTGATCTCTGAGTTGAAGGGACATTGTGGTTGTGGTTCTTTGCAACTGTTCTCATCTGCCACTGGAAGAAGCATCTCTGATGGTGACCAGATAAGTCACTGATCTATGAATACAGCATAATATTCTTTACAATTATTTTATTGAGACTATTTATTTTTCAAATCAGTAATGTTTGGCTTTGCTCTAGGATGCTGGGATACCTAGTCTTTGGTTCTTAGTTACCTAAGTACAATTGGGTATGGGTTCCTTCTTGCACAGTCAAGTCAAATTAGACATTGTTTGGCTATTCCCACAAGTTCTGTGCCACCATTTCCCCTAGCATATTTTGAAGGAGCGGCAGATGGAAGATCAAATGTCTTGTGAATGGGTTCTTTTTCTCTTTTGGTACCCTACAGAATATCTGTCCATACAAAGTAGATCATAGGAGTAAAGGCTTCATGTATGTTTGCACTGAAATTCCGCACCTGATATTCCTCCTGTCCCCAACTACTCCTGTTTGCCCATAAAATCTCTTTTATTTACCCCTCCCAGGGATATCCATGCACCACCCTAGACTATTTTTTTTCTCAAAAGAAGAATGGTAAAAAAAAATGGTACATTTACAAGGAATATTACATGGCGTTTAAAAAAATGACACCATGAAATTTATACACAAATGGATAGAATTAGAAAAAAATCATTTTGAGTGAGATAACCCAAATCCAGAAAGGTAAATGTAGTATGCATTCACTTATAAAGGAATATTAGTGATTAACTAAATTATAGCCTGTTTGTTTTCTAATGAGAGACAGAAATGAGGTGGGTCCATATGGGAGAGAATGTGGAGAAGAAATGGAGAAATAGGAGCAGTAGAAGGTGAAGAAACTATTACCAGGACATGTTGTGTGAGAAAAAAATATCTATTTTCAATAAAAAGTTAAAAGATGCCTGACCTGGCTATGCCAAAAGTTATCAAATTTCCGCATTTATATATAACCCATTTCTAAACAAATAGAATTTTATTGCTTATCAAAGAGTAAGTTACTACCCATACAGAATCTTGCTAGCACAAACAAGATTTAAGTTCAAAGGTGAAGTACTTTCAACTTTTGAGTAACCTGCTCACATGCATGTTTCTCTGAATGCAATGGTGAGTAAAAGTGAGGAAATTTGATCTCATAGTAATGCAGAAGAGTGAATGCCAGTGAGGTGATGGGAACATCTCTGGAGAGTCAACAACTCATGTGTTGAGGTCAGGAGAGTTGTACATAATTATAGAAGAAAAATATTTATTGGACATGATGCCATACTCTTACACTTCCAGTAACTGAGAGGGAGAAGAGGCAGAGGCAGAGGCAGAGGCAGAGGCAGAGGCAGAGGCAGAGGCAGAGGCAGAGGCAGAGGCAGAGGCAGAGGCAGAGGCAGAGTCAGAGGCAAGTCAGGAGGACTCCTAACAGTTTGGGATGATACTAGACTATACAGAAAATTCCAAGACAGCTTGGATTACAGAGGGACCTCTCTCTCAACAAGCAATCAGGGAAGCAAGCCAGCAAGCAAATAAGCAAACAAATGAATGGAAGAACAGACAATCAACAAAGACATTCATAAAATTCAAATGGATTATTTTATGCTAAAATTGACAAGCCAAATCATTTCTAGTTCCAATGATTATCTTTTCAGACAAAGTTTTCATAACTTGATGTTTCTGGAGATAGTTTTTTCCTGGATGGATTATCATGGTAATGAAGACATCAATTGGTGACATAAATGTTCTTTTTCCAAAAATATAGACAGAAAAGATAACTATGCAAACAGATTACTTCCCAGAAAAGATTATAATGATGATTAATGTTTAAAATACTAATAATAGGACCGATTTTACGAACTATATTTGTCTGATCTCATGTAAACTATGCAATATGCAAATATTTGCAACAGTTTCAATGTTTAGTATTTTCTTACATTCAGTAACTTATATCATAGTTCAACTATGATATTTGACTCTGATTTCACAGCTGCATCCCAGTTTTACATATAAAGAATAACCCCTAAGTAGTAAAAGATATGTCATGGGAACTTTTCAATATACTTACATTTTAGAATTATGCAAAATCAACACTGAGCTAAGTTCTGGTTTTCAGAATAGGACTCAACTGTAGCTAACCTAAGAAAACCATCAATTAAGTCTAAGGACTCTCTAAGATTAAACACAATAAAAGAGTTAAGGATTTGTTGATGAGGTTATTTCAGCATTAATTGTTAATTAGCGATGAATGGGCCAAGGTAAATAAGCCTGAGATTTCATTGAGATGGATAAATAAGAGTGTTACATGGGAGTCTGTCATGACTGAGAGATAACTAATCCACCCCATGCACCACTGCTAAGCACAGACTGGTTTTAAGTTTTTATTTTAACTTTTTAAGAAATTACCAATATAGATGATGATCCTGTTAAGGCACAATAGAATCTATGTTCTTTCCCTATTTTCTAGGAAATGAAGGGGATATGAATACGTGAAACTCTATGACTTCTAGGATGAGAAACAAATACCCAAACATCCCTAAGTAACTTTCTGGTGAAATATATTCAAGAACTGTAAAAATAAATCACATATGTGTGTGCATGCACACACTCACACCCAATTTGTATGCAATGAAGGGGGAAAAAAAACAAGGAGACAAAGAAAAAGAAAATCTAAGTTGATATAATTTGAATCAAACATTGATTCATATATTTCTTTATCCTACTTCCTAGTGATTAATTGGCAGATATGGATATTTGAGAGGAAGATCATGACAGAGTGTCATCCCATTTCTTCATAAAATACATCACTGGATCAGAATGGGATGACTGCTAGGGATATCCCTGACTATCTACTTGAGCCAATATTTTGCAGTTTTCTACACCATGGACTTATTTCTTTCCAAATCACCCACTCCTGTGTAAAAGTTGTCATGTTTGGCTCACACCACAAGCTGGAGGAGTGATGAGATGCTGCCGAGAGGGAGCAGTATCGTAGAAATGATTTGCAATTTGGAAGTGTTCATTCTCTCCCACTTAATCTTATTTTATTACTGTAGATTTTTTGGTAAACTATTTTAGTCCAGTTGCCTTTCTAATTCACAAGGATGTAAAGATGCCTGTATTTGTCTACATTTCTTCAGTATACACTCTGGCCACTCCCTCTACTCAGCAACTCAACAAAAGTACAGGGAATGCTTCATACTAGCCTTGTTATACACTCTCTATTCTGTAATACATTAATAATTTAACATTTGGCTTGGAATATTTTCTTCTTATATATGTAGCTAGGTTCTGCATATTCCCTAGGATCTATAGTTGATAGCCTTTGAAAATACTGCCTCTCTACTGTCCTCTTGAAGTATTTTAATACTCTCGAGATACTGCTTATATAACTTATTAAATATATTTTAGAATAAAATTTCTTCTACTTTACAACTGTCAATATGTCATATATAAGACAACGTATACATTCCACTATCAGTAAGCTCCTAGTATATAAAACAGATCTGCAACTCCAAAATCAAGAACATACATCAAACCTTTGGGAACCAAAACTTTTCTTATTCCTTACATTGTGGCAGAAATAGATCCATGCTGCATTCACTTCAAGGTATCCTCTTGCAGTAACATCATAATACAGTATGTAATGTGTGGCACACATTTTAGTGATTTTAGTTATCTGTCTTTCTCCAAGGAAGATCCCACAGGGAATTCTAGTGTATGGTATATGGATCCTGAACAAACTGTAACATAAAAGGCAATAAGTATCCTGGAAACACAACAATGGTGTGCTGCTTTATATTTCTTTGTAATATCAGTTACTGGGATAAGAGTCTATTCAACTTAAAATAAACTGTGCTAATGTATTTATGGCATAGAAATTGGCAGGTGCACTGAAGAAGTAAAGTGGAAATTCCTAGTTTCGTTGGAGACTCAGTTGTGTCATTTGATGTTTTTTGTGGAAACTGTCTTGTGAGAGGATGTTTTTGCTGAAGCAGACATGTGGGAGGATGTTTTGCTAATAGCAGACACATGGCGTGTTTCGTTAGCCAGCCTAGAAAAGGGGCATGTTATGTTTCACTAGAGTAGATGCTTGAGAGAGCATGTGATATTTGGAAAGGATATAGGTTTAGCCCAAAGGACAGTGGACAATGCTAGATAGTATTGATTCATCATGCCATTCTTTGTTGGTCATCATTGTGCTTTGCTGATGTTGGTTGGTATAGCTATGCCTTACCATTCTTGGCTGGTCATCCTTGGTTGTGAATTCATAGAGAGAAATACACAATAAATCTTGTGGTAGTATTCCAGTGGCTTCTGAGGACTCAGGCTGTTTGCCAGATTCTTGCAGTCTCTTCTAGGTCAACATGTTCCTGCTGATTTGTGAATGATGTTCGCAAGTCCTAACATTGCTGATTCATGAATGGTGTTTGGAAGTGGATGAAGCTCCCACTGCTGACTCATGTGAATAGAACTGCTGACCTACTGACAACACAAATTGGATTTATTCCAAAGAAACATTTCTAAAAAGGTCCACATCTTTCTATGCTCTTTTTACCCTTTCCTTTTCACTACCTCTGTTGGATTATGGGCTAGAAGAGACATTAAGCCTTTATGAACACTTATTAAAAATAGGTTTTGAAAGATCTAAGACTGCAAACAACAACAACAACCGCTATCTCTCATACCCTAGTGGGTGATTGTTAACCACTTCTCCATCTCTATTAAGTCTTCATTGGTTATTTGCTTTTTGCTTCATAAGGAGTGGCCACTGTGTAGCCAATAGCAATAGGTTTTCTTGAGTTAAATATACAACAAGTTGAGGAATTATAACTATTTTCAGTTGCATCATACAGATCTAAAGTTCATAGAAATCTCATCTTGCAAGTTCACTGACGCTGTTTATTTTTGTTCAGTAATAAAGAGGAACTCAAACAACACAATGCTTACACTTAATCATCCTTTTCTTACTGCTGATAAATACTTAATAGTCTGTAGTACAAAGAACATTGGGCATGATTCAAAGAAAAAGATTGGGTTTCTTAATTTAACAGAACAATTGGTATTAACACTATTCAGAGTAATTCAATGACAAAGAAAAGTATGATCTCTGCCATGATAATTTGGTAGACCCTTTACAAAGAGCACTGAACTAGCAAACGAAATCCTGTGGAACACCCTCCCAGTTACTAAATAGTTCAGTGCTTTCAAGAACTGAACTAATCTCAAATCTGTCTCAACACCTCTCAACCCCAGCCTCAAAATTGATATGAGAGAAGAGGTTCTCACCTTATTTCTTCCCATTTTAACACTCCCCGGACATTGTTCCTAGCACATTTGTTCTCCTGGAAGTTATTAAATCTCTGTGTTAAATAATTGAGAATTTAAGTTATGTTTTAGGCAATCTTTCTTGTCATTTATTACTTATAAGTGTACCTGTACAAAATTAATGACTATGGAACGCATGCATTATATATATATGTGTGTGTGTGTGTGTGTGTGTGTGTGTGTGTATACTCAAATGTTTGGTATCATAATGTCTGCTATCTCCTTTGACTTTTGTTGTTGTTGCTGTTGCCATTATGGTTGTTGAAATCCTTCCTTAACCTACTTACTGCCAAACTTCTATTTAGGACCCATGATACGACTCCCTTAGGTCTTGCTTGTCCTGACACTTTCTTTTTCAATATTCTGTCTATGTTTATGGTCTTTTGTGTGAAATTTTATTTATTAAAATGTTCTTTGGCATGTTCTTTTTAAAGTAATTACAATAGGAGACAAACTGTCCATGCTTGGCATTTTGTACTTTGTTATAAAATTATGCTATTTCAATGCAAACTTGAATTTCTCAGTGTTCCGACCACTAAGCTGTTTCATTATTTTTTTCATCAGGTGTAAAATGTAGAACAAAGCATTCCTCTGATAGAAAGGTCTGTAAACACTTTAGTTGATATTTCAGTTATAGCATCGTGAAGCTTATTTATTTTTCTTTTAAAAATGAATTATATAGAGTCTGAGAGGAGTTGACATCTTTATGCTTTAAAATGAATTGCAAACATCTGTTTTTATGTATATTACAGAGAGTTGAGTGATTTTGCTTTTGACATCAAAGGTATAAAATATCCACAAATGCTTTGTTTTTTTATTTTTCATTCCCTTAAAACTATTTTCTACCTGTATTCATTGGCTTATATCATGAATTTAGCCACTTGGACATGATATTCTATAAGTTACACAAACCCTTAATTTTCTGTTATAGGTTAAAAATATTTTCTTCTGGCATAAAATTATTATAGTCAGATTTTGTTTTTTTTCTCAAGCAACTAAAGTACCCACATATATGCCAGGTGTATGCCGTCATCATTAACATTGATCAGTTTAATAGAATTCTGAGATAAAAATTATTAACTATATTATTAACATCAGGTTGTATATGGGTGTATATATATGTATATATATATACATATATACATATATACATACATGCATACATACATGGCAAAGGGTAAATAAATATTAACAGACTAATAATAGTAGAACTAAGACTTGATTCAGGCAATGCAGCCTAAATTTCCAATTACTGGTGTTTGTATGTGTGTATGTGTATGTGTATGTGTATGTGTATGTGTATGTGTATGTGTATGTGCATGTGTATGTATATGTGGGTTTGTCTCTCTCTGTGTGTGTGTGTGTGTGTGTGTGTGTGTGTGTGTTTGTAAGTAAGATGCCCTATGTACCTAGAAATCAATATAATTTTTTAAGAAAAAGTATTGGAAGTAATGAATGTTCCATGTATTTTGAAATGTTATGTGTTTTGTTCAAGCTTGACTTATCTTTCTCCTATACAAACTCAAAGCAGAGCTTTCAAAAGCAATGAATATCAGGCACGAGGCTCCTTTGTTAAAAGCAATTTTGCTTCTTTATTTTATGAATACCTATCCTTTCCTGTACTGTATAGTGCACATTTTAAACAGCAAGGAGTCCCATTAAAGATATTTACTGAATTGATTTTTTGAAACAGCAGAATTATTTCAGGCTTTAGAAGCAGAAGAAATGTTTAGAGAAGGCAATTGTCTTGTAAAGAGTAATACACTGTATTGAATGCAGCCCCAAACAGTGATAGGGAAGACGGAATCAGCCACTAAATGGCCATTGTGGTTTAAGCTGGAAATGTGGCTTAGCAGTTACAGAGCTGCTGTTCTTTAATCATAATGTAGTTCAGTTGTCAGCACCTGTAACGTAAGGCTAACACCTGCTTCTGATTCCAGCTCCAAGTGAGATGACACTCTCTTCTGGCCTCCACAAGCACCTGAAGTCATGCATGTGAACACACATGTGCAAAAACAAAAAGAGTAAAATGAAATATTAAGGTAATTCTTTCTTTTTTAAATATATTACCAGAAAATTAATAATTAGGGTTTTAATGAAGTCATTGAAGAAAAGAGAAATGTTAACATTGTCTACTAAATAGTACTCATTTGCAATAAAATTTATTTTCTCTTTTATCCTTATTTTGACCTGTTTGACTAATGATGTTTATGTTCTATTTGATAATAGCACTGAGACAACTGCAAGAGTTAAGAGCACAATTATTTGAATGCAGTGTTTTGATTAATTGAGATGAAATGTTAAAAGTAAAATGTTAGAGGTGAATTTAGGAGGTAATTATTTATCAACATACATATTAAGCCCTAATACACATGGATTTTAACATAGTATGGCACAATAAAACAGTCAATATTCCATCTTCCTGGTTGTCAGCTTTCAGTCTACCACCTGATCCATATGCATTTGACAAAGTTACTTAGTTTTCTCTCCATAAACATTAATATATTTGGTCATTTAATTTTCAAATAACTCTTAGGAATTTCCTCCTTATCAATAACTCTCCTAGATTATTGTGGTAAAAATCATAGACTTTCTACCCACAACCACAGGCACACAGAATAAGGAATTGTACTGAGATAAATTATGTGTTTATTTTTAATTAAACCAGTTCCACCATGCAGCTTAAGCTGGCATAGGGGCCATTATTCCACTGAGTCCCAAGCTCGTATTGCAGTCACTGGTCATCGTGGTCTGCTTCATTCAAAGTACCCTTCACAGCAGGGACATAAAATCGGATGTTGTAAAATGACTAAATGGGGTGAACCTGAACCTGGCAAAGTTTAAAGTATTGTAGGAAAAAGCACAATTAATATGAAAAAAAAAAAAACATGAGCATGTAGGAAGAAAGAGAAGACTCCAGCAAGTGAAAAGGCAGAGAGAGAGAGAGAGAGAGAGAGAGAGAGAGAGAGAGAGAGAGAGAGAGAGAGAGAGAGACTAGGTAAGGAGCACCTGCACTGGAAGACTCCACCTGAGCTGGAAGATGAGTGCTCTCAGCAGGGCTGAGGGTATACTTTGTGTCCAAGAATGTATTTCTCAAAGAAAAGATACAAAGTGAATAAAAGGTCTAGGTCATCTTTCTGTGCAGCACCATGGGGATTATTTATCCCTTCCTCTTTAAGAGTTGGCCATCTCTTTCCCATTTCTTAGAGCTAAAGCTAAGGCTTATTTTTATTATCATTTATTTTTATTAGATTTTTTTATTTACATTTTAAATGTTATCCCCTTTCCTGGTTTCCCCTCCAAAAAACCCCTATACCACGCCCCTCTGCCTACTCACCAACCCACCCACTCCTGCTTCCTGGCCCTCACATTCCCCTACACTGGGCCATAGAGCTTTCACAGGACCAAGGGCCTCTCCTCCCAATGATAACAGAGTAGGCCATCCTCTGCTACATATGCAGCTGGAACCATGAGTCCCATCATGTGTACTCTTTGGTTGGTAGATTAGTCCCTGGGAGCTCAGAGGGAACTGGTTAGTTCATATTGCTGTTCCAAGGCTTTAATGATGATGCTGCATGCTAGTGAATGATCCCAGAGTAGAAGGACTATTGATAGCTCCACATGAAAGACGACATAGCACCTTCTGGTACCATGAAAACTAATGTACAGGGAAGAAGCATTCAGGTCATTTCCAGCTCCTGTATCTGAAGTATAAGCAACAATCAATCCTTCCATCCTTAGTGGCACACAAAACATACTAGTAAAAACCTATAATATGTTGGGTGTGTCTTGGGCAACCTTGACCAACAACTCAAGAGCAGGCCTCTCAAGTCTGCTGTTACGGTGTTTTTAGGTGGCCTTTGGTACTGTGACGGCACATGTCAGCACGTATGAGAAAATTATATTTAAACTACGTCTGTGTATATATTCTGTCATATTTTTTCATTCTTTTCAGATTTTATACAGTTTATTCTGATCCTCTTCATCATCCACTCCTCTCCAAATATCTCTCATATCCCTCTCAACCTCTCTACCTACTGATTTTCATGGTTTCTTTCCTCACCACCCTTGTTTTCAAATCCATGATGTCTAGTCTGTATTATTTAGTTATTTCTGGGCATGGGGGCTCCCTTGGTGTATGCTTAATAGTAGATGTCATACTACTGAAGGTTACTCACTTTCTCTTTTCCGGAAGCAATTAAATGTCAATAATTCCTGCACTAAGGGTAAGAATGAGTGTCTACCTTCCCTTCTCAAGCTTCTCTCTTGCTTGCTTGAGCTTGTGTGGGGTTTGTGCATATATTCATTTATTATTTTGTGTCTGGAAATTCTGTTTTGTTGAAAGTATCTACCTTCTCAAGTTCTTATAATTTTCTGCCCCCTCTTCTACATAGAAACTTGAACATTCAGGGAGGGGGATAACATACACTCCATTTAGGATTGGGTTCTCCCAAGTCTCTTTTTCAGAAACTGCATATTTAACAGCTGCAAATCTATATGTCAATTTACATCATTTAAGCATTTCTGTTAAGGGTTGAATAATGTACTGATTTATAAACTGTCATGAGCCATGTATAGTATGTTCATTTCTCAGAATAATTGTAATCGCTTTTCCCATATGATGTACCTAGACACAGGTATTGAGCTCATGAGCATTGTCAGGTATGAGTCCCATCTTGTGCATCAGTCCTTAAATCCAATAGAAAAGCAGTTGGATACTTCCATAACATTAGCAGTACTATTTTTCCAGTGGGTATAAATTGGTCATCTTGAATGTCATCTAAGTGTTTTAAATTTTCTTAAGATTGCGCATAAAGATACATATCTTTTCTATGACTATTACAGATCATTCTATTCCTCTAATTTAACTCAGCCTTAGAATTTGAACACTATTCTACTAAGGATGTAATAATTTTGTCAAATTTTGTTTTCTTTTGATTTTTAATAAATTAACCACAATTAACTTTATTACTTCACACAGTGTTCTGATAATTGCTTGACAGGACATTGATAATTACCATTTCTGCTATATTCACTCACAATGAAAAATCTATTTTAGCTTGATATTACTAAAGTGATTTTATTGTTTAGAAAAGTTTTTCAGTATGGATTACTATAAATTAATGTTAGTATTATTTCAAAGAACTGTCTTCATCATTTTGAAAGTCATTCATTATAAATAGTAATTTAAAAAGAAACATGTAGTCTGGTTGTTCCTTGAAAATATTTTTATCAGTTCTTCTAAAATTTCATACAATGTGTTTTCATTATTTATTTTTTCTTTTCCTTTTTTTTTCTTTTGTTGAAACTAGATTTTTTTTTTCCCTCATACACTATATCCCAATTTAAGTTTTATTTTCCTCTATTCCTCCCGGTTCCTCCAAACTCCCTCCCAAACAGATCCCCGCATTTTCTGGATTTTCTTAGAAATCAAAAACACATCTAATGAATAATAAGATTAAATATATGAAAATATAATAAAATATAACAGGATGAAACAAAAACTATCTTATTGGGATCTGACAAAACAGATGGAAGGTAAAGATCCCAAGAAAAGGCACAAGAATTAGAGATTCACTCATTCCCACACTCAGGAATATCATAAAACCACTGAATTGGAAGCCCTAATACATACATCAAGGACCCGGTGCAGACCTGTGCAGCCCCTGTGCTGCCTCAGTCTCTGAGTGTTCATAGGAGCTTTGATCATGTCAATGTAGAAAGCCTTGTATTTTTTGGTGTCCTGTATCTACTCTTCCTCTTACACTCTTTCCACTTCTTATACTGGGTTCCCTGACCCATGAAAGGAACCACATTAAATTTAGGTCTGAGTATTCTAATTTATTTTCCTTCTTGCATAATGTGTGGCTTTGAGTCTCTATATGTATTACCACTTGATACAGGAGGAAAACTTCTCTGCTAATCTTGAGCAAAGCCAGGATCTATGAGTGTAGCAGAAGATCATTGGGAGTAATTTTATTGCTTTTTTTTTTTAATCAGTGGTGTTGGGTCTTACCCTAGGTTCCTGAGATATCTAGTCTCTGGATCTTAAACATTCAAGAATTCACTTAACCTTGAGAGCTTGTTTGGAGGTTTTAGCAGGGAAGCCCAGATATTCACATACCCTTCACTGAAGACTGGTCTGTAAACAGCCTAAGGTACTGCCAAAATTATTGGTTTCACTCTACAAACTGGTTGTAAATTCTTATTACTAAAGACAACACTTACACAGCTGATTAAATATGGAGAAGTCAGTTGGTACCTTCTTGAGCGTGCTGGACTGGCCAGCAGTAATGACACTGCAACAGGATCCTTCTGCACACGTTTATTGGGAGAGCTTGATTGCAGAGGTGAAGAGACCCCGAGCCCAGAACTGGTGCTGCTTATATAGGCCTAGAAGAGGCGTGTCTCACACCTGGATTGGTTATGCACTATGCCTCATTTGCATGTTCTTCATCTGATTGGCTACTCTCTCTTAGTACCTCACAGAACCTCATTAACATACCTCATTTGCATGTCTCACATCTGATTGGTTATATTCTCAGTACCTCATTAACATGCCCGGGCCAGGCAGTGACTTGGCAAAAAGCTTTACTGCATATGTACACATTGGTTGTTTGTCCAAACTTATGCGTGGTGGCCAGCAGTAGCCAGCGCCACTCTGCAACAGCACATGTGGCTTTCCACAGTACCTACTTACAGCCTTCACCCCTATGTACTATTATTCATGGTATGGGACAGCACTCTGTACTCTACAAAAGGTGAAAGATAAATACCAACCCATCTATAAACTCTTTGATCAACAATAATAACTTGCCTGAAAAAAATATGCTTGTGTAATAATGGTACAAAGCTTGAGGGAATAATTAACCAATAACTGATTTGAATTAAGGCCTACACAATGTGATGCAACCAATACCCAATAGCACTTCTGTGGTCAGGACTCTGAAACTAGATAGGCCAGGTACTTAGGAAAAATCCAAATGCTACCGTTCTACTAAAGGGACATAGCAATAAACGGTCTCCTAATGGCATTCTGTTATACTCAGATCTGTGTCTTACTCAGCCATTATCAGAAAAGCCTCTTTCTGTATCAGATGGGAACAAATAGAGTCCCACAGGCAGACAATTGGCACAAAGTGAAAGACTCGGAATACTCAAGTCTAAATAATATGTGTTCATTAAATTCTTCTACTCAAGATTCAGAGGTCTATGTGGAAGTAGAGGAGAAAAGAGTGAAGGAGCTGGAAGGGGTGGAGGACTCAAAGGAATCATACACCTTCTAGATAAAAGAGGGCTGGCAAGCATATGACATCAGAGATTGAAGGAGCATGCATACAGGACCTGCACTGGTCTGCAGTAGATGGGGCCCTAGAGCTGAAAGGACACATGGATAAATGACCCAAATTTCTAATACAAAACCTATACCCAATTAATAGCCCCTAAGAAATAAAGTATTTTTCTCTAAGAGAGTATCACTTGTGCAACAAAGCAGTCTTATGTGTAGGCATAGCGAAATCAATAGTTGACCAATACAAAGCAAACTCAATGGTATATTTGGAGGTTCTTTGTCTCAAAATGTTAAGTCAGGGCATTTTATTTATTTATTTATTTATTTGACCTTCTTTTAACCTTACAGGTCATCTGTATATATATTATAGCTTCCAGATTTGTGGTTTTATGGGATACCTATTTGTGGAAATGAGTGTGTCTTTGCATCAGTATGAATATCTTGTGATTACTCTTTGGCTCTTTTTCTTGTTTGGTTAAAACACTCCAGCATGCAATTTAATGGCAGCCTTTTGAGATCCCAGATACAATATGCAAGAAACCTAAGATTATAATTCTAACCCTTAAAATTGTTGGGCAGATAAATATATTTTTAAATTCTTATACTAATTTTTATATAACAATGAGCTATTAAAATGTACATACCTCCCCCAGGCTTAAGAAATACTTCTGGAGCAAATTTGATAGCAGTATTCTAAGCTATTTTATTTATTTGGACCCAGTAAATTCTTCTTCAAATAAAAAAAAAAAGTATGCACATCCTTTGAGAACATGTTGCAAAATGATCATCCAAACCTCATGAATAGACAATGAGGTTGGATGGGATTTTAATACCACATGCATCCCTAAAGTGTTTTTTTATCACATCATTTCTATATTTTTGCTGCTAGGGGTTCTTGTATCTCCCAATGCAATGTGCTGCTCTAGGGGCTTAAGATCACATTTAAACATAGAAGGATAAGGGAGAATAAGAATGAGGAATTAACTTGGCCTGACAAGATTAACTTGGTATAAAAATATATATAATTGTATATAAAATCCATACTTTCTCAACTGGATCAACTTTCTCTAGGAGAAAAAAAAAAACCAAAAACCTAATATCTATTTACATTGTCATTAAACCAAAAATTAATTTCAGGCAATGAAGTATAGTATCCTCAAAGGAATAATCTAAAATAAATAGGAAATAAGCAACTTTGATAAGAAGGAGAGATGCCATAAACTTTATTCTTCCTTAAAAGTAAGTTCAGATATGCACAACCAATATGCAGGAGGCATTCGGTTGTTCTAAAGCCAGAAATAAATATTCATGGAAGTAATCTAGACAGATAAGAAAATAACCAGTGTGTGCATGTAAGTTTTGATCCCTTGATTTTAGGAGGGATTATTTTAGTAATGTGTTTTGAATTTTAAAAGACTTGAGTGGGGGTTGAAGACAGAGAATGAGAAGTTGATCAGCACTCTAGTCAGAAATGGCCAAACTGGCTGGTCTAGGCTGGCTAAGAATGCTTCCTCATTGGGAATCCTGCTGTCCTGCCATTAACCTCTTCCATTCGGATTTAGATACATACAGAGTTTTGAAATTACTAATTTTTGGTTATCTGGTTACATTCTTTCCTTTCCAGGTCTCAGCTTTGTGTCTATGACTTTAAACTTTACCTACAAATTAAGTTTATGGTTATTGAGGTTTGAGAATTGAGAAGTGGGAAATTATACTACGTGATAGTTTATCATGATGAAAATCTGTATTAGTTGGTTTCATTCTTTGTTATCTTATTAAATATTGCTTTCATGGGTCCTAAAATAATCTATCGTGAGGGAGATCATGGGAGCCACTTTTACATACCTGGGTGGATCAAGAAGCAGAAAGGGCCACTCGGGAACTTGGCCGGATTTTTTTTCTTTCTCCTGTTTTTATTTTATCCTTGTCCCTAGCCTAGAAAGTGATATTGTCTACACTCAGTGTAGGTCTCATCCTTTAGTGAACAATTTCTGGAAATACCCTCAGAGGCACACCTATACCTAGGAGTGTCTTAATCTACTCAAGCCACAATTAAAAATATCCATGGAAAGTGCAAACCTGCTCTTGTTTCTGTCCTTTATGGATCCTGTACCACCATTTGTGACTGTTCAAGATGGAATGCTGGCTTTGATTACTGACTAAATCTTTGGGAATGTCTCTACTTCTCTATTTTACATTTTCTTTCTCTACAAAATAGGAATTATGCTTCCTACCTCACTGTGATTCTGGGAGGACTCAGTTGTCTACGAACTAGTGTATTGTATGTGGTCTATAAACAACAGTGATGACATTGTTTTCCTAACTGTTAGGTTTATTTATAAAGGCTTAATCATTTTATTGATTGTAATGATCAAATCATACTTTGTGTGTGTGTGTGCGTGTGCGTGTCCGTGTGCGTGTGTGTGTGTTTGGTCCTGGGAATTGAACCTGAGGACAATACACAGTAATTACATACTCTTCCTGAGCCACATAGACAACCTCTTAGGGTCAAATCGGAATCCTGGCTTTGTCTCTCTTTGCCTTGGCTCTGTGACCTCACATTTAGTCAGTAGAAATCTCAGGCCTAGAAACAGCTCCAGTGTTCCTCTAGCCTTTGATCTCCTGAAATCTGGGTAAATTCTCTTTCCTTTCTTTGTTTTCTGATTGTTTACTTTCTGATTTTTTACTGCAAGCTTAGTTTATTAATACCATTTTCTTTACTGACATAATGTAACAGTTTACAGGACTCAAAGTCAAATACCTTTGGGTTTAACACCTTAGCCTTACTAATAGCTTTGGTTTAAACAAAGCCTTTAACAAAACCTGCCTTACTGATAATTTGCTTGTTTGTATGCCAATGATTCTCAATCTTGAATACACCTTAAAGTCGCCTATCAAATTTTCTAAAAATTAAAATTTTGGAGGCATTAACCCAGACATCTTGTTTAACAGCTCTTCGGTGTGTCAGGCTCTTGAGTGTCAATGTATACTATTTTACTTATAGGAAGCACAGAGAGTAAGCCAGTGATCAAAACTATTTTCGGATTTATTCAAAGTATATTCAAAGAATCTGAAATCTTACGCTAGTGAACAATTACAGAATGCCTAATACTAGAACATACTGTTAGTTTTTATTTAATCTCTATAGATCCGAAGCTGACCTATGTCTAATTTTCAGGATAATATTTAATTTTTAATTAAATACTTCCCGCCAAAGAGTTATAGTAGATGTTTATATAGCTATAATACTGACCAATATTTAATATAGAAGGGTTTTACAATAAAAAACCACATTGAGATTTTCTTTCTCTTGGGTTCTTACTTGTGTGTGTGTGTGTGTGTGTGTGTGTGTGTGTGTGTGTGTGTGTGTGTGTGTGCGTGTGTGTGTGCGTGTGTGCATGCATATATATTCTTTTAAAGGTTGGTGTTGAAGTCCCAAGAAGCTTGGGTGGGAGGTAAACAACTTAAAAGGAAGAGAACAGACAAAACTTTACCATGCTTGTTTAAATGGTCATGCTTGTTGAGCTCTTAGCATCTTAAACAGATAGAATCTGAGTAGCAGTGACCAGAGAATTGTTATTCTGTTTCTCTGTGGTGAATGCTAGATGGAGTTACCAGCACAGTGGGCTCAATAACATTCCACAAGCTACAAGGACTCACTTGTTAAAATTGCACATTCAATGACAGAACAGGTTTTGGAAAGCTGTAGATAAATGTCCCTTTCATTATCATAATACATACATTTTGTCACCATTCTGTGGGTTTGGAGAACCCTGTTTTTGTGCAGGAACAGTGCTAATCTTTTTTAATGAAGTAATTCAGTCACAGTTATGTTGACTTGTAACAAGGTACACTTCCTCTAGGCAACCACAGGTTCCCTAGTCCTCAAAAAAGCCTTTAAACACTGGCTGCTTGGGACAGCTGACATCTGTGTTTAGCTTTATACAACCTATGAGGAAAATGGGTATTATTGAAGAAACTCATTTCAGAAATGCCAGAAAATTTGTAATTCTCCTGCCTTTATTTTCAAGGATTGTTATTTGGAAACCGAAGTGAAACAGGTAATCCGAGGTCCTGACTGAAGAGAAATCTGAGTATCAGATTATCAGATTTGTATGTTAGAGTGGCTGTAAGTAATCTCATCCATGGGAAAACCCAAACTAAATCTGTTTCTGTTCCTCATTTTAAAACTGTTCCAGATTTCCCTACCTCTCCTAGTTTTACAAATGCATCAAATTTCTTTTCCATATGAACTGGAGTTCATTAAATTGTGCCCACTTATGGGCTCTTATGTCAGAGAATGCTATTTCATTATTTCCAGATTTTGTGTGGTGTGTGTGTATGTGTGTGTCTGTGAGTGTGTGTGTGTGTGTGTGTGTGTGTGTGTGTGTGTGTGTGTGTGACAGAGAGAGAGGGGGGGGAGGGAGAGGGAGAGGGAGAGGGAGACGGAGAGGAGAGAGAGCTTGTCTGTGTGTACAAGCATGTGTATCCATGTACACACTCGTATGTGTGAATATGTGTGAAGGCTAGAAGGTACCTTAAATTGGCATGCATTTACTTATTTATTCTTTGATTGTTTGTTTGGAGACAAGATCTCTAAGTGGTTCCCGGAGCTCACTTTAGGCTAGGTTGCCTAGGAATTGAGCCATGGAGATCCTACTTACCGCCTGGTGCTGAAATTATAAGCAAAACACAACATCACACTTTTTAAAGTGGGTTACAGGTTACCTCACTCAGGATGATGCCCTCCAGGTCCATCCATTTGCCTAGGAATTTCATAAATTCATTCTTTTAAATAGCTGTGTAGTACTCCATTGTGTAAATATACCACATTTTCTGTATCCATTCCTCTGTTGAGGGACATCTGTGTTCTTTCCAGCTTCTGGCTATTATAAATAAGGCTGCTATGAACATAGTGGAGCATGTGTCCTTATTACCAGTTGGAACATCTTCTGGATATATGCCCAGGAGAGGTATTGCTGGATCCTTCCGTAGTACTATGTCCAATTTTCTGAGGAACTGCCAGACAGATTTCCAGAGTGGTTGTACAAGCTTGCAATCCCACCAACAATGGAGGAGTGTTCCTCTTTCTCCACATCCTCGCCAGCATCTGCTGTCACCTGAATTTTTGATTTTAGCCATTCTGACTGGTGTGAGGTAGAATCTCAGGGTTGTTTTGATTTGCATTTTCCTGATGATTAAGGATGTTGAACCTTTTTTCAGGTGCTTTTCAGCCATTCGGTATTCCTCAGGTGAGAATTCTTTATTTAGCTCTGAGCCCCATTTTTTAATGGGGTTATTTGATTTTCTGGAGTCCACCTTCTTGAGGTCTTTATATATATTGGATATTAGTCCCCTATCTGATTTAGGATAGGTAAAGATCCTTTCCTAATATGTTGGTATTTACTGATAAGTGGATATGAGCCCAGAAACTTAGAATACCCAAGATACAAGATACAATTTGCAAAACACATGAAACTCAAGAAGAACGAAGACCAAAGTGTCTAGACACTTTACCCCATCTTAGAATTGGGAACAAAACACCGAGTTATAGAGACAAAGTTTGGAGCTGAGACAAAAAGGATAGACCATCTAGAAACTGCCATATCTGGAGATCCATCCCATAATCATCCTCCAAACACTGACACCATTGAATACACTAGCAAGATTTTGCTGAAAGGACCCAGATATAGCTGTCTATGTGAGGCTATGCCAGGGCCTAGCAAAGACAGAAGTGGATGCTCACAGTCAGCTATTGGATGGATCACAGGGCCCCAAACCGAGGAGCTAGAGAAAGTATCCAAGGAGCTAAAGGGGTCTGCAACCCTATAGGTGGAACAACAATAGGAACTAACCCGTATCCCTGAGAGCTCGTGCCTCCAGCTGCATATGTATCAGAAGATGGTCTAGTTGGCCATCATTGGAAAGAGAGGCCCATTAGTCTTGCAAACTTTATATGCCTCAATACAGGGGAATGCCAGGGCCAAGAAGTGGGAGTGGGTGGGTAGGGGAGTGGGGAGGGAGAGTATAGGGGACTTTTGGGATAGCATTGGAAATGTAAATGAAGAAAATACCTAATAATAGTTTAAAAAGTGGTTACAGGGATCGAACTCAGGACTTCATGCTTGTAAGTCAAGTATTTTACCCACTACCTCCACAGCTCTTTGCAGACCACTGACAACATTTCCCTGGTTAGAACAGCAACAGCAATTAAAATCCTGGTGCTTTTAGTTTGTCCTCTGCCACAGGAACCGCTAAGACAACCAAATACCAATAGTTTTGTCTTCTGTTACCTGAGTGAACTGGTAATCATAGTGGTTTGAGATAATCCTAAATCTGGTTTTCTTGTCCATCTATGAAAGTCATTGAGACATGTGGCTAAATAACTAAGAAAAATAATATTCAATGTACAACTTTGGCTTTCTCTTTGTCGCACTATGATTAAGCTTTCTTATCTTTCTATGTGCACAGGCATAAATAGCTAAAGTCCAGACTTAAAAGTGATTCTGGGAGCACAAAATAAGACATGGGCATGGGAAGCTCTCAGTGTGACTGCTGGAATGCACACTGGCACATTATCCTTAGCTACAGTCAAGCAAAATAAAGCAAAATGAAACTAATAAAAAGAGAAAAGCACTAATTTAGAAATATTTTCCTTAAACTAAGTAACATTATTTAAATAATTTTACCGAATTAGAGAAAATACTGCTGAGATATTCACTCAACACATACCTGCAGTGACTAATTTTGCTCCAGCCTCCCTGACAGACACCTGAGGGAGCAAAGGGATAGAGCTCCAAGCCCTGGTAACTCCCTGAGCAGAGTTCACAGATTCCTAATAGGGACCTTTTGTTCTTTAAAGATTGTTTCCTTTCACTAATAACAAGAAATCACAATTATTCTCAGCCTCTTAAAAGTATGAGTAACTAAAATCGATTTACCAGTGAGTACATACCATGCATATCCTATTAATCCCGGGTTACCTCACTAGCATGATATGTTCTAATTCCTTCCATTTGTCTTTGAAATCCATGTTGTCCTCATTTTTAATTTCTAAGTAATATTCCATTGTGTAAAGGAACCGCAGTATCTGTATCTATTCTTCAGTTGACTAATATCTAGGTTGTTTTTAGTTTTTGACTACTATCAATAAAACTGCTATGAAAATAGTTGAGCAAGTGTCCTTGTGGTATAGTGGAGCATCTTTTAGGTATATGCCCAGGAGTTGGATAGCTGGGTATTGAGGTGGATTAATTCCCAATTTCTGAGAAACTGACAGGTTGATTTCCAGAATGGTGGTTTACACTCCCAAAAATAGTCGAGGAGTATTCCTCTTGCTCCCCATCAGCAGCAGCATGTGCTATCTTTTGATTTTAGCAATTCTGATGGGTATAAGATGGACTCTCAGAGCTGTTTTGATTTTCATTTCCCTAATGACTAAGGAGATGGAACATTTCCTTAAGTGCTTCTTGACCACTAAAGATTCCACTTTTGAGAATTCTCTTTTTATTTTTCTACCCCATTTTTTATTGGATATTTTATTCATTTTCATTTCAAATGTTATCCCTTTTCCCGATTTCCTCCCTAGAAACCTCCTATCCCATCCACCCTCTTCCTGCTTCTAGGAGGGTCCCCCCCAATCCCCTTCTACCTACCCTCACACACCAAGGGTCTCCCATTGATGACAAGGCCATCCTCTGCTACATATGCAGGTGGAGCTGTGGATCCCTCCATGTGTTCTCCTTGGTTCGTGGTTTAGTCTCTGGGAGCTCTCAGGGATCTTGTTGGTTGATATTTTTGTTCTTCCTATGTGGTTGCAAACCCCTTCAGCTCCTCCAGTCCTTTCTCTAATTCCTTCAATGGGGACCCAGTGCTCTGTCCAATGTTTGGCTGTGAGCATCTGCCTCTGTATTTGTCAGGCTCTGGCAGAGCCTCTCTGGAGGCAGCTGTATCAGGCTCTTGTCAGCATGACCTTCTCGGCATCCACAATAATGTCTGGGTTTGGTGACTGTATATGGGATGGATCCAAAGGTGCGGCAGTCTCTGCATGGCCTTTCCTTCGGTTTCTGCTATATAATTTGTCTCCATATTTGCTCCCATGAGTATTTTGTTTTCCCTTCTAAGAAGGACCAAAGCACCCATACTTTGGTCTTCCTTCTTGAGCACCATGTGGTCTGTGAATTGTATCTTGGGTATTTCAAGCTTTTGGGTTAATATTCACTTATCAGTGAGTGCATATCATGTGTGTTCTTTGTTATTGTGTTCTCTCACTCAGGATGATATTTTCTAGCTCAATCCATTTGCTGAAGCATTTCATGAATTCATTGTGTTTAATAACTGAGTAGTACTTCATTGTGTAAATGTACCACATTTTCTGTATCCATTCCTCTGCTGATGAATATCTGGGTTGTTTCCAGCTTCTGGCTATTATAAATAAGTCTGCTATGAACATAGTAGATCATATGTCCTTGTTATATGTTTAAGAATATTTTTGGAATATGCCCAGGAGTGGTATAGCTGGATTCTCAGGTAATAATATGTACAATTCTTCTGAGGAACCTCCAAACTGACTTCCAGAGTGGTTGTACAAGCTTGCAATCCCATCAACAATGAAGGACTATTTCTCTTTCTCCACATCCTTTCCAGCATCTGCTGTCACCTGAGTTTTTTATCTTAGCCACTCTGACTGGTGTAAGGTTGAATCTCAGGGTTGTTTTGATTTGCATTTTCCTGATGACTAAGGATGTTGAACATTTCTTTAGGTGCTTCTCAGTCATTCAGTATTTCTCAGTTGAGAATTCTTTGTTTATCTCTGTACTCCATTTTTAATAGGGTTATTTGGTTCTGTGGAGTCTAACTTCTTGAGTTCTTTGTATATATTTGATATTAGCAGTCTATCAGATATAGGCTTGGTAAAGATCTTTTCCCAATTTGTTGGTTGTCATTTTGTCATCTTTTTAATTGTTTTTTTTTTCTTTTTTGGATTGTTGTAGTTTAATTTCTTGAGTTCTTTATATCTTTTTAATGACAGCCTTGTGTCAGATATAGGGTTTGTGAAGATCTTTTCCCATTTGGGGGAGGGGAGTGATGTTTTGTCCTGTAAATGGCATACCTTAACTTACAGTTGCTTTTCAGTTTCACTGACCTAAGGAAACCAAATAACAAGGAGAGCCAGATGGAGGAGGGTTGAATATTTCTCAGAAGGGGAAATAAAAATAGATAATTAAAGAGGATGAAGGAAGGGAGCTGGTTGGGAGAGGGGATGTGGATGGGAGTGTGGGAGGGGAGATGAAGATGTAGGGAGGGAGAGCAGGGGAGAAAGAACGGAAATGTAAAGTGATGAGTAGGTCTATCTCTAGGAACTGCAGCAGACCAGGGAGTGGGAGGAGGTCCCAGGGTGTCTATGATTATTCTAGCTAAGACTGATAACAGTAGGCAACATGGATTCTGAAGTGGCCACTTTCTTTAGCCAGACAGCACTTCTGGTGGAGGGATCACAGCAAGCTACCCACAAAACCTTAGACCTAGAATGTGTCCTGCTTATAAGATTTGCAGGGACAAAGATCGAGTAGAGACTGAGGGAATGACCAACCAATAACTAGGCCAAATTGAAGCCCAACGCTGTGGGCAAGATCCAATTCTTGATGCTATAATGTTTGCATAATAACAACAACAACAAAGAACAAGACTGAGTCTAACATGGGGTTTCCACTAGAAGTACTGGTCATCTCTAACACTCACTTGGAAACACAAATTTACCTTATTAGCATGCCCCTGCTTTCCTTATGTAGTGCTAGGGTGTTACAGTTTCCTCTTGGTGAATTATTCCATAAAGATTACAACATCTAGTACCCGGCAATCAGAAACACACAGGTCCAGTGTTGAACTGCATGTGGATTTGGGGTTTGTTCCAGCTGATGCTTCATCCTAGAATGAGAACGGGATACTTTATGTTACATAAGACTCCATACAGTGTGTTATAAACATGGTGAACAAGGTCATTCCAATAGCTTTCCCATGGAACTACTTAATCAACTGTATACAACCCACTTACACAAATGCACCACATATTGCACACAAAAAGAACTTTTAGAAAACCCTTAACTTTTATTTCTTCCAATGCTGGATTCTTCTAGTTGCTTTAGGCATTTAAGTGGATCTGACTTATTAATTAGCACTCATAAACCTATATGGTACTATTTGCAAAATATTGTCAATGGCCTTTTAACAATGTTCCTGGCTTTCTAACCCCTCTTCTTATTTTCTAACCCATTTGGCTGTTCATTAATTCTACAGTGTTAACATTTTTCATCAGAGGAAATTTTGGCAACAAACACAGGCTATGATATAGTATATTTGTTCATGTGTTTGTTTCCTCTATGTTTACCTTCACTGACATTGATTTAACCTAATTAAAATATGTAACAGTTTTTATATTGTACGTGAGTATTCAGGGTAAAGTCATCCTCTGCTGGGTTCTGAACATTAAAGCTATTTCTTTAAACACATTTAAAGGTGAACATTTCATAGGCAGGGAAGAGACTTGTATTATTCCTGTAACAACAGTGAAAGCGCATGTGCCTTAGAGACATGGGAAATATCCCCCATCTCAGAGACATTGTTAATCTCCATGAAACTCACAGGGTGACTTTTCTTATTTAATTTTTATGGACAGGTGAGTGTGCTGTTCTCTTTTATGAGCACAGTCATCCTCTGGTATTTGCTTATTTTTTAAAGATGAAGAATACATATATATTGGTTACTTTTCTGTTGCTGTGATAGAACACCATGACCGAGGACACTTAACAGTAGAATCGTAAGTAGGCGTATGTTTCTAGATGATTACAGCCCATGACGGTGGAGAGAAGGCAATAGGCAGCACACGTGGAAGCCTGTACAAACACTGAATGAATACAGCTTGAAACACCCACATCCACAAAACAGGAAATGCCACAGTTTCAAGTCCTCACATTCTCAAAGTTTTCCTCCAGTGACATCCTCCTGTGAGGTCACACCTCCTATACTTACAGTACCACCACACGAATAAAATATTCTTCTCTTTATCCTGAAAATTGAGGAAGTTTGGGATTTATGAAAGAGAAGATCAGAGTTCAGTTGGAATAGAGTTTTGTTGGGATGAATTAGTTCTAGTGTACTGCAAGCCATGCTGTCTCATGCCTCTTTAGGAGGCACCATCTTCATATAGAAAAGTAAGAGAATAAATTAATATAGGTACTAAGATCATTAGCCCTTTGATATCTTTTGGGTTTTCATGGAATGTCATCTCAAAGGAAGTTTTCTTCTTCACATTTATAAACCCTTTATGTAGCCACTCCTCAGATTTTTCTCTGCTTTATACTTCCTCTTGCAACCATTCTAAATATTTTTCCTTACAAATTTTGTGAATTGCCTATTTCTTTAGTATAGAATCAGTCATTGCAGGAATGCACTTTTTTTCATTTAATTTACTTCTATGTTCCAAGGACAAAGTACAGTAAAGTACTAGTGATTTGACTTAGTTCTTTAAAAATATGCTGTTACCTTCCACTAGAGTCATTTTCTTTTCTCACTGTTGAAAATTCTCAGGGCAGCCATGATCGTTTTGCAGAAAACAAAGCTAGATGTTGCAATTATTCCTATCCACTGGTAGCAGAAGAAAAACTTTTATCACTATTGATATATTGTAGGTGACTACAGAACATTATGTCATCTAAGCCTATATATAGAAATATTGGAACATTAAGACGAAATACCAGCAGGGCCGTGGTGGTGCAGGCCTTTAATCCCAGCACTTGGAAGGCAGAAGCAGGTGGATTTCTGAGTTCAAGGCCAGCCTGGTCTACAGAGTGAGTTCCAGGGCAGCCAGGGATACACAGAGAAACCCTGTCAAAAAAAAAAAAAAAAAAAAAAAAAGGAAATACCTAGTGTTAGTCTCCATTCAATTGACTGTGATTTTTAACGTGAGTCCTCTTGATATACCCTGTGATCCTTTTATTTTGCTGTTGGACTTCCTTCTTCTATTACATTGCCTGTGAATTCAGAGCTACCCTATACACCATTTAAAATATGATCCTTAATATGGTAAAATTGAGAATCTCCCACATTCAAGAAAGAGTGGGAACGACATTTGAGAATTTTATCCATTAACATAGACATTATTGTGTATAAAGCTTTTAAGTATTGTTTTTCAAAGTCACTTATAGTCACTATTTTGTCTAAGAACACTCCATTCTCTCACTAGCCTCTTTTTCTAGCTGAATGACTATAATAGTTGCTTCATAGAGAAAATTTTTAATGATTTACTGTCATCTTACCCTGTTCAGAAACATTTAATGGAACACACATTTTCTTACAACCTGAATCTTAACTTGATATCAGATAATTTGTGTTCCAGTAAATGTTTCTGAAGAGGGTAAAATTGTGCTAAATCACTTGAAATATAATTTATATGAAAAGATAGACCTAAGAAATTTATGAGATTACACAATGCAATCTGTAACATCCAGGTTTTTATTTTCAAATCAGAGAAGGAAATGTCAGAATATTTTTCCTTCTAACACTATAAAAGTTTTGTGACCTTGAAGCTCAGAATAAATTCTAGTCACTGACCTCTAAAAATTTGCCCTGTTTTCATAATCTTAGAAAAGGTAGTTTGTCCTTCCTTGCCTATGCAAGGATTTTGTTGCACTATTGTGTAATGACTTTACTTTTTTCTTGCCATTCAGACCGCAGGTAAAGTGTTCATGCATGAGAGGAGAATTCCCCAGCCGCTGAACAAGAGAATCCCATATTTTCTACTTTTAGGTTTGTCCAGTTGCTATAGTGTCACTGATAATGTGTGATCTTTCTCTTAAGTCTCACAATAGTATTATATTCTTTATGGTCAGAGAGTGTGTCTTTTTCAGTCCTTAGCATTTGTAGTGGCTATTCCTGGTTGTCAACTTGACAATATTTGGAATGAACTACAATCCGGAATTGGAAGGCTCACCAGTGACCCTTATCTGGAGGCTTGGAGATCCTTATCTGGATCTTGGTTTGAAGATCTTGAGCCATAGTGGCTATGGATTCCAGAAGATTGAATCTCCGAGTTAAGGAACACACCTTTAATCTGGGCTACACCTTTTGCTGGAGACAATATAAGGACATTGGAAGAAGGGAGTCGAGCTCTTGCTCCTTCGCCTGCTTGCTGCGTGAGACTGAGTAACTGCTAGATCCTTGGACTTCCATTCACAGCTGCGACTGAACAATTGTTGGGAATTGGGCTGCCGACTGTAAGTCATCAATAAATTCCTTTACTATTTAGAAATTATCCATAAGTTCTGTGACTCTAGAGAACCCTGACTAATACAGAAGTTGGTACCAGGAGTGGTTCTAGAGTAACAGAAGTACAAGGATGAATCTTTTAAAATACTGGAATTGGCTTGTTGATCCACCAGCACTTTCAAATATTGAAACCTCTCCAGATTCTCTCCCTCCTGGGAGCTCAGAGAATTTTGAAGACCCATGGTTGAAACTATATTCCGAACTTAAAGAAGCTAATGCCCTTGATTTTCTTAATGAATTAGGTGATTCAGTGCACAAAGCTTTCTACAAGATGGGGAAAAAATCGAAAAATGATTTTACTGGCTGGCTGCTCTTAGTATCTGTGGAAAAAATGATGAATGAAAGGAAGGAGTTGTGTGATAAAATCGAAAGGCTCCAGACACAAGTAAACGATCTAAAAGTTGCTAAGTGTGTCCTTGAGGAGAATCTTCTCTCTTGTAGCAATAGAGCTCAAGTTGCAGAAAATCAAACAGAAACTCTCATTGTAAGGTTGGCTGAACTACAGAGAAAATTCAAGTCTCAGCCTCAGAGTGTGTCGACAGTTAAAGTAAGGGCTCTAATTGGCAAAGAATGGGATCCTACAACATGGGACGGGGATGTGTGGGAAGACCATGTTGAAGCTGAGAATTTTGAATCCTCAGATTCTCAAGGGTTTGCCCCACCTGAGGAAGTAGTACCCTCAGCCCCACCTCTTGAAATAATGCCTTCCCCACATGAGGAAATTAATTTTGCAGAGTCTGCTCACGGCCCACCAATAGTTTCTTCTAGACCTGTAACCAGACTCAAAGCAAAACAGGCTCCTAGAGGGGAGGTAGAAAGTATAGTCCATGAGGAAATTCGCTACACTACTAAGGAGCTTAATGAGTTTGCTAATTCATTCAAGCAGAAACCTGGTGAATATGTGTGGGAATGGATTTTAAGGGTGTGGGATAAGGGTGGAAGGAACATAAAACTAGAGCAGGCTGAGTTTATTGACATGGGTCCTCTGAGTAGAGATTCTAGGTTTAATACGGAAGCTCGCATAGTTAAAAAAGGTGTCAAAAGTTTGTTTGAATGGTTGGCTGAGGTGTTTATCAAAAGATGGCCTACTGGAAATGACTTGGAGATGCCTGATATTCCGTGGCTTAGTGTTGATGAAGGGATTTTAAGACTTAGGGAAATTGCAATGCTAGAGTGGATATATTGTGTAAAGCATAATTGTCCACAATGGGAAGGTCCAGAAGATATGCCTTTCACCAGCTCTATAAGACGCAAATTGGTGAGAGGGGCACCAGCACATTTGAAGGGTTTTGTTCTTTCCCTTTTCCTTGTGCCAGATCTTCGCATTGGAGATGCTTCTGCTCAATTAGATGAATTAAATTCACTGGGTTTAGTTGGATCCCGAGGTAACAAGGGCCAGGTGGCAGCATTGAATCGCCGGAGACAAGGTGATCCTAGTTATTATAATGGACAGCGTAGACAAAAGAATGTTTATAATAACATACCCAGTAATGGTCAGCACAGGAGAGGTGAAATTTATAATGGCATGACTCGCTTGGACCTTTGGTACTGGCTAATCAATCATGGTGTTTCCAGGAATGAAATACATAGGAAGCCTACTGCATATTTGTTTGATCTGTATAAGCAGAAAAATTCTCAAACAAATGAAAGAAAGGCTACATTAGATCGTGGTAAACAGCAATCTCGGCCAGTGAATCAATTTCCAGACTTGAGACAGTTTGCAGATCCGGAACCCCTTGAATGAAGGGGTGGCCAGGTTCCTCTGAGGAAGGATCTTGATAAGACACTCAAAGGTTTTGCTGTTACCCTTTCTCCAGTTCTTCCCCAGAGGGACCTACGGCCTTTTACAAGGGTAACTGTACACTGGGGAAAAGGAAATAATCAGACTTTTCGGGGTCTGCTGGATACTGGTTCTGAGTTGACACTGATCCCAGGGGATCCCAAGAAACATTGTGGCCCTCCAGTTAAAGTAGGGGCTTATGGAGGGCAGGTGATTAATGGAGTTTTGACTGATGTCCGACTCACAGTAGGTCCAGTAGGTCCCCGGACACATCCTGTGGTGATTTCCCCAGTTCCAGAATGTATAATTGGGATAGATATACTCAGAAATTGGCAGAATTCTCATATTGGTTCCCTGAACTGTAGAGTGAGGGCTATTATGGTTGGAAAGGCCAAATGGAAGCCTTTAGAGTTGCCTCTGCCAAAGAAAATAGTGAATCAAAAACAGTATCGTATTCCTGGAGGAATTGCAGAAATTACTGCCACTATCAAGGACTTGAAAGATGCAGGGGTGGTGGTTCCCACCACATCTCCATTTAACTCTCCTATCTGGCCAGTGCAGAAAACAGATGGATCATGGAGAATGACAGTTGATTACCGAAAACTAAATCAGGTAGTAACTCCAATTGCAGCTGCTGTACCAGATGTAGTTTCCTTACTTGAGCAAATTAACACATCTCCTGGCACCTGGTATGCGGCTATTGATCTGGCAAATGCCTTCTTCTCAGTACCTGTCCATAAGGACTACCAGAAGCAATTTGCTTTCAGTTGGCAAGGCCAACAGTATACCTTCACAGTTTTGCCTCAAGGATATATTAACTCTCCTGCCCTGTGTCATAATTTAGTTAGAAGGGATCTTGATCGTTTGGATCTTCCACAAAATATCACATTGGTGCACTATATTGATGACATTATGCTGATTGGACCAAGTGAGCAGGAAGTAGCAACCACTTTGGACTCATTGGTAACACATATGCGTATCAGAGGATGGGAAATAAATCCAACCAAAATTCAAGGACCATCTACCTCAGTGAAATTCTTAGGAGTCCAGTGGTGTGGGGCATGCAGAGATATTCCTTCTAAGGTGAAAGATAAGTTATTGCACCTGGCCCCTCCTAGAACCAAGAAAGAAGCACAACGTTTAGTGGGTCTATTTGGATTCTGGAGACAACACATCCCTCACTTGGGTGTGTTACTTAGGCCTATTTACCAAGTGACTCGGAAAGCTGCTAGCTTTGTGTGGGGCCTGGAACAGGAGAAGGCCCTTCAACAGGTCCAGGCTGCTGTGCAGGCTGCTCTACCACTTGGACCATATGACCCAGCAGATCCGATGGTACTTGAGGTGTCTGTGGCTGATAGAGATGCTGTTTGGAGCCTCTGGCAGGCCCCTGTAGGTGAATCACAGAAAAGGCCTTTGGGATTTTGGAGCAAAGCTCTACCATCATCTGCAGACAACTATTCTCCCTTTGAAAAACAGCTCTTGGCCTGCTATTGGGCCTTAGTGGAAACTGAACGTCTGACAATAGGACACCAAGTCACTATGCGACCTGAACTACCCATCATGAGCTGGGTACTATCAGACCCTGCAAGTCATAAAGTGGGACGTGCACAGCAGCAGTCTATTATCAAATGGAAGTGGTATATACGTGATCGGGCCAGAGCAGGTCCTGAAGGCACAAGCAAGTTACATGAAGAAGTTGCTCAAATGCCTATGGTTTCTACTCCTGTTACAATGCCATCTGCTGCCAAGCATGCACCTATAGCCTCATGGGGTGTTCCCTATGATCAACTGACCGAAGAGGAGAAGACTAGAGCCTGGTTTACTGATGGCTCTGCACGTTATGCAGGCACCACCCAGAAGTGGACAGCTGCAGCATTACAACCCCTTTCTGGGACAACCTTGAAAGACACAGGTGAAGGGAAATCTTCACAGTGGGCAGAACTTCGGGCAGTACACATGGTATTACAGTTTGTTTGCAAGAAGAAATGGCCAGATGTAGGATTATACACTGACTCATGGGCTGTAGCCAATGGATTGGCTGGATGGTCAGGGACTTGGAAAGATCACAATTGGAAAATTGGTGAGAAAGACATCTGGGGAAGAAGTATGTGGATAGATCTCTCCAAATGGGCAAAGGATGTGAAGATATTTGTGTCCCATGTAAATGCTCACCAAAAGGTGACTTCAGCTGAGGAGGAGTTCAATAATCAAGTGGATAAGATGACCCGTTCTGTGGACAATCAGCCTCTCTCCCCAGCCATCCCTGTCATTGCTCAATGGGCACATGAACAAAGTGGCCATGGTGGTCGAGATGGAGGTTATGCTTGGGCTCAGCAACATGGGCTTCCACTCACCAAGGCTGACCTGGCTACAGCTGCTGCTGATTGCCAGATCTGCCAACAGCAGAAACCAACACTGAGCCCCAGATATGGCACCATTCCTCGAGGTGACCAGCCAGCAACCTGGTGGCAGGTTGACTACATTGGACCACTTCCTTCGTGGAAAGGACAGCGTTTTGTTCTTACTGGAGTAGATACTTATTCTGGTTATGGATTTGCCTTTCCTGCACGTAATGCCTCTGCTAAAACCACCATTCACGGACTGACAGAATGCCTCATCTATCGTCATGGTATTCCACACAGTATTGCTTCTGACCAAGGAACTCATTTCACAGCCAGAGAAGTACGACAGTGGGCTCACGATCATGGAATTCACTGGTCTTACCACATTCCCCATCATCCTGAAGCAGCTGGGCTGATAGAAAGATGGAATGGCCTTTTGAAGACGCAGTTACAGCGCCAATTAGGTGGTAACAGCTTGGAAGGCTGGGGCAGAGTTCTTCAGAAGGCAGTATATGCTTTGAATCAGCGCTCGATATATGGTACAGTTTCACCCATAGCCAGGATTCATGGGTCCAGGAATCAAGGGGTGGAAAACGGAATAGTTCCACTTACTATCACTCCTAGTGACCCTCTAGGAAAATTTTTGCTTCCTGTCCCCATAACTCTAGGTTCTGCTGGCTTAGAAGTTTTGGCTCCAGAGAGGGGAGTGCTCCTACCAGGAGCTACAACAAACATTTCATTGAACTGGAAGCTCAGACTTCCCCCTGGTCATTTTGGGCTTCTAATGCCCTTAAACCAACAGGCTAAAAAAGGAATAACAGTGTTAGGAGGGGTGATAGATCCAGATTACCATGGGGAAATTGGATTACCTCTTCACAATGGTGGTAAGCAAGATTATGTCTGGAGTGCAGGAGATCCCTTAGGGCGTCTCTTAGTACTACCATGTCCTGTGATTAAAGTCAATGGGAAACTACAACAGCCTAATCCAAGCAGGATGACAAAGGACGCAGACCCATCAGGAATGAAGGTATGGGTCAATCCTCCAGGAAAAGAGCCAAGACCTGCTGAGGTGCTGGCTGAAGGTGAAGGAAATACAGAATGGGTAGTAGAGGAAGGTAGTTATAAATACCAATTAAGGCCACGTAACCAGTTGCAGAAACGAGGATTATAAAGTAATATGAATGCCCATTGTAAATTTACTAATGCGTTTGTGATTGTACGAGGGATAGTTATATCATGTTAGGCGTATTTACAACCTTGTTATTGTTTCATGTGAACATGAGATATTATTTGTGTCAAGTTGACAAGGGGTGGATTGTAGTGGCTATTCCTGGTTGTCAACTTGACAATATTTGGAATGAACTACAATCCGGAATTGGAAGGCTCACCAGTGACCCTTATCTGGAGGCTTGGAGATCCTTATCTGGATCTTGGTTTGAAGATCTTGAGCCATAGTGGCTATGGATTCCAGAAGATTGAATCTCCGAGTTAAGGAACACACCTTTAATTTGGGCTATGCCTTTCATCTGGGATTAAAGGTGTGGTGGAACACACCTTTAATCTGGGCTACACCTTTTGCTGGAGACAATATAAGGACATTGGAAGAAGGGAGTCGAGCTCTTGCTCCTTCGCCTGCTTGCTGCGTGAGACTGAGTAACTGCTAGATCCTTGGACTTCCATTCACAGCTGCGACTGAACAATTGTTGGGAATTGGGCTGCCGACTGTAAGTCATCAATAAATTCCTTTACTATTTAGAAATTATCCATAAGTTCTGTGACTCTAGAGAACCCTGACTAATACAGCATTTTAATACAATATATGGACAACACCAACCAAAGAGTTATTGAACAGTGAGGGAAGAAATAACAAGGGATATGGTACCAGCGTCCTGGCTCATTGTGGTCACTGTGAAGTTCCATAGTTCTGAAAGTAAATTTTGAAGAGAGGTCTTTTAATTCCTCTGAAAAACAGAGAATCTAGAATCTATGTGTGTACTGAAAAGAGAAACACAAAGTGTTCTGTGGGACATGTTTAATGTAAATATCTCATAAAAATGTTGCTACATTTTATAAAAAATATATCTAGGCTTAACACTTAAATAAAGTTATTGCTTTCAGAGAAAAGAGCTTTGACACATTTTCCCAGGTTGTTCAATCAGATTTTTCCTTCCCTTAGGCCACTTTTGGAATAGAGAAGTACAGCCTGTCTTCATTTATTGTATTAGAATGTCAAGGTCTCTAACCATGTTTGGGTAGGGCATATTGTTCAGGAACTCTGCAACACTGCAGTTTTATTTCCTGCTCATAATTCTTATAATATGTTTACTTTGCCCCTAGGTAATAATTTCTCACCATTTTCTATTTTAGTAAGTGCATTTTATTTTTTAATATGCCACAGGTTACATATTCCAATTACCAGTGACTGTTTTGATATTACACATCATATCCTAGGTGTATAAAGTTTTTTAGAATCTTTTTCTGCCTAAAAGGCCCAACAGGCTCCTATTAAATTGTTATTCGCTCTCTCATAACAGTCTTCACATAGAGAAATATATTTGCCCATCACAACTAACTCTCTTTTTCTTTTTCTCTCATTCTCTTCCACACATCTATATTCTCTCTATATATGTATTCTTTCTATTCATAGTGTATTCATCTCCTGTCCCTTCCTTTTTAGTCCCATCTCTCTGCTATTTCTTTCCACAAAATAGTAAATAACGGTATCTCAGAAGCTGAATATTACCAAATGTAGCATTAAGGTTGCAGTGGTCAATAAAGGAACTCTAAGAGGTATGTTGGGGGCTGGAAAGATGGATTAGCAGTTAAGAGTTATTGGTCAACTCCCAGAAGATCTTAGTTTAATTCCTAGCACATACAATGGGTGACTCATACTGAGTATAATTCCAGCTCCAAGGAACCAAATATCTTCTTCTGGACTCTACAACTGCCTGAACACATGTAGCAGACACAAATTCTCATAAATAAATACAAACATACACTCATACACACATACTCATAAATAAATAAAAATTTTAAGAAAAGAAAATCTCATAAGTATGAATGATAACTTTTGCAAGGGTATTCCTTTAATGCCATAATAATCTACCAATCTACTTTCCAATTTTAATTGTTTGTGCCTTGCCTTATTTCTCTTTACAAATGAGATTTGAGTACTGACAGTCAGAAAGTTAATTGACACTGCAAAAAACCATCACCTATAAAGTAAGCTTTCATAAAATGACACTACTGCTCAATGGAAGTTTTAACTACATTAAAAATGAATATAAATGGCTATACTTTGCAATATTCTGTTAGACTTAGCACCTTTGAGAATTCCTTTCAATCAGTGTTAAGCAAAAGATTCTTTTAAAAGATGTGAAGATTAGCAATTATATTTTGTGATTTCCCAGTGCACTTTAACATTCCTCCTGTGGATTAGATGATGTCAGTGCACACTTCAGGCTAAATTCATTGGCTGTGTTATGAGTAAAGAGTAAAACAGGTACTCTTCAGGCAAATAGTTTGAGGTTCACAGCTGCATTACTTTATGTTAGACTATACATCGTATTTGTGATAGTACAATACTATCCAAAGTAATGTGATTGTTTGGTTACCAGTTGTTTATTACTGTCTCAAAATAATATTAGAAAGCCTGGGACATATATATTAATATGCTTTAAATTAAGTTACAACAAAAGATTTGTTTCACCCACACAAAAGATTTGTCACCCCAAAAATTCATTGTTAAAGTAACTTGTTCCAACGTATAGGACTTTCTCAATACAAATTACAATTGACTGTCTTTTGATAAAAATTTTAGCTATTCAGGAACAAGACAAATTGTTCATTTCATTGTTTTTCATTTCATCTAAATATTGTAGCATTGTTTCTCTTAGTGTTTATATTTCACCAGATTAGACAATTTTGATTTATTGTGCATATAGAGATGCATACCAAATATCACTATAGAGAAGTATATTTGCATTGTTACATCAATTATGTTATGTGTATGATTATATTAAAATTTGTTATATGCCTTCAAATCAACTAATTGTTATCTAAATTTAGGTCAACCTTAGAATTCTAGAGATTTAATAGAAGAATATCTAATCATATTGTATTCACAATTATTTAATTATAGTCATCATTTAAATTTTATTTTCTACATAGCTTTTACTTAGTTTTCCACTTTCAGTCCATCTGTTTACTTTCAGTCCATTTGTTTCATTTTTGTTTAAGAATATACTATATGTTACAGCCAGATGATCACTGACTGCATTTTAAATAATCAAATGTTATATGTTATTGTGTCATTGAGAAAGAGGTCATTACATACATCTACTTGTGAATGTAGTTTGCCTGAATTCATAAAACCCATACACAGTATTTTCAAGATCGTTGTTCCAACATCAGTGTTAGGAATCTAAAATAAATGCATAGATGATGTTTTCACATTATTAGCATGATCCCTAAATCACTGACCACCATCATAGCCATCTTTGAATGTTTTGAATGTTAAACAAGTCTATGTTGCACACTAGTTCTGACTCCAATAGGAATACACTCACTCAAAAAAAGATGAGCTGTATTGTAGGAAGTGAGGAAATTACTCTTCAGGAAAATGCAAGTAGGCTGTATCAGTTTCCATAGTTTAGACAGAAACAGTCTACTCTATAGCAAGTCTGTTTATGATATTTCATTTTTTTAGTTGTGAAAAATTTTAAAATTTAAGCTCACTGGCAGGAATTCAATTAATTCAATAAAAATAGCATACTTTTTCCCTCTTATCACAAAAGATTTCTACAAATATTTCAGGAAAGCTATACATTTTTTCTTTTTATGGGGGGATATTTTGTTTATTGACATTGCAAAAGTTATTCTCTTTCTTGGTTTCCCCTCTGAAAATCCCCTATTCCATCCCCCTCCCCCCACTTCTGAGAGTGAGTCCCCACCTACCTACCCACTCTCTCCCACCTCACTGCCCTGGCATTCTGCAACACTGAGAATTGAGCCATCATAGAACCAAGAGCTCCTTCTCCCACTGACACCCAACAAGGCCATCCTCTGCTGCATATGAGGCAGGAGCCATGGGTCCCTCCAGGTGTACTCCTTGGTTAATAGTTTAGTCCCTGGGAGCTCAGGGGTGTCTGGTTAGTTGATATTATTGCTCTTCCTATGGGGTTGCAAACCCCTTCAGTCTTTTCTCTTAACTCCTCCATTGGGGACCCCATGCTCAGTCCAATGGTTGGCTGTGAGCATCCACCTCTGTATTTGTCAGGCTCTGCCAGAGCCCCTCAATCTTGACAGCTACATCAGTCTTCTGTCAGCAAGCACTTCTTAGCATCCACAATAGTGTCTGGGTTTGGTGTTTGTATGGATTCCCAGGTGGGGCAGTCTCTGGATGGCCTTTCCTTCAGTCTCTGTTCCACACTTTGTCCCCATACTTCCTTTAGACAGGAGCTATTCTGGTTTAAAAATTTGGAGATGATTGGGTGGCATCATACCCCAATGGGGTCTTTACCTAACTTCTGGATATGGCCTCTACAGGTTCTCCCTTCCTATTGTTGGGCATTTCACAATGTCCTCCCCGTTGGTTCCTGGGAGCCTCTTTTTTTCCTGGGATTTGGGACTTGCTGGTAGCTACCCCCATTTCACCACCCCCCATTTGTACACACCTCTGTTCTAATTGCTGACCCTTTGAATATCATTCCCATCATCTCTTCCCATACCTGATCCTTCCCCACTTTCCCACCCCCTTCTTCCTCTCTTCTTCCCAAGTTTCTACCTTTACTTAGGCATACAATTTCCGTCTTCAAAATGAGGATTACTGACAATTGTAGTGGGAATTCAACTATTATTTGTTTTCAATCTAGAAAATTTACCTTATATACACCCAGGTTAGTGTTCTTCTGGTCATTTTTTTTTCACTTGGATCTGTTATGCTAAAATAACAAATCATCTCACGAGAAAAGCTGGCTCCGCAGCATCTATGTCTGTCAGGTTTCAACACTGCTTATTTTTGTCTTCATGTTTCATCTCATACACATGGCGTATTGTTGGTTTGAACAACAATGGAAAGCCCATATCACACTTCAAAATCTTGCTTCCTGTAGAGTAGTTAACAATAGATAAAACACACACATTCCTGATCACCTTTCACTTGTACCTTGGAGAATTACTGTAGCAGTGCTTGAGGCAAGCTTCAATAAAACTACAGAATAAAGCATAATATCTGCAAAGGTTTTGTATCTCAGTACATTGTATGTTATTAATGTAACAAAGTAGTTCATGTTGATATTTTTGTGATCCTTGACAATAAGAAAATAGACCATGAGAAAAATCAGTACAGTTTAGGAGAGAAGTAGAGCCTGCCTGATACACAAAGAGAAACATGTCTTGTCACAAAAATTGTTCCCTGAAAACTTAAGCTTCACAGAGGAATCAAAGTTAGTGCAGAGTGTGCTTTTCTTGACAGTTCCTTGTATGCCATATCTAAGACTTCCTAGTGTGTGCCTTATGAAGATGAGCCAGCATCAGAATGGCATTTGTCCTGGTCAGTGGCCTTCCTGAACGCAGGTATGAATTGGAATCAGGAGAAAGAATACAGATCAGCAAGAAAGGTTGATGAAGTTGCCATATTAGGAATAGAAGCAGGGATTTTAGTGGTAAAGGGCAATATTTACCACTATAGCTTAGAAAACTGTTAGATGGTCCTGTAACATATATTATAGTTGACTACATAAGAGACAGTTTGCTTATGCCAAGTATCTTGATGGGTTTTCATTATTTTCCTTACTGTCTGTTACTGTGTAAGAATAGAGAACCAGTTGAACCTATCAAGGTCCATTCCATGACCAGCAGCACAATCTGCTGTTTTCTAACATAGCTGTCACCTGTGAGTTTGCCTCATTATAACGATTAATAAAGCTCATGTTAGCATTTTACATTGGCATACTTTGGAAATACATCCTTGCTCCACTGATAGTAGCAATACCAGAATGGTCAACTGAAATGTGGCTTTGAGAATAAGCAGGGGTCTGATCACAGATGAGGACAAGTTGCACAATACAGAAGTTTACTAAATGTAAATGCTCATTATTTGATGTAGAGAACAGTTATATTTAAGAATGACATGACAAAATGTGTTGAAAGGGTGGAGAATGCTATTTCAAAAAGTTATATTTTGAGTTCTTGGAAGGTTTTATTATTTTAGACTCATTTTGTAGGCAATGACAAATTTGACAATTTGTCCAGATGCTCACTGAGGTGTATTAAACTCACCTCTTCTCATTTTACACAATGTGACCATTAGTTACATATTTTGATAGAGGAGAAATTACATTGGTATTTAAGATGTTATTGTAATTAATTTCTGCAATACTTAAACATATCAAAGAAAATCTATCAAGTAATATTTTATTACTTCCATCTTCAAAAATGGTGAAACTGAGGCAATGAGTTAAATGATATGTACAATGCTATTGAACTAACAAATAGCAGAATATGATTCAGTGACAGATAAAGATGCTCTGTGAGTCATGTTTTGAAGAACATGTTGTATTGACTTCACATTACTGACTTGGAAGACTATTTTGATGTCCATTTCATGCCAATACTTTGTGACATAAATGAGCTTGTCTCTTTAATGTCTTGTAACACTGCTTAACATTCATTAAAGATTAGATATCTTCATATATTTTAATTTAAGTGTTAGTGATATACTGTCCACTGTAGAAAAAATGTTTTAGGGATACTTCCTCACCTAAAATTATTCACTGAAATTTTATGCATATATACATTTAGGATTAAGTTCCAAAATGTATGAAGAAATCAAGAAGTTACATAACAAAAAAAATCCAAATAACCCAATTAAGAAATGGAGTACAGAGCTAAATTTTCAACAGAGGAATCTTGAATGGCCAAGAAGCACTGAAAGAAATGTTCAACATCCTTAGATATCGGAAATGCAAATGGAAATGACCTTGTGATTCCCATCTGTCACCTATCAGGAGGCTAAGAAAAAACACACAAGAATCAGGACATGCTGACAAAGATATGGAGTGCTGGTGGGAGGACAAACTTGTACCACCTCTTTGGAAATTAATTTGATTGATGGTTTCTCAGAAAATGCAGAATAGTTCTACCCCATGACTCAACTATACCACTCCTGGGCATATATCTAAAAAAATGCCCCACTATTCTACAAGGATACTAGCTCAACTATGTTCAAAGATTTGTAAATAAAATATAAATGTAAATATAAACTAAATATAAATAAAATAAAAATAAACTATAAAATAAAATAAAAAATAAAGGTTTTTATAAGTAAACAACCTAGATGTTCCTCCACTGAAGAATGATGAAGAAAATGTGGTACATCTATACAATGAAATACTATTCAGCTATTAAAAACAAAAACATCATGCATTTACAGGAAAGTGGATGGGACTAGAAAATATATCCTAAGTGAGGTAACCTAGACTCAGAAAGTCATGTCTGGTATGTACTCATTTATGAGTGCATTAACCATAAAGAACAGGATAAACATGCTACAATTGACATACCTAAAAAACTAATAAGAAGGGCTCGAGGAAGGATGTGTGAAACTCATTCAAAAGAGGAAACAAATTAGTTATCTTATGTGGATTTAGGAAGGGACCTGGGTGGAAGAAGGGGTGAGGAGGGGAACAGGGATGGGGATCAGGTTATGGTTAGAGGAGGGTGAAAGAGGGCTGGAAGTGAGAATGGAAAACAGTAGGGATCATCTCTGGACCTATCTGGAGATCTGGACAGGAAAAGGTATATCGAGTTTATGAGAGTGATCCTAGCATAGACACCTGCCAGCATGGGATATGGAGATTGAAGGCAGAACATCCGATGGAGGGAGGGGACCATCAACACCCACAAAACCTTTGACACAGAATTTTTCCTGCCTACAAGATGCACAGGGATAAATATGGAGCAAAGACTGAGGAAAGGCCAACAATGAATACCCTATCTTAAAACCAATTCCATGTGCGAGAGCCAACCCCTGACACTTATAATGACACTTTGCTGTACTTGAAAACAGGAGCTTAGCATAAGATAATTGTCTCCTGTCTGCTTCATGTTGCAGCTGATAGAAAGAGATGCAGAGACCCACAGCCAAACAACAGGCAAAGCATCAGGAGTCTTGTCAAAAGTGGAAGATAAAATCGAGCAAACCAGAGAGATCAATGTCACCACATGAAGACCTACTGAATCAACTAACCTGGGCTCACAGGGCTCACAGAGATTGAACCACCAAGAGAAGAGTATGCAGAACCTGGATCTAGGGTCCCCTATGCATTTGTAGCAGATGTGCAGATTGGTCTTCATGCTCGTCCCCTAACAATTGGAGAAGGGACTGTCTCTGAATTTCTTGACACCCTATGGACCCTTTCCCATAAATGGAATATCTGATTGGACCTCATTAGGAGAGGATGAGATTAGTCCTCCTGTGACTCGATATCCCAGGACAGGATGGTACCCACTGAAGGCTTACCCTTCTACTGAAGGGGAGGAGGTAATGGGAGGAGGAATTTGTAAGAGTGGGACTTGGAGGAGAGGATGCATAGAATCCTGTGATCTGAATGATCAAGATGTAAGGTAAATAAATAAATAAATGAATGGAAAAAAGGATGAGTTGTTCATAATAATTTCCAAATATATTTTGTTATATCAATTTTGTCATTTCTTATCTCAAGGTAAGATGATTTTACTCTTGTATGTTTATTCCTTAATTAGTCAAGGATTTTCTTGATATTTTCACATAACAAATCATTTTATCATGGTTCATCATTTTCTTATTTTAAGTTTTGGATTTCTTGAAAGTTTCATATATACTTATAGTATTTTATAATAAAGTTAGGGGCCCCATTTCATTGGCTTCTACTACTATATTTATTAATTCTTTCCTTTTATTAACTTAAACTTTGGTTTCCATTTATAATATTTTGAGACAGAATTCTGTCAGTATATTTGATAGTTTTCTATATTTTATATATGCTTATTTGTTTCTATCAAGTGTCATCTTAGTAAAAATTTTGCTTTATCTTTTATTGAGCTATTCTATACCTGTATCAAACATTTAAAATTTCATTCTTGCTTCTTTCATTGCTCAAAAGTAAGTTGTAAATTTTTGTGCATTGCTTGCAAAGGACACTGTCAATAGGACAAAACAGCAACCAATCCTATATCTGATAAAGGGCTAATATCTAATATATACAAGGAACTCAAGAAGTCAGACTCCAGAGAAACAAATAACCCTATTAAAAATGGGGTACAGAGCTAAACAAAGAATTGTCAACTGAGGAATCTCAAGTGGACAAGAAGCACCTAAAGAAATGTTCAACATCCTTAGTCATCAGGGAAATACAAATCAAAAATACCCTGATATTACACCTCATACCAGTCAGAAAGAGTAAAACCAAAAACCCAGGTGACAGCAGATAACGGAGAGGATGTGGAGAAAGAGGAATACTCCACCATTGTTGGTATTTATGAAAGCTGGTACAACTCTGGAAATCAGTTCAGTGGTTCCTCAGAAAATTGGACATACTCAGAAAATTACCTGAAGATCCAGCTATACCACTCCTTGGAATATACACAAAGATGCTCAAACATGTAATAAGGACACATGCTCCACTCTGTTCACAGCAGCCTTATTTATAAACCCAGAAGCTGGAAAGAATCCAGATGTCCCTAAAGAGAGGAACGGATACACAAAATGTGGTACATTTACACAACTGAGTACTATTCAGCTATTAAACACAATGAATTCATGAAATGTTTAGGCAAATGGATGGAACTAGAAAATATCATCCTGTGAGATAACTCAATCACAAAAGGACACACATGGTATGCACTCACTGATAAGTGGATACTAGCCCAGAAACTTAGAATAACCAAGATACAACTTGCAAAACACATGAAACTCAAGAGGAAGGAAGACCAAAGTGTGGGTGCTTTGATCCTTCTTAGAGGGAAAACAAAATAATTACAGCAAATATGGAGATAAATTATAGAGTAGAGACTGAAGGAAAGGTCATCCAGAGATTGTCTCATCTGTGGATTCATCCTATAGATAATTACCAAACCCAGATACTACTGTGGATTCCAAGAAGTGCAAGCTGACAGGAATCTGATATAGGTGTCTCCTGAGAGGCCCTGCCAGAGTCTTACAAACACAGAGACTAATGCTAGCAGTCAACCTCTGGACTGAGCTTGGTGTCCCCAATAAAGGAGTTAGAGAAAGGACTGAAGGAGTTGAAGGGGCTTGCAAACTCAAAGGAATAACAACAATATCAACCAACAAGATCTCCCAGAGCTGCCAGGGACTAAGCCATCAACCAAAGAGTACACATGGCTTCAGCTGCATATATAGCAAAGGATGGCCTTGCCATGCATCAATGGAAGGAGAGGTCCTTGGTCCAGTGAGGTTTTGATAGATTCCCCAGTGTAGGGGTGGTGGGAGTGAATGGGTAAGTTGAGGAACACCTTCATAGAAGCAGGGGTAAGGAAGATGGGATAAGGGGTTTCCAGGAGGGGCAGAAACCAGGAAAGGGGATAAAATTTGAAATGTAAGTTAAAAAAATCCAATAAAAATAATTATAAAAACAATTTTTAAAAAGATCTTGAAATGGAAGAACGTGAGAGCAGAACAATTTAATACACATAAATGGAGAAAGGGGGTCTCTTTAAGCTAGGAGGACAAAAATCAAGAGGAGTAGATGATATATTTTTTTAAATCTATGGCAAATAATCAGGTATTTTGAAGTGACCATGACTTAATGTGATTATAAAGATGAGAACTGAAACCAAAAAACAATTTAGGATACACCTAAATTGATTTGAATTTAGGGTATTGCTGGACATGGGTAGTGCTGTTTTCAGTTTACTGAGCATACTTACATTAGAGCAATCGAAGTTTCTTGTGTTCTCCTACTTCTAAATTTCTGTTTTTTAATATCTCACATTTTCTTCTTAATCACCATTGTTTTTACTTCTTTCACTATGGTAAAATTCCTCTAGGAATTTCCTCTATATCAATTTTGACAGAGATGTATTTTCTCAATTTTAATGTCTTCATTTTTTGTGGCTTTGTTGGATGAAATAGTTTATGTTGTCAATTTCCTGTTTGTCCTCTAGCACTGTGAAAAATTTTTTTCTGATACTCCTGATGCAACTCACAGGTCATATGAAGCTTAACAAGAAAGAAGACCACAGTGTGAATGTTTCAGTCCTACTTAAAAAGGGGAACAAAATAGTCATGTGAGGTAGAGGGAGGGAGGGATCTAGAAGGGAGTGAGGAGAGGGAGAGTAAAAGGGAGGACAGGATCATGTATGGGAAGAGACAAGAAAAAAGTCCAGAGGGTCAGGAAAATGAATAGAAATATGTAGCAGTGGCATTTGGGGAACTGGGTTATCCACTAGAAAGTCTCAGATACTAGGTAAGTAAGAGGTTCCTAGAACCCAACCCAATGGGGATGACATTAGCTGAAATACTCAACAAAGGAGAGATAGAACATGCAGAGACCACCTCTAGTAGATAGACATGGCCACCAGTTGAGGGATATGGCCACCCACCCATCTCAAAAATTTTAACTGAGAATAATTCTTATCTAAAGGAAATTCAGGGATAAAAATAATGGAGCAGAGACAGAAAGAAAGGCCAAGCATAGACTACTCCACCTAGGGATCCATTCCATTTGCAGACACCAAACCCAGACACTATTAATGCCAGGAAGTGCTTGCTGACAGGAGCCTGTTATAGCTGTACGCTGAAAGGCTCTACCAACACCTGATTAATATAGTTACACAGACAACCATTGGTCTGAGCCAGAGGGCATTAATGGTAGAGTTAAGGGGAGTACTGAAGGAAATAAGGGGGATTGCAACCCCATAGGAAGAACAACAATATCAACTAACCAGAACCTCCAGAGCTCCCAGGAAATGAATCACTAGCTCCAGCTATATATGTAGCAGAGGATTGTTTTATTTGGCATCAATAGGAGTGGAGACCCTGGGTGTTATGGAGTCTTGATGCTCCAGCACAGGGGTATGCTAAAGTAGTGTGGTGGGAATGCATGGGTTGGTGGAGGAAAATAGGATGGGAGGTTTAAGGATGTGAGACTGGGAATGGAAATAACATTCAAAGTGTAAGTAAATAAAATAACCAATAAGAAAGATAATTCAAAAAGAAAATAAATATAAAACTTAAGGACAAAAACAATGAAGAAGAAAGAAAGATGCTTAAAGTAAATTTAATTTGAACGCTGTGTTTAAACACTAGGACAACTGGGGCATGTAACAACTAAGTCATGTAAGTATACGTGTTTCCTTGGGAAAATCCAGTTAATAAACTGTACTATACTAATTTCTGGTGTATTGCTTAACTTTTGGCCGTTATGTTTAGGCATATATCCAACATCAAAAAGAAGAAACAGGATGTTTCCTGTGGGGCAATGGACTATGCACAGACAGCCTGGTTTCCAGTCGACCTGAGGTCTTGAACCCTGGTGGGACTTGCGGATGGTAATTTTCACCTACATGGGACAGAAGGCATTAGATCATGTCTCCTGGACCCCTGGCTCTTATTGTAGTCACCACCCCCACAGCCTCCAGAAGAGAGGCTTGTGGTTATCAGTCACGTAGACAATGTCCCAAGCTTCTGCCATTCTGGCTAGATTCCTCCCCACAGTTACCTAGCAACAGCAAGAAAACAAAGCCCACTCTAAGAGGGGCTGTTTAGCCCCTCCTCACTCTCCTTAAGCTTTCTCACTCTCTAGCCCTCCCTCTCTCTCTCTTTCCATTTTTTGTACCTATCATTGCTACTATACTCACGAGTATTAATTCCTGCACTATGAACTTCCTGATCTACAGAGTCTAATTGTAGGGAACTATTCTTTAGAAGTTGCAGGAATTTGAAATTTCTTAATGTAATTGATGAAACTGAGGGGAAATATGTGATTATAGTAAATGCTGGTAATATATTTTGGAGGATTTACTGACATGATCAACTTCTTTTCTACATATAATTTCATGTTTACAGAAATAGACTAGTGATTGTATCTTAAATATGTTCTATAAAACTTGGGTAAAGTGTACTACACAGGTGCACAATTTGCTGCTTTTCCATTGATTGTCTTGGGATTCTGCACAGCTTGAGGAAATACGTATGTGTTAAAGGATTTTTTTCTCCTAATTTTCTTCTCTGTATCCTGAGTTGATTGATATTGAAAAGATTTCCATTTCAATAATCGCCCCTTGAATATAACATACAGTGAAAAAACCAGAACAATAGTCTATCAAAAAGTTTTACATTCCCAGTTGAGAAGCTGTTTGTAATAGTGCACATAAATAATATTTCAGTCAACTAAATACCACATTGAAAACTGCCTGTGAGATCAATACCTGTTGAAAGAACACAGCAAACTCTTTGTGAGAAAGTCATCACTTGCTACACATATTTTAAGATATTGTGCCATAGAAACTTGTCTGGTGCTCACATAGTTCCAATGGATATGGATTTTATGCCAAATGAAAGTAGTATTGATGTTGTTGAGGGGTAATAGAATTATGTCCTGTTGGCAACAAAAGGAATGATGGTGTGGAAATAATCCTGTGGAGTAAGTGAAATGAATTTGCTTCTTTCACATCCAAATCTTTTCTCAACTTTTATATTGCATATTTCTCTTTTCCTCTTTATAATCCACTCCTCTTTCAATTATCCTTTAAGCATATCTTTAATGTGAGTCTTGTCCTTTATTTTGTGAAGACATCATTAAACACACTTTATTTTTACACTCTAGCCTGTGTAATGAGGCCTTGCTATATATTTTTAGAGATATTGTCTACTATTTTGAGTAAGGAATGAAGCTGTAAGTTGTTCATAATACACTGAATGCTATTTATATGTAGGCACTATACTGAAAGGCTGAGAGGGAAGAGACAGAGAGAGGGGGTGGGAGGAAGAGATAAAAGTTAGTCAGAATCTGTTGAAATTCAGGATTTTAGGTTTATTGTGTGGTCTTATTGAAGTAGTCAATGTCATTCTGCAATGACTGCAAAATAATTTATGTTTATTTATTTCAAAGACTTTACATTTTTTTAATGTTCTAAAATTTGAACCGGATCTAGATTCTCCTATCAATATCTGAACAAATAAATCTTTGTGGGGTGATGGGGTAAAAGGGGAGTTTTTGAAGCCCATTTTTCTAATGAAAAGACTAAGAGGAACACATCCTTTATTTGATTTGTTGGAGAAACACAATGGGTAACTGGAATTAGTGATACCCTGTGACTTTCTTTTCTCCAGTAAATTTGAAGTTAAAAATGGAATGCTGATCTCACAATAGATACTAACAACTTTAGGATCTTTCAATAGTTTGTTTTAACTCTCCTGTGAAAGGTATGGTAGGAGAAACTTCAATTCCATGACGATAATATATTATTTTGCCTTCTCAAATATATATCTAGTGAGGTGTAGCGTTACACTCTAGAAGGAAATGAATGCTTCCCATGGTCTTGCATCATCTGTTTAATCATTGAATAACAGTACAAGTCAGATGATTCAAAAAGAAAGTGAAATCAGATGATTCAAAGAGAAGGCAAAATCGCAAGTCTTATAGAACTTGCTCTGCTTCACAAGAGTTAGGCAAACCACTGGCATCAATACAGAGAAATGATGGTTATATAATGCAGTCCCAAGAAGCCACAGTGTTGTGAATTCTGAATAGGCAAAGTTATGTCTAAAATACAGAGCAATGTCTAATTCAGAGGCAAAACAGCCTCTCCATCTTTCAGTGATAGTCTCTATACCTTTTAAGTATTTAGAATTCATCAGTATGGCTAAGGTTCTATGCAGGCAGTGGGCATGGGGGAGTAAAGGGAGTGAGAGAAAACCCACATCCTGCCAGAGTTCCAGTGCTCTGGGTGGGCAGACGTAGAGGACTTCCACAAGGTTTCTATGTGGCCCCTGGTGGGTGTCTTTCTGTGGGAAGCTACAGACCTAGCCCACGGGGGTGGACAAGGGGATGTCCTAGATTTCTGGGCCTCACAGAGGCTAGAGATAACAGGTTCTCAGTCTCGGGAATTCCAGGCACTACTGGACATCGCAGAAGAGCTGAGAAGAAAGTGGGGGCCCTGGAGGTGGCTCAGTCATGCCCAGGCCGAAGGGAGGAGAGGGCAGTGAGAGAGGGGGTGCTGGGTGGTTCCCACACAGGTGAGAATCCTTGGTCTGTTCTGTTGCTAGAGTGCATGATGCTGCTCTTTAGGGTGAAACCTATCTCATCTTTCAAGCAGGGCCGGCCTTGATGGTCAGAGACAGTCTATGGTTTTAGAGCTTTATTGTAGAAATGCAGGGAGAAAGAGAGAAGGTAGAAAGAGAGAGAGAAAGAAGGAGGGCTAGAGATGAGACTAAGAAAGGTGAGAGCTTAAAGAGAGAGAGGAGGGGCCAAGCAGCCCCTTTTATATTGGGCTGGACTACTTTGCTGTTGCCAGGTAACTGTGAGGAGGAGTATACCTGGCTATAGTCAGGTAACTGTGAGGATGGAGTCTAGCCAGAATGCCAGGAGCCTGGCACATTGTCTGTGTGACTTATAGTCACAGAATTATGGAGTTGGGGGCTCTGTAGTGTCAGGCACCTGTCTCTGGGTCCTGTCCCTTGTAGAGTTTTCTACTGGGTCACCAGAGCAAACCTCATTCAACCAAAACAGGCAGCCTTACACAGTCTATAATATGGTGACAGAAAAAGGAAGAGAGAATGAATAAAATGGATTGTAAGAAATATTAAATGTTATGGTAACTTGATACATCACAAAAGAATTACCAACAAAGACAAAGAAAACTTCTATGGTGGCCAAAAGAGTAGAAGTAGCATAGGTGTGGGTATTTTACTGGAAAGGAAGGAAGGAAAGAAGTTAACAGGGAGATACTCATAGGAGAAGCAGTGGAGAAGAGAATTTATTCTAACGTCACTGCAGTAGATTTAACAATTGGAAAAGCAGATGTATCCCTACAGTAAGTAGATGTGAAAAGCAGCCAGGATGGAAGACATGTAAGAAAAGGAATGAGAAACTCTAGCCCTGAAGAAATAACTGCATTGAAGGTAAAAACAAAAGCTGTGAGATGTAATTAGAAAAGGCAAAGGAAAAGTAGGTCAAGAATACATGATGTTCTTTCACCAATTAAGAAAAAGGGAAAATTTTTAAAAGGAGAAATCAATGGATATCCTACTACTACTGACCTAATATAATTATAATAAAAATATTTCTGTAGATTTAGTGATTAGGTGGGTTTTTTAATGTTGATTGATATGATAGTTCTACACGCACTATATATATTTATTGTTGTACACTTATAGTTATATGTATATTTCTATAATCAGCCTAAGGTAAACTGTAGGGAAGCATGATGCTAATGCACTTTGTGTGTCATTCATATATAGTTCTAGAGATCTGAAGGGCCCGATTGCCATGATATGTATTGTAAAGTTACTCAATAGGAGAGACCAATGGTGGCACAAAGGACTTTCACATAGGATGATGAGTTGAAAAACATGGAACTCACTGTCCTCATATAAAGATTGACAGCTCCTCTTAATTGTTAGGATTTGAATGTTATTCTTTAGTTTTTGTCAGTAATACAGTGAGTTTTATAAATCATAACACAGTGGGATCAAATAATCTAATTTGTCATTTGAAAAGATGTTCTTGTACATTTAAAAAGAATAACCTTTGATTCTCATTCTATTGCATTGGGAAGCTCATTTATCCTCTAAGCATGGAGGTTTATGCTATTTTCATAAGCCAGATGATTTCAATATCTTCCAGAACAAGCACATACTTTGATTATATAGAGATTTAATACGTAATGTCAATGAGCTGCATTTTAAGCTTGGAGTATTAATCTTTAAGTCATTTGGAAAACTCGACTGCAGTCTCCTTCCCCAGTTTTACAACCAAGTAAATAAATATGTGATAGAAATAAGAGAAATATTATGTTTATTGTATAGTGTGCTGTAGCTTTCAGTTGAGACTCTAAATTCTGCCTTCTCAACAAGGGGATATGTGGAGATACACTGATTGCTATGAGATACCTTCTATCCACTCTGTTATTCTGAAAAATCTCCACAAGATGCATTTGAACATGAAATATTTCAAGATGTTTTGAGGCACTCTGTAATCTTCAGTGGGCAATACTTCTATCCCATGCTCATCTTGAGTTCATGCAGATTAAGTTCTACTATTTAAAAGGAATACTTGACCAAACAGAGACATCAGTTATTTAGAGCACTTGTTACTCAAATGCGTGAATAAAAAGATAGGGTGAGCATCGAGCCTAAGTTTTTACAGTATTCTTTTTGTTTAGGTTGACATTTCAAAGGAATTGAAGTCTCTAAAAATAATATGCTGACAGTCTTATATTTGCTTGCAGTAATGATCTCATTGAAAAGCGATTTAATTTGCTACACAGAACTCTTCAGCATACTCACAAACGAGCTCTTTTGGGTTATCAATTTCCTGGTGAAATAATTACAGTAACAGCTTAACGGTCTTTTCTTATCTTTCTTTTAGGAGAAGTAAGCATGTTTTATTGAAGTCATGTGCACAGCTGCAATCTGAATGGCAATATTCCTCTCACATCTGTGAAGGCTGATTCTCCTGACCTTTGCTTCAGCACAATTGAGTTAAACACTCAGGGGACTGTGTTTCTATATTTAAGACAATCTGCATAATGAGTTTTAGTCAGCTGAGGAAGATGTGGCTTCTGCCCAGAAGGTACTACCAGTGCAGTAAGGGGGCAGAGTTATGTGTAAACACTTCCCTGTGGTCTATCAGAGCTCTCCATTTTTACCTTTGTCTGGGCCATCTTCTGCAAACAGCCAGGGTTCCTCTTCAGTATATTATATGCAGTTTCAATGAATTTTGATATTATGCTCATTTTTGTATCTCAGTTTGCAATCACTTTTACTTGACCTGAATCTCAATTTTGCTTTGCATGTTGGGTCTTTTGTAAGGCTCCTCTTGGGTTGATGTTCTTTCTCCTAGTAATCTTGCTATACTGACTTGCCAAAAGGGTATCATCAAACAATCAAAAAAGGTACCCTCTACAATGTTACAAGAAGGATTATTCATTATTGTTCCTTTCAATTTTGTAGTCCTTTGAATAAAGACTGGTCTATGTTGTCATTTTCTGAATAATGTGCAGTAGGAGCAACCTGTGAGTGGTGCTAATTCTCCATCGTTTCTGGCATTTTGTGGCTTACCATCTATATTCTTAACCTTGCATTTAAGGCTGAATAAAAGATCTGCAAATATTCTTTAAATGCCATGGTCAGAGACAGCTGATCAAAAAGGACTTTCATTTCCTGCTGCACAGAGGACTTCCGGTCTTAGAAAACTTTTATTTATCATATGCCATAAAGTGTATTGAGAAACCCTTAGAGGGTCATTGTACTACCTGTAGACTACAGACAACCCTTTGTTTTCTCTTAATAATTCAAAACCAGGTGAGTTCCCACTAGATTAAACATACAGTTTAAGAAATTAGTAGAGGGCCATGGTATGACAATTTCAAGACAGGGGACAGAGAATGCAGTGGTATATAAGTTCACTGTATATAAGAGGAGTACTGAAACAGGGATAGGAGCGTATATAAGAGGTGAGAATACAGAGAAAGATAACTAGCACACCAAAATCCTTTAGAAATTGTCATATAGGAGAAAACATATAGCAACATACTGCTGTAGAAAGTCCTAAATATAAATACATACATATTTTTGAATTCTAAATGGAGTTACAGTGTAACGGGTAACAATGTCTTGACTAGACAATGCAGGATAACCCCAAATCTGGGCCATTGAACATTCACAGACTCCCAAACATTATAGTCTATTGTCATTTCTTTTGGATACCTCCAGAATTTCAGGGTAACACCCCATTGCTGACAGCACTTCACACTTCAGTCTCAGAATATGCATAAACTAAGTTGGTACTGATGAGGAAGTGGTATTTCATCCCATCTATGAAAATGTTGACAATTAATTGCTGCTGGAAGAAGTATAGAGGAATGCTTCACAACTAAGTGTATATTGGCAGCACAAGTTGAACTTGGTGAGCTTAAAAACATAGAAGATTGATATGTAAGGAAGGAGAAAGGATCTAGGAAGAGTTGGTGTATGATTAAAATTCATTGCCTCAATTCTCAAAGAATTAATAAAAAAAGATTAAATGATCATTTAAAATGTCAATACAATGTTAGGATATGACCTATGACATAATATACTCAAGTAAAATTCTACAAGCTCTAGTTTTAAAAAACTGAAAATAAGGTAAAGAAAATGGGAATTCAAACTCTGGAGATTAACATTGCCACAACAACTGCATAAGAATTATTCTGTGTATTCTAGAACTTAGCACTCAAAGGTAGAATGCAGGAAATACTAAAGATAAGTTAGATAGCAGAAAATATTAAATATTTTAATTCTAAAAGGAGTATGTTATATTTCTTGTTTTATATTAAACATCACATGTAGAAAATTTTATACGGGATAATTATCATTGTTGTTTTTAAATGTAGCAATAGTTTTCACATTTTTGAAAACAGATTATGACTATTGCCTTTATATAAATTTAATATTATGTCTTGTAATTATATATCCTTTTCATATTTATCCTGGAAGGAAAATTAATTGTAGAGATCTTAAAAATCCAAATTTAAGAGATGATCTTGAGGGATTTAGGGGAGGGAAAGAGTATGATCAAAACATATTTGAATTTGAAAGTTGTTTTAAACTCAATTTATTCACAGCAAATGTTGGTTGGGTTAACTTAAAGAATGCATCCATACAAATTTCGGATTGATTCCATCCCATAGATGTGGTTCACCATATATAAACATTAAGATAATATATATTATATAAATAAAATAAAAAACAAAATTTACATGACCATCTCATTATACCAGTCAAGGTTTAGATAAGTACAACACTGTTTCATGATAAAAGACAAGAAAGAGACTAAGAGTGAAGCTAACTTGTTTCAACATAAAGATGCTATAAATTGACAAACTTATACCCAATATAATGAAGAAAACTACAAAATATTCTCACTAGGATGAGAAATAAAGTAGGGTGTCTTTCTAAACTTACTCAGTTTAGTGGTTTAAATCTCAGAGCAGTAAGACAAAGGAAATAAAAGGGATACAGCTTATGTTGTTCTTCCATTGGGGTTGCAATGCCCCTCTGCTCCTCAAGGAGGGGAAAACCGTTAAGTGGGATATGATTTGAGATGTGAACAAATGGAATGGATAATATTAATAAAAGAAAAATGCCTAAAACATAAAAAATAAAATAAAGAAAATAAAGAAAAATAAAGAAATTAGAAAATTAATCCAATTATCTCTTTTTGTAGCAACTTTATAAGAGAAACAAAGACTCCAGTAAAAGAAAACCTTAGAAGTGGTAATTAATTATCAAAAAGTGTCTGGACAGAAAATTAAGATGCATACAATTAGTAGTATTCTTGCTTACCAATGACAAAGAGACTGAAAAATCTCTCAAGTAAACAACCTGATTCCTGATAATCACATACACACATATGGAATAACTGTGTATAAATCTAAGCAATATAATGAAAAACCTCTATGATAAAAATTATAAGACACTAAAATTTTATGACTCTAGAAGATAGAAAGTAATACTATGCTCAGGTATCAAGAAACTAATATTGTGAAACTTAATCCTCATCAAAATTCTAATGCTATTCCAACTCAATAATTTATATGAAAGCACAAAAGACAAAGGTTAGTGAATAAAATCATGAACAAAAATATTACTGACCAGAAATACCCTTATACTTGATTTCAAATTATACCACAGAGATAAAAAATCAAAATATAATAACAATAGTCCTAGAATAAAAAAATTAATCAATGGAACAGAATCGATACATATGATGTAAGTTCACAGACCCACAATTGACTGATTTTTGACAATGATGCCAAAAAATACATAGTAGAAAAACACAGAAATTTTCAACAAAACAATTTTGGTAAAATGGGATTTTAAAATGCAGAAAATTAAATAGATACTTACATCTCAGTGTAAAAATAACTTAGCCCAAAATAGAATAAGGATTTCAAATATGTTGTGAAAGTACTATAGGAGAAAGGAGGGGGTACATTTTATTTTGTAAGCTCAGGTAAGTACATTTGTAATGACTCCTGTATCAAAGAAAATAAGACCAGCAATCAATAACTGGGCTCCCATGAAAATCAAAAGCCTCTGTCCATCAAGGAGACTGTGAAGCTAATGAATAGTCAGCCTATTATCTTTACTAGCTACTCATTCAACAGCCTAGTATTGTTCAGACTGTAGAAAGAAGTCAAAAAGATAAATATAAAGAAAACAAACACCCCAATTAAAAACAGCCAATAGGAGTAAAATTTCTAAATGAAGAAATGCAAGTAGCAAGCAAGCAATTTTAAAGATGCACAATTTTCTTAGTCACCGGGGAAATGTGAATTAAAAATTCTTAACCTGGGGGAGCCATCTTGGTTCCCGAATCCCGCCAAGATCAGTTTAATGAAAATGAAGCCACAACATTCCCAAACTTATGGGACACTATGAAAGCATTTCTAAGAGGAAAAATCATAGCTCTGAGTGACTCCAAAAAGAAACTAGAGAGAGCACACACTAGCAGATTGACAACACACCTAAAAGCTCCAGAACAAAAGGAAACAAATTCACCCAAGAGAAGTAGATGGCAGGAAATAATCAAACTCAGGGGTAAAATCATCCAAGTGGAAACAGGAAGGAATATTCAAAGAAGCAGTCAAAGAGGAGTTGATTCTTTGAGAAAATCATCAAGATAGATAAACCCTTAGCCAGGCTCACGCTAGGACACAGGAACAGCATCCTAATTAACAACATCAGAACTAAAAAGTTAGACATAACAACAGACGCTGAAGAAATGCAAAACACCATCAGATCCTTCTACAAAGGCTGTTCTAAAAAAAAAAAAAAAAAAAACTAGAAAACCTGGATGAAATAGAAAATTTTCTATACAAATACCAGGTACCAAAGTTAAATCCGTATCAGGTTAAAGATCTAAACAGTCCTATATGCCCTAAAGAAATAGAAGCAGTCATTAAAATAGTCTCCCAACCAAAATAAGCCCAGGACCAGGTGGGTTTAGTGCAGAGTTCTATCAGAACTTCAAAGAAGATCTAATCTAATTCCAGCTCTTCACAAACTATTCCACAAAATAGAAGCAGAAGGTACTCTACCCAATTCATTCTAGGAAGCCACAATTACTCTGATACCTAAACCATAGAATGACCCAACAAAAATAGAGAACTTCAGACCAATTTCCCTTATGAATATCGATGCAAAAATCCCCAATAAAGTTCTCGCTAACCAAATCAAAGAACACATCAAAGCAATCATCCATCCTGACCAAGTAGGTTTCATTCCAGGGATGTAGGGATGGTTTAATATATGGAAATCCATTAACCTAATCCACTGTATAAACAAACTCAAAGATAAAAAACACATGATCATCTCGTTAAATGCGGAGAAAATATTTGACACAATCCAACACCCATTCATGATCTTGGAAAGATCAGGAATTTAAGGCCCATACCTAAACATCATAAAAGCAACCTACAGAAAAGCAGTAGCCAACATCAAAGTAAATGGTGAGAAGCTGGAAGCAATACCACTAAAATCAGGGACTAGACAAGGCTGCCCACTTTCTCCCTACCTTTTCAACATAATGCTTGAAGTCCTAGCCAAAGCAATTCGACAACAAAAGGGCATCAAGGGGATAAAAATTGGAAAGGAGGTAGTCAATATATCACTTTTTGCAGATGATATGATAGTATATATAAGTGACCCTAAAAATTCCACCAGAGAACCCCTAAACCAGATAAATAGCTTCATTGAAGTAGCTGGATATAAAATTAACTCAAACAAGTCAATGGCCTTTCTCTACACTAAGGATAAACAGGCTGAGAAAGAAATTAGGGAAACAACACCCTTCTCAATAGTGACAAATAATATAAAATACCTTGGCATGACTCTACCTAAGGAAGTGAAAGATCTGTATGATAAGAACTTCAAGTCTCCGAAGAAAGAAATTAAAGAAGATCTCAGAAGATTGAAAGATCTCCCATGCTCATGGATTGATAGGATCAAAATAGTAAAAATGGCTATCTTGACAAAAGCATTCTACAGATTCAATGCAATCCTCATCAAAATTCCAACGCAATTCTTCAACGAATTAGAAAGTCCAATCTGCAAATTCATCTGGAATAACAAAAAATCTAGGATAGCAAAAACTCTTCTCAAGGCTAAAAGAACCTCTGGTAGAATCACCATGCCTGACCTAAAGCTGTACTACAGAGCAATTGTGATAAAAAACTGCATGGTACTGGTATAGTGACAAAAAAGAAGACCAATGAAATATAACTGAAGACCCAGAAATGAATCCACACACCTATGGTCACTTGATCTTTGACAAGGGAGCTAAAAGCATCCAGTGAAAGAAAGACAGCATTTTCAGCAAACGGTGCTGGCACAACTGGTGGTTATCATGTAGAAGAATGCAAATTGATCCATTCCTATCTTCTTGAACTAAGGTCAAATATAAATGGATCAAGGAACTCCATAAAAAACCAGAGACAGTGAAACTTTTAGAGGAGAAAGTAGGGAAAAGCCTCGAAGATATGGGTACAGGGGAAAAATTCCTGAATAGAACAGCAATGGCTTGTGCTGTAAGATTGAGTACTGACAAATGGGACCTCATAAAATTGCAAAGCTTCTGTAAGGCAAAAGACACTGTCAATAAGACAAAAAGGCCACCAACAGATTGGGAAATGGTCTTTACCTATCTTAAATCAGATATGGGACTAATATCCAATATATATATAAAGATCTCCAGAAGATGGACTCCAGAAAATCAAATAACCCCATTAAAAAATGGGACTCAGAGCTAAACAAAGAATTCTTACATGAGGAATACCGAATAGCTGAGAAGCACATTAAAAACTATTCACCATCCTTAATCATCAGGAAAATGCAAATCAAAACAACCCTGAGATTGCACCTCACACAAGTCAGAATGGGTAAGATCAAAAATTCAGGTGACAGCAGATGCTGGCGAGGTTGTGGAGAAAGATGAACACTCCTCCACTGTTGATGGGATTGCAGGCTTGTACAACCACTCTGGAAATCAGTCTGGTGGTTCCTCAGAAAATTGAACATAGTACTACTGGAGGATCCTGCAATACCTCTTCTGGGCATATATCCAGAAGATGTTCCAACTGGTAAGGAGGACACATGCTCCACTATGTTCATAGCAGCCTTATTTATAATAGCCAGAATTTGGAAAGAACCCAGATGCCCCTCAACAGAGGAATGGATACAGAAAATGTGGTACATTTATACAATGGAGTACTACTCAGCTATTAAAAAGAATGAATTTATGAAATTCCTAGGCAAATGGATGGACCTGGAGGACATCATCCTGAGTGAGGTAACACAATCCCAAAAGAACTCACACAATATGTACTCACTGATAAGTGGATATTAGCCCAGAAATTAAGAATACACAAGATATAAGATATAATTTGCTAAATGCATGAAACTCAAGAAGAATGAAGACCAAAGTGTGGACACTTTGCCCCTTCTTAGAATTGGGAACAAAACACCCATGGAAGGAGTTACAGAGACAAAGTTTGGAGCTGAGACGAAAGGATGGACCATCTAGAGACTGCTTTATCCGGGGTTCCATCCAACAATCAGCTTCCAAACGCTGACACCATTGCACACACTAGCAAGATTTTGCTGAAAGGACCCAGATATGGCTGTCTCTTGTGAGACTATGCCGGGGCCTGGCAAACACAGAAGTGGATGCTCACTATCATCTATTGTATGGATCACAGGGCCCCCAATGGAGGAGCTAGAGAAAATACCCAAGGAGCTTGGGGGATCTGCAATCTTATAGGTGAGACAACAATATGAACTAACCAATACTCCCCGTAGCTTGTGTCTCTAGCTGCGTATGAATCAGAAGATGGCATAGTCGGCCATCAGTGGAAAGAGAGGCCCATTGGTCATGCAAACTTTATATGCCTCAGCACAGGGGAATGCCAGGCGAAGAATTGGGAGTTGGTGGGTAAGGGAGTGGGTGGAGGAGCGTGTGGGGGACTTTTGGGATAGCATTGGAAATGTAAATGAAATGAATACCCAATTAAAAAAAAGAAAAAAATAAAAACAAAAAGAAAGAAAGAAAGGAAGGAAAGAAGGAAGGAAGGAAGGAAGGAAGGAAGGAAGAAAGAAAGAAAGAAAGAAAGAAAGAAAGAAAGAAAGAAAGAAAGAAAGAAAGAAAGAAAGAAATAGAATGAATTTATGAAATTCCTAGGCAAATGGATGGACCTGGAGGACATCATCCTGAGTGAGGTAAACCAATCACAAAAGAACTCACAGGATATGTACTCACTGATAAGTGGATATTTGTCCAGAAACTTTGAATACTCAAGATATAAGATACAATTTGCAAAACACATGAAACTCAAGAAAAACAAAGACCAAAGTGTGGACTCTTCGCCCCTTCTTAGAATTGGGAACAAAACACCCATGGAAGGAGTTACACAGACAAAGTTTGGAGCTGAGATGAAAGGATGGAACATCTAGAGGCTGCCATACCTGGGGATCCATCCCATAATCAGCCTCCAAACGCTGACACCATTGCATACACTAGCAAGATTTTGCTGAAAGGACCCTGATATAGCTGTCTCTTGTGAAAGGAAAGAAAAATTGGTGTAATTGTGAAAGGCCAACTCTAATGCACTGTTAGTGAGGGTATAACCTAATCAAACTATCTTCTTAAATCAATCTGGAGGTTTCTCCATGCACACAGGTGCTCTGTGACCTAGCTATCTGAGTAGTGATCCTAAGCATATACCCAAAGGACTTTATCATACTAGGCACACTTACTTGTACATCCATGTCTATTGCTGCCCCATTCACAATAGCTAATTAATGGAATGAGCATAAATGCCTATTAAAAATGAGTCGGTTACATATGTGGTACTTATGGCAAGCAGAATATTACTCACATTCAAGAAAAATTGAAGTATGTGGATAAATAGTTAGAACTGGAAAATCATATTAAATCAGTTTTATCAGGCACAGGAAGATGAGTTATGTTCTTTTTCACACATGGGTTATAGCTTCGAGTATTTTGGTTCCAGTGCTTCACTTGTTGCATTAGTAGAATCCAGAAAACTGGGAAGGGGTCACTAGAAAGATGGAGTAAGGAACGAGTGACAATCCATTTAAAATAGTGGAGGTGGGAATGTCTAAGCAGGGAGAGGCATAGGACTACAGAAGAAATGTGAGGTGAAGAGTAGGGATAACACAAAGGAAGAGTTTGTGAAAAGCCATATGGAAGTCTATTATCTCACTATTGAACTTCTAAAAAATTCTAGGAGGGATGGTATAAAACATCTGAAATGAAAGAATGGAGAAACACGGGGATAAAGGATTAAGTGGGGATGAGGACAAATGGATGGGGAGATGAGTGTAGTGTGTGGATTTCCCAGAACAAAGGATCTCTGAAAAAGTTGTTAGTCAATAAGATAGTATCAAAATACTATTAAAAATTACTTCAAAAACACATACTTGCATTGGGTGGACAATTGCACATTCAGAAGATGTGGGTTATTGAAAAAAAAATTGTAGTGCAAGCCATGGGATACCTTTCAACAATTTTTTGATCAAGAGTCCTAAGGAATCCCCTATATAAAACAGACTACTGCCATTGCTCAGGGCTACTCAACATAATTTCATCCTAAGCCCCCATTGCTGAAGACACCAGGACATAGAAAATTCAATCCCAAACCAAACTGGAAGATCCTCCCTGTTAGTTAGAAGCTATGGTGCCAGAAAGTGCTTCGACGGCTGTAAAGTGCTTGGGGGTAGAAATGGCATTAATAGTCTCCCCCAGTGTTGGACCCTAATCACTGCTTAGTTCCAATAATGATGTGCCAGTGGGCCTTAGAGTAGAACCTGATATCGTTATGCTGCTAAATGATCATGTTGTCATTTTGCTTTCTAGACATTTATGGTTATAAACATAGATCCAGCCAGCCATTTGTTTTGATCAAAGAAGGTTTTTTTTTTTTTTGCATCGGGCAGCAGCCAATAACAAGATATATGACTGGTCCAAGTTCTAAGAATACAAGACATAGTACTTAGGCCCATATAGGACGTTCATAGCAAGCCTCTCACCACCAACATGGACATGACCTAGAGAACCATTTAGAAAAGGGGGAGAGAAGAATGTAAGAAAGAAAAGGATGGGGAGAAGTATCATGAAATGTCTTCTCACGGACACATTTTATCACACTCATGGTTTCCTGCACAAGAACGAGATGGCCAAAATTGTGGCACAGATGTGGTAGATGAACTCCAGTCTGTATCCCTTCCTGAGTCACTATAGGTAGTAGATAGTTGCAGGAGGGAGGAGAACCATTATTTTTGAAGAAGTGAGCCCTGATAGGGTTCCCATGATTCAACAGATGCAGAACTAACTAGATTTACTTTATTATCAATTTTTCATTTATTTATTTATTTATTTACTTATTCATTCATTCATTCATTCATTCACTTTACATCATGCACTTTACATCCTGGTTGCAGCCTCCTCCCCTCTTCTCCTTTCATTCTAACCACTATTACTTCCCCCATTATTCCCCTCCCTTTCCCTCAAGGAATCCCCTCATGAGTACCACCCTGCCCTGCCAAATCTAGCTCAAGCAGGATTAAGCACATCCTCTCCCATCGAGGCCCAACCAAACATTTCAGTTAGGGAAAGCAGGTCCAATGGCAGCCAATCAGAGACAATGCCTGCTCCAATTGTTAGGTGAGTCACATGAAGACAGAGCTGCACATCTCCCCCCAATGAAGTTGGAAGAAAAGCCTGTTGGGAGAACATAGGGAAATGTGGAGTGGGGACCTTGGAGGGCAGATATCAAATTTCATTGTAGATGTATGAAATCTTTTAATCTGAGGAAAGAAAGCTTTTAAAGTAAATTCATTTAATTAATAATCTATCTAAAGTTCATAAGTTTTCTTCGCATGTACAATGTCACACTATTGATAAATCCATAGGCCTTTACTTTTTCTGTTCCTTGTGTGACTAATTACAGACCAGTGTGGAAGCAAGCCTTCCTTTTTCTTGTATTCCCCACAAGCCTGATGCTTGGCACAGGTCTCCCATAGGCACACAGTATAAAGTATGTCTTCCTTTTTTCTTTTTTTTAACTAGACATTTTCTTCATTTATATTTCAAATGCTAATCCAAAAGTCCCCCATACCCACCCTACTCCCCACTCCCCTACTCACCCACTCCCACTTCTTGGCCCTGGCGTTCCCCCATACTGAGGCATATAAAGTTTGCAAGACCAATGGGCCTCTCTTCCCAATGATGGCCAACTAGGCCATCTTCTGATACATATGCAGCTAGAGGCACGAGCTCTGGGGGGTGAGGGGGTACTGGTTAGTTCATATTCTTATTCCACCTATAGGGTTGCAGCCCCCCCCCCCCCCAGCTCCCTGGGTACTTCCTCCAGCTCCTCCATTGGGGGCCCTGTGATCCATACAATAGCTGACTGTGAGCATCCACTTCTGTGTTTGCTAGGCCCGGCATAGCCTCACAAGAGACAGCTATATCTGGGTCCTTTCAGCAAAATCTTGCTGGTGTATGCAATGGTGTCAGCGTTTGGAGGCTGATTATGGGATGGATCCCCGGGTATGGCAGTCTCTAGATGGTCCATCCTTTCCTCTCAGCTCCAAACTTTGTCTGTGTAACTCCTTCCACGGGTGTTTTGTTCCCAATTCTAAGAAGGGGTGAAGTGTCCACACTTTGGTCTTCGTTCTTCTTGAGTTTCATGTGTTTTGCAAATTGTATCTTATATCTTGGGTATTCTAAGTTTCTGGGCTAATATCCACTTATCAGTGAGTCAGACGATGTTTTGGCACTGTTTAAGAGCATGTGAGTTTTCACTTTAGCTTTCTTTCTCATGGCTGTGGTTGCAACATGCCTTTCGCTATTCTGTTCATGTACTCAAATGATAATTGATTTTCTATGGCTGAACAACTTTTATTTCCTGAAGTAAATGCCAAAATACACATTGAGGATTTGACTCTCTAATAATATGTTTTGGATTCTTGTAACTCTTCCATTGGTAAGTTTATCCTGTACGATTATTTTGGTAACTATATGCCGTGTTGATTTCAAGATAATGTCAGCCCTATTGAATACAGAGTGTTTTAGGAGTTCTTCATAGTCTCTGAAAAGTGCAATGAAATCTGACTGTTAATTCTCTCTTGAGTATATAGAGAATGTATCTGTGTTTATGGCAATTGCTAAGTGTTTTGAATGTGAATTTATAATTAAACATACTCAAATCTATAAGTCTTTCATATCAAATTTGCAAATTAATTTTTCTACAAATGTATCCAATTTGCTAAAAATTTTAGAATGAGTCAAATGGGAATCATTAACATATGATTGTCAAATAATGTAAAGTTGTTTCATTTCCTCTTCACTATCAAAATATCGGATGTCATTTTTCCACAAGAAGCCATAATTTGTGCTATAACCTGCTACACTATCTACCCCCCTCTCTTTCTCTCTCTTCATCTCTCATGCTTTCTCTTTTTTCAATCTCCCCTGAAAATGGATTTATAAATATTATGTTATTTTAGCCATTTTCATTTTTCCCATTTAGATAGTATTTTATTCTATTTCATTTCTTTCTTTTACATTTTGAGTCTTACTTTGTTGTTTTTTATTACTTTCTCATTAGCTGATTACACTGAATTTCTTTCATAATTCCATAATCTCACTTTTTTGTGATGTTTTTCTTATAGTCATTCCCTTGTGTAATTGTAGCTATGGTAGGCACAATTTCAAGATTTTCTGTATCTATTCTATTCTTATATTTCAAATGGATCACCTTCAGGTAGAAATAATTTTTTTTTATTTACCTGGCTTAATAAATTCTGTCAACTTGTATATCTGAATGTTATATTGGTGCTAATTTTTCTTAATATTTATTTTTGTATCCCATTTTCTTTTATTCCTTATTTCATTATTTAATGTCTTTGTAATGTTTGACTTTCTGTTTTGATTATCCCTGTACACTATGATGTATATATACATCCTCCAATCATTAGAATGCATCCTAGTTCCTCCTACAAATCCTTAAAAATAACATAACCTCAAATCTATACCCATTCACACGTTATTGACTGTATAGATCTTCATTCCACTTGAAATAATTGTACAACTCTACGTAAGATTTACTACTTGTCTTTTTATTTTATTTCTAATTTACTTTTCATACTCCATATTGCATTTCCCACCCCCTCCCATCCACTCTCCCACAGCTCCACATCCCACACCTCCTCCCCACACCCCTGTCTTCACATGGATGGCGCAACCACCCACCCCACCTGACCTCTAAACTCCCTGGGGCTTCCAGTCTCTTGAGGGTTAGGTGCATCATCTCTGAATGAACACAGACCTGGAAGTCCTCTATTGTTCCTGTGTTGGGGGCCTCATATCAGCTGGTGTATGCTGTCTGTTTGGTGGTCCACTGTTTGAGAGATCTTGGGGGTCCAGATTAATTGAGACTTCTGGTTCTCCTACAGGACTGCCCTTCTCCTCAGCTTTTTTCAGCCTTCCGTAATTCAACCACAGCAGTCAGCTGCTTCTGTCCATTGATTGGGTACAAATATGTGCATCTGACACTATCAGCTCCTTGTTTGGTCTTTCAGAGGGCAGACATGATAGGTCCCTTTTGTGAGCACTCCGTAGCCTCAGTAATACTGTCAGGCCTTGGGACCCCCCTTCCCCCTTGTGCTGGATGCTACTTTGGGCCTGAAACTGGACCTTCTTTTCCTCAGGCTCCTCTCCGTTTCCATCTCTGTAATTCTTTCAGACAGGAACAATTATGGGTCAGAGTTGGGACTTTTATATTTTCAGTTAAGTTCAGAAGTGTGTGTGTGTGTGTGTGTGTGTGTGTGTGTGTGTGGTGTAAATATCAGTCCAGATGTCTATAAGGAGCACAGACATTGGAGCTCTAATTATAGGCAGAGCTGATCTGTCCACACTGGGAAACAAGTCAGGTCTTTTACAAGAACAGTATGTGCTCTTAACCACTGAGCCATCCTCCAGCCTCCTAATATTTTCTATACTCTGTTACAGTTTATTTTTCTACTATTTATATACTCCCACAATTTAGTTTCCCACATGAAGCATGTTCTTCTTTTTAGAACCAGATTGAGAACTTCAGCTATCGTCTGATTTTCTAGGTGTTGGAATTGTTATTTTTGTCAAAAAAAAAAAAAAATTGTGCTAAGTCAATAAGGTCTTGGGCTTCAATCCTCCTGCCTCCATTTCCCTAATTATATGCTGTAAGTGTGTATCATTTGATCCAGCTAAGGTCACTGATTTCTACTTGATTTGACTTTACTTGTGTTTTTGGAGCACTGTCTCTGCATTGCATCTTAAGCTGGTTCTCAAGTCCAATGCTCTTCAGATACCTGTGTCTTAGATTAGCTGACATAATAATATGAGTTGGCTGACAGTGCCATGGTGTTTACCATCATGCCCCACACTTACTGGACTTCCAAATTCTAATTATCTACTTAAAAAATCTTGCCATATTATTTTACTTTGGAGCATTTAAAACTAAGTATACTAAAAATCCATTCTCACTCCAGATATGTAGATTTTGCTGGTCTGGTTTTAGTTTGATTTTTTCTCTTAGTTTTTTTTTTTTTTTTTTTTCCATTTGGTCCTGGATTGGTTGTTTCTTTTGGGGCTAGATATCAGGTTTTACATTAGAGAAATACTCTTCAAACACTATAAAGAAACATGTGTAGTTCACTCCATGGCTGTTTCTACCTTCTCTGGGCTTGCATATCAAGCTCTATATGGACTGAGTTATTTGCCCTAGTCCCTTTCCAGATTTCTTTTTGTTTTTATTGAAAATAGAGTTTTCTCTCATTCAATATGTTACAACTATAGTTTTCTCTCCTTCGTCTACTTTCCTATCAATAACCCTGAATAACTACTAACTATGTGTTTTCTGGGCTGCTCTTAACTATAATTGGCCCGTCTTCAGGGAATGCTTTCTTGATTCTTAACCCATGCCTCTCTCTACCTTCTTTTCTTTTTACTGGTGGTGTCCTTAGATCTCTAAGGCAAGAAACAGCAAGCTCTACCTACCTCAACTTTGCCCAGCTATAGGATGTAGGCACCTTTGTTCACCAATCAAAATGAAATTGGAGGCAAGGTCACATAATGTCACCTGAATCTATATATGGACTCTCTTGTCAACCAGATCTTGGGGACCTGCACTTAGCATTACAATACATAGTAACAGACCAAACCTCAACAAATTTAACTTTGAAAAGTGAAGCATGTATCTCATTTTTTCTTAACTCACTTATTACATTCATGAACTACTTATGAGTAATTTTATCATTTTGATGGATTTTTTCTCTCCTATTCTTGGAGCCTGTGGCATATATTTGTGAGCTTACATATACAGTGTGTCATTTCTAAGAAGGCATGATTTTTTCTGTGGTAATATATACCTAGTTGACATGTAAGATGAAAAACAATGAGAGCAGTGGTCATCTATGGCTCCTGAAACCATCTTCTTCATTTCCATTTCAGTCTTTACTGCCTTATAAGTGAACATGGCTATGTGTAATGTTTAGCAGGATAGCATTCTGGTCTCTGTTTCTGTCTTTGTAGTGAATACTGTGAGGCAGCTGTGAGGAGTATGTATTTAGAGCCAAAGGGTACTATCACTTACAGACAGAAAGGTGAGGAGAGGATAATTCAATTACAAAAGGCTTGTGATGAAATGTGCTCTTTGAAACAATGGCAACAGGGAATCAATGTCAGAAACTGTCCACAGTGGGAAGAACAAAGCTTGACTCTAAGCAGAGGTTACTAAACTAATGAGTCCCTATGCAATTAGATAGAAAGACAATCTGCAAAACATAAAAATGACAGATTAGCTAGAAATGATACAATAAAGACGACCCATACTCTAAAGTTCCCATACTTTATCGTATTGTTTCCAATTCCACAGAGAGGTTGCAAGAGACTGATGCAGAAATAAAAGCAAACATGAAAAAAAAGTTTCTGTATTCTAGACATAACTTTAATAACAATTTATATTGTAATAAAGTAAATAATAAACTCCTTTAATTAACTTCTACTAGAATTCCTTTCCAAATCTTAGAGCTTTGTACAATTCAGCTTTATTAAAACACACTGACATTTCTTAAATTTTATGTGATTTTGTTAAATACTTCTAGTTCTCATATTTTTTATTTTATTTTGAATTTATGTTTTACACACCATATTCCATTCTGCCCCACCCTCCAATCACTGCTCCACATTCCACACCTCCTCCCCACACACCTGACTCCACATGGATGCCCCAGTGCCCCACTCTACTTGACCTCTAAACTCCCTGGGGCTTCCAGTCTCTTGAGGGTTAGGTGCATCATCTCTGAATGAACACAGACCTGGAAGTCCTCTACTGTATGTGTTGGGGGCCTCACCTCAGGTGGTGTCTGCTGTCTGTCTGGTGGTCCAATGTTTGAGATATCTCAGGGATTCAGATTAATTGAGACTGCTGGTTCTCCTACAGGACTGCTCTTCTCCTCAGCTTCTTTCAGCCTTCTGTAATTCAACCACAGCAGCCAACTGCTTCTGTCCATTGATTGGGTACAAATATGTGCATCTGACACTATCAGCTGCTTGTTTGGTCTTTCAGAGGGCAGACATGATAGGTCCCTTTTGTGAGCACTCCGTAGCCTCAGTAATACTGTCAGGCCTTGGGACCCCCCTTCCCCCTTGTGCTGGATGCTACTTTGGGCCTGAAACTGGACCTTCTTTTCCTCAGGCTCCTCTCCGTTTCCATCTCTGTAATTCTTTCAGACAGGAACAATTATGGGTCAGAGTTGGGACTTTTATATTTTCAGTTAAGTTCAGAAGTGTGTGTGTGTGTGTGTGTGTGTGTGTGTGTGTGTGTGGTGTAAATATCAGTCCAGATGTCTATAAGGAGCACAGACATTGGAGCTCTAATTATAGGCAGAGCTGATCTGTCCACACTGGGAAACAAGTCAGGTCTTTTACAAGAACAGTATGTGCTCTTAACCACTGAGCCATCCTCCAGCCTCCTAATATTTTCTATACTCTGTTACAGTTTATTTTTCTACTATTTATATACTCCCACAATTTAGTTTCCCACATGAAGCATGTTCTTCTTTTTAGAACCAGATTGAGAACTTCAGCTATCGTCTGATTTTCTAGGTGTTGGAATTGTTATTTTTGTCAAAAAAAAAAAAAAATTGTGCTTAGTCAATAAGGTCTTGGGCTTCAATCCTCCTGCCTCCATTTCCCTAATTATATGCTGTAAGTGTGTATCATTTGATCCAGCTAAGGTCACTGATTTCTACTTGATTTGACTTTACTTGTGTTTTTGGAGCACTGTCTCTGCATTGCATCTTAAGCTGGTTCTCAAGTCCAATGCTCTTCAGATACCTGTGTCTTAGATTAGCTGACATAATAATATGAGTTGGCTGACAGTGCCATGGTGTTTACCATCATGCCCCACACTTACTGGACTTCCAAATTCTAATTATCTACTTAAAAAATCTTGCCATATTATTTTACTTTGGAGCATTTAAAACTAAGTATACTAAAAATCCATTCTCACTCCAGATATGTAGATTTTGCTGGTCTGGTTTTAGTTTGATTTTTTCTCTTAGTTTTTTTTTTTTTTTTTTTTTTCCATTTGGTCCTGGATTGGTTGTTTCTTTTGGGGCTAGATATCAGGTTTTACATTAGAGAAATACTCTTCAAACACTATAAAGAAACATGTGTAGTTCACTCCATGGCTGTTTCTACCTTCTCTGGGCTTGCATATCAAGCTCTATATGGACTGAGTTATTTGCCCTAGTCCCTATCCAGATTTCTTTTTGTTTTTATTGAAAATAGAGTTTTCTCTCATTCAATATGTTACAACTATAGTTTTCTCTCCTTCGTCTACTTTCCTATCAATAACCCTGAATAACTACTAACTATGTGTTTTCTGGGCTGCTCTTAACTATAATTGGCCCGTCTTCAGGGAATGCTTTCTTGATTCTTAACCCATGCCTCTCTCTACCTTCTTTTCTTTTTACTGGTGGTGTCCTTAGATCTCTAAGGCAAGAAACAGCAAGCTCTACCTACCTCAACTTTGCCCAGCTATAGGATGTAGGCACCTTTGTTCACCAATCAAAATGAAATTGGAGGCAAGGTCACATAATGTCACCTGAATCTATATATGGACTCTCTTGTCAACCAGATCTTGGGGACCTGCACTTAGCATTACAATACATAGTAACAGACCAAACCTCAACAAATTTAACTTTGAAAAGTGAAGCATGTATCTCATTTTTTCTTAACTCACTTATTACATTCATGAACTACTTATGAGTAATTTTATCATTTTGATGGATTTTTTCTCTCCTATTCTTGGAGCCTGTGGCATATATTTGTGAGCTTACATATACAGTGTGTCATTTCTAAGAAGGCATGATTTTTTCTGTGGTAATATATACCTAGTTGACATGTAAGATGAAAAACAATGAGAGCAGTGGTCATCTATGGCTCCTGAAACCATCTTCTTCATTTCCATTTCAGTCTTTACTGCCTTATAAGTGAACATGGCTATGTGTAATGTTTAGCAGGATAGCATTCTGGTCTCTGTTTCTGTCTTTGTAGTGAATACTGTGAGGCAGCTGTGAGGAGTATGTATTTAGAGCCAAAGGGTACTATCACTTACAGACAGAAAGGTGAGGAGAGGATAATTCAATTACAAAAGGCTTGTGATGAAATGTGCTCTTTGAAACAATGGCAACAGGGAATCAATGTCAGAAACTGTCCACAGTGGGAAGAACAAAGCTTGACTCTAAGCAGAGGTTACTAAACTAATGAGTCCCTATGCAATTAGATAGAAAGACAATCTGCAAAACATAAAAATGACAGATTAGCTAGAAATGATACAATAAAGACGACCCATACTCTAAAGTTCCCATACTTTATCGTATTGTTTCCAATTCCACAGAGAGGTTGCAAGAGACTGATGCAGAAATAAAAGCAAACATGAAAAAAAAGTTTCTGTATTCTAGACATAACTTTAATAACAATTTATATTGTAATAAAGTAAATAATAAACTCCTTTAATTAACTTCTACTAGAATTCCTTTCCAAATCTTAGAGCTTTGTACAATTCAGCTTTATTAAAACACACTGACATTTCTTAAATTTTATGTGATTTTGTTAAATACTTCTAGTTCTCATATTTTTTATTTTATTTTGAATTTATGTTTTACACACCATATTCCATTCTGCCCCACCCTCCAATCACTGCTCCACATTCCACACCTCCTCCCCACACACCTGACTCCACATGGATGCCCCAGTGCCCCACTCTACTTGACCTCTAAACTCCCTGGGGCTTCCAGTCTCTTGAGGGTTAGGTGCATCATCTCTGAATGAACACAGACCTGGAAGTCCTCTACTGTATGTGTTGGGGGCCTCACCTCAGGTGGTGTCTGCTGTCTGTCTGGTGGTCCAATGTTTGAGATATCTCAGGGATTCAGATTAATTGAGACTGCTGGTTCTCCTACAGGACTGCTCTTCTCCTCAGCTTCTTTCAGCCTTCTGTAATTCAACCACAGCAGCCAACTGCTTCTGTCCATTGATTGGGTACAAATATGTGCATCTGACACTATCAGCTGCTTGTTGGGTCTTTCAGAGGGCAGTCATGATAAGTCCCTTTTGTGAGCACTCCGAGTAACCTCAGTAATACTGTCAGGCCTTGGAGCCCCCCTTCCGCCCTTGTGCTGGATGCTACTTTGGGCCTGAAACTGGGCCTTCTTTTCCTCAGGCTCCTCTCCATTTCCATCTCTGTAATTCTTTCAGACAAGAACAATTATGGGTCAGAGATAAGATTGTGGCATGGCAACCCCATCCCTTACTTGATGCCCTGTCTTCCTGCTGGAAGTGGGTTCTATAAGATCCCTCTCCCCACTGTTGGGCATTTCATCTGAGGTTCCTCCATTTGAGTCCTGGGAGTCTCTCACCTCCCAGGTCTCTGGTGCATTCTGGTGGTGGGGTGGTCCCCAACCTCCTATTTTCTGAGGTTGCCTGTTTACATTCTTCTGCTGGACCACAGGGCTTTTGTCCTTTCCCTCATCCAATACCAGATCAGGTTCACCTCTCCCCCACAAACACCCACCCCCACCTTTTTCACTTAGAAGATAGCAATCCCAAGTGGGGAGGGAGGGAGGGATCTGGGAGGAAAAGTTCTCATATTTTTTAAACTTCATTTTAAAAAATGCCTACTAAAGCTAGACCGCTAAAGTCAAGAAAAATGTAAGGGGATAGTGTTTAATGCTGTCATTGTGGCAAGCCACCTTCTCCAAACACTTGTTGAGAATTTTCAATATCATAATCCAAATCTTGTTTATTTTTGTTCTCTCTTTAGTTCTATGTAAAAGAATCCCCGAGTCCTTGCTTACGTCCTTCATGAGGAGGCACATTTAGAAGTAGAACCAGGAGGCAAAAATACACGATTAGCTCATCTTGTGTTCAGACTAGCTTCATTTTGTAAATTCATTATTTTAATGGGCAGAGATTTAAAAAGCAAATTGTAAACATTGATACTTATTCTTGGAAAATCATTGAACATATATAGTATATATGCTAGAAGTGATAGCTCCATGGATTAGGGTTGCAGAATGAATAAAATGTAGAAAGCAACCCTAGAACAAGTATTCTTTACTCTCTGAATTCTAACTCTGCATAAAACGTGATAAGCGACCTCACATTGCTATCTCCATGATAGACCATGAAACTGAACAATAATATCCCTGACCTTTGTGAAATATCTTTGTTGTAGTATCAATACAAGTAAGTAATAAATGATGTCTTTGTTCTGTAATCTCTCTAGTATATACATCAATAACTAGTATATACATGTGTAGATAAATGACTATTGATAAACTAAATTAAAAGAACAAATCTAATCTAGCAATTTATGATCCCATTTAATCTAAGATAAGCAGGTATTTTGTCTCCTGGTTATAACCCTATATCTTTTCTTGTTTCAGTCCTGACTTCAGTATTTATCATATTTTTATTTATACTATGAAATAGTATTTCCACTTTGTTACTTAGATTCCTAGATACATTTGTTAAATTGGTGTATCAAATGTAAATTAATGATATAAATTTATTTTATTTGCTGTTTACTTCTGAGTAGGTGTCAAGGGTGCTATCTCCTATGAATTCAATGTATTTTAACATAAAACCTCCATATATTGTTCTATTGGCTTCATTAGCTGCATGCACATATACTAGCTATCATTTTGATGTGTATATGTATGTGTGGTTGTGTATGTGTGTTTTGCTGGGATCCAGGAGTTCTTGCTCACTAGGTAATATTCTACCTTTGAAATGCATCCTCAGCCTTTTGCCTCACTGTCTACAAAACATAAATTATAATACATGAAACATGTATCCCATTTTTAAAATAATAATTTCAGAAGCTTAGAATGTTTGCTCACTTTTTACTTTCCTTTTAATTTGGTGACAAAGTTTTACAAAAGTATCTGCCATATACCAACATTAAGGTAGAAAATAAAAGACAACTTTGCCATTTGTAAGTCCGATTTGATTATGTATTGTATCTGGTCCACAGTGACCTTAATGAAAATCAGCAACAGCAGAACATTTAGCAGTTACAAATCTAAACAATGTTATGTTAGAAAGCAGAGGCCTGAATACTTTTCCCTTCCAACTTGGAACATATCAACTGGGACTATGAAAACTCAGAGAACTAAGAACATGATCTTGTCCAACTCCTCTATCAGGAACCCTTCGCTCAGTCCAATGGTTGATTGCAAGCATCTGACTCTGAATTTGCAGCCTCATGGGGGAATCAACAGTGCCAACTGGACTGACCCCCCAACCCCCACCCCCCGAGTTCCTGTGGACTGGGACACCAACCAAAGAGTACACATGGAGGGACCCATGGCTCTGGCTGCAAAAGTGGCAGAGAATGGCCTTGTTGGAACTCAGTTGGAGGAAAGGCCCTTGGGCCTGAGGGTTTTCAATGCCCCAGTGTAAGGAAATGCCAGGGCCAGAAGGCAGGAGTGGGTGGGTGGAGCAGTACCCTCATAGAGGCAGGGGAAGGGGGAATGGGATAGGGGCTTTCCTGAGACCTGGAAAGGGGATAACAGTTGAAATGCAAATAAAGAAAATATCCAATAAAAGGGGGGAAAAGTCAGGCAGTGGTGGCACATGACTTTAATCCCAGCACTTGGGAGGCAGAGGCAGGAAGAATTCTGAGTTTGAGGCCAGCCTGGTCTACAGAGTGAGTTCCAGGACAGCCAGGGGATACAGAGAAACACCGTCTTAAAAAAACAAACAAACAAAACAAAACAAACAAAAGGGGGTGGAGTAAAATAAAATCAAAAGAAAGTGATCTTGGTTCTGAGCACAGGATTTGTTCTCTTCCATTCATGGCTTCCCATCTTTATTTGTTTAACTTCACATCAATTTCTACATCTGACTATGCAGAATGAGAGGGATAAATCATACATTACTTATTTGTTCAGTCATCAGAAGTTCAGCCCGTTAGTTATAATTAGCATATAAGACACAGACGTTCCAACTAAACACTGATTAATCCTTAGGATGAATTCAGCAGGCTTTATAAACAGGCAGGTGTAAATCATTTCAGCGGTTTTCTGGTTATTTAAGGAAATTGATTCCCCTATGGATAGTTACATGTTTGGAGCTATTTTAAACCAATTCAGCACTTTCTTTCCAATCTGAAGGTGCCAACTACCCAACACTTCAGTGCTGCTTTCACCCGAAACTAGAAACAGCTGCCATGCAACTGTAAGTAGAGTTTCAATGACTGGCTTATATTCTATCACCCTTCATTACTCATTAGTGTCGCAACTGCACACAGACACAAGACATGCACTAACAGGAGACCTGTTTTACTGATGACCAAACTATATACCATTAGGTAACCTTCTGTCTAGGCTTCTCTGCTTAGGCCTTTCTCCTTATGGGAACCTTTGAAAGTGGAAGTGCAGTAATAATTCTATACCCGTGCTACTGCTGTAGCTTAGTAAAAAGCAATAGTGGCTATGATGTTCCAAAACCATATTGGGTTCATAATGATATAATTCCATGAGAGCTTTTTCTTAATAGGGAGGAACTATGGCTAGACTTTATACAATATTCCAGGCAAACACTGAGACAATTCCCAATGACTAATTGTAGCTTAAAGGCGCAGAGAAGTACTACCAGGAAAAAAAAACAGCAATCAAATGAGTTAACTTGTGGAATGAGGAAATGTACTTTGAAAATGGATATTGAAAATTCTAACCATGATGCTGTGTATTCTTCAAAAGAATCTCGGTTTCTCTGACTTTAAAAACAGAAAATATGTTATATGGAAGTCAAAGGCTCATTGCATAACAATGGTATGTGAGTTTGTATGAGTTGTTCTTAGAGGACAATAAGCTAGACTGCTTTTAGACATGATTAGAGGAGCATTTAGGAATTATTATGGCACCATTACACTGTATAGTGCAAGGACTCTATCTGAAAACTCATTCTCTAAGGTTCAATATAGTCCCAGAGTTTTAATTGATACTGCTAAAATTTTGAAGAAATGAGGTGTGTGTTATATTTAAAACTTCTTAAAATATTGAAGTTTGACTGTGATACTTAATGTTGGTACTTTGTCCAGACTCCACCCCATAGTTCCTGGCAGTAGTCAGGTATACTCTGCCCCAGTTAACTGGCAACAGCAGATAGGCCCGGCCCTATAAAAAGGGCTGCTTGCCCCCTCCTCTCTCTCTCCTACTCCTGCTTCTCTCCCTTGCCTCTTGCCCCCTTACTTCCCCCTCTCTCCACGTGGTGGTCATGGCCAGCATCTACTTCTCTACTATCTCCTTCTCTACCTTTCTCTGTCTCTGCTACTCTCTTAACTCCGCTCCCCATGCCCTGAATAAACTCCATTCTTTATTATACCCGTGTGTCTGGTCCCTGGGGGGAAGGAGGGAAGGGATGCTTTGGCTTGAGCCCTCTGAGGCACCCCCTTCCCTCACACCCTGCCAGGACCTATTCTTATAGCTCCTTATCTTTTTATCATCACAACATTGGTGCACTGTGATTCGGACCCAGAAACTCTACGGGTTTGCATCCCATCCTCAGCCACTACCACGCTCGCTAGCCCAGATCTGGTAAGTCCCCATTCGCACTAGTCTCAGTGACCTTCTGCATGGTCACAGAGAAGATTTCGTGAGCTCAGGGTTACCCCTCATTTTAAGACCCTTTCCCTTGGGTGTAATTTCCCTCTCCTCTTTCTCGCAGCTGAGAATTCCAGCCCAGGCCTGGAAAACTGCTCTGTCTCAGTAGCACTGGCTCTGAGCATTACAGTTCTTTTCTCATGGCTGAGAATTCCAGACCAGATCTGGAAGGCCCCCATATGTCTCCCCCTTGGGTCAGTCTACTATAGCTTAGACTTCCCCCTTCCCTCTCATTTGCAGCCTGCTTGGTCCAGCTGGTTTGCTGCCCTCCCCCTCTGCACCTTGGCTCTACTTTCACTGCGGGAGTGGTGGGTCTGGCTCCAAAAATCTGCCTTCCTGCCACTTTCCCTCTCTGCTTCTTTGCTTCAGACTTGGGTGCCCTGTACCACAAGCTAGGATACTTTGGGCTCTTACTTTTCCCCGCCCACCAGGGCCCGCCCTGTAGTGGCACAGACCCTTGTGCCTGACATGCCTCAGCTGCGACTGGCCCCGGGGTCCACAGGTATGCTGGCCACATTGTGCAGCCAAGCCACCACCCAAACACGGTGCCACCATGTGCGCTATGCAGTCAAAAAGGCCGAAGTGCTTACCTATCTATGCTCCCTGATGAAACAGGCTTAAATCTGCCTGGACAAACTCGTTTCTGTCACTGCGATTTTATGCCACTGCTGCCAGCAGTTCTAGCCATATGCCGCTTTGCTAAAGTTACCTAAGGTTTTCATTTCTATCCTATCTCAATATGATTTTTACTACTGTCATTAAATTCTACTCAGTTATAACCTATATATATATATATATATATATATATATACACACATGTATATATATATATATTGGTTATTGCCATTATTGATATGTCATTATTGGTTATTATTATTGATATTATATATCAATATATAAGAGACTATATATAGACAGAAGTTTAGTAACTATTAAATTTATGACAGACAGAATTCCCAAAAGCCTCTAATGTTTCTCCCACGATGTCACCGAAGATGTGGATGAAGCTACAGGATGCTGCCTGGATTGTGATATGATAATCACTGAAATATGCAGTGGACCAAACTGGATACTCTGAGTCAAATGGCTTAGCTAAAATAAACGTAAGCCATTTTTCATGCCACATGTGTCTTCTGCTCTTGAAAGCCAGACTGGCCACCCAAGTTGCCCTTGAGAGCATGGAGAACACAGAGAACTCTTGGACTCCATGGACTCCGTCATTCTTTAAATAATATAACTACTAAATTATTCATTATTCTTTCTCAGACTTCTGACTATAATGACAGCTGGACAGCTATCTCCTTACCTAAACTCAGTTCACATTAATTAAATGCTTCATATTTCCTCTTCTTGCTATGCCATTGTCCTAATTTTATCTGAGTTCCTATAGATTTGTCTAACTCTAATAAAATATTCCACTATACGATGCAACTTTTTAAATTTTGTTCCTTCTGCTCCACAAAAGGCTCATCTTAAAAACTGCTCATGTTGCTAACGCATGTTATCTCTTTAATAAACTTATAAGCTACAAGAAACTCAGATCCATGGACCAAATAAGCTCCATCCAGATATCTGCCCAAAGTTCCCACTTGTTGCAAAGGGTGGGATTCCACTGGGTTTCAAATGTACATCTTAATTTTTTTCTTTCTCCCAAACATACTTAATCTTATTTTCTACCTATAACAATGTATTTGTCTTAGTCAGGGTTTCTATTCCTGCACAAACATCATGACCAAGAAACAAGTTGGGGAGGAAAGGGTTTATTCGGCCTATGCTTCCACACTGCTGTTCATCACTGAAGGAAGTCAGGACTGGAACTCAAGCAGGTCAGAAAGCAGGAGATGATGCAGAGGCCATGGAGGGATGTTCTTTACTGGCTTCCTTCCCCTGGCTTGCTCAGCCTGCTCTCTTATAGAACCAAGACTACCAGCCCAGAGATGGTCCCACCCACAAGGGGCCTTTCCCCCTTGATCACTAATTGAGAAAATGCCTTACAGTTAGATCTCATGGAGGCATTTCCTCAACTGAAGCTCGTTTTTCTGTGATAACTCTAGCTGTGTCAAGGTGACACAAAACTAGCCAGTACAATTGACCCCTTGTCAACTTGACACACAATGTAAGCCTCAACCCTTACATTCCTATTCATCCCCAAGGTCTAAATAACTTTAAACGCCCCACAGTCTTTACATATGCTTAAATTTTCAATCTCTTTAAAATATCCATCTCTTTTAAAATCCAAAGTCTTTTTACAATTCAAAGTCTCTTAACTCTGGGCTCCACTAAAATAGTTTCTTCCTTCAAGAGGGAAAATATCAGGGCACAGTCACAATCAAAAGCAAAATCAATCTCCAGTTATCCAATGTCTGGGATCGAACTCACGATATTCTGGGCTTCTCCAAGGGCTCCAAGGGCTTCTCCAGCCATGCCCTTTGTAGCACACAGCTTTTCTTCTAGGCTCCAGATGCCTGTACTCCACTGCTACTGCTGCTCTTGGTGGTCACCTTATTGTACTGGCATTTCCAAAACACTACATGACCTCTTCAGTCCTGGGCTGTCAATTGCAACTGAGGCTGCACCTTCACCAATGGCCTTTCATGGCCTCTCACAGTGCCGAGCCTCAGCTGCTCTGTGTGACCCCTTCATGCCTTCAAAACCAGTGCAACCTGGGTGACCCTTACACATTACCAAGTTTCGCTGCAGCAGGAGTACAACCTTGGCTATCTCTGGAACACAGCCTCTTTGTGCTTTCAGAAAACACTTCCCAGAAGATGTTACCTCAACCATACTGGTCTCTTCTTAATCACTGCTAATTTCTTAGCTCCAGCTATCCAGCATCAATAGTCCCAGTAATGCAAAGGTTTTGCTTTAGTAGTTCTGGTATCTTGTTAATCACAGCTGATTCTTCAGCACTAGCTAACCAGAACCACAGAATAATCAAACTACAAAATAGCAATGGCCCTGAAAAGAGTCTTTAATCTTCCCTCTGAAATTTCACAAGCCAGGCCACCATCTTCTGCACTGTTCTCAACATTATCTTCCAAGCTCCTACACGACATCTGGCAGAGCTCTTAACAAGGAATGGATCTTCAAGCCCAATGTTCCGAAGTCCTTCCACAGTCCTCCCCAAAACATGGTCAGGTTGTCACAGGAATACCCCACTATGCTGGTACCAATTTTTCTTAGTCAGGGTTTCTATTCCTGCACAAACATCATGACCAAGAAACAAGTTGGGGAGGAAAGGGTTTATTCGGCCTATGCTTCCATACTGCTGTTCATCACTGAAGGAAGTCAGGACTGGAACTAAAGCAGGTCAGGGAGCAGGAGCTGATGCAGAGGCCATGGAGGGATGTTCTTTACTGGCTAGCTTCCCCTGGCTTGCTCAGCCTGCTCTCTTATAGAACCAAGACTACCAGCCCAGAGATGGCACCACCCACAAGGGGCCTTTCCCAGTAGATCACTAATTGAGAAAATGCCTTACAGTTGGGTCTCATGGAGGCATTTCCTCAACTGAAGCTCCTTTCTCTGTGATAACTCCAGCTGTGTCAAGTTGACATAAAACTAGCCAGTACAGTATTCCAACATCTTGTCAAGTCCAGGCTCTTGCTATATCCAGTACAGCTCCAGAGAATCAACCTTAAGATGCTCCAATCTCCTCTCAGACACAGGCACTTCTTACTGGACCTTCTTCTCACCTATCCTCAGATTGCTCCACAGACTCTGAACATCAAGGAAACAGCCAACTCTACAAGGACTGGACAAACACCCCCCTACCCATTGCTCTAGGTTCACCAAAGACATGTCACTGCAATGTCAGCTTGAAGCAGCCAGGTATCATGACAACCCTATTCCTGCTTCACTATTACCTCTTTCTACTTTTTTTTCTTTTTTAAATAAACCAAAACAGGAGAATGTTGGTATTCTGTCTGGACTGCACCACCACAGTTACCTGGCAACAGCCAGGTATGCTCCACCCCATGGTTACCTGGCAACAGCCAGGTAAGCCTGGCCCTAAAAAAGGGCCTCCTTGCTTCCTCCTGTCTCTCTTACTCCTGCTTCTCTCTCTTGCCTCTTGACCCCTTGCTTCCCCTCTCTACCCATTTCTTTCTCCCCTCTCTCCATGTGGCTAGCCTCTACTTATCTACTCTCTCCTTCTCTCTGTCTTTCTCTGCCTCTACTACTCTCTTAAATTCCCTCCCTGTGCCCTAAATATACTCTATTCTCTACTATACCCTCATATGGCTGGTCTCTCAGGGGAATGGGATACCTGCTGAGGCATCCTCTTCCCCTACACCTCACCACACATCCAGAGAACATATCTTAATATCTCTTTATCTTTTTATAATCATAAAAACTTAATGTACTTATATAAACCTTTAATTTTGTTTAGATACAAAACAGAGTGGTTTATCTTAAAAATATAGAACATAGATGTATTTTATCAAATAATAAGTGTACTATTCAAAAAAAGCATATGTTTCTCTAAATTTTTTTGGACTTTATTTTTTTTTTTTTGCTTTTTTTTTAATTGGATATTTTCTTCATTTACATTTCAAATGCTATACCAAAAGTCCCCTATACCCTCCCCGCCCCCCGCCATGCTCCCCTACCCACCCACTCCTACTTCTTGGCTCTGGCTTTCCCCTGTACTGGGGCATATAAAGTTTGCTAGACCAAGGGTCCTCTCTTCCCAATGATAGCCAACTAGGCCATCTTCTGCTACATATGCAGCTAGAGACACACTTTCTGGGGGTGCTGATTAGTTCATATTGTTGTTCCACCTAAATTTTCTCTAAATTTTTATGTTGATTTTTAAGTTAGTACTAAATTATAATGCAATCGAATGAATTCAATTTAATAAGTACAGTAAAAAAAATCTTATCCCCAAAGTAGATGAATTACATTAGCAAATTAACTATAGCACTGTTAAATCTTAGCTGATTTGCACACAGACCTGACTAAAAACAGGGTTTCAATTACCTTCCACAGTGTTCTAAAATCTTTCCACCTGGCTTGCTTGCCTCAATCTTTGTAGCCAGAACGATGGATTGTGTATATATGAAATGTCTCAAACATAAGAGAAAGCATTATCTATTATCAAATAAAGCCTCCAGGGCATGACTGGGTTATAAATATTGAGATGTTAGCTAAAATGCCCCATAGAACCTGCAAACAGACCAGGCTTTTCCATGGCTATTGGTGGTTCTTCACAAATTTACATTAAGTCTCTCTTGCCGAAAACACCACCACTCAACATGGAGTTCAAGCTGGTGCCTATGCAGAGCCTTCACCTGTACTGCCTTCATGCTACCGACGCGCCTGGGAGCTGCTTCACTACCAGCCCACTCTGTGCTCCCTTTTTTCCCACCCTGCTTAGTTCCAGGATCAGGATTGATAGTAACCAGCCTGAACCCAGCTTCCTTTGCTAACTGCATTTGCTCTGGATTGGCTTTGAGATCTGCTACCACCAGGCCCAACCAGGCCTTGCACTCCACCTGCCTTATGCTTCAGGAGTCAACTGCTCTACCAGTACACTCCCAGGCCCGGAGGATCTGTGGATAAAGGACACACAGACAGCTTTATTATTTTAGAACTTGCCAGCTAGGCACATATACTGGGTGCAGAATCTCCTGCCTGGAAAGGTATGCCCTCATCAATTATCTCTGTTGTTTCTTCTCCAGGCCTAAACTTAGTGGTTTGTATCAGTTAGCCCCAGCCAACATCCTTGGACCCCACCCATAGTGGAGGTTGCAGGCCCCACCTGTCCCCAAACTTTACATGACTGGTGCTTTCCTCTCATTTCAAAGCATGGCAGAAAACAAATCTGCTCTCTTTCCCTGCATCTCCTTTTTCCTCTTGGGACCCAGAAGGTCCATCTGTTCCTTCCATCCAGCAATTGCCACCCAGCCTTTTTTATTGACAAGTCAAAACCAATTGGGGAACTAGACCTTAGTATCAGCACTCCCCATTGCAAGGTATTAATTAGATATTTTACATGCTACACGTGAAAGAGAAACATCAACTGAGATATAATTCATTTAGTGTACAATGGTAACCTGCCTACAGGATCTGATAGTACAATAGTGCCACAAATATTGTGGAGCTAACCAACAAATGTCTGATCAGATTTATGGTCTACGACATGAAATGGAACCCCTCCATGATGCTATTCAGTGGCCAAGAGACTGCGACCTTGTAGGGCTGATAGGGCTGGGACCTAGAGAAAAATCTGGTTTAATAGTATATGACCAGCATGAGATAACCTAAATGAAAGTTCTTCATCTCCAAATGCAGTCTGAGGGCATTTTTTAAAGTTTACAAATCATTTGTGTGTGCATAAAATATAGTTATATATATTATATTATGGTAATTATACAAATTATATACTATTATATTATATGTTAATACATATGAAGAGTATAATATATATATATGTGTTATTTTGGGTTTTCTGTGTCTATGAGTATGTGTTTTTCTGTATCTATATGTATTTTTGTCTTTCTTTGGTTCCTTTTCTTCAGTCTGTTTAATTCGTTCTATTATATTTTTGATTTCTGTTGTTTGTTTTTTTTGTTTGTTTTACTTTATTTTATTGTTATTACTCTTTAAATAACCTGTTACTATTTTGAGAGATATATAGGGTGGTTGGGATTCGGGTGCTTGGGATGGGGTGTGAGGATAGAGAGGACCTAGGAAAGTTGGAGAAAGAAAAACCACAATCATAATAATTTTATTTTAAAAAAATCTTTTTTCAGTAAAGAAGAAAAGGAAAGAAAACTTAATGAATGATAGGAAATCCTGTGGCATTTAAGCAGAATACCAAGCAATATAAATAGACAGAGGACCTGGGTCAATAGAAAGGTAGACTTTTCTACTGCTGTGGAAGCAAGAACCACAGGACATTTGATTATAAAGTGAGATTGAATATTGAAAGAGATTTAAAAATTAGTGGGTTTTAGGAAGATCGTTCGAGACTTTGTATAGTGAATTAACAGAAGGAGATGAGAATATTTGCTAATTTACTTATAAACACCTCAGAAGAAAACTAATTGCTTTTCCAGCAGAGGCCTAAACTCAGAAGTATTCATTTGCAAATTTTTTGTGGTGGAAAAACAAACTGTAATTTTTATCCCACTTTTATTTATTATTGAATTTTATTAAGAATTACTATAACTAATTACTTTTGTAAGAAGAATGAAATTTTGCAGTAGGAGGACAAGGAATCCTTTATGATTCCTCATCCTCAGTGGTTAATGGTTTCATAGGAAAAGCACTATTGCACTTGTAGGTGCAGTAACTCCAGTAATAGTACAACGTTCCCTTAAAAGTCAACATGTCTGGGGTGGGGGAAAAAGTCAACATGTAAACTAAAGTAATATGTACCACCTCCCTGCAAAATGTCAGCATAAAGGATTTATAGGAAAGTTTCTTATTGCAGCAGCTACTTCAAGTTATTGAAACATTACTTTTCATCCAATTATTATTATTATTATTTTCATTAACTCTAACACCGTTAATTAAACTAAAGCACATTTCTGTTGTAAAGTATGACTGCAAGTTCAGAACCAGGTTTCTTTGATGCTTCCATGTCACTTAATCTTAGAGATTTTTATTGGGACTTAACTATCTTAGGACATTCTGCATGTGGGCATTTGAATGTTATAACATCTAAGGCAGCAGAGGTTCTCAACCTTCTTAATGCTGTGACCCCTTAAACCCAGTTCCTCATATTGTGATGACTCCAACCATAAAACTTATTTTTGTTGCTACTTCATAACAATTGGTGCTGTTGTAAATCATAAAGTAAATCTGCTACACAGATGATCTTGGGCCACCCCTATGAAAGGATCGTTCAACACCAAAAAGGGTCATTACAACAGGTTGACAGCTGATGCTCCAAAGGACTCAACATTGTAGTAATGATAACTATTGCATCCTTCACTTGACAAGACAATGAATAGTATCTTGAAGAAAGTTACTGAGTGCCAGGGATGTTTTTACATTTCAGTTGCAATTCTGAAAACCAGTCATGTCTGTAGGGTGATACTTCTGGGTGAGTGCATAGTGCAGGGAGCGAGGACCAGTTCCAGTTTTGTTTGTTTCTTTAACCTCCTAGAGTAGGAAAGTAGACACTTAATTAAGAGAAGAAAACAAACAAAAAATTCTTTCTATCCTAAATCCACATTAGGTAGCAGCTGTTCAAATGATTAATGCCAGGTTAATAACTCAAATGAATTAATCAAAATGGTCACAAGAATTTACACTACTGAAAAACATTGAATGCAAATTAACAGGGCCTAGATAAAGGCATATAGAAGCAACCATAAATAAGAATAATATGCTTTTTTTCTTTCTTTATTAATCCTTTGTCCTCTCTCCCTTTCTTTCAATTCAGTCTTACTAGGGAGGCCAGGCTGCTCATGAAAATGTTATATTCCCGCCACAGCATACCAATATGCCAGAGTTACATTTAAGTCTGAACCAGCACACTTGACCTCATTGGGTTTTGTTTGTTCGTTTGTTAGTTTGTTGAAAAACAATTTCTGAGACACGGTCTTACTAACTTATTACCATATTCATAGCTCAGTAGAAACAATTAAAAACCCAAAGTAAAATGTATGCCAATAATGTAAGTAAAGCCTTGATTTTATATTTCTAAGTGTCATGCAAGAAGGGATAGAGAAATTAAGAAACAACAGTGAAAGGTACCATTTTAAAAGGTACTGCATATTTTACAGCTTACGTCAGATTTATTTTAATGCTGTGTTTGCAATTTTTCAATGGGAATACTTCATCAGTGAGATATTTTCCATGTAGTTCAAGGTCAACTTTATAAGACAATCATCATCATGGCTGAGTAGAAGAATACCCAACAGGTAAAGCCAGAGTAGAAATTCTAATCTGTAATACACAAAAGACATCCCTAAAACGGTAAGGAAAAGAAGATGAAGCATTTTAAACTCATTATAACTTTCTAGAGCAAAAGGAATACATTTAGAAACTTTTGCAAGATGTTTTTACCTGGAGTGAGCTTCTGGAGCTGAACGATTCTACAAACCTCAAAGAAGACAGAGCATTAGATAGCAGGGATAGTACTAGGAAAGACCTTAGAGAAATTTCAGGACATTAAAAATAAAGAGTGGAGTTGATTTGGTTTTTTTTTTTTTTAAGCCAAATAATCTCAGTAGAAAACAATTTTTAACCTTAAAACCTTTTGCTCTTTGATTACTTTCTGTTGCCATGACAAACACCATGAACAAAAGCAACCTGGAGAAAGAAGGACTTGTTTCAATTTACACCTTTTTGCTGTCTATCCTAAAAGGAAGTCGGGACAGGAACTCAAGACAGGAACCTGGAAGCAGGAACTGGAGCGAGCCATCGGGAAGTGCTATTATCTGGCATGCTCTGCATGACTTACTCGGGTTATTGTTTTGTGGAACCAAGGGCTATCTGTCTATTGGGAAGCACTTTAATCAATGGACTGAGTCCTTACACATTAACCATTGCTCAAGAAAAAGATGACACACTTAATTGTCTACAGGTGGATCTGATGGAGGTGTTTTCTCAATTCAGAGTCCTTCTTCCCAGGTAAACCTGACTGGATAAAGTTGATGGAAAACTAGGCATTTACTGTGCTACCTAGAACTCATATTTTCAAGTTGCTTTTCTAAAAGAAAGATCTGTTGTCCTGTCACTACAAGGACAACAAAACAAAGTTGAATTTATGCAATAGGACATTATAGAATGCTGATTTTATTTGAGCTTTTCAAACTCTGATTAAGGCCGATGTTTTTAGACCAGATGACATTATTAAAAATTAACTCCTGCAGAGGCTATAGATATGCCTTAATAGTTAAGAGTACTTGTTATTCTTCCAGAGGAAAGCATTTTTTTTTCTTGCACCCAAGTCAAGCCAACCATCTGTCAATCAAGTTCCAGTGGATCTGACTCATCTTTTCTCACCTCAGTCACAAGCACTCAGAAGCACATACCCACAAGTAGACACACACTCCTACACAAAAACAAAAGAGACAGTAAAACTAAATTAAAACAAACAAATTAAATCTTTCATTTTATAACAGAAGTGAGGTCTAAAGTGAAGTGTGTCACTATCATTTGCTGTTAATTACAAGAAAACAATAAGACACTCCTTTCCATATATATATATATATATATATATATATATGTATATGTATATATATTTGCCAATGATTTGTTTCTTTAAAATATATTTTCCCCTCTTCTACTGTCTCACAAAGTATGATAGTCTAGACTCCCATTTCCTCTTAGAACACTTGAAGAACATACCAGTTTTATTTTTGTCATTTTCACCTTCCATGTCTCATAAAGTCATTGTAACTTTTGTCAGGTTGTCTATGTAATATTAAATCATTTCCTAATAAAATAACTTTACATGAACCTTGTGGTCACACTGAACTTTTAGCCTGGCCTCAGCCCCTTCCATCTTTTCCTCTAATTGCACCTTACTCTGTTTGCTCCTTGCTCCTTGGTAATTTACCATCCCCCAATCATTTGATGTTTCTTTGTGACACTGCTTTACCCAAGTCCAGTTGCTATCTAAGACCTCAACTAAAGCTTGAGTTCCTGCATCCAAGTTTTCACTGACTTGCTGATTTAGGAAAAACATGCAAGTCACAGCCTCATAATACGAGAGATACCTGTGTCTTCACATGGATATATACGGTAGAGTCTCCTCCATGAGACCTTAAGCTGAAAAATGGCATTGCTAATGTTGTAATTTTTCTAATAATAATTTCTATTTTTTCTAATAATAACTTGTAATAATTATTGGTCTAATAAGTTTAAACCAATGCAATTCTATAGAAATGTGACAAAATTAAGAATATACAGTGCTATTCAATCATTTAACAGTATAAATATTTTATTAAAAGTAAAAACTTACAAAAAAGTGTTAGAAGTTTGAAAAAACAAATACAATGAATTAGAAGTACAGATTAATCAAGCTCAGTTTCAAACATGTATGCAAAACCAAGTCATAAAAGAAAAAGTTTTTTTCAAGGTTGATTTTTTTTCTTTTGAAGTATAGGGACAAACATTTTATTAATTTTGATATTTGCTCCCAAATTTCAGAAATAAGAGAAAATCTTTAAAGTTTTACAAGTACAGGATAGTCATTCAGTTAGGATAAGCTCATATATACTAAACACCACAAAGCTTTCTATGAGTGTATGTCTGTTAGCAGAAAAATCAAAGTTCTTGCTTGTATGGAACTTATATTATGTAGAAACATAAAATAAAAAACAATATATAAATACAAATAGTGCTCTGTAATAAGGCTTACTTTGGTGAAATTAAGTAATGCAAAAGATAAAAGGTGATTAGCTTTTTAAATGTGTGGCCCTTTGGCAGAAATATGAATAGAATAGTCTTTTGAAAGGACAGTTAGTACAACAACCTCCACGTGGGCTGAAGGTGGCTTAGTTTGATGATTACCAAGAAGTCTGTTTTCACTGGAGCTTGAAAGAAAAGGGAGAGAGGCCATGTGGAAGCCAGGGAAGAAATACGGTTTTCTTTCTATCCACTCTGACCCACTAGCAGAATCAGCACCACAATGATCGCTGGGAAGAGTCCTAATTTTAAGATAAAAATAAAAAGGAAAGTACTGATTTTAAAATAAAAACAAAAAGGAAAGTATATTGCAACTAACTTCTCAAGTGTCTTTCTGGTTCAGAAAATCGTCCTTAGAATTTCGAAGTTTGGACCACTGAAACAAGCTTTTTATCACAGTAAAAGCATGTAGAAGTCTTGAGATAATTAAATCAAATATAAAGGGCAATTGTCCAAATGATGAATTCCATTGAGTTCACTTTTACAATATTATTGGAATTATAAGATTATGGAAATATGGAATTGATCTCCTTAATCCTGTGGTTCTGGAAGAAATGAATGAGCACCAGAGTGAAGTAGGATTGTCTATAAAATACTCTGAAATTGCTATTCTGACACAGTGTTCTACCTTAATTATTAATGTGAGTATCCCTTTTGTTTGTTTGTTTTTAGACAAGAACACAGACAGCCTAGCATGGCATAGAGAACACTGTGTAGTCATGCCTAGTCTAGAGTTCATGGTCTGTCTTGCTTTCTTTCCTTTCTTTCCTTCCTTCCTTTCTTTTCTCTCTCTCTCTCTCTCTCTCTCTCCCTCTCTCTCTCTCCCTCCCTCCCTCCCCCTCCCTCCCTCTCTCTCTTTCTTTCCTTCTTTCTTCCTTTTCATTCTTCCTTCATAAGTTCTTTCTTTTCTTTTAAATTAATTATTCTATTTATTTACATTCCAAATTTGACCGCCCTCCTGGTCTCCCTTCTAAGAGTTCTTCCCCCTTATCCCTTTTCCCTCTCCCTTTTGCCTCTAAGAGGGTGCTCCACCAAACCCCCTCTCCGGCATTCTCTTTCCCTGGAGCATCAAGTCTTTACAGAATTAGGCCCCTTCTCTTCCAATGAGGAAAAGCAAGGCAGTCTTCTGCTACATATAAACCCAGGCCACAGACTAGCCCAGGTATGCTCTTAGATTAGTGACTTAATCTCTGGCAGCTCCCAGGGGTCCAGGTTAGTTGATACTGATAATCTTTCTATGGGGTTGAGATCCCTTTCCTTCAGTTCCTTTAACCCTTCCCCTAACTTTACACCAGGAGTCCCGACTTCAGTCCAATGATTGGCTGCAAGAATCTGCATCTGTCTCAGTCAGCTACTGGCAGAGCCTCTCAGAGGACAGCCAGGCTAGACTCCTATGCAAATAAAACATAGCACCAGTAATAGTGTCAGGGTTTGGTGCCCACACATGGGACTCCATAGAACATAAAAAATTTAAGAAGGAAGATTCAAGTGAGGATGCTTCACTCCCGCTTAGAAAGGCAGAACAAAATAATCATGGGAGGCAGATGGAGGGAGGGATCTGAGTGTGACATGGGGGAGGGACAGGGAAAGTGGCACAGGATCAGGTATGGGGGGATACAGGAGAGAAGCCCAGAGGGCCAGGAGAATGAATGGAAATGTGTAGCCACTGGGGGTAGGGGGAACCTCTAGAAGTTCCCAGAGACCTGTGAGTAGCTCCCAGGACTCAATGGCCAAAATGCCTTAGCCAAACGATCAATAGTGGGGAAGACACCACCTCTAGTAGGTAGACAGGGCCTCCAGTGAAGGGCTGGGGTCATGAAACCACCTACAAAATTCTTTCTGTCTGTTATTTAAACTTTGCTCACACTAGAATTACAGGCATTACCTGTCAGGCTCTGGTGTGTGATTATATTGTGTGATATTCTTCTAGAGTTTCACTGATTATTAGCTCTGTGGCATACTAGCATCCAAGGAGAAGGGCCTAGATGACTTTTTTAACTGTGTCAGGTGAATTAGTGATTACCTCAAAGTGTTATAAGTATTGTAGAGAAAAAAAAGCATGCCGTTGTTAGTCTTACCTTTTTCTTTTCTTTTTTACTTTAATTTGAACAAAACGTTTCTTGTGTGCCTATTATTTAGTCAAGGGTCACATAAAAGTAATGAAATATCACCAAGAGGTAAATTCCTATTGTGTTTGTGCAGAACAATTAACCATGTTACAGGCTCAAAAAAAAAAAAAATCTAAGATCTCAGAATTCATTTTCTCGTGGCATGAAAGTATTAGAAAGTATTTTATTCTTTTATAATTTTCTCATTAGTAAAAACTCTAACTCTTGTACCTGAAGCTATGGCCCAGCAGCTAAGCGAATATACTACTTTTCTGTTGGTCCCATGCTCAGTTCCGAGCATCCACTTGAACAGTTGATACAATTGCCTGTCTTTCAAGTTACTGCTAATCAGAGATGATCTTCTAGACCCCATAGAAAAAATTCACTTTTGAGTTTACAGAAAAGAAGAATCAATAGTTATTACACTGAGCATCTTAGAGTTCCATAGCCTTCACTCTCCTGCTCAGAAGAGAACATTTTGGAGACGTAAAACTGTAGTGTTCCTGTCTAGCAAGGAAACGATGAACTTATTCGACAGGTGTGTGTGTGTGTGCGTGTGTGATTGTGTGTATGTAAGTTTGTGTGATTGTGTGTCTGTATGTTGGTGTCTAGTTTGTGTGTCTGTATGTGTGTGTGCTCTGTTGGTTGGGTGAAGGTCAGTGTATTTATGTGTGTATGTATGTATGTGTGTTTTGGTGTGTGTATGAGCTTCTGTGTCAGTATATTTGTGTGTGCATATGTGTATTTGAGTGTTTGTGTATCTTTATGTCTGTGTGTGTCTCTCTGGGTATGTTTGTATGTCTGTGTATATGCATGTGTGCATTTGTGTTTGTATTTGTGTGTATATATGTGTGTTATATGTTTGACAGTATATATCTATGTGTGGGATAGTATGTATGTGAGTTTGTGTGTGTTTGTGTGTCTGTGTATTTGTGTGTGTTTTATGGGTCAGTGAATTTGTGTGTGTTTGTATGTATTCGTGTGTCTAAGTACTTGTATCTATGTGTGTCTGTGTCTGAGTGCGTTTAAATGCCTGTATGTTTGTAGATTTGTGTGTCTGTGTGTGTTCGTGTGTGTGTGTGTGTCTGTATTTGTGCCTGTGTGCATCTCTGTGTATGCCTTTGTGTGGTTGTGTCTGTGTGTATACATTTGTGCTTGTGTATATCTGTCTCTGTGTATGTGTGTTTGAATGTGTGTATGTGTATGTGTGTGGGCTTGTATGTCTTTCTCTGTGTGTTTGTTTATGTGATTGTGTGTGTGGTTTTGAGTTTGTGTATATATTTGTGTGCTGGGGTACATGAATATGTGTTTATGTCTGTCTGTATGTATGTCTCTGTGCCTCTGTGTGTCTGTATGTGCTCATGTCTCTGTGGTTGTGTGTCTATCTGTGTGTGTATGTGTATATGTGTGTGCTCCTCTGTGTTTGTTTGTGTGTCTGTGTCTGTTTGTATGTCTGTTATGTCTCTGTGTTTGTGTTTGTGCCTGTGTGTGTATCTGTGTGTTTGTGTGTCTGTGTATATGTCTCATGTGTGTGTGTGTATTTTTCTCAATAACAAAGTATGAAAACATGATGAACACACTTTTGTTTCCCTGGATGAAGACAAGAATACTTTTCACTGTTCCTCCTTTCTGTTTTCTCCATTCATGTGTTACTAGTTGCATTGCTGATGTTTTTAGAAAGCTTATACAGCGAGCTTTATTAAAATCTCCCAAATTTAAATTTCATTCATATAATCCCATAAAATGATAGCTTTCTGTTAACTGGGTCAAATATTATTGTAAAGCAAATCTAAACTGTTAAGCTGATTGAAAAACTAATCATACAAGTATTCAAAATGGAATCATAATTTATTTTGTATTAAAAGTAGTGAATAGCATAATAGAAATTTCTTTTATTCTTTAAGCACAATACAGAAACACTTCACATATGAGAAACCAAGTTGTCACAGTTCTTCTATGTAACAAATAAGCTCTTTTCAATAAGTTTTAATCATTCAATTATAGCATTCTAATCTGAATTTTAAAAGTAACTCTTATTTCATGGCTCTAGATAAATATTTATAGATAACACTGACATAAATGATATTTCTTAAGTTTAGCAATGGCTGTAAACAAGTTCAGAATCTTGTGAAATGCTAATGGTTGTTCCACAGTGGCAGATGCTTACGCATATATTAGGGTTAAGTGAATCCTGCCAAACCTAGTTATGTCACCATAGGTTAATCAATTTGCAAACCAAAACTGTTAAACTAATATGGAACGCTAAACCACAACAAACATATTACATCTACAAAACGACCACCATCAACCACAAAAAATAAGTTCTTTAACAGTTATCTAGCTGCTTCGGGACTTTTTATGAGTCCTGATGGGTTGTTCATTAAGATGTAACATTCAAGTACTTTGGGGTGTCTGTTGGAAGTTCACATAATTTCCATAGTGTAGTTTCATTGGGAGATGCCATTACCCCTTTGTAAAACCTGTTTGCTTTTCATTCTAGTTTCTATCAGTGTTTGAATTTGCATTCTGTTCTTTGAGGTCTGAATGATCTCAGGCACTGACTTTTTTTTTTCAACCTACTTTTCAGTTGTTTATCTTTCTACTATATCACTATGTTCTACACAATTTACATAATGTTTACCATGTGCTAATTTAGTTAGCCCCATAACGTACGACAATGCAGTTATTAATTTATATCAGTCTTCCATTATTGCAGCACATGGAAAATGTATGGGAAGGATCTGTATTTTTGTCTGGATCACATCTAGTAACCCACAGAGCTGTGGTTTCTATTAGACATTTATTTTATCTGTGATTTGGATCTGTTGACACTAAGTCTTAAATATATGCCCTCAAATATTTGTTCATGGAAGTCATAGGGTTTAGTTTGGAATATATAAATATGACATAAAGTGTGTTACTCTACGTTAAGTGCTTCAGATCCCAGATTTGAATATTGTAGGTTTGACAGCTTCACATTGAACATGTAAACTTCTATGGGAGAAGCAATTGACATCCTGAAAATAACACTCCTGTACATCTACTACTGAGAAAAAAAGCAGAAAGAGAAAAATGAAGCAAATAAGAAGGGAATTGGGGGTTTAAAAATATTCCTGAAATAAAAAATAAGCAAAGGGCAGCACAACCTAATGAGGTAAAATGACCTAGTTAGGAAATCAACAAAGGAAAGATTGATGGATCCTCTTTCTGTTTTTGCCAAAAGCAATAAGGTATTCGGTCAGTAGATTAAAAATGAAGGAAAATAAATCAGTAAATTGATAGAAATGTTCTGTAAGTTTATTCTGAAAGCAATGTCCATATTGCTACAGTTTCTGAAGGACCTTTTAGTCTGGTGAGTTATATTGAGAGCTTTAGATAGTTTTGATCTGTGCTGTTATACATGTACTACCGATTTGTTGTATTTTCAAACACTTGGCATTATATGGCATAGACTAATCATAGTGGCTAGAGATTTTTTCAGAAAAGAAATAAAATGAACTTTGACAATTGCATAAGGGAAGATTTCAGCACAAACAAATGCATGATGTTTGAGTTCACTGTAAAATGAAACTATGTGATTGCAGATTAATATTTTTATCACTTGACTCAGTCTTATTTTGTCTTTTTCTTTGTGACAGAGTAGGTGATTAAAACAAAAACATAAATATTCCAGCCCCTGAGTGTATATACATATGTGTTTACAGGTGTAAATAAACAGGAATAAGTGGTCTTTGGTGAGTTTAAATGTGAGTCTGCACATACGAGCATATGTAAATACATAGTTTGTGCATTAATATTTTAGATCTAATCCTTAGTGATTTTATTTGAAGTTTTAACTAGTAGAATATTTTGTATAATTAGTAAAATAAAACTTCACCACCACAATTTAAATACATGTTTTTTTCCAAATTTAATTTTAAAATTCTACAACATTGTACACATAAAAATGGACTTTAGGGTTTGAAAATGTCTCTTATAGTTGTTATATGTATATTACCCAATTCCGATTTCTCTTTTCCAAGTAGAAGTCTCTGATTTACTGTTCCAGAAGAAAGAAGGCAATGTATTACCTTCCACTGTGTCAGGTGAAGTTAGATTTATTCTTCCAAGACGACAGTGGATTTTATTAAACAGATGTAAAGACTCAGGCATTGATAAAATGCCACTTAAAATCCCTCACCACACTTCTATTATTTATTTATGAAAGCCATGGGACCATTATATCACCCAATAAATAGTTCAATAACATAAATGTTATAATGTAAAAAATGTTTCTAAACCATTAAAGATTAAACTAACAATATAGCTAAGTCATGATATATTTCTTAAAGAGACACAACATTGTTCTTTGAACACTTATTCTTTTAAAAGGTCACTTAAACTTTTTAATCAATATTATACAAAGTGTTATTAAACTATAAATATTATACAAATCTGTATGTCCCTTCATAAAGGATTTCCATAAACTTTGATGAGCAAAATATATTCCAATACTTGAATGGCAAGAAATTACTGTCTACAGTAAGCACACATGACTCATTCACTTTATCATTTTAATTCCAAAGTGTCACTGAAGAAAGAATTTCATCCAATTATTGAATCTGAACCTGGTTGGGCTAAGGGAGGGGTTGTATTGACAAAGGTTGGCTTTGGACCATTCTGTGCTTCATTATCCACCAACCATGCTGTCACAGTTCCTCACCTCAAGAATTCACATTTTAGTGAGTAGCGTTTAAGTACATTAATTGGTTACACTGTAATTTCTGGCTAGACTCATATGAACAAAGAACTGTTACTGATGGCTCATTCACAGAGTTATTCCCTTTTGTGTAGTTGGCTCAGAGATTCCCTCCAGATTTCTCTATCATCACCTACACAGCTCTCCCACTGGCTATAAAATACTGCAGCAGCTTGTAGGTAATTGATCAGACAAGTGAACTGTAAAATATTCATTTTCTACTTCAACAGCCAGATAAATCTCTTGGGAAGAGGATGAAAATATTGCTTATGCACATCAGGGTCAGTAGAGTAATAGCAAGGTTGCTGATAAGCAGGGGTCCACTACAGAGCTAATACTTAATTCGCTGCTGTGCTCCAGACAGAGCAAGCAGCCTCCTTTTGCCTGAAGCTACAAGTCTCATTATATACTGAACCCGAGGCATCAACATCAGTGCCCCAGTCCTGTTGCTCAAAGGATGGAGCTTCCTCTTTTAATTAATCAGGTTCATCTCAGCATTACAAGCCAAATAGCCAATTAACACTTAGCTACTGTAACCAAAATGCTAAACACTAAATTGCTAATGAAATGAGAATGGAGGAAGGTAACTGTGCAAAGGATGCTGGGAATGCAGGTTGACTGAATTCTTAATAGCACCTGTGTTCTTTTTTTATGCCTCTTCTTTGGTTTCTCTGCCAACTTTTCATTTGAATGCCAAGCTGTTTTAATTGAAAGTTGTCAGACCTAGACTACATTCAGAATAGACAAGCCATGGCAAAAGCAATAAATTATTTAGTTTTCTTTGTATAGTTGCAATAGTAAAAAAAAATAATAATAATGCTAAGAGGCATTTGTCCTGCTTTTTTCCCTGTTTCCATTCTCAACCAGTTTATCAAGATGTCTCAATCAGTGAAATATAAATTTGAACCCAAGAATTTTTTAGAAGCATAAATTTCTTAAGAAACTTGTGCAGATTTTAAAAAACAGGATCCATGGTGCCTAAGATGTACAGTTCTGTATTATTTCTTGGTTTCCTCCCCCTCTCTTCCTTTATCTGTAGAAAATGCTTGCATTCCCTTCTTTTTAATGCCCAAGGAAGTGAGGAAAATGGGAAAAACAGTTCTCATTGCTCACTGATGTTCCCCATCAGTGATTGTCTCTACTGATTGTCAGAATTACTTTGACTTACCCGGATGAGATATTAATATGTAGAATAGGAAAGAAAAATAAAATTTTCTTCATTCCTTGAATGCTTTTAATTGGAACAGATTACTAGAAAGGAGGGTTAACCTAGCAGGAATTTATTAGCATTTACACTTCACATGTACATGGGAGAGACTGACGGCATGACATGAGTAATTCAACTAAGAAATGGCTTCAGTTTTCGGCTTGTGTAGCATCTTCATCAAAGATGAGTAACTTTTGAATGAGAGGTAAAAAGGTTGACATCTTTTAACATCTTCATGGAAAGGAAATTTACATCTGTATGGAAAGGAAATTGTGGGGAGATATGTCAATTGCAGATAATACCTAATATACGCAGCTCTGGTGGTATCTTCAAGCCAACAGCATGTAAAGCTCTCCTAGGTGTCCAGACTTTGTCCTTGGAGAATGAGAAGCTGGGCGGACCTTGGTGTCCTTTAAAGTTCTGTCTTATTTTTTAGTAAATGAAAGAACTGAGTGCCTTCCTACACTTGCTGCTTCTTTGCTGTCTTCTGTTCAAAACAACCCATCTCATAGGAAGATACAACTGACGAGACACTTCAGGCTTTCTCTGCCCTGTGTCTCACAAGTAGCACAAGAGTGTCCTCCATAGAGCTCCTTTGTGTGTCTTGCCCTCATCAAGCATGCTTTCTCTCACATTTCATAAAGAGATACCACTCTTGAAGAAATACCTGCAATACATTGAATAGTTTTCTAAAACCCACTTGGATTTTGAGTGTCTCCACCATCATCACCACTTATGTCTTTCTCTCACCCCAAAATACAATGAATGGCTCTTTATTAAAAGGCTTCAAGCTCTGTATGTGACCCTGATGCCTTTCTTCAAACCCTCTTCTTTCCTCCTATAAATAGAAACAATTGTGTAGTTGGATGAATGGGTTCATGTAGCTTTTATTATATTTTTTGTTTTGTTTTTGTTTTTGTTTTGTTTGTTTGTTATTTCGAGACAGAGTTTCTCTGTATAGGCCTGGCTGTCCTGAAACTCACTTTGTAGACCAATCTGGCCTTGAACGCACAAATCTGCCTGCCTCTGGCTCCCAAGTGTTGGGATTAAAGGTGTGCGCCAGGCTCATGTAGCTTGTACTAAGTGGTGAAAGTGCATCAGTTTGACAGCAGTCAGTGGTTTGTATCTCAGTATTTTGTCTGTTCATGTTTTAGTTTTGTCTTGATTTTTTTGTTTTGTTTTTCTTTAAGCTCTGAGATACTCTGGTAATCTAGGGGCAACATGAGAATGTACATTCTGTATCGTTAATATGAATTTAATCTCTGCTAAGAAGCTTAGTGGAAAGTAAAAAAGCAATCAGAAAATATCTAGACCTCCTTTTACTTGGCTGCATTCCTTAAACAAAGGACAATTGGAAAGGTTGCTACAATTAAGGGCTTCTTACTGAAAAATGTATGCGGATGATAGGAGAAGGGTCAGAGTCTGAGACTATTCTCTCTATTTGTGAATATTCTCACTGCTAATGGAGTTCACTGACACAGTATTGCTTTCTCTCTCTGAATGCTTCATGGCTTCATGTAGACACAGTAACCATGACCAACTCATTTTTATTCTCTTTCATACCATGACACAGTCACATATATAGGGGTAATTTACTTTGTACTTTGATGATAGCACATTATATTCCAGGAAAGAAATATTTATTTCTTTTTTAATATTTTCTTTATTTACATTTCATATGTTATCTCCTTTACCAGTTTCTACTCCCTCCACCAAAAGCCCCTATTCCATACACCCTCCCCCTGCTTCTATAAGGGTGTTCCTCCAGCCACCACCCAACCACTCCCTGCCTCCTTGCCCTGGCATTCCCCTACACTGGTGCAACGATCCTTCACAGAACCAAGGGCCTCTCCTCCAAATAAATGTCCAACAAGGCCGTCCTCTGCTACATATGTGGCTGGAGCCATGGGTCCCTTCATGTGTACTTGTGAGCAGAAAGGGAATATTAAGAGCCAAATAATTATATTTTCAACCCAGTCTGTCAGAAAAATGATAGAAATTTCCTTACAAAATTGCAAAAATAACAACAACAACAAAAATGAGTGAATTGATACTTGGATCAGGCAGTTTCTTTATCTTCTCAGTCAGAGATCAAAACCCAGTAAGTAAAGAAAACATTACAAATTACTTTTGTCGGTTCTAAAACAAAGGGGTTCTGTACACATTAAATTGATGCCTAGTTAAATCTGAAGAAAGATTACTTATATTTGCTTCTTTAATGTATCCTGAATTTTGTTGTTTTTTAAGTGTAATGTTTATAGTTAAAATTGCTAAGCTGATAAAGGCCACAATCATGTATCAGTATGTGCATCAGTATAGGGGCTCTGAGATGTTAGCAATCATGACAAATGGAAGCCATATAGTTCCCTCTTTTCCTTCCCTTCCTTGTTCTGTTTTTAGTCTATTTCTCAATTATTTTGTAATGAGCATGGAGATATCTTCTAAAAGTAAGTCAATATTCAAATTTAATTACATTTTCTCTAGGAGTGCTTAATGTATCTAAGATGTGGTCACACTTTACAGCTCTTTGGAAGAGGCTAATGGTCAGCTTAGAATGTGCTTTGTAGTAGGATTGTCAGTATCACGTTGTCTGCAGAGTCATGGCGTCCTGGGGAAGACAAATTAAACACCACAGGATTTTAATACTAACAGAAATTAGATTAGAAAGAGATACAACAGTGGGGGTACAAATTCAAGGGAAAAATAAAGTATATCAAATCATTTTTTTTTAGAGCAGGGCAGTTATTTAGTTGTCCACTCAAGTTGTAAATTTTCTCTTATAAATTACCTTCTTATCTTTTGAAAGAAGTCAAAATAGAAAACTTAAAAAATAACATGACACCATCTTGCAGTATTTTTTAAGCAGACGATTGTAGGATCAGCTTGAATCACACAGAACTTACACATCTTTTGAGACTGATTTCCTTTATACCTACATAAAATTTTAATAATACAATTTCAGATAAGGTGTTCTGACTTCTTGTATGATTTTCATGTCCTGATTAGTATTGCATAGTTTTATTTTACCATTTGAGTATAAGATTTGAGTTCTAAAAATATAATAACAAGAGAACACGTTTCTCCTTATTGACATAAAAAGATTAAATATTACAATACAATGAAAATTCTTCCTTCTAGACTTATTGTTTCACATTTCTTTTCCTTTAACTGTTGTATGCTGGCCTGCAGCCTACTTGAACCAGGTACACCTGGGAGGCAGGCTGGGGCTGAAAGAGACTTAGATGACAGACGAGAGGTTAATGGAGACCAAGACACAATTCTGTTCAAGGTCCGCCAGTTTACTAAGAGAGTGTGCTTATAGGGGGGAAGGCCCATCCCACCCATCCCCCCACCCCCCCCAGACCATTCTTGGTGTCTGGAGCCAGCCTGCAGGCGACCTGCAGAATAAGATGTTCCACCAGAATATCTCAGAGGCCTCTCAGCAGGTAGCAGAGTCTTGGAGAGAGCAGTGGCAGGTGACAGAACAAAAAAGCCATCTAGGTCATAAGGCTCCACCCTAGGTAATCTCCTTCTTAGTGGCAGCAAGGTCAAGGTCTAGATCAGCCTGCTTCAAGGCTGAGGGAGGCTACATTTAACAGTAGGGCTTAGGATAGAATTGGCTTTTACAATTCTTGAATTTTCTGATAGATTTACTATATCTTTCTGTATTCATAAGTCACTTGTCTCCTATATTTTGTACTTTACATAATGGTTTACTATTGAGAGGACAAAGACTAACAGGAGAGAAATAAGCAAATACATGTAAGTACATTTTAAGTAGTTTTCAAATTTTGAGAAAGATCACAAGAGAAGAAAATATGTATTTATATACTTAAGTCTGATAAAATATGAGCAGCTAAGAAAAACAGTGATTTGATAAGACAAGACGCGATTGCTTGACTCTATGTCCCGGTTTCTTTAGAAATAAAAGCAAGTACAGAGAAGGAGCTTCTGGGAGAAAGATTGTATGAGTTACCATGAAGAGAGCAGAGGAGAGACAAGAAACTTTGTTTCTAATGTTTTCTTAAATGTCAAAGTGTTTTAAGCACAGTAGCTCATGCTGAATCCCATAAATATTGGTTCATGTTGACATCATGAAATATGTTCAAAATTCTTCTAAAAAATTTTTGGTTTTTATAATGTTGTCTCATTATTCTGAGATATTATTTTCTATATGTTTTATATCAGAATTCAGAGTTAGTCTTTTATATTTACTATATGTTTCTTCCCTGTTTGACAACACTTCCTTATTCATTATCTTTTTCCCCATGTACCTGTATTGTTACTCACTGGCTTGCAGTTCAGTCCATCTATGTTATGTATCAAGTTTCCAGATACCTGTGGGTTTGCTTCTGTCCTCTCCATTCCTCTGCTTTGGAAGGTTCTTTCACCATTCTGCATATGTTGAAATTACTAGCATGCTACAGAGTCTGAGATACACAGGCCTTAGTTTCCAAGGCTTCATAGAATTGACATGATTATTTCTTACCAGGAGTTGCATAGCTGAAGAAATCAATATATTGGAGTACTACTCAGAAATTAAAAACAATGGATTTATGAGAATTTTGGAAAAATGGATGTATCTGGAGGATATCATCCTTAGTGAAATAACCCAATTACAAAGAAGTTATTAGATATTCACTCACTGATAAGTGGATATTAGCACAGAAACATAGAACACCCAAGATACAATTTGCAAAACACAAGAAAATCAAGAAGAGGGAAGACCAATGGGTGGATACTTCATTCCTCCTTAGATTGGGAACAAACTACACATGAAAGGGGTTACAGAGACAAAGTTTGGAGCTAAGACAAAAGGATGCACTATCCAGAGACTACTCCACCCGGGGATCCAACCCATAATCAGCCACCAAACCCAGACACTATTGCATATGCCAGAAAGATTTTGCTGAAGGGACCCTGTTATAGCTGTATGAGGCTATGCCAGTGCCTGGCAAGTACAGAAGTGAATTCTCACAGTCATCTATAAGATGGAACACAGGGCCCCCAATGGAGAAGCTAGAGGAAGTGCTCAAAGAGCTGAAGGGGTCTGCAACCCTATAGGAGGAACAAAAATATAAACTAACCAGTACCCCCAGAGCTCCTATCTCTAACTGCATATGTAGCAGATGTAGTCAGCCATCACTGGGAAGAGAGGCCCCTTGTATTGCAAACTTTATATGCCCCAATACAGGGGAATGCCAGGGCCAAGAAGCGGGAGTTAGTGGGTAGGGGAACAGTGTGGAGGGAGGGTATAGGGAACTTTTATATACATTTGAAATGTATATAAAGAAAATATCTAATAAAAAATAAATAAATAAAGCTATGTTAAAAACAACAACAAAAAAGAAATATAAATGACAATTAGAGTATACAAGTTTAGTGTTCTGGACTACAGTGCTGCTGCTGTATTATTAATCCTCAACACCACATTTTAATAATTAATGTGTTCTGTATACTTTACTATATACCAAGGCTATTATTACCGTATGTTTTTCTTCAGGAATGCCTTCAATGTTTGAAATGAGCCATTTCATATAAATTTTAAAGTTAGCTTGTTAGTTTACATTAAAATTAAACAAATTTCTTCTTTTTATTGAAATTAAATATTAATTTAGGAAATTTTGATTCTGTTGTGTTCTTAATTTCATTACTATGGCCTTGTTCTCAATTCATGTGGACTTCATGCTTTTAATGAAACTCAAAGATTTTCTTCATAAAGGTTATATATATAAATTGGTACCATATATATCAAAAGAAATGCTTTTAGCTGTTTTCAATGTGACTTATTATTTTAATTTTGTTTTTGTTTATGCAATTAATACAGTACAGTATTTCACAAAACAATTATTGAACTTGGTTTCATCTCAAATGATTAATCTTGATCATTTAACATTTTTGAGTAGAAATTATAATGGATTGGATACTTTTTTCTCTGTCCCTACAAATCTGTATATGGAAAATCCAGTTAATGATGTGATAGCATCAGGAAAGGGCCCTTTAAGAGGCAATTGGACTAAGGATTCACAATCCTATTGAATAAAGTTAGTACTACTGTAAAATAAATCCTGGAGTACCCACTTACTACATTAAGTCCAGTTTCTTGACTTTAGAGCAATACCAGCTTAGTGTATAAGCAAAAACCCCTTATTTTAGCTGGCTGCATGGTAGGTTTTCACCCATAGTCATTTGGTCCTTTTTGAGTTAGGTGAGGCAGGTAAGCAATATTGAATGCTTATAGTAGAGCCAGTCTACTCACTTCATGGCTACAGAGTAAAAGAAATAAAGAAATGACTGGGACATACAACCCCCTTTGAGGGCTTGTACATAGTAATATATAGTCCTCACCAGCCTTCGCTTTTCAAGTTTCCATCAATCCCCAGTCCTGCAAACTGGAAACCAGCCTTCAATACCCTACATGTACGGAGCCCCTGAGAGACATTTTAAAGCCAACCCATAGCAGAACTCATCGACCATGTGCAGAAACCATGGGCACTGTATAGTTGTCATGTAGGAAACACACCACCTATGCCTGTGTCTTGATTTGGAATTTGTAAGACACTAGAAGTTTAATGCAACAAATTGCTGTTGTTGAGGGACTGCCTAGACTATAAGATTTTATTATACCAGCCTATACTGGCTAGTTTTGTGTCAACTTGACACAGCTGGAGTTATCAGAGAGAAAGGAGCTTCAGTTGAGGAAATGCCTCCATGAGATCCAACTGTAAGGCATTTTTTTCAATTAGTGATCAAGGGGGAAAGGCCCCTTGTGGGTGGGACCATCTCTGGGTTGGTAGTCTTGGTTCTATAAGAGAGCAGGCTGAGCAAGCCAGGGGAGGCAAGCCAGTAAAGAACATCTCTCCATGGCCTCTGCATCAGCTCCTGCTTTCTGACTTGCTTGAGTTCCAGTCCTGACTTCCTTTGGTGATGAACAGCAGTATGGAAGTGTAAGCCGAATAAACCCTTTCTTCCCCGACTTGCTTCTTGGTCATGATGTTTGTGCAAGAATAGAAACCCTGACTAAGACACAGTCCAAATAGACTAAATAGTTATATCATCTTCAGAGAGTAAAGCTTTTTGCTTTTCTTTTTCCAATTCTTAGTCTTTTTCTTTCTATTTCTCAGCAAAATGCATTGATTATTCTGATAATACTAAAGAATAACTAGTAACAGCTTTCATCACTGCCTCACCTTTGGTATTTTTTTAAATGCAAGGTCAGTGTATCTCAACATTGAACTATATTGTTTTCTATTTCTTTGATTGTTATTTCAACCCTTTTCTAGTTCCTCTTCTTTCTTTTAAGTATGTAAACAGAGTCCTTCTGAATACATTGAGAATATTTGCCAACTCACATGCATATCACTGTATGTTATATATTGTGTGAATTTATAATCAAAATATTCATACATTTTAATGATTTAATAGCATGGTAAATATATTAATATTTTTTGAATCATTAATTATAACCTGTTTAATTTCAGAAATAAGATAGTGAAATTTAAGAGTCAAAATTACATTTGAAACATTCCTTCATGTATGCTCACATTAAAAGTCATTTTTAATCATAACAGAGCAAAAGAGTTCAAAATCCTACTTGAACCAAGAAGAGTACACATAGCATTTATTGCAAGTTTTCTATCTTTAATTGCAGAGTCAAATGTGATACATCTAATGTGAATTAGTTACTGTATTGTTTTTGCTTTCCTCATTGATACTGCCAATACAATACAGGAAATACTCTGTCCTGGAATGTGCAAATGTTTTATGGGAATGGAGAATTTGTTCCATTGCCTCTATAACAGATACAAGACTTTTGCCTGAGGGTGGTCTTTGAAAAGTGAGAAGCATTAAAATGTTATCAGGAAAAAGTCTCTTCTCCTTTGGCTGTCTGTGTCCATGCTTAAAAACTGTGAAAATGACTTCATTGTTTTCAGTTATAATACTATTTCTCTGAAAATTTAACATGCCTAAGTAAAATGCAGTTTACATTAACATAAGGTGACTAAATATTCTAATACATAAAATATTAGTATAAGGCCTGATATAATATTCCTCCTAATGAGAATCAACAATAAGCACTGACACCATGTGCTTAGGCTATTTTACCTTCACATTTAAGATATAAATGCATCATGATTCAACCTACCTTTTATTTCTCAGCTCTGTATGACATTATGATTCAAATCATGATGTCTGACTATGGTTCTCTTTTCTTCTGAGATTTGAATGCCATGTTTTATTCTAAACAAATATTCATATTGTTTTTTTTTCATATTGTTTTAATCTCTTGATTATATTCTGATTATATATCCTCACTGTTATCTATATTTGGATTTCCCTCAAGTTGCTTTACTATTTTGTTCTTGATGGGATGTCACTCCTTCATTAACTCCTTACAAGTGGCACATATGGAGTCTGTGGGCATTGGTAATATGTTTGAAATTCCTAAGTTTCCTTTTGTCCTCTTGCCCTGTAAGGCAATATCTACGCTCATTTGTGTCTTATTTCATAGTGGCATTTTGTTCATGATTTATCTTGATATTCTCTATGTCCAACCTCTATCACTGTCTTCATCAAAAAAACAAAAACAAAAACAAAAAAACATTGGTATGTGGTCCACACTCATCATCACCATCGCTCTAGATATCATTAAAATTTCAAATCAAAGTGGACACTGGTAGACATACATTCTACTCCTGTCCTCTTGTCCTGTCTGCTGCCTGAGAGTCAGAGAATGACTGCCTACAGGATTCTTTCTAGTGTTACACTACACCAAACCTTGGGTATGTATGAGAGACTTCTGCTTTTGCCACAAGGTGTGCCACTTTCCTCTCTAGAGGCCACACCATTTTGTTTAGTTCTAGATTTAGAGTCCAAACTCTCCTCTAAACTTTACCCTCATGTTGATGTATATCTGTCTATCCATAGAGTTATGAATTCTTCTAATAAACTCACTACTCCCAAAATCAGAAACAAAATGTTTGAGGTGACCAAACATTATGACATCTAAATATGGCACATTGCTATTCTATCCAACGGGAGTTCTAGGAAGATTTTTTTTTTAATTTTCTTTGTTCTTTGATCATGAATTCTCCCTACAAAATGTAAGACCGGAAGAAAATAATTCTTCGTAATTGTTGTTCAATCTCATATAAAATTTGAAATCATTTACTTTTTTTGTTATGTCTATCAGTGCTGGGAATTTATATTTTTTTGTTATGTCTTTCAGTTTTGTTATGTCTTTCAGGTTGTCAAGGATACCAGTCACATCTGTTTTGCCACTGATTTGCATTTCTAGTCCTATTTTATGTTGACCAGTTTTTAAAACGACTTTATTGTTGTGAAATGATATTAAATCACAAAATAGCATATGCTAAACGATAACAAATATTGATTATATTGGATCCATGAGATAGAAAAATATTGACTATCTCTAACACTACTACTGTTAAAGTGTTCTTCTTGACATTCTAGAAGACCTGTTGTGAGTCTGCATGTTCAAAAAACGGAATCTATATCCTCACACACACACAGTGGTCACACTACCACTAAGATACAACTCGACCTACTTTTTTATGATGTGCTTATCTATGAAATTTTTAGGGATTTTCAAAAAGTCTCCTGGCTTTCTAAGTTCATCCTAAATAGTGAATGTTTCTCTGATGTTGCATGCAACCTAATTATGTTGTATAAACATGAATTTACCTAGAGCAATTTAGGATAATTTCTCTATCATTAGCCACTTGAAAATCAATTTAAAAATATATATTAATTTACCTATTAGAATAGATTTTGAAGAATCTTCTGTGTACCTTTCAATGCTTTAGTGAGCTCCAGTTATTCAAAATAACACTTTTGACAAATATGGTAAATAAAAATATTCTTCATAATCTCTTTGACTGTGTGTGTTATGACTGGAACGTTAACTAAACTTGACCATCTGTAGGAGAGCAAGAAGCAGGAGGCTTCCCGTTTACAAGCACCTGTAAACTAGTAAATCATGAGCCTATGCAGAGCCATAGATACTGGCAGAAAACAGAAGGCTGCGGATCATACACAGGAAGGCAGTAGACTACTCAGCCTTATGGAGGCAGAGATCTCCAAAAGCCAAATTCGACCTGGCAACACGAAGGGCTAGGTAATGTCTGCTCATGTGTATACTAGATGAAGAATCCTGTAACCGTAGGCTTTTCCACCTGTGCCCCAGTTCTCAAATAACAGCTCAGTGGCTTAGTTTTATTTATGCATAAAAATGCCTAGGCCATAGCTTTGGCTGGTTCCCTGACTAACTCTTAACTTATGTAACCCATTTGTTCTATACTGAGTTCACCTACATGGCTTGTTTCTTCTTAGTTTCGTATGTTCACTTTTTTCAGTGTTTGGATAGCAAATCCCTTGCGCCTGAATCTATCCCAGGGTTCTGCTCTCTCTACAATAAATCCCACCTCCTATTTCCCGCCTTTTGCTAATAGGTTATCAGCTTTTTATTAACAGGTGATGCTTCCACACAATACATAAGTGATTATCACTACATCTCCCCATCTTAGCATAATAAAATGCTCTTTCTCTAACATCAATAAACAATATATAATATGAACAATTGTGAAAACCATCAGGTAAGAATTACCTTCACAATTTCTAGCCCATATGTATTTGGCAACATTGGAGAAAGTATTCTATTATCTATTCTATCTTCGTAATTCCAAATCTCTGTATCTAAATTATTTTCTATCAGAACTTTCATTACCCACCTAAAAAACATCTAATTAGAGCTAAACTTTTTTTTCTTAAATCATAAACAACTTAAGCTTAATTGTGAGACTATACTTTTCTAGTCTTCAATCCCATCAGAGACTTGGGAAAGGTAAATATTACTTGAATATGCAGGAACTGCAGACAAGCAACTTATAAAACTAAAGAAATAACAAAGATACCCAACTGCCAGGATAATCACACAAATTATCTCTGAGTTGTTGTAACATCCATCTTTAGCCTACTGTCCCAGAATATCTGACAAACTATTTTTGCTCTGTGAAGCAGGAATATTGAAGGACTTACCTGCCTTGTCCTCGTAAGTCTTGCAAATTGACTTCCCTGTGTCCCATTATCCAGTGTGTACAGCATTCTGTTTGTAGTTGAAGCAAGGGTAGTGTCTTGTCCTATAGCTAGCCATTGCACATATGAAGAAAACTCTGCATTATACTAAACAGTTTGTAATAGCAGCAGCTTTAAAAAAGACTAGAATTTATTTTGCATTTTAAAGAAATAAGAGTTGAAAATATATGTGATATATATGTATATGCACATATATATGTATGTATATATGTATATGTATATGTGTATGTGTATGTGTATGTGTATGTGTATGTGTATGTGTATGTGTATGTGTATGTGTATGTGTATGTGTATGTGTATATGTATATGTATATGTATATGTATATGTATATGTATATGTATATGTATATATATATTCTATTCTTTTGTAGTAAAATTTAACCTTAAATTTTTATCAATATACAAAATCCATACCAATGTAAATATATTTGGCTTGTTGTTCTTAGTTTAAAAGTAGTTTTAATATTCTAAACTTTTATCCTATTATCCTTATACACCCTTTTTTCTTTTCATCTCTTCTCCCACGTTTTTAACACTATATAGGAGAGCATGGAGGATAGATAAAAGAAAAGGAATAATAGTAGTAGTAGTAGTAGTAGTAGTAGTAGTAGTAATAATAATAATAATAATAATAATAATAATAAATCCATGAATCTAACTTCCCTTACTTTGTTTCCTATCTGACAAAGACTACAAACAATTTACCCACTGCACAATCAAAACTCACCCACCCCACATTTTGGGAATGGGGAATTGTTCTGTTATAATTGCTTCCTGGTGTCTACAGGCATCTTTCCCTTTTATGCACTAAGAAAATTGGGATATCAAACAAGTCCCAGGACAACTAGTCATAAATTTTGTTGTCCAGTATCTGTGTGCTGAGAAACTTCAGAGCTTAATTGAAGTCCTACTTGCAACAGACTGAGATGCTAGACCAACTGGAGTGAGCAGCTTTGAAGCTGCTCTAGAAGCAAGTTTTGATGAAACAGGAATTGAGGTAGTCTGAGGTTGGATGAAGCAGAATGCTGTAATAAATATGTCTCAGCATCTCAACACCTCAGGATCCTTTCAGCATCCTTAAGGGGAATCTTGTCAGGGAAGCTTTAACTTCATTGGTGTCTGTAAACATATAAGCTTTCACAGGTAATAAACATTTTTGCATTAACATATGTATGGAGTGTACTGTGCACATAATCAGTTAAAAATGGTTCTCAAGGCATCTGTCTTCCTTTATAAGTTAGTTTGGACTATATAACCAAACTGTAATATAAATTTTCTTCCATGCCATTTGAATGGATGCCACGATAAGTCCTGTGGATTCTGTAGCCAATAACATTTATTTTCCATGCTTTGCTAAAATTCCGTCTGCAGACATTTTTATGTTCTAGCTCCTCGCATAGCTCTTCCCATGTAGAAGGATCAGCAACACATGTTAACTGTTTTATTAGTTGTCTTGATTTCTATCTTCCTGCCTGCAGCCAAGATCTTCAGGGGTCTTCCCTGGTCAAATCTGTGTTTTATTAATTTGGATTGAATCCATAGCTTTTTTTCTTCTTGAAATGAAGACAAAAACCTCTTCTTCAATGCAATATGTTTCCTTCATTCCATTTTGAAGTTTTCATATATAGACTGGTTTAAGTCAGCAGTCTTTACTAAAATCCAGTACTTTTTTAACAATTGTACTTTGTCTCATTGACATTTAAAATATTTAAAGTTAATAAAGCATTATTTAATATATTTCTAGAAGGTTCTATATCCTTTTTCTGCTCTATGAGCATTTCATTAATATACTGTTAGATATCTCCATACCTGTTTAATCTGCAGAGTCATGAAATATATCTGTAATATTTTCTGTGCCATAATACCTAAGTAAGTGTGTAGTAAATGGATACTTATCAGCAGGTAATGGATAAGCATCATCAGCTTCAATGTCCAGAGGAATCTCCAAGATAACAATTGTCTCTAATAAATATGCAATCACAGAATCACCCTTTTCAAAATTTAAAGCAAGAGCCCATTGAAATTCTGAATATATGACAATTGTATGATGAATCACTATATGTACATCTATTAATTCCCAAACTCTACAAAATTAAAAACATAATTTATTGTATGACAATTCTCTAAGATGACTTCATTAGACAGAATCTTTATTTTTAATTCATAATATTGTATTCCAAAGTGTTGCCATTCTAATTCCTATGACTTCTGTAGATTTATCTCATCTAGAGCTACTTTTTCCTTTTTCTTCCTTTCTTTTTTTTTTTTTTCTGTTGCTATAGGTTCTGCTTTAGATTCTTCTGAAGTTTCTTTACTCTGATTTAAAAGAATCAGATCCTCTAATCTCTGTTCTATGGCCTCTAATCTGATATTGAAATTTTTGGTCTTTTCTTCTTATAAGTCTGTTTTATTATGATCTTTCTTAAAAACGATGTATACAACTACAATAATTACTGAACATACAATTATTTTCATGTTGAAAGTCAAAGCAAAATTATATTGGGTCCAAATGCCATCTTTTACAGTGTTTTCCATTTTTTAACATGAAAGTATTTTCTATTATAATCTTTCTTACTCTTTCTGATCTATGGAGAATTTCTTTTCTTTCTTTCTTACTTATTCAGATATTTTATTTTACTTTTCCTTCTTACTTCTTTCTTTGGAGACTTTATTTTCTATGTTTATTTATTTATTTCTCTCAAATTGTTCATTAAACTTAATAACTTTTTCTGTATCTAATTATCTCTAAACTCTCTCCTCTTTCCTATGGGAGCATTCCTTTTTTAATATTTAACTCTGTCTTTAAGGATTTTATTTTAGTGCTTTTAAACAAAATATTTATTTCTTTTTTTACTGCTTTTAAACTTATACATTACCAGTTCAGAAATTTGGGGATTTCAGTTCCAACTTCAAGAAATATTCCTTCTGCCCTTCTGTGCTTTTGAAAGCTTCTCAGGACAGCATGTGTCTATGTGTCTATGCTGACTACCTCTGCCCTCTCACTTTGGTCTATTAAGCTGCCCTTTTCTATTTTCCCTTCTGTACATGCTGAGCCTCATGTCCTCAATATCTGTCAGGAGTAACCTCTTGGCCTAAGCCCTAGAAAGGTTTTTGCATGTGGTGCCTGCCTGAGTCTCTGGTTTCCCTTAGCTCACTCCTTTTGTTTGTTTTTTTACTTTGTTTTTTGTTTTTTTCTTTTGTTTTTTTTTCGAGACAGAATTTCTCTGCATAGCCCTGGCTGTCCTGGGACTCACTTTGTAGACCAGGCTGGCCTCGAACTCAGAAATCTGCCTGCCTCTGCCTCCCGAGGGAGTTAGCCTCCAGCCTACCCAGGAAAATTAGTCCAGCTCTGTGAAGCACTTGTTTCCCTGCCTTTTCACATGCTTCCATAGCTTTCTTGCCTCATTTTCTGAGCCTTCTCTGGCCCTATGTTTAATAACAAACATGTCCCTCCTTGGACTACAATGTTACTGCAGCATTTTCCACCCATGCCCCAATTCCCAAGTAATAACTCTGAGGCTTACTTTTATTTACGAATAAATGCCTAGGCTATAAGCTTTGGCCGGTTCCCCAACTAATTCTTAATATAACCCATTTATTCAGACAATGTTCCACACTGTACACAAGAGCTTATCCCCACAGAATATCAAACGTTACTACTCATGTAATAAGTACTAAGCAAGCGTGTTCTCTGACTGGGAGAATACCAGGCACAGTGCTAGTTCTTTTGATTAAGTTGTAAGGGGAACTGACTCTCCTGTTAGGATTATCATCTGATTAAAATATCCTGTCGAGCAGCTCCAGCAATGAAACAATCATAACCCTTTCAGTATGTCCCACTAATCAACAACTTTATGCTATTGTTTATAAATATTTATGTGTAATTTGAAAAATTACTTATGCAGAGAACCATATAAATAGAATGCTCATTTGATGTGTCTAGAAATGTTTTTATTACTCTCATTATATATACCTCTGGAGATTTTATTTTGTATTATCACTCTCCTCCAAAACTGACCACATTTCAATTTCTGTACAGTAATATTTTACCTGTTTCCAACCATACTGTTTAAGTTGGACACAGGTCAATAATCAAAATACTACTGGTCTTTAAAAAAAAAAACATCACTAGAGTGACTCCTAAAGACATTCTGCTATCTAGATCAGTGTTTTGCATAACCATTGTCATGCATGGGTCTGCATCAGATGGGGCCCTGGAAATGAAATGAAAAATGGACACATGCCTCATTCCTAACCCAGAAGCTATTTCCAATTAATAACTACTTGCAAATGTAAATTTACTTTACTCCAAGGGATTCTCATGGGAGAAACAATCCACTCTTAAGGGTGGGCACTATGTCCAGAGTACATGACTAACAAAAAGGGAACTCAAATGCATCTTCCTTTTCTCACAATGTCCTATGGGGGGGGCGGGTCCTTCCTTATTGTTCATTTTTGTTTTATTTACTTTCATTTTATACACACACACACACACACACACACACACACACACACACACACATATATATATATATATATATATGTATATGTATATATATATATATGTATATATATTCTTTTCTTTTCTCTTTTTCCATCCAGTTTCTTTGCATATACATTTTGGCTTCCAGCTCTTGGGATTGCACAGTGTGTGGACCAATGGGACCTATATCTGTTCCTTGTGCCTTTTCTGGCGGCTCTTTCCCTGCTGTTCATTTATTTTTTCCTATTTTGATGTATTTGTTTGTTTTTGTTAATCATCTTTTATTTAGTTTTTTCTTCACTTTTTCCCCTGAAGATCCTTTTTGCATATATTGTGGCTTCCAGATTAGTGTTTTATGAGCTACCTACCTGAGTGTGGGAACCTGTCTGTTCTTTCTGTTCTTGGGCTCTTCTTCTTCTTCTGTCTTATGGTATTCCACTGTGGTTTTTGTTGTTGTTGTTGTTGTTGTTGTTGTTGTTGTTGTTGTTTTATCTTACTGTTATCTATTATTATTTATTATTGTCCCTTAGAAGACTTTTTTGTTTTGCTGTTGTTTGTTATTTGTTTGTTTGTTTGTTTGTTTGTTTGTTTTGTGAGAGAAAATAGGGGATATGGGAGAGAGGGAGGAAGGAAGGAACTGGAGGGAAAGAGCAAGGAGAAACTATTCAGGATAGATTTTTTTAAAGGGGTTGTTTATTTAAGAGTTATTTATTTATTTTATGTATGTGAGTACACTGTTGCTTTATTAAGACACACCAGAAGATGGTATTAGATCCCATTACAGATGGTTGTAAGCCACCACATGATTGCTGGAAATTGAACTCAGGACCTCTGGAAGAGCAGAGCTTTGGGGAAATTTTAACAATATGATTATAGTACTTGTTTGCTTTTTGCATGTTTAATTCTGAATATCCCTAGGATCTTCTTTGTGTCACTACCTTTGAAATGTCATCTTCTGTAGGACTTTGTGCAGCTGTTCTGTTTTTCACTAAATGGGGCAATTAAATTCTGACCTTTCATTCACTGCATTTATGGAAATGCCTTTTTTGTGTGTTATTTTATTTCATATTTCTATGCATTTTTAAATTCTTTTTACAGAAATCTGTTTTGTAGGTATTTACCTTCCAACCTTATCACCTAATTTTATTTATATTTTCTACATGTTTACTTTTTACTATTTTTTTAATGTTGTCTTTACACAAATTTAGTTACAGACATTTACTATGAATTTTTGGGTGTTTAGGTATCAGGATATTTAGATTTACTATGCCCTTCATTTATTGTGTTGCATTTTATTTCAGAAAGAATGTCAATTTAATTTATTTGAAACTGTGTTGCTTGTTTCCTATATAATTTTGAGCTTCCTCTGTGTTTCTGTTCCCCCTATTGTTTGTGTCACTGTAATATAACAATAAACATTTTGTGGAAAGCTTAATGGTTGTAAGTGTTTTCACTTGTTTTTGTTGTAAAAGTAATGACCTGAAAACAACAAAGGTCACCTGTATGTCTATAACCAACAAGACCAAGGAAGGCTAGGAGCTAAATCTTATAACATTCAGTTTCAATCTTGTTCCCAAAATTAGTTTCAATTCTTTGTGATGGAATCACTGTGTGATAGAATTTTGATTAACCAAGAAAAGCAACTAACAATTTGATTTAATTTGAAAAAAATTAAAAAGTCTTAAAATAATTAAATTAAAAAGCATATGATAAAGTTCAAATGTTTCATAGACTTCATAAATAAATGCAATTGTAAAAATATATTGAATTTTTATGTCTATGATTATCTAGATTAAAGTATTTACATTATAACATATAGTTGCTTAAAATGCTGGCACATGAAAGAATGCCATTAGTATTTTCTTGGTCTTGCAATATAGTTATTAATGGCAATGAAACAAAACTATGCATATCTTCATAAGATAGTGTTAGATATATGAAAAGTGATTAGTACAATTGTTATTATCAATACTAGTAATCTTTTGTTGTATTATCTGAGTAACTATTTTGCTGCTTTTTTTCTATCCATGATGGATTCCTGTACTTTATTGTGCCCTAATAACTATAGTAAGTGATTAGTTTGTCGTTCTTACTAAGGAAGTATGTTAGATAGTTTTATGTCAACTCGACACAAGCTGAAATCATCTGAGAGGAGGAAACCTTAACTAAGAGGATGCCTCCAGAAGGTGGGGTCATAGGCAGACCTGAAAATATTCTCCTAATTAGTCATTGATGGAGGAGAGGCCAACCCATCGTGGGTGGTGTTATCCCTTGTTCAATAGTCCAGTTTGTATAAGAAAGCAGGCTTAGCAAGTCCTGAGGAACAAACCAATAAGGAACACCTCTCTATAGCCTCTACTTCAGCTCCTGCCTCCTGCCCTGCTTGAGTTCCTGCCCTGGATCTTTTTGATGAGTTGTATGGAAATGTAAGCCAAAAAATCCCCTTTATTCCCTAACTTGCTTTTTTGGTAATGGTGTTTTGTGCAGGAATGTCTCTACCTAAGACAGGTTAATATCAGGATTGGATTGTGGGATATTACTGTGGAAGACCCAACCATGTTGTTTTGAGAAAGATTGTAGAAGGACTTTGAAATTTCTTCAAGAGAAGCCATTAAGAGTTCAATGCTTGATAAGCTGATCTATAAGAGCTTGTGTGATAAGAAGGCTAAGGGCAATGCAAAAGTGAAGTTTCTGAGGGAAGTCAAAAAACTCTATCAGGGTCATTTGTTATTTTGAATTAAGATTCTGTGGTTCTAGTTGACTGTGCCTGAAGAAATTTTTGGAAAATTTTCCTGGGAATCAGCACACAGAAGCTTTGTTTCAGAGGCAGCTAAGGCTGTAACTCATGCTGGAAACCAAACTTAGTAGTATAAGAGTTACCCAGAAGGTATTGGTTTTGAAGGCATAAGGGGTCAGTAGTGAAGATGTAACCTCAGTGACAACTTAAGATCCAGGATTGAAGGGGGCATGAAAAGAAGTTGAAACTTGGGCACCATGAAGAAGGACTATGAGAAGTTATTGGGAAAGGTGTATCCCAGCAGTTTGGAGATGGCAGTGCCATGGGATGCCCACCAAGATCACCAGCACCGATGGAGTGGAACCAGCTGGATTCTCAAAGACAAGCTTATGTGTTGCAGAAAGTAGAGCCAGAGAAGTGACCCAAGGCCTGTGAAGGAGTACCAAAAATTGTGAGTGAATCCCAGAAATTGGACATTTAGTTATTTCCACTTGTAGAGTTTTGTTTTTCTTTCATTTGATTCTGTCTGTGCCCTTATTCATCTCTCTTGAAAAATGAGAGTACAATTTATTTTACAGGAGTGCACAGTTTACAAAATGAATTTTGCATGACTTTGGATTCTAGGAGAGATTAGATATTTTATTTATTTATTTTTATAATGGAATGGCAAATTTTACTTATTTAAATTTCAAATGTTATCCCCTTTCCAAGATTCCCGACTGCAAATCCCCGATCCCATCCCCCTTTATGCCGCTTCTATGACAGAGCTCCCCCACCCACCTACCCACTCCTGCCTCACCATCCTAGCATTCCTCTATACTGGGGCATCAAGCCTTCACAAGATCAAGGGCCTCCCCTCACATTGCTGCCAGATAAGGTCCCTTCAGCTCCTCCAGTCCGTTTCCTAACTTCTCCACTGGGGTCACTGTGCTCAGTCTGATGTTTGGCTGAAAGCATCCACATCTGTATTGGTCAGGATCTGGCAGAACATCTCAGGAGATATCTATATCAGTCTCCTGTCAACAAGCACTTCTTGGCATCAGCAATAGTGTCTGGGTTTGGTATCTGCATGTGGGATGGATCCTCAGGTGGGGAAGTCTCTGGATTGTCTTTCCTTCAGTCTCTGTTCCCCTCTTTGTCTGTATGTCTTTTAGACAAGAACAATTCTAGGTTAAAATTTTGGAGAAGAGTAGGTGGCCCCATCTCTCAGCCAGGGGGCCATGCATAACTTCTGGATATGGTCTCGAAGGTTCTCCTTTCCCTTTGTGGCATATTTCAGCTAATGTCATCCCTGTGGAGTCCTGGTAGGCTCTTGTTTTCCTGGTATTTGGGACTTTCTGGTTGCTTCCCCCACTTCCCCATCCCCATTCCTACACACCTCTGGTCAATTTCCTGACCCTTTGTGCATCTCCTCCACCTCCTCCCATACCCAATTCTTCCCCTCTTTTCCCCTCCCCCTCTTCTCTTCCTCCTAACTCCCTCCTACCCTCTACTTCTCTTGATTATTTTCTTCCCCCTTCTTAGAAGGATTGAAGCATTCATTCACTCTTTGGTTTTCTTTCATGTAGTTTGTAAGTTGTATTGTAGGTATTCCAGGATCTTTGCCTAGGATTGGCTCTTTTAAAAAATGCTGAATTTTAATGAGTTTGAATTTGTAAATATTTTTGGATTTTAAAGTAATAGTTTATGGGAAAACTGACATTGTCCATTAATGATATATACATATAGACTCTGTTCTACTGGCTGCTTTCCTAAGTATACCCAGTACAAGGACTTACACTTCTATTCCAAATAAAATGATCTGTGTTGTTTGTAGTAATCAAAATTGGTCAAGAAACTGAAGTAGTCCAAACATGTAAATAAACAAATAATTTTCACAGAGGCAATATGTTTGGAAAGCTAGATATAGCAGAGAGCCTACTTCTATTTCTTTTTCTCACTATTTAATAATGGACAAACCTGGGCACAGTGATACTTAGTAAGAAGTGATTGGGAAACAGATGCTGGCAAAAGAGGAAGAGTCTAGAGAGCTGCTCCAATATCTTAGTCTTTAAATAAAACTTGAAATATTCCTCCAAATCTATTGTTTGTTGCTGTCATTGAATCTTGTGAACCCAGACATTGTTTTTATTATGTAGTGTCATATTAGTTTCAGGGATCATTGAAAACATAAAAACAGATTTCCGGCTTATGCTGCTTTTTATTTTCTTGACAATATTAAAAGAAGAAACTTTGTGTGTTATAACCAAGTGATAATTAAGGCTAGAATAGAAATTTGGAGATATTTGGTTATAAAAGTTTATTTGATTTTTACAATAATGATAAATTTGCTAAAAATAATATATATAAAGCTGTAAGTCTGTATAAAGCCAGAGATAAGTAGCCAGTCTTAGAATGAAACTATTGTTATCTCTGTGTCAACACTACTACAACTGATTGTTGCCACCCTTTAGATAGACTGGTCAGGACTCATGCAATAGGAAGAACTGATGTATCAGTCAAGAGTATTGGGATAAATCTAATGAAAGACACTTAAGAAACCAAAATCTATGTCCAATGCTGAAAGGTTATCTCTGTCATAATTTCTTCCCATACTACAGATTGCCCAGAACTGAAAAAAATATAGATTATTATTGAAACTCAGTTATAATCATTAAACAATTACAAAGTCATAATTTTGAGCCATGTCATATACATATAACCATAAATATAGCTAAATACAGAGGAGTGTGCATTGCGCTGCCATGTATCTCTTCTTGGTGGTGGTGTTTTTTTCTTTTTCTTTTTCTTTTTCTTTTTCTTTTTCTTTTTCTTTTTCTTTTTCTTTTTCTTTTTCTTTTTCTTTTTCTTTTTTTTTTCCCTGCCCAGACAGATTTTTCCTGTATAAAACTGGTTGTCCTAGAACTTTTTCTGTCCACCAGGCTGGCCTTGAACTCAGAGACCTGTCTGCTTTCACTTCCTGAGTGCTGGATTAAAGACCACCACTTGCCACCATTGCACGACTTTTCTCATTTTTTAAAAATAATGGTCAAATTTGGGCAAAATGACACTTGGTAAGAATTGGTGGCCAGAATGGGGCTGTTTGAAGTTGAAATGTATAGTGCCAGCTCTTTCTTGTATCTGAGCACTCAGTTCCCACTTGATATACAGCTTTAATCTGAAGTCACACTAAAAACAGTGGTATAAACCTGAGGTTTCTTAGCTTGGATCCACGTCCTCTCTATGTTCCCACTGTGAATGCAATGGGACAAGCCACTGAAAGCTATATGCCTTCCCAGTCAAAAAGGACTGTATTCCCTCAGGGATAAACAAAAATAAGTCTTTTCATTCTTAATTTGTTTATGTCCCAGAAACTAAAAAAATTCATCAACATAATAGCACAGTTTCACTGTCCATATTCATAGAGGTTTCTGAAACATCCTTCCAAAGTCACCCTTCACTTTCATGCCATGGCCTTGGTGGGGTGGGTTAAAATAGTGTCCCCCATCTGGTCTGCCACATGGCTTGGGCTGCTCGTGGAGGCGGGACACTGGAAGTTTGACTGCTTGCACCCCATGCCACTATCGGGAGTGGGGCTGTAAGAAGCCAGAGGTCCACACTCCAGAGGTGGTGAAGCACAGTCTGGGGTCCCTGTGAAACTGCTGGAGTTTGGATCAAATTCTCGGGCACCACAGATGCCTTTGAGTGCCACAGACGAGCGGGCTCTGGGGTTCCAGGGCCAGCAAGAAGGCAGAGGACAACAGGTTCTCAAACTCTTGGGCACCACAGACATTGATGGATTCCTCGGAAGTTGAAAATGGAGTGGTCTGAGGAGCTGGCTGTGACTGGGGCTGAAGGGAAAGGAGAGGGGAGGAGGGGGCTCCATCTAGTTCTCTCAGAGTGTCCTTGGCTTGTTCAGCAGGTGGCTGCTTGGCTTGGGGGCTATGCCTGAGAGTTCCCAGGGATGATGTGTGGCTCCATTGTTCCCCATGGCAAGACCCGATGAGGACACGCAGTCTATGGTTTAGGTATTTATTGTCATGACGGAGAGTTGTAATGAGTGAAACCCTTACCCCACTTTCTCAGGGTGGGTCTGAGGTTAATGACCTTCTGCAGTCTGGGAATGGGAGCTAAGAGGGTAGTAGAGGCAGAGAAAGGCAGAGAGAGGGAAAGAGAAGAGAAGTAGAGGCCTGCAATGGCTTAGATCATAGATTGTTATCTAGTGTTGTCTAATAGGTTTATTAATACACTATTTTTCCTTTCTATTACCCTATCATTCCCATGAGTAAACTTTCAAAACTTCATTTGCCTTTTAAAAAGATAAAGTTGTAACATCTTATCAAAAAATAGTAGGCATGAAATTAAATTTTATTGTATGTAATGCAAAGTCTGCCCTGCTTTCTTCAACTCTGTACATAGGATCATTACTTTACTTTCATGTTGATGTATCTCTTTATGAGAAAGTAGGGCAGATATATGCATGTGTTGTTTAGGTATGTATATGAAAATATTGCTAAAACTATTAGTTATCTCAAAATGTTTCACCAATATCATAAAGAGAATAGATTTCTTTGAATTATTAAAAATGGTTCTGGTACAACTGGCAGTCAGCATGTACAAGAACACAAATCGTGGTGAGTCCCAGGACTCCACGGAGGGCAGCCTGCAGACAACCAGCCACCTTCTGGGCCAGAGGACAGGTATCCGCAGGCCTGGGAGGCTTCTGCCTCAGGTTCCCTCAGTAGCCATCTCAGTTCCAGGACTCCGCAGCGGGCAGTCTGCAGGTGAGAGTGAGGAATACAGAGGCTAGCAGCTTCTGGGACAGGCGAGAGCTTCTGAGGCAGCGCCATTTTCGGCTCCAGACAACAAGCCACCTTCGGGGCCAGAGGACAGGTGTCCGCCGGCCTGGGAGGCTTCTGCCTCAGGTTCCAAGTGAGCCAACTCCGTTCCGGGTCTCCACGGCTGGCAGTCTGCAGGTGAGTGTGTGGACTACAGAGGCTAGCAGCTTCTGAGACAGGCGAGAGCCACAGGGCTTCTGAGGTGGTGCCATTTTCTGCTCCAGACAACCAGCCACATTTGGGGCCAGAGGACAGGTGTCTGCCTGGCCCGAGAGGCCTCTGCAGAAAGTAGTCTACATAGGTGAGAGTGCGGACTACTGAAACAACGGCATCTGTGACAGGCCAAAGCAACACAGCTTCTGGGAAAGATCCTGTTTTGGGCCTTCATCTTCATCCAGGAGGAGGTCCAAATGCCAGATAACTGTGCACCCTCCCTGAAAGAGGAGAGCTTGCCTGCAGAGACTGCTCTGACCACTGAAACTCAGAGGAGAGAGCCAGTCTCCCAGGTCTGCTGATAGTGGATAACAAAATCACCAGAGAAACAATCTCTAAACAGAGACAACTATAACAACTAACTCCAGAAATTACCAGATGGCGAAAGGTAAACGTAAGAATCTTACTAAAAGAAAACAGGACCACTCACCATCATCAGAACCCAGCACTCCCACTTCGCCCAGTCCAGGGCACCCCAAAACACCCGAAAAGCTAGACCTGGATTTAAAAGCATATCTCATGATGATGGTAGAGGACATCAAGAAGGACTTAAATAACTCACTAAAAGAAATACAGGAGAACACTGCCAAACAGGTAGAAGACATTAAAGAGGAAGTACAAAAATCCCTTAAAGAATTGCAGGAAAACACAACCAAACAAGTGATGGAATTGAATAAAACCATCCAAGACCTAAAAAGGGAAGTAGACACAATAAAGAAAACCCAAAGTGAGGCAACGCTGGAGATAGAAACCCTAGGAAAGAAATCTGGAACCATAGATGTGAGCATCAGCAATAGAATACAAGAGATGGAAGAGAGAATCTCAGGTGCAGAAGACTCCGTAGAGAACATCGTCACAACAATCAAAGAAAATGGAAAATGCAAAAAGATCCTAACTCAAAACATCCAGGAAATCCAGGACACAATGCAAAGACCAAACCTACGAATAATAGGAGTGGATGAGAATGAAGATTTTCAACTCAAAGGACCAGCAAACATCTTCAACAAAATTATAGAAGGAAACTTCCCAAATTTAAAGAAAGAGATGCCCATGAACATACAAGAAGCATACAGAACTCCAAATAGACTGGACCAGAAAAGAAATTCCTCCCGACACATAATAATCAGAACAACAAATGCAATAAATAAAGATAGAATACTAAAAGCAGTAAGGGAAAAAGGTCAAGTAACATATAAGGCAGGCCTATCAGAATTACACCAGACTTCTCACCAGAGACTATGAAAGCCAGAAGAGCCTGGACAGATGTTATACAGACACTAAGAGAACACAAATGCCAGCCCAGGCTACTATACCTGGCCAAACTCTCAATTACCATAGATGGAGAAACCAAAGTATTCCACAACAAAACCAAATTCACACATTATGTTTCCACGAATCCAGCCCTTCAAAGGATAATAACAGAAAAAAAAAAAAAAAACCAAAACAAGGACAGAAACCACGCCCTAGAAAAAGCAAGAAGATAATCCTTCAACAAACCTAAAAGAAGACAGCCACAAGAACAAAATGCTAAATTTAACAACAAAAATAACGGGAAGCAACAACTACTTTTCCTTAATATCTCTGAATATCAATGGACTCAACTCCCCAATAAAAAGATATAGACTAACAAACTGGCTACATAAACAAGACCCAACATTTTGCTGCCTACATGAAACTCATCTCAGGGAAAAAGACAGACACTACCTCAGAGTAAAAGGCTGGAAAACAATTTTCCAAGCAAATGGTGTGAAGAAACAAGCGGGAGTAGCCATTCTAATATCTAACAAAATCGACTTCCAACCCAAAGTTATCAAAAAAGACAAGGAGGGGCACTTCATACTCATCAAAGGTAAAATCTTCCAAGAGGAACTCTCAATTCTGAATATCTATGCTCCAAATACAAGGGCAGCCACATTCATTAAAGAAACTTTAGTAAAGCTCAAAGCACACATTGCACCTCACACAATAATAGTGGGAGACTTCAACACACCACTTTCACCAATAGACAGATCAGGGAAACAGAAACTAAACAGGGACACAGTGAAACTAACAGAAGTTATGAAACAAATGGACCTGACAGATATCTACAGAACATTTTATCCTAAAACAAAAGGATATACCTTCTTCTCAGCACCTCATGGTACCTTCTCCAAAATTGACCATATAATTGGTCACAAAACAGGCCTCAACATATACAAAAATATTGAAATCGTCCCATGCATCCTATCAGATCACCATGGACTAAGGCTGATCTTCAATAACAAAATAAATAATAGAAAGCCAACATTCACCTGGAAACTGAACAACACTCTTCTCAATGACACCTCGGTCAAGGAAGGAATAAAGAAAGAAATTAAGGACTTTTTGGAATTTAATGAAAATGAAACCACAACATACCCAAACTTATGGGACACAATGAAAGCATTCCTAAGAGGAAAACTCATAGCTCTGAGTGCCTCCAAAAAGAAACTAGAGAGAGCACACATTAGCAGGTTGACAACACACCTAAAAGCTCTAAAACAAAAGGAAGCAAATTCACCCAAGAGGAGTAGAAGGCAGGAAATAATCAAACTCAGGGGTGAAATCAACCAAGTGGAAACAAGAAGAACTATTCAAAGAATCAACCAATCAAGGAGCTGGTTCTTTGAGAAAATCAACAAGATAGCTAAACCCTTAGCCAGACTCACTAGAGGGCACAGGGAAGGCATCCTAATTAACAAAATCAGAAATGAAAAGGGAAACATAACAACAGATCCTGAAGAAATCCAAAACACCATCACATCCTTCTACAAAAGGCTATACTCAACGAAACTGGAAAACCTGGATGAAATGGACAAGTTTCTAGACAGATACCAGGTACCAAAGCTAAATCAAGATCAGGTTAATGATCTAAACGGTCCCCTAAAGAAATAGAAGCAGTCACTTATAGTCTCCCCACCAAAAAAAGCCCAGGACCAGATGGGTTTAGTGCAGAGTTCTATAAGACCTTCAAAGAAGATCTAATCCCAGTTCTTCACAAACTATTCCACAAAATAGAAACAGAAGGTACTCTACCCAACTCATTCTATGAAGCCACAATAACTCTGATACCTAAACCACAAAAAGACCCAACAAAGATAGAGAACTTCAGACCAATTTCCCTTATGAATACCGATGAAAAAATCCTCATTAAAGTGCTTGCTAACCGAATCCAGGAACACATCAAAACAATCATCCATCCTGACCAAGTAGGTTTCATCCCAGGGATGCAGGGATGGTTCAATATATGGAAATCCATCAACTTAATCCAGTATATAAACAAACTCAAAGACAAAAAACACATGATTATCTCGTTAGATGCAGAGAAAGCATTTGACAAAATCCATGACCCATTCATGATAAAAGTCTTGGAAAGATCAGGAATTCAAGGCCCATAGCTAAACATGATAAAAGCAATCTACAGCAAACCAGTAGCCAACATTAAAGTAAATGATGAGAAGCTGGAAGCAATCCCACTAAAATCAGGGACTAGACAAGGCTGTCCACTCTCTCCCTACCTATTCAACATTGTACTTGAAGTCCTAGCCAGAGCAATTAGACAACAAAAGGAGATCAAGGGGATACAAATTGGAAAGGAAGAAGTCAAAATATCACTCTTTGCAGATGATATGATATTATATATAAGTGACCCTAAAAATTCCACCAGAGAACTCCTAAGCCTGATAAACAGCTTTAGTGAAGTAGCTGGATATAAAATTAACTCAAACAAGTCAATGGCCTTTCTCTACACAAAGAATAAACAGGCTGAGAAAGAAGTTAGGGAAACAACACCCTTCTCAATAGTCACAAATAATATAAATTACCTTGGCTTGACTCTAACTAAGGAAGTGAAAGATCTGTATGATAAGAACTTCAAGTCTCTGAAGAAAGAATTAAAGAAGATCTCAGAAGATGGAAAGATCTCCCATGCTCATGGATTGGCAGGATCAATATAGTAAAAATGGCTATCTTGCCAAAAGCAATCTACAGATTCAATGCAATCCCCAAGAAAATTCCAACTCAATTCTTCAACGAATTAGAAAGGGCAATCTGCAAATTCATCTGGAATAACAAAAAACCTAGGATAGCAAAAACTCTTCTCAAGGATAAAAGAACCTCTGGTGGAATCACCATGCCTGACCTAAAGCTGTACTACAGAGAAATTGTGAAAAAAACTGCATGGTACTGGTATAGAGACAGACACATAGAGCAATGGAATAGAATTGAAGACCCAGAAATGAACCCACACACCTATGGTCACTTGATCTTTGACAAGGGAGCTAAAACCATCCAGTGGAAAAAAGACAGCATTTTCAACAAATGGTGCTGGCACAACTGGCGGTTATCATGTAGAAGAATTTGAATCAATCCATTCCTATCTCCCTGTACTAAGGTCAAATCTAAGTGGATCAAGGAACTTCACATAAAACCAGAGACACTGAAACTTATAGAGGAGAAAGTAGGGAAAAGCCTCGAAGATTTGGGTAAAGGGGAAAAATTCCTGAATAGAACAGCAATGGCTTGTGCTGAAGAGATCGAGAATCGATAAATGGGACCTCATAAAATTGCAAAGTTTCTGCAAAGCAAAAGACACCCTCAATAAGACAAAAAGACCACCAACAGATTGGGAAAGGATCTTTACATATCCCAAATCGGATAGGGGACTAATATCCAATATTTATAAAGAACTCAAGAAGGTGGGCTCCAGAAAATCGAATAACCCCCTTAAAAAATGGGGCTCTGAGCTGAACAAAGAATTCTCACCTGAGGAATACCGAATGGCAGAGAAGCACCTGAAAAAATGTTCAACATCCTTAATCATCAGGGAAATGCAAATCAAAACAACCCTGAGATTCCACCTCACACCAGTCAGAATGGCTAAGATCAAAAATTCAGGTGACAGCAGATGCTGGCGAGGATGTGGAGAAAGGGGAACACTCCTCCATTGTTGGTGGGATTGCAAGCTTGTACAACCACTCTGGAAATCAGTCTGGCGGTTCCTCAGAAAATTGGACATAGTACTACTGGAGGATCCCGCAATACCTCTCCTGGGCATATATCCAGAAGATGTCCCAACCGGTAGGAAGGACACATGCTCCACTATGTTCATAGCAGCCTTATTTATAATAGCCAGAAGCTGGAAAGGACCCAGATGCCCCTCAACAGAGGAATGGATACAGAAAATGTGGTACATTTACACAATGGAATACTACTCAGCTATTAAAAAAAATGAATTTATGAAATTCCTAGGCAAATGGATGGACCTGGAGGGTATCATCCTGAGTGAGGTAACCCAATCACAAAGGAACTCGCACAATATGTACTCACTGATAAATGGATATTAGCCCAGAAACTTTGGGTACACAAGATATAAGATACAATTTGTTAAACTCATGAAACTCAAGAAGAACGAACACCAAAGTGTGGACACTTTGCCCCTTCCTAGAAATGGGAACAAAACAGCCATGGAAGGAGTTACAGAGACAAATTTTGGAGCTGTGACGAAAGGATGGACCATCTAGTGATTGCCATATCCAGGGATCCATCCCATAATCAGCTTCCAAACGCTGACACCATTGCATACACTAGCAAGATTTTGCTGAAAGGACCCAGATATAGCTGTGTCTTGTGAGACTATGCCGGGGCCTAGCAAACACAGAAGTGGATGCTCACAGTCAGCTAGTGGATGGGTCACACGGCCCCCAATGGAAGAGCTAGAGAAAGTACCCAAGGAGCTAAGGGGAACTGCAACCCTATAGGTGGAACAGCAATATGAAGTAACCAGTACCCCAGAGCTCTTGTCTCTAGCTGCATATGTATCAAAAGATGGCCTAATCAGCCATCACTGGAAAGGGAGGCCCTTTGGACTTACAAACTTTATATGCCCCAGTACAGGGGAACGCCAGGGCCAAAAAGGGGGAGTGGGAGGGTAGGGGATCGGGGGGGGGGTGAGTATGGGGGACTTTTGGGATAGCATTGGAAATGTAAACGAGGAAAATAACCTAATTAAAAAAATAAATTAAAAAAAAAGAATATAAAGAATTCAGCAGAAATCAAAAAAAAAAAAAAAAAAAAAGAACACAAATCCATGCATTCTTATCTATCTCCTTGTACAAAGCTCAAGTGCAAGGCAATCAAGGAACAGCACATAAAAACAGATACACTAAAACTAATAGAAGAAAATCTGGAGAAGAGCCTCAAGCACATGGGCACGGGGAAATTTTCCTGAACAGAAAACCAATGGTCTGGGCTGTAAGATCAACTATAGACAAATGTAATTTCATAAAATTGAAAAGCTTCTGTAACGCAAAGGACACTGGCAGTAGGACAAAAAGATAACCAACAGAGTCGGAAAAGGTTTTATCAGTCCAATACAGGGCTAATATCCAATATATGCAAAGAACTCAAGAAATTAACTCCAAAGATCCAAATAACGCTATTAAAAATGGGGTACAGAGCTAAACAAAGAATTTTCAATATAGGAATACTGAATTGCCAAGAAGCACATAAAGAAATGTTCAACATCCTTAGTCATAAGGGAAATGCAAATCAAAACAACTCTGAGATTCCACCTCACACCAGTCAGAATGGCTAAGATTAAAATAAATAAATAAATAAATAAATAAATAAATAAATAAATAAATAAAACAAAACAAAAAACCTCACATGATATCAGATGCTGGTGAGGATTTGGAGAAAGAGGAACACTCCTTCATTGTTGATGGGATTGCAATCTGGTACAACCCCTTCGGAAATAAGTCTGGTGGTTTCTCAGAAAGTTGGACATAGCTATACCACTCTTTGGCATATTCCCAGAAGATGATCCAACATATATCAAGGACACATGCTCCACTCTGTCCATAGGAGCCTTATTTATAATAGCCAGAAGCTTGAAAGAACCCAGACATCCTTCAACCAAGGAAGGGATACAGAATATGTGGTACATTTACACAATGGAATACTACTTAGCTTTAAAAACAATGACTTCATGAAATTCTTAGGAAAAAGGATGAAATTAGAAAATATCATCCTGAGTGAGGTAAGCCAGTCACAACAAAACAAAGCAAAACAAAACAAAAAACAAAAAAACAAACCAAAAAACAAAAACAAAAAAACAAACACATGATATGATCTAAGTGGATATTAGCCCAAACCTTAGAATACCAAAGATAAAATTCACAGACTACATGAAGCCCAAGAAGAAGGAAGACAAAAGTGTGGTCCTTCTTAGAAGGGGGAACAAAATACCAACTGGGGAGGAAATACAGAGACAAAGTGTGGAGCAGACTTAAGGAAAGGCTGTCCCTCCTTGGGATGCATCCGATATACAGTTACCAAACCCAGACACTATTGTGGATGCCCAGAAGTGCTAGCTGACAGGAGCCTGATATAACTGTCTCCTGAGAGGCTCTGCTAGAACCTGACAAATACAGAGGTGGATGCTCGCAGTCAACTATTGGACTGAGCACAGGGTCCCCAATGGAGGAGTTAGAAAAGGGACTAAAGGAGATGCAGGGTTTTGCAGCCCCATAGGATGAACAACAATATCAACCAACCAGACACCCGAGAGCTCCCAGGGACTAAACAACCACCAAAGTACACTTGGAGTGACCAGCAGCTCCAGCCACATATGTAGCAGAGGATGGCTTTGTTGGACATCCACTGGAGGAGAGGCCCTTAGGTCCTGTGAAAGCTGATTCTCCAGTGTAGAGGAATGCCAGGACTGGAAAGAGGGATTAGGTGGGTGGGGGAACACCCTCATAGAATCAGGGGGAGAGTGGATGGGATAGTGGGTTTTCAGGGGGAAAGCCAGGAAAGCAGATAACATTTGAATGTAAATAAAGAAAATATCTAATAAAAAATTCAAAAATTAAATCAAATTTGAAAAGAAATTCTTTTTTTTTCCAATTTTTTATTAGATGTTTTTTCATTTAAATTTCAAATGCTATCCTGAAAGTTCCCTGTACCCACTCCCAACTCCCAACCCTGCTCACCTACCCATCCACTCCTACTTCTTGGCCCTGGCATTCCCCTGTAATGGGGCATATAAAGTTTGCAAGACCAAGGGGCTTCTCTTCCCAATGATGGCCAACTAGGCCATCTTCTGCTACATATGCAGATAGAGACACGAACTCTGGGGGTACTGGTTAGTTCATACCTACAGGCTTGCAGACCCCTTCAGCTCCTTGGGTACTTTCTCTAGCTCTTATATGGGGGCCCTGTGTTCTACATAATAGATGACTGTGAGCATCCACTTCTGTATTTGCTAAGCACTGGCATAGCCTCATAAGAGAGAGCTATATCAGGCTCCTGTCAGCAAAATCTTGCTGGCATATGCAATAGTATCTGTGTTTGGTGGCTGATTATGGGATGGATCCCTGGGTGTGGCAGTCTCTGTATGGTTCATCATTTTGTCTCAGCTCCAAACTTTGTCTCTGTAACTCCTTCCATGGGTATTTTATTCCCCATTCTAAGGAGGGATGAAGTATCCACACTTTTGGTCTTCCTTCTTTTTGAGTTTCATGTGTTTTGCAAATTGAATCTTGGGTATTCTAAGTTTCTGAGCTAATATCCACTAAACAGTGAGTGCATATCATGTGTGTTCTTTTGTGATTGGGTTACCTCACTCAGGATGACATCCTTCGGAACTATCTATTTGCCTAAAAATTTCATAAATTCATTGTTTTTAATGGCTGAGTAGTACTCCATTGTGTAAATGTACCACATTTTCTGAGCTCCATTCCTCTGTTGAGGGACATCTGGGTTCTTTCCAGCTCTGGCTATTATTAATAAGGCTTCTATGAACATAGTGGAACATGTGTTCTTATTACCAGTTGTAACATCTGCCCAGCTGACATATGCCCAGGAGAGGTATTGCTAGATGCTCTGTTAGTACTATGTCCAATAGCATTAAAAGTACTTCAACATTAAATCTACTGGGAATTGAAGAAAAAGGTAGTCAGTATGATCTATTTGTGACACAGCTTCAAACAGAAGAAACTTGATTGAATCTATCTCTCTATTTCTATGTCTATCTCTACCTATACCTCTACATCTACATCATCTACATCTACATCTACATCTATGGAAAGAGAGAAGAGAGAAGGGGGTGAGAGGGAGAAGAAGGGAAAGGGAGAGAGATAGAGTGAGAGCAAGTAAGAGAGAGGGGGGAAGAGAGAGAGTCTAACACATGTATCAAATTTTGTGTTCCTTCCCTTAAAGCTCAGGGAATAGGAAGCTCATGGAAGAGGATGCAGAAAGACTGTAAGACCAGGGAATCATGGCTTTTGCTGTGAGACTGTTTTCTAATAATGCCTGCAGCTATAAAATACCATCAGCACAACTGTTCAAATGTGAGCTGAATAAGGACAACACCAGTAGCCAAAGCAAGTGGGGGAAAGCCCACAAGTCTTCAGCACTACACAAAGGCACAGAATCAACTGAGGAAAGGCGGGATCAAGAGTGGTTGTCCTCTCCAAGGAAGAGCACACCAACTGTTTGCCCAGTGCTAAATGATCAGCCTTGAAAATACACAAATAATGTAAGATGTATATGCATGTAATAACAATGCATTGGAAGGGAGTCAGGAGAGTTTGAAGAGAGGAAAGGGAAGAGAAAATAGTTAAAATATCTAAAATAGAAATATAAACTAATATATCTTTATGACTTCTCACCAAGCGCTCTTAACTGCTGAGTCATGTCTCTCCAGCTTCCTGATTTATTCTTTGTCAAATGCTGTGTGATCACCTGTGATGACCATCCTCTGGAAAAAAAAAATCCTTTGCCTAAATTAAGATTCTTCAGCTCAGCTAGATACATGCTTACTGTGAAAATGAAAAGCATCTCTGTTGTTATAGTTTTCTCCTGGGTGGAGGCACATAAGCACAAAGTCATTGAAATTCTATAGCACCAGAAATAAAAACCAAGTAATGAAGAGAAAAAGAAAATGGATGGATGCGTTGTGATGTAATTTGCTTATCATTTACAATGAGCACCCGACTTTTGATCCCAGCTCCAATACAAGATGCCTGGGATACTTGAGTGTTGAGCTCTGAGGGATATGACTCCGTATTCTGTCCTCCAAGGGTAGATATACAAGTACATGCCCATGTACATATATGTGCACAAACATATACATGCGTATGCTCAAAAGAATAAAACATTACTAAAAAAGAAGACTAAATCAGGTAACTGATAAAAATGTTAGGTTGCAATAAAAGTTCATTCAAATTTTTAATTAGTAACCTGCTCATAGTCACAAATACCAACTCAAATGTCAATATTTTCCTTCAAAAATACATTTGTATTATGAAACAAATCTGTTCAAATTCTGGACACATTCACTGAAATCTTATCTGGAGCACGACACTTATTTGCATGTGTTTTATAGTCTTCCCTTGATATTATTTATAAGTTCTTCATCAAGTGTTAAAGGACTCTGTGCTTTATTTGTAATATATTTTACTTTTAGCAGTTCTGTGACTTTCAAACGGTATCAATGTTTTTGTATAATTCAACCATCCTGATCTTCACTATTGACTTACGAGATTTAGAGAGCTCAAGTTCTTATCTTGTTCATCTTCCTCAGTGCTGAGCTCACTGCTTAAATGAATTGTGTTTATTATACTTGCAGGTTGAATACATGGCTGATTCGCACATTTAATATTTATTTTATGATATACTCATGCATTGTGTTGAGAGTATAAGTCTCTTTCACATTAAACTAATACCTACTTTGCATCATACAACATTTTGCAATAATTCATCATTTACAATCTATAATAAATAATCATCCTTCCTTAATTCTGTAGTCCTACATGTAATATACACTAGCATATATCAGTGAAAACTTTAAGATGTGTTTTATCTTAGATAAGTATATCGTGTCTTTTTATTTTAATAAAAAAATAGGAATGTTTATTCTAAAGGTCTACTCAATAGAATAATATATATGCAAGATCTGTGAATATAATATTTCTGGACAGTAATACAGTCACTATAAGTCTATTTGCCTGAGTCATTTACTAATATGCAAGGTGTACTTTGGCTTGTCCCTTATGATGTATTTATATGATTCACCCATATGTGGAGCAAATGTATATGTGGACTCCAGGTGACAGAAGATGCTGGCAAGGATGTGGAAAAAGAGTAACACTCCTCCATTGCTGGTGGGATTGCAAGCTAGTACAACTACCCTGGAAATCAGTCTGGTGGTTCCTCAGAAAATTGGACATAGGACTACCTGAGGACCCAGCTATACCACTCTTGAGCATATACCCAAAAGATGCTCCAACATATAACAAGGACACATGCTCCACTATGTTTATAGCAGCCTTATTTATAACAGCCAGGAGCTAGAAAAACCTAGATGTCCTTCAACAGATGAATGGATACAGAAAATGTGGTACATTTACACAATAGGGTACTACTCATCAATTAAAAATAATGAATTCATGAAATTCTTAGACAAATGGATGGATCTGGAGGATATCATCCTGAGTGAGGTAACCCAATCACAAAAGAACACACATGGTATGCACTCACTGATAACTGGATAGTATCCCAGAAACTTAGAATACCCAAGATACTATTTATAAAACACATGAAACTCAAGAAAAAAGGAAGACCAAAATGTGGATACTTCATTCCTTCTTAGAATGAGGAACAAAATACACATGGAAGGAGTTACAGAGACAAAGTTCGGAGCTGATACAGTAGAAAGGACCATCCAGAGACTGCCCCATCTGAGGATCTATCCCATATACAACCACCAAACCTAGACAGTATTGCATATGCCTGCAGGATTTTGCTGACAGGACCCTGATATAGCTCTCTCGTTTGAGGCTATGCCAGTGCCTGGCAAATACGGAAGTGGATGCTCACAGTCATCTATTGTATGGAACACAGGTCCCCTATAGAAGGAGCTAGAGAAAGGAGCTAAAGGGGAAAGCAACCCTATAGGAAGATCAACAATATGAACTAACCAGTACCCCAGAGAACTGTGTCTGTAGTTGCATATTTAGCAGAGGATGGCCTAGTTGGCCATCAATGGGAGGAGAGGCCCTTGGTCTTGCGAAGATCATATGTCGCAGTACAGGGGAATGCCAGGGCTAGGAAGCAGGAGTGGGTGGGTTAGGGAGCAGGGCAGGGGCAGGTATAAGAGACTTTGGGGATAACATTTGAAATGTAAGTGAAGAAAATATCTAACTAAAAAAAAGAAGTGAGAAAAAGAGTTTTATATATTTTACACAAGATTGTCAACCTCTTATCCATACAAAAAGTAATTTCTGGTGTTATATATGCTGCCATTGTTAATTAAATTAGACATAATTCTTAAAATATATTCAATGCATTCTCAATACCATAGACATTTGATACTCACCACTCTCTACTTAAAACACTAATTTTATTGTCTTTATTATCAGCTGAAAAATCTTAAATGGTTGACTTCTCTTAGAACTTACGCATTCTTTCACTTCCTTACAGAAATTTATGTGTTTTCAAATGAAAAAATAATATTCATAAACAATACAGTAGGAAAATAAATGGACCTTTCAAGGTAAAATTAATTTGTAACTTTTACTGTGTTTGTGCCAATGTTCAGAATGTGCCTTTTCATCAACACAACCTTTCAAGAACTAAAAAGTGATAATGTTTACCTCCAAGTTTTGTGAACCAAGCAGAAACAGGAAGCATGATGGCTGAGAAAGTTTAACAATGGAGAGAAAGAAAGAGTGGAAGACAGAGACAGAAACAGAGACAGTGAGAGAGAGACAGAGACAGATAAAGATACAGAAACAGAGACAGAGAGCAGAATCTTTATCATGATATCTGAAAAAAATACAGCCTCCTATTAATGCTGAGGACCTGACTTGGTCATTGAAAGCCACAAGAACTACATTGACAGGATGCCACCTGATCTCAGTATGCATACCATGACAGATACACTGACTGTTGTCATGAAATACTAAATTAAGGAGAAAGTGAGAATGAGACTATGTGCATGGCCTAGTTTCCTGGAGGCCTGCTGACATCAGCAAAACTAGGTAATCCCCCTCACCCCAAAGTCCTCATCTGCCAACTCTCATGTAAACAGACCTAACAGTGGTAAACTGCATCCCCTGCCCCATGCTCTATTTCCTGCTGCCTAACCATGCATGCTTTCCTGGAGGTCACAAAGATACCTGGGACCCTAATACATTATAGTAAGCTTGTAATAAGAAAGGCAAAGATAACTTTTGCACACTCTGGAGCCAAAAAAAAAAAAAAAAAAAAAAAAAACAAAAAACAAAAAAAAAAAACCATCAGTAGCGATACCCTACTGGACCTGAAGACTGGCTGGTCACAAGAACATCAGACTATACAAGTCAGAAGAGCTAGAGAAAACAGAAACCAAGGGGGGAAAATTAAAAATCCACACATCTAATAAAGATAAACTAAAAAACCTGCACCTGTACCTATAATAATCACATTACTCAGGTGGCCAGTGTGAACCTTAAGAACACAATCTACAATATGCAGGGTTATAAGTTAACAGCAGATCCCAGCTATCCCACTACAGCAAGCCCTGGTCATAATAATGCAGCTGAAACACAAAAAAATGACTTTAAATCCAAACTTATGATTAAGATAGAGACTTGTAAAAAGAAAATGAATAAATCCCTAAAAGAAATACAAGAAAACATGATCAAACAGGTAAAGAAAATAAATAAAACTGTATAAGACCAGAAAATGGAAATAAGAAAAAACCAAAACCAATCAATCAAACAAATAAACAAACAAAAGATACAAACTAAGGGAATCCTGGGGATTGAAAACATAGGTAAAAGTACAGAAACTACAGGCATCATCAACAGAATAAAAGTAATGGAACAGAGAATCTCAGGCATAGAAGGTAGGATAAAGGACACCTATACACTGGTCAAAGTAAATGCTAAATCTAAAGTTTCTGAAACAAAACATCCAAGAAATATGAGAGACTATGAAAAGATCATACTGATTCTTGAAAATCATAGGAATAGAAGGGTAAAATTCCCAGCTTCAAGGCCCAAAAATGTTTACAACAAAATCACAGAGAAAAATTTGCCAACCTAAAGAAAGAGATACCCATGGACATATAATTAGCTTACAGAACACTAAGTAGATTTGAGCAAAAAACCATTCACCTGCCACATGATAATTGGCATGATAAATTGGCATGATAATTGGACACATGACAAATAAATGTACAGAACAAAGAAAGCAAATGTATCCAAGAAGCAAATTTGAGTAGCCATTCTAATATCTAATAAAATAGACATTCAAACTAAATTAGTAAAAAGAGCTGGCAATGGACACTTAATACTCATCAAAGGAAAAATCCATCAAGATGACATCTCAATTTTAAATATTTATGTCCCAAATGCACCAGCACCCACATTCAAAAATGAAAAATTACTAAAGCTTAAATCACACAACAAATGCCATACATTAATAGTGGAAGACATTAACACCCCAACCTCACCAATGGACAGGTCATCCAGACAAAAAGTAAAGAGAGAAATAATGAAACTAACAGTATGAAACAAAAGGTTGTAGCAGATTTCTATAGAACTTTTCACCCAAACAAAAAATTATACTTCTTTTCAGCACCTCATGGAACTTTCTCCAAAATTGACCATATAGTTGGTCATATAGCAAGCCTCAATAGAAAGGCCTGTAGGAAAAGGACTTCAAGTCTTTATGAAAGAAATTGGAGAAGATATCAGAAGATGAAAAAAGATTTCCCATGTTCATAGATAGGTAGGATTAATATAGTTAAAATGGGCATTTTATCAATATTAATCTACATATTCAATGTAATTCCCATCAAAATCCCAACTCAATTCCTTACAGACTTTGAAAGAACAGTACTCATCTTCAAATGGAAAGAAAAAAAGATACAGAATAGCTAAAACAATCCTATACAATAAAATAGCTTCTGGAAGTATCACCATCCCTGATTTCAAGCTGTACTACAGAGAACTAATAGTAAAAATCATATAGTATGGAATAAAAACATGCTATTAGATCAATGGAATTGAATCCAAGACCAAGAAGTAAACCTACAGGCACTTGATTTTTGACCAAAAGAAAAAAGAAAAAAAATCAAAACCATACAAATTTTTTAAAAAAGCATCTTCAACAACAGGATATCTGCATGTAAAACAAAGTAAAAGGTCTGTAACTATCACCCTGCACAAAATTCAAGTATACATGGATCAAAGAAATAAACATAAAACAGTGTACACTCTATGTGATAAAAGAGGAAGTGGGGAGTGTTGTGAATATGTTGTCACACGGGAAAACATCATTAACAGCACACCAACAGCTCAGACACTAAGATAAACAATGAATAATTTGAGGCTCATAAAGATGAAAAGCTTCTGGAAGGCAAAGATCACACTCAAAAGGACAAATCAGCAGTCTACAGAATGGGAAAATATCTTTACCAACCCTAGACCCTAGATCTACCACAGAGCTGATATATATATATCTCCAAAATACATCAAGAACTTAAGAAACTAGATATCAACAAATCAAATAATTAAATTAAAAATGGGAAACAAAGAAATGTGTAACATCCTTAGTCATCAGAGAAATAAAAACAAAAACTTCTCTGAGATTCAACCTTACATCTGTCAGAATGGCTTAGATCAAAACTCAAGGAGAAAACATGGTGGTGAGGACATGGAACAGCAATAGGAACACTTTTTCTTTCTTTCTTTCTTTCTTTCTTTCTTTCTTTCTTTCTTTCTTTCTTTCTTTCTTTCTTTCTCTCTCTCTCTCTCTCTCTCTTTCTCTCTCTTTCTTTCTTTCTTTTTCTATTTTCTTTCTTTTTTTTTAATTAGATATTTTCTTTATTTACATTTCAAATGCTATCCCGAAAGTTTGCTATACCCTCCCCGTGCCCTGCTCCCCTACCCACCCACTCCCAATTCTTGGCCCTGACATTCCACTGTACTGGGGCATATAAAGTTTGCAAGACCAAGGGGCCTTTCTTCCCAGTGATGGCGGACTAGGCCATATTCTGCTATACATGCAGATAGAGACACTAGCTCTGGGGGTACCGGTTAGTTCATATTGTTCCACCTATAAGGTTGCAGACGCCTTCAGCTCCTTGGATACTTTTTCTAGCTCCTCCATTGGGGGCCCTGTGTTCCATCCAATACCTGACTGTGAGCATCCACTTCTGTGTTTGCCAGGCACTGGCAAAGGCTCACAGGAGACAGCTATATCAGGGTCCTTTCAGCAAAATCTTGCTGGTGTATGCAATGGTGTCAGAGTTTGGATGCTGATTATGGGATGGGTAGTCTCTGGAAGGTCCATCCTTTCGTCTTAGGTCCAAACTTTGTCTCTGTAACTCCTTCCTTGGGTGTTTTGTTTCCTATTTTAAGGAGGAAGGAAGTATCCACACTTTGGTCTTCATTCTTCTTGATTTTCTTGTGTTTTGTAAATTGTATCTTGGGTATTCTAAGTTTCTGGGCTAATAATCAGTCATCAGTGAGTGTATATCAAGTAACTTCTTTTGTGATTGGGTTACCTCTCTAAGGATGATATCCTCCAGAAATATCCATTTGGCTAGGAATTTCATAAATTCATTGTTTTTAATAGCTGAGTAGTACTCCATTGTGTAAATGTACCACATTTTCTGTATTCATTCCTCTGTTGAGGGACATCTGGGTTCTTTCCAACTTCTGTCAATTATAAATAAGGCTGCCATGAACATAGTGGAGCATGTGTCCTTGTTACCAGTTGGAACATCTTCTGGGTATATGCCCAGGAGACGTATTGCTGGATCTTCCAGGAGTACTATGTGCAATTTTCTGAGGAACCACCAGACTGATTTCCAGAGTAGTTGTACAAGCTTGCAATCCCACCAGCAATGGAGGAGTGTTCCTCATTCTCCACATCCTTGCTAGCATCTGCTGTCACCTGAATTTTTGATCTTAGACATTCTGACTGGAGTGAGGGGGAATCTCAAGGTTGTTTGATTTGCATTTCCCTGGGGATTAAAGATGTTCAACATTTTTTCAGGTGCTCCTCAGCCCTTTGGTATTCCTCACTTGAGATTCTTTGTTAAGCTCTGGACCCCATTTTTAATGGGGTTATTTGAATTTCTGGAGTCCAGATTCTTGAGCTCTTTGTATATATTGGATATCAGTCCCCTATCAGATTTAGGATAAGTTAAAAATCCTTTCCCAATCTGTTGGTGGCTTTTTTGTCTTGTTGACAGTGTCTTTTGTCTTACAGAAGCTTTGCTATTTTATGAGGTCCCATTTGGAAATTCTTGATCTTACAGCACAAGCCATTGCTGTGCTGTTTAGGAATTTTTTTCCCAGTGCTCATATCTTCAAGGCTTTTCCCCACTTTCTCCTCTATAAATTTTAGTGTCTCTAGTTTTTTGTGGAGTTCTTTGATCCACTTAGACTTGAGCTTTGTACAAGGAGATAAGAATGGATCAATTCGCATTCTTCTACATGATAACAGCCAGTTGTGCCGGTACCATTTTTTGAAAATACTGTCTTTTTTCCACTTATATTGGTTTTAGCTCCCTTGTCAAAGATCAAGTGACCATAGGTTTGTGGATTCATATCTGGGTCTTGAATTCTGTTCCATTGATCTACCTGTCTGTGGCTGTGCCAGTACCATGCACTTTTTATCACAATTGCTCTGTAGTACAGCTTGAGGTCAGGCATGGTGATTCCACCAGAGGTTGTTTTATTGTTGAGAATAGTTTTTGCTATCCTAAGTTTTTTATGAATTTGCAAATTGCCTTTCTAACTCAGTGAAGTAATTAGTTTCAATTTTGATTGGGATTGCATTGAATCTGTAATTTGCTTTCGGCATGATAGTCATTTTTACTATATTGATCCTGCCAATCCATGAGCATGGGAGATCTTTCCATCTTCTGAGATCTTCTTCAAATTCTTTCTTCAGAGACTTGAAGTTCTTATCATACAGATCTTTCACTTCCTTAGTTATAGCAAACACCAAGGTATTTTATATTATTTGTGATTATTGTGAAGGGTATTGTTTCCCTAATTTCTTTCTCAGCCCATTTATCCTTTGTGTAGAGAAAGGCCACTGAGTTGTTTGAATTAGTTTTATACCCAGCTACTGCACTTATACTGTTTATCAGGCTTAGGAGTTCTCTGGTGCAATTTTTGGGGTCACTTATATATACTATCATATCATCTGCAAATAATGATATTTTGACTTCTTCCTTTCCAGTTTGTATCCCCTTGATGTCCTTTTATTGTTGAATTGCTCTGGCTAGAACTTCAAGTACTATACTGAATAGGTAAGGAGAAAGTAGGCAGCCTTTTCTCGTCCCTGAATTTAATGGGATTGCCTCAAGTTTCTCTCCATTTACTTTGATGTTGTCTACTGGTTTGTTGTAGATTGCTTTTATTATGTTTAGGTATGGGCCTTGAATTCCTGACCTTTCCAAGACTTTTATCATGAATGGGTGTTGGATTTTTCGAATGCTTTCTCAGCATCTAACAAGATGATCATGTAGTTTTTGTCTTTGAGTTTGTTTATATAGTGAATTACATTGATAGATTTCCCCATATTAAACCATCCCTGCATCCCTGGAATGAAACTCACTTGGTCAGGATGGATGATTATTTTGATGTGTTCTTGGATTTGGTTAGCGAGAATTTTATAGATATTCATAAGAGAAATTGGTCTGAAGTTCTCTTTCTTTGTTGGATCTTTGTGTGGTTTAGGTCTCAGAGTAATTGTGGCTTCATAGAATGAATAAGGTAGGGTATATTCTGTTTCTATTTTGAGGAATAGTTTGAGGAGAATTGGAATTAGGTCTTTTTTAAAGGTCTGATAGAACCAAAGGTCTGCACTAAACCAATCTAGTTTGGGGCTTTTTTTTTGGTTGGGAGACTATTGATGACTGCTTCTATTTCTTTAGGGGAAATGGGACTGTTTAGATCGTTAACCTGATCTTAATTTAACTTTGCTTCCTGATATCTGTCTAGGAATTTGTCCATTTCACCCAGATATTCCAGTTTTGTTGAGTATAGCCTTTTGTAGTAGGATCTGATGATGTTTTGGATTTCCTCAAGTTCTGTTGTTAGGTCTCCTTTTTCATTTCTGGTTTTGTTAATTAGAATACTGTCCCTGTGCCCTCTAGTTAGTCTGGATAACGGTTTATCTATTTTTTTCGATTTTCTCAAGGAACCAGCACCTGCTTTGGTTGATTCTTTGAATAGTTCTTTTTGTTTCCACTTGGTTGATTTCAGCCTTGAGTTTGATTATTTTGCCATCTACTCCTCTTGGGTGAATTTGCTGCCTTTAGTTCTAGAGCTTCTAGGTGTGCTGTCAGGCTGGTAGTGTATGCTCTCTCTAGTTTCTTTTGTGAGGCACTTAGGGGTATAAGTTTTACTCTTATGACTGCCTTCATTGTGTTCCATAACTTTGGGTATGTTGTGGCTTCATTTTCATTAAACTCTAAAAAAGTCTTTAATTTCTTTCTGTATTCCTTCCTTGACCAAGGTATCATTGAGGGGAGTGTTGTTTAGTTTCCGCATGAATGTTGGCTTTCTAATATTTATGTTGTTTTTGAAGATCAGCCTTAGTCTGTGGTGATCTGATAGGATGCATAGGATAATTTCAATATTTTTGTGTCTGTTGAGGCCTGTTTTGTGACCAATTATACGGTCAATTTTGAAGGAGGTACCGTGTGGTGGTCAGAAGAAGGTAAATTCTTTTGTTTTAGGAAAAAATGTTCTGTAGATACCTATTAAATCCATTTGTTTCATAAGTTCTATTAGTGTCCATTTCGCTCTGTTTAGTTTTTGTTTCCAGGATCTGTCCATTGGTGAGAGTGGGGTGTTGAAATCTCCAGCTGTTATTGTGTGAGGTGCAATGTGTGCTTTGAGCTTTACTAAAGTTTCTTTAATGAATGTGGCTGCTCTTGCATTTGGAGTTTAGATTTTCAGAATTGAGAGTTCATCTTGGTAGATTTTACCTTTGCTGAGTATGAAGTGCCCCTCCTTGTCTTTTTGACAACTTTGGGTTGAAAGTCAATTTTATTCAATATTAGAATGGCTACTACAGCTTGTTTCTTCGGGACCATTTGCTCAGAAAATTATTTTCCAGCCTTTCACTCTGAGGTAGTGTCTCTCTTTTTCCATGAGGTGGGTTTCCTGTAAGCAACAAAAGGTTGGGTCGTGTTTGTGTAGCCAGTCTATTAGTCTCAGTCTTTTTATTGGGGAATTGAGTCCATTGATGTTAAGAGAAATTAAAGAAAAGTAATTGTTATTTTTGTTGGTAAAGTTGGGATTTGGTTCTTGTGGCTGTCTTCTTTTAGGCTTGTTGGACAATTACTTTCTTGCTTTTTCTAGTTTCTGTCCGTATGTTGGTGTTTCTCTTTATTATCCTTTGAAGGTCTGTGTCTTAGTCTGGGTTTCTATTCCTGCACAAACATCATGACCAAGAAGCAAGTTGGGGAGGAAAGGGTTTATTCGGCTTACACTTCCATACTGCTGTTCATCACCAAGGAAGTCAGGACTGGAACTCAAGCAGGTCAGGAAGCAGGAGCTGATGCAGAGGCCATGGAGGGATATTCATTACTGATTTGCTTTCCCTGGCATGCTCAGCCTGCTTTCTTATAGAACCAAGACAACCAGCCCAGAGATGGTCCCACCCACAAGGGGCCTTTCCCAGTAGATCACTAATTGAGAAAATGCCTTACAGTTGGGTCTCATGGAGGCATTTCCTCAACTAAAGCTCCTTTCTCTGTGATAACTCCAGCTGTGTCAAGTTGACAAAAAACTAGCCAGTACAGGCTGGATTCATGGAAAAATATCATGTAAATTTGGTTTTGTCATGTAATACTTTGGTTTTTCCATCTATGGTAATTGAGAGTTTTGCTGGGTATAGTAACCTGCGCTGGAATTTGTGTTCTCTTAGGGTCTGTATTACATCTGTCTAGGATCTTCTGGCTTTCATTGTCTCTGGTGAGTAGTCTAGTATAATTCTAATAGGCCTGCCTTTATAAGTTACTTGACCATTTTCCCTTACTGCTTTTAGTATTCTATCTTTATTTAGTGTATTTGTCGTTCTGATTATTATGTGTCGGGAGGAATTTCTTTTCTGGTCCAGTCTATTTGGAGTTCTGTAGGCTTCTTATTTGTTCATGGGCATCTCTTTCTTTAGGTTTGGGAAGCTTTCTTCTATAATTTTGTTGAAGATATTTGCTGGCCCTTTAAGTTGAAAATCTTCACTCTCATCTACTTCTATTATCCATAGGTTTGGTCTTCTCATTGTGTCCTGGATTTCCTGGATGTTTTGAGTTAGGATCTTTTTGCATTTTGTATTTTCTTTGATTGTTGTGCCCATGTTCTCTATGGAATCTTCTGCACCTGAGATTCTCTCTTTCATCTCTTGTATCCTGTTGCTGATGCTCACATCTATTCTTCCTGATTTCTTTATAGGATTTTTATCTCTAGAGTTGTCTCACTTTGTGTTTTCTTTATTGTTTCTACTTCCCTTTTTAGGTCTTGGATGGTTTTGTTCAATTCCATCACCTGTTTTGTTGTGTTTTCCTGTAATTCTTTAAGGGATTTTTGTGTTTCCTCTTTAAGGACTTCTACCCATTTAGCAGTGTTTTCCTGTGATTCTTTAAGTGCTTCTACCTGTTTAGCAGTGTTCTCCTGTATTTCAAGTGAGTTATTAATGCCCTTCTTAAGGTCCTCTACAGCACTGTGAGATATGATTTTGAATCTGAATCTTGCTTTTTGGGTGTGTTGTAGTATATAGGACTGGCTGAGGTGGGAGTGCTGGGTTCTGATGATGGTGAGCAGTCTTGTTTTCTGTTGGTAGGATTCTTGCATTTGCCTTTCACCATCTGGTAATCTCTGGTGTTAGTTGTTATTGTTGTCTCTGGCTGGAGCCTGTTCCTCCTGTGATTCTGTTAGCCTCTGTCAGCGATCCTGGGAATCCAGCTCTCTTCTGAGTCTCAGTGGTCAGAGTACTCTCTTCACGAAAGCTCTTCTCTTGCAGGGAAGGAGCACAAAGGTCTGGCTTTAGACCTGCCTCCTGGCAGAAGATGAAGGCCTGAAACACAGCCTGTCCCAGAAGATGGGTTGCCTCTTCAGCCTGAGTTCTCACCTTCACAGACTGGTCTCTAAGGGACCCAAGATACAAGATGGCTCCCTCACCTGCTTTGGAGGTCAGAGCCCTCCCAGGTGGTCACCTCTCCTCTGGCAGGGAAAAATGTCTGGAGCCCGAAAAGGGAGTCTGTCCCATTAGCTGCGTTGCTTCTGCCTGTCCCAGAAGCTGTGTCACTTCTGCAGTCTGTACTGTCACCTGTGCAGACTGGTCTCAGAGGGACCCGGGAGACAATATGGCTGCCTCACCTGCTCTGGGGTTCAGAGCCCTCCTTGGTGGTTACCTCTCCTCTGGCAGGGAAGGTGCCCAGATCTGGAGCCTGAAATGGGGGCCTGTCCCAGAAGCTGTGCCACTTCTGTGTGTTCCAGAAGTTGTGTATCTTCTGCAGTCCACTCACTCCCCCTCCGCGTCCACAAGCTGATCTGCACAGACAGGAACACTTTTTCATTGCTTGTGGGCATGCAAACTTGTGTAACTATTTTGGAAATCAATTTGGTAATTTCTTAGAAATTTGAGAATAGTTCTACCTAAACTATACTATTCCTGGGCATATATAAAAAAGATGCCTCCCAATACTACAAGGGTCTTTGGCTCAAATATGTTCATAGCAGCTTTATTCATAATATCCTGAAAAAACCTAAATGTCCTCACCTGAAGAATAGATAAAGCAAATATGGTACATTTTCACAATAGAATATTAGTCAGCTGTTAAAAACAGTGTTATCATGGAATTTGTAGCCAGTTGTATAAAACTAGAGAAGAGTATCCTGAGTGAGATAACTCAGATCCAGAAAATCAAATATGGTATATACTATCTTATCAGTGAATATTAATTATAAAATAAATGATAACCATGTTACAATCCACAGACCCAAAGAAGCTAAATAACAAGGAGGATGAAAGGCTGCAACTGAGAAAGGGAAATAGAATAGACATGGGGGTGGGGTGTGCATTCTGTATGGAAGGAGTTGACAAGGGGAACAGGAGGAGTCAAATGTCAGGCTCATGGAGGGAAAGAAAACTTGGAGAGAAAACTTGAAACAGTTACAGAGGTTGTGATATTTCTGGGATGAGCCAGAAACCTAGCACAAAGAAAACTTGGAGCAATCAGTGCAGGTGACCCTAGCTAAGAAACTTAACAGTGAGGAAGATGGCATCTGAAACAACCACCTCCTTTAACCAGTCAAGACTTCCAGGTGAGGGATGTTGACATCAACACAGCCACAAAAACTTAGACCCAGCCACAATATCTCCTGCCTACAAGACAGGGTTAAAAATTGAGCAGAAATTGAATGTCCAACCAATGACTGACTCAACTTGAGTCCCTTGCTATGAGAGTGATTCTACCCTGACACTATTAGTGATATTCTGTTGTACATGCAGAGAGGAACTTAGCATAACTGTCATCTGAGAAGCTTCACCCAGCAAGTGATGGAAGCAGATGCAGGAACCCACTGTCAAACATTAGGCAGAGCTCAGGCAATCCTATGGAACAGGAGGAGAAATTATTGAAGAAGCCAGAGAAGTCAAAGTCACCACAAGAAAACTTACAGAGTCATTGGGCCCACATGGACTCACAGAAACTGAATCATGAACCAAAGAACATGCAGGGGTATACCTATGTCCCTTATACATATGTAAAAGCTTAGTTTTCATATAGGATCCTTAACAGCAGGAGCAGGGGCTGTCTCTGACTCTGTCGCTTGCCTTTGAACCAGTTTCCCCTAACTAGGCTGCCTTGTCTGGCTTCAGAAGGAGAAGATGTAACCAGATCTACTGCAATTTGATATGGTAATGTGGATTGATATTAATGAGAGAACTCCCCATTTCTGATGAGAAAAGAAGCAGGATGAGGAAAGGTGAGATAAGAGGGAAGGTCTAGGAAGAGAGGAGGGAAGGGAAGATGTGATCAGAATATAAAGTAAATTAATTAATTAATTAACTAATTAATTTATAATTAAAGAATGTTCATTTCCACCTACAATCTGAGGTGGATAAAAAGCTTAGCTTCATTATCACCTTTTGGTGACGAGGAACACCTCACCAACATATTTGAAGTCTACTCTCTCCTAGAGGAACCTAACTCTTCCTATGTGATTCTGATCCTCTTTCTGATCTATGCATTCAATGTATATGATGTTCATATAATATCTATCATGTAATATATACACTATTAAAATTAGTCCATGTATTGCATGTGATATGAAAATGGAAGTATGTCCCGAGGGCAGGAAGGAGGTAAGGATAAGTGGGTGGGGAATGGAGAACACTAGAAAATGATGAATTACATAACATGTACCATGTTAAAAAACTAAGAACTGACATAATTTAGAGTCAATAATTTTCTCAGCAAAGTCTCAGATTGACACAATCATTGTTTATCAAACATAGAGTTTCTCAGCCCAGGCAAATGAACCATATAATATAAGACATACACAGACCAATAACTTTATTTGTTGAAGATATTTTTTATTTTAAATTTTTAACATCACCATTTATTTATTATAACATTATTTACATAATGAATTATAATATAACATAATAACTTGATATAATTTTAAACATAATACATATGATTGCAAACATTACCAACTTTCTATAGACAAAATGATTAAAATCACCAGAGACCCACTAGTCAGAGCAAGCAACACAAATGGAAACAGGTGAGTTACAGGATATGAAGTAAATTAATTAATTAGTTACATCATGTAACTAATTCACAGACTCCATATAATTATATATTTCAAATGATTAAAATATTTCAAGAAAGAAAACAGTAAAAATGGCTTTGAAGACTACATCATGCAAGTGTTTTTATTTATTAAAATTCTATAAATCCCCTAGTAAAGGGAGTTATAAAACATCAAAACCATGATGTCATGAGTTGCATATGCAATATATAGAGGTGAATTATAATTAATCTTAGAAAACTTCAAATGTTAACAGGTGGAAGGACACCATGGGTAGGGTCAGGATTTACATAGCATCAGTATCTCCCTGGAGATGTAGAGTACTTTGGCCACTGACACAATACCAACAGACATAGCCATCCCCATTTCTGTTCCTTGGCTACCTCTCTGTGGGTGCAAAGCCTTCCTTGGCATCCTATAATCTGGCCTCTGTGATCCAATAACATTGCTTTTATTTTCTCTAATCCTCTAGTTGTTCTTTGATATTTAGACAAAGCTGGTCTTCAATTTGTAATCCTCTGGTTTCAGGTAGCTCCCAAGAGGTGGGATTATGGGTAAGCATCCCTATGCTTGAATTCCTTATTTTTGTTTGTTTGCTCCTTCTTGTTTTCCTCTTGTCCTCCTCCTCTCCCTTCCTCCTCTTCCTCCTCATTCTCCTCCTCAACCTTTCTTTTCAAATAGGGTCTCACTCCATAACATTAGCTATAAAAATACTTTGTGAATAATCTAGTCTATTTTGATTAATCATGACCTTTTTCTATACCAAATTGAGAGTTATCCCAATTAGTGTGACATTTCTTATGAATTTGTGGTAATTTAATGACAAAGTAAAAGATTAAAAAAAAAAAAGCCTCAGCTTTGCAAAGTGAAAATGTAATTCCTCACCTCAGGATTTATATTCTTCTTAAATTTATAATTTTTATCAACTATATGGTCTGCTATCACATTAATATGTAAACTACTTAAAATGTTTAAATTTGTACACATAGATGTGAACTTTAATAGATACTAGTATATATCTATGTGACATTCATGTAAATAACAGATAACTTGATAAGTTACAGTAATTATTCATTTTAATATATTTAGAATAAAACCTTTCCTTTAAAAGTTCTTTCTTGGTCATGAGGAAATATGAATTTTGTCAAATGCAAGAATTTAGATCCTTTGGGTGGCCAATAAATACAATGAACGTCATGCTGTAGCTTACAACAACGGTAGATATTTGTACATATTTCAATCTACACACAGGAAGAAAGGGAACATATTATATGACATTAAGGCATACATTATGGTGAAAATCTAAAGATGAATGTGGTTTAAAGGAAAACACTCCCCCACAGGCTCCTGCATTTGAACACTTGGTTTCATGTTAATGCCACAGTTTAGGGGAGGTTATGAAACCTTTAGATGGTGTATTCTTGCTGGATAAAGCACAACACTGGGGGAAAGCTTTGGAGGTTTTTGGAGTAACCCTACTTCCTACTCTAGATTTCAACTTCCTGTTTGTGAATGAAAATGTACCAAGCCACATGCTCCAGAAGGCATGTCACGCTTTGCAATCTCCCTTTCCTCATTTCAACAACCTCTCTCTTCCATCTTGAGTTGTATCTATGTTCTATCACAATCGACATCTAATATATCTCAACATTTGTACAATTATATCTTTCCTAGATATACCTAATAAAATACATCTCTTAAGGAATCAAAATTCTATAAATTACTTATATAAATAAGTAGAGACATTTTAATTACTCTTCACTTCAGATGTTGTTTTCTACGATTCATAATATATTTTTCTGTCTTGGTATATTTATAATATGTTATATTTTTGTTCTTGTCCCCTGGGTTGAAGAAATTTAAAAAAAAACTTTTAAAATTTACTTTATTGATGAGTTAATCCTAAAGTACTCACAAAATATATCTCTTTTGTGATACAATTTTCCTAGGAATAGTTGTATATTTAAGAGAATTTGGGTTTGTTAATACAGCTGAGTTTGAATACAAACATAGCTTCCTAGTAAGAAATGAGGAAGAATGCAGCATGAAATTCATATTTTTAGTGACTTCTTTATTTGACTTCCTCCAGAAAAATACTACAAAGCATTCACTGAAAGCTGGGCTTAAATAATTTGTACCTGAGAAATCTTCAGAGCACCCAGTACAGTGTCTCAATGTCTCAGACTCACATTATTTTTCTGTTTTATATCACCAGTAGTAGCTCAGCTGACACTTCATGGAGTTGAATTAACTCCCTTGCACTCCTAGAAGAGTACTTATACATGAATTAGCAATACTTCTGCATTAGAAGGTGAAGGCTAGTGAGTGACCCAGTGTGCTCCTATCTATATGTAGAATTCAGGATAGTGCTTTAGTTCATCAATGGAGAAATAAACAAACAAACAAATAAATAAATAAATAAATAAATAAATAAATAAATAAAGGAGTACATGTGTGTGAGAGAGTAGATGACATAACACTAGAAACAATTATAGACTTTGAAATCAGCTCTAGATACAATTTCTGAATTGTTGGATAGTTTATATAGTACACCTGATGACCATTTTCTTCAATACCTAATAAATATATTTGCTCTGCCCTACACATTATTGATTGATTATAATTTCTTATGTGTGCCTGTACATGTGCATGTGTGTATGTGGGTGGGTGGGTGTGCTTTTGAATGCCATTATCATCTCAGACATATAATAGACGACTAGTTTCTTAAATACATTGGTATATAAGACTACATATTAACAGTATAAAATTCAAAGTGTATTCAAATGTATAATTTTGTGTATTTATCAAATTATCCTATGACCAGATTTACTATTACTTTTAGGGGTAATTATTGATAAAATTTTAGAGTTGTAAAGGAGTTTACACTAAAAACAATCTCACTAAAGGTAATTGATGAAGAGTTCACAAACATTTTTGGCAGCAACAAAAATGTTACTTTGAGGAAAATTATATTCAGACACTTAGAGTAAAAATGTAGAAAGGCTGAAATACATTACCCAGAGAACTAATTTATGTACTTAGACATGGAAATATACAATAAATCAACTCAAAACAAATGCAAGAAAGATAATTAGCCCATGGATTAAACACTTTAAAACTAATTTTAATTCATTAAAATTGTATTTTAATTAAGTAAAGTAGAAAACTAAGATCCAATAGTAATGAAAATAGAATTATTATTTTTTGGTAGATTTTTGAAGTTTTATACATCGCTCCTCTTAACCTCTTTTAATTTTTTTCTCTAATAAGAACTTAAGGACTTATATTGAAATTTTATTTTAATGCATATTTGCAGTTCTGGGAGATATTTCACATTAAAACATTTTATTCAAGTTTAAAGAGTTGTATGATCTATAGAAACTTCTAAAGTTTACCCTCATATATAAAATTTTACCTTATAGTACAATCATATTCACAGAAAATTTGTTAATATGATCTGGAGCTCTCAAAATTGTGTCCTTCACTACACATTGAAAAATAGATATTATAAACACAGTTATATATGGTTATATGGTTCATTGATTTCAAGTAAAACTCAATATTGATATACTATCATAAAAGTACCTACTTTTTCAACTGTAACACTTATTAACTTAATGATCTTTTATATTGCAAGACTTCATTAAGAGTGCTAAACTAGGTTCCTGGATCGCTCCAAGTCTAGTCTGCACAGGTGAGAATGTGGTCTACAGAAGCTAACAGCTCCTGAGGCAGACCCCATTTTGGGCTCCAGACATCCAAACACCTTCCCTGCCAGAGGAGAGGTGTCCACCTTGCCCTGGAGGGCCTTGCCGAAGCACCTGGGTGAGCCATCTTGGTTCCAGGATCCCTCCGAGACTAGTCTGTGCAGGTCAGAGTGTGGACTACAGAAGCTAAGAGCTTCTGGGACAGGCCCAGTTTCAGGTCTTCATCTTCTGCCATGAGACAGGTTTGAATGCCAGATATCTGTGCAACTTCCTTGCAAGAGGAGAGCTTGCCTGCAGAGAGTACACTGACCACTGAAACTCAGGAGAGAGCTAGTCTCCAGGACTGCTGATATAGGCTAACAGAATCACAAGAGGAACAAGCTCTAACCAGAGACAACTATAACAACTAACTGCAGAGATTACCAGATGGCAAAAGGCAAATATAAGAATCTTACTCACAGAAACCAAGACCACTCACCTTCATCAAAACCCAGCACTCCCACCTCACCAGTCCTGGGCAACCCATCACACCTGAAAAGCTAGACCAAGATTTAAAAACATATCTCATGATGATGTTAGAGGACATCAAGAAGCACTTTTATAACTCACTTAAAGAAATACAGAAGAACACTGCTAAAGAGATACAAGTCCTTAAAGAAAAACAGGAAAACACAAACAGGTAGAAGTCCTTAAAGAAAAACAGAAATACACAACCAAATAGGTGATAGAATTGAACAAAACCATCCAAGACCTAAAAAGGGAAGTAGACACAAAAAGAAAACTCAAAGTGAGGCAACGCTGGAGATAGAAACCCTAGGAAAGAAATCTGAAACCATAGATGCGAGCATCAGAAATCGAATACAAGAGATGGAAGAGGGAATCTCAGGTTCAGAAGATTCCATAGAAAACATCAACACAACGATCAAAGAAAATGCCAAAAGATCCTAACTCAAAACATCCAGGAAATGCAGGACACAATGAGAAGACCAAACCTATGGATAATAGGAGTAGATAAGAATGAAGATTGTCAACATAAAGGGCCAGGAAATATCTTCGACAAAATTATAGAAGAAAACTTCCCAAACCTAAAGAAACAGATGCCCATGAACATACAAGAAGCCTACAGAACTCCAAATAGACTGGACCAGAAAAGAAATTCCACCCGACACATAATAAGAAGAACAAGAAATGCACAAAATAAAGATAGACTATTAAAAGCTGTAAGGGGAAAAGGTCAAGTAACATATAAAGGCAGGCCTATCAGAATTATATCAGACTTCCCACCAGAGACTATGAAAGACAGAAGAGCCTCGACAGATGTTATACAGACACTAAGAGAACACAAATGCCAGCCCAGGCTATTATACCCAGCCAAACTTTCAATTACCATAGATGGAGAATCCAAAGTATTCCATGACAAAACCAAATTCACACATTATCTTTCCACGAATCCAGCCATTCAAACGTTAATAACAGAAAAAAAAAATACAAGAATGGAAACCACGCCCTATAAAAAACAAGAGAGTAATCCTTCAAAAAACCTAAAAGAAGATAGGCACAAGAACAGAATGCCAACTCTAACAACAAAAATAATAGGAAGCAACAATTACTTTTCCTTAATATCTCTTAATAATCAATGCACTCAACTACCCAATAAAAAGACATAGACTAACAGACTGGATAGACAAACAGGAACAAACATTTGGCTGCTTACAGGAAACCCATCTCAGGGGAAAAGACAGACACTATCTCAGAATAAAAGGCTGGAAAACAATTTTCCAAGGAAATAGTCTGAAGAATCAAGCTGAAGTAGCCATTCTAATATCGAATAAAATTGACTTCCAACCCAAAGTTATCAAAAAAGAAAAGGAGGGACACTTCATACTCATTAAAGGTAAAATCCTCCAAGAGGAACTCTCAATTCTGAATATCTATGCTCCAAATACAAGGGCAGCCACATTCATTAAAGAGACTTTAGTAAAGCTCAAAGCATACATTGCACCTCACACAATAATAGTGGGAGACTTCAACATACCACTTTCATCAATAGACAGATCATGGAAACAGAAACTAAAGAGTGACACAGTGAAACTAATAGAAGTTATGAAACAAATGGATTTAACAGATATCTACAGACATTTTATCCTAAAACAGAAGGATATACCTTCTTCTTAGCACCTCATCGTACCTTCCAAAATTGACCATATAATTGGTCACAAAACAGACCTCAAGAGATACAAAAATATTGAAATTGACCGATGCATCCTATCAGATCACCATGGACTAAGGCAGATCTTCAATAACAACATAAATGATAGAAAGCCAACATTCACGTGGAAACTGAACAACACTCTACTCAGTGATACCTTGGTCAAGGAAGGAATTAAGAAGGAAATTAAAGACTTTTTAGAGTTTAATGAAAATGAATCCACAACATACCCAAAACTATGGGACACAATGAAAGCATTTCTAAGAGGGAAACTCATAGCTCTGAGTGCCTCCAAAAAGTAACTAGAGAGAGCACACATTAGCAGCTTGACAACACACCTAAAAGCTCTAAACAAAAGGAAGCAAATTCACCCAAGAGTAGTAGGCTGCAGGAAGTAATCAAACTCAGGGGCAAAATCAACAAAGTAGAAACAAGAAGAACTATTCAAAGAATCAACCAAACGAGCAGCTGGTTCTTTGAGAAAATAAAGAAGATAGATAAACCCTTAGCCAGACTCACTAGAGGGCACAGGGACAGCATCTTAATTAACAAAATTAGAAATGAAAAGGGAGACATAACAACAGATCCCAAAGAAATCCAAAAATAACCATCAGATACTTCTACAAAAGGCTATACTCAACAAAACTGGAGAACCTGGATGAAATGGTCAAGCTTCTAGACAGATACCCGGTACCAAAGTTAAATCATGCTCATGGATTGGTAGGATCAATAGAATAAAAATGGTTATGTTGCCAAAAGAAATGTAGAAATTCAATGCAATCCCCATCAAAATTCCAATTCAATTCTTCAACGAATTAGAAAGGGCAATTTGGAAATTCATCTGGAATAACAAAAAAACTAGGATAGCAAAAACTCTTCTCAATGATAAAAGAACCTCTGGTGGAATCACCATGCTTGACCTAAAGCTGTACTACAGAGTAATTGTAATAAAAGCTGCATGGTACTAGTATAGTGAAAGACAAGTAGACCAATGGAATAGAATCGAACACCCACATACCTATGGTCACTTGATCTTTGACAAGGGAGCTAAAACCATCCAGTGGAAAAACAGACAGCATTTTCAACAAATGGTGCTAGCACAACTGGTGGTTATCATGTAGAGGAATGTGAATTGATCCTTTCCTATCTCCTTGTACTAAGGTCAAATCTAAGTGGATCAAAGAACTCCACATAAAACCAGAGACAGTGAAACTTATAGAGGAGAAAGTGGGGAAAAGCCTTGAAGATATGGGCACAGCAGAAAAATTCCTGAGCAGAACAGCAATGGCTTGTGCTGAAAGATCAAGAATTGACAAATGGGACCTCATAAAATTGCAAAGCTTCTGTAAGTCAAAAGACACTGTCATTAAGGCAAAAAAGCCACCAATAGATTGGGAAAGGATCTTTACCTATCCTAAGTCAGAGAGGGGACTAATATCCAATATATATATAGAACTCAAGAAGGTGGACTCCAGAAAATCAAATAACCCCATTAAAAAATGGGGCTCGGCGCTAAACAAAGAATTCTTACATGAGGAATACCAAATGGCTGAGAAGCACATTTAAAAATGTTCAGCATCCTTAATATTCAGGAAAATGCAAATCAAAACAACCCTGAGATTCCACCTCACACCAGTCAGAATGGCTAATATCAAAAATTCAGGTGACAGCAGATACTGGTGAAAATGTGGAGAAAGAGAAACACTCCTCCATTGTTAGTGGGATTGCAAGCTTGTACAACCACTCTGGAAATCAGTCAGGCGGTTCCTCAGAAAATTGGACATAGTACTACCAGAGGATCCTGCAATACCTCTCCTGGGCATATATCCAGAAGATGTTCCACCTGGTAAGAAGAACACATTCTCCACTATGTTCATAGCAGCCTTACTTATAACAGCCAGAAGCTGGAAAGAACCCAGATGCCCCTGAACAGAGGAATGGATACAGAAGATGTGGTACATTTACACAATGGAATATTACTCAGCTATTAAAAAGGATGAGTTTATGAAATTCCTAGGCAAATGGATGGACCTGGAGGGCATCATCCTGAGTGAGGTACCCCAATTTCAAAAGAACTCACATGATATGTACTCACTGATAAGTGGATATTAGCCCAGAAACTTACAATACCCAAGATATAAGATACAACTTGCAAAACACGTGAAACTCAAGAAGAACGAAGACCAAAGTGTGGACACTTTGCCCCTTCTTTGAATTGGGAACAAAACACCCATGGAAGCTGTTACAGAGACAAAGTTTGGAGCTGCAAGTAAAGGATGAACCATCTAGACTGCCATACCCTGTGATCCATCTTATAATCAGCCTCCAAATGCTGTCACCATTGCATACACTAGCAAGATTTTGCTGAAAGGACCCTGATATAGCTGTCTCTTGTGAGACTATGCCGGGGCCTAGCAAACACAGAAGTGGATGCTCACTGTTAGCTATTGGATGGATCACAGGGCCCCCAATGGAGGAGCTAGAGAAAGTACCCAAGGTGTTAAAGGTTATCCGCAACCCTATAGGTGGAACAACAATATGAACTAACCAGTACCCCCCGTAGCTTGTGTCTCAAGCTGCACATGTGTCAGAATATGGCCTAGTTGGCCATCATTGGAAAGAGAGGCCCCTTGGTCTTGCAAACCTTAAATGCCTCAGTACAGGGGAACGCGAGGGCCAAGAAGTGGGAGTAGGTGAGTAGGGGAATGGGGGGGGGTATGGGGTTTTTTGGGATAGCATTGGAAATGTACATGAAGAAAATACCAAATAAACAAACAAACATATAAATAAATAAATAAATATAATAAATTGCTAAACTAGCTGGGCGTGGTGACACACGTCATTAATCCCAGCACTTGGGAGGCAGAGTCAGGCAGATTTCTGAGTTTGAGGCTAGTCTGGTCTACAAAGTGAGTTCAAGGACAGCCAGGACTATACAGAGAAACCCTGGCCTGAAATACAAAAACAAAACAAACAAGAAAAGGAAAACAAAACAACAAAAAAAAAGAGTGCTAAACTACATTTAAGTGTTTTACTCAGTGTTGCTTGAATAAGTAGTTCCTTATACTTCCTTTGCATTTTTTTTTATTGTCCTCGATGGTCTTATCACTGCTAGAACAGTATTTGTAGTTTGTCATATCGCTATTTGTCTGTTCTGCATCGTATAATTTCTCTAAGGTAACATAAATTGTGAAGAAAGTACACAGGGGTGTCATTTCAATCATGTTATGTTAAGTGTTCATGCCAGTCATAATTCATTATTATTGATGATAATTCTGTAATTTACTGTTTTACAATAAACGTTTAACAATAGAAGGCTAATTTAAACTTATTAAAAATATACTAGATTTATAAAGCTTATTTAGGAAGCATCTGGTAATTCATGTTAATATTAATGTAAAAATAAATGCATTGAGGTATGTAACATGGACCTTTAAATGGCCTTAAAATCAAATGACTACTCTGGCAGTCATAACGTGCCATCTCTAATGGATATTGTGTTAAAGAGATTGAAATAAGTATGAACACTGCTGTTCTACGTAGTGAGTGTCTTGTCTTAGACACTTTCAAGTTTGGTCTCTAGGGGAAAAATGACAGAAAGACAAGTCCTCTTGCTAACAGAGTGACTGACTCTTGATGAAATTTCATTAGAATTCAGTCGGAACAACTCCAAATCCCACAAGCACTGCACAATCTTCACTGTAGTTAGAAAGGAGTAAGGTATAAATACAAAATTCAATTCAATCTTGCATTGTTAAGAGCAAAAGCTGTCCTATTTTTGTCTAGAATCATGTTTAATATTGTACATCTGTATTTTGTGGCATAATATTTAGGCAATTTAACAAACACAGAGCACAATTTTCAGGATCCCATGAAATATGCTTTTGGTGACTGAAGGTATGGTTGTTAATGACCGATTTTTCTTACCCAGGTTCTGTCTCATAGTACCCTCATACTTTCCAGTTTTCATTCATTCATTTTACTTTCTATAGTGTTTCATTTTCAAATGAATGACTATTGTGTGCTGGTAGAGGTGATGTGAGGGAATAAAGCTACCTGATTTTTGCCTGCTTTGTGTACATTAAAAATGCCCCAATAGGGAAAGTACAGGATCATTTGTAGGAGACAGATGGATAGGTATAAATATAAAAACTCTAAAACCAGAAACAATACTTTCGGATGATTTGGGGGATTTGTTTTATTTGGTCTAGGAATTTTTTAAAAACATGTTCATTTTAGATGTGTATGTGTACAAAAATGTTCATGTATGCATAAACATGTAGGCTTGTGAGTGCCATGGGGAACCTCATAGGGAGGTCAGAGGTCAACCCGTAACAGATCAATTTCTCTCTATCCGTCATATGTTTCAGGATTTAATTCTGGTCATCAAGTTGCTCAAACCTGACTTCGTCCATTGGACTACCTCAATTGTATTGTTTTGAGTTAAAGACAGTTTCTCAATATGTAGTCCTGGCTAGCCCTTGGTCCTATGTAGACCAAGCTGACCCACAATTTATGATGATACTTGCGCTTCTTTGCACAGGCTTGCACTATCTTGGCCAGCTCAGATCCAATTTTAATGAAAATTACAATGAAGACAAAATGAAGTTCATTGTATCTTTTAGTCTGAACCTCTTAAAACCAGGTGCCTTTAAGTACATTTTTAAAAGAAGTTACTCTTACTTGGTCAGTCCTATTTCTTTCCAATAAGACATCATCAATCACATTTAAAGTCTAAACTGAACCAATTTATTTCCTACTCCAAGGAAGGCAAATATTTACAGGCAGCTCTCTTAGCATCTTATATTGGGCCTTGGGATAAATTTTATTTCTGAAAACCTTACAGAGAGAAAGCTTACACATTTATTTAACATGTTATATGTAACGTGTGCATCCCTAGAAAGAGGCAAAGAAAAGACTGCACAAAGTCTGAACACTAGTAGTGGGAGAGATACTTGTCTCACAGTCCATTCCTATACCTTCGATGGATCCTCTACATTTAGTGGACCATCTGTAGGTTTTATAAAATTTGTGTTAAAACTAAATGTTTACACATTCTATTGTAGTAATTTTTGATGTCAGAGTCACCCCATTCTCTAGTTGCCATTATTTTACGTTTAGTTTGAATCATTGAAGAAGATAATGGTCTGCCTATTTGTAGAATGTCATCCCAAATATTTGAAAGCACAGTATTCCTTGTTTCCTATGGTCGCTGAGATCTTAATTCCTTGGCTTGTTCAGCAACTAATTGTATATTGCACCCATCCAAGAAACAATAACAAAAGTCAAAACAAAACTAAACAAAAAACAATTAGAAAACAAAATACCATAACAGAACAAAATAAAAGTCCCCCCAAAACATGGAGTCTGTTTTGACCAACTACATCTAGGCATGAACCTGCCTTTCAGTATGATTGATATACTCAGTGACAATTCATTAGAGAAAATTGATTTTTCCTTTCTTTACAGGTATCAGTGGCTAATAGTTTCTTGGTTATGGGTGGTATTCTGTGGAGTCTTCCTCTTTTCTATGCAGGGATTTTGTCTGGCTTGAACCTGTACAATCCTGTGCATACTGCCACAGTCTCTGTGAGTTCATATAGATCAGCTTATTATGTCTGAAGACACTGTTTCCTTAGAGTCACCAAAAACCTCTAATGCTGATAATCTTTCTGCCTTGTCTTCTACATCAATTCCTGAGCCTTAAGGAAAGGGTTTCATAAACATATCCCAATCAGTATTGAATGTTCCAATGTCTTAGTGCTCATTACCTGGTTGTGTCTTCATATTAATTCCCACATACTGCCAAAAGAAGCTTTTCTGATAAGAGTTAAGCATGCTCTGAGCTATGTATATAGCTATTAGTCTGCTAAAGGCACATAGCAATGAAATGATTACTACTATGTTGTTCTTCCTTGATATAATCTTTGCCTATTGTAGTTAATGCTGCTGCAAATATTTATGCACATATAGGCATATATAATTAGCTATCTATGGTACGCTCTAAGTTTTAGAATTATGGGATCTTATGTAACTCTGTTTTTAACATTTTATGGAAACAATAAGTTGTTTTCAAATTTTCCCACAACATTTCATAACCTAAAAAAATGTATAAAAGTTTCATATTTTCTCCATCTATCTTTCTATACAAATGGCAAGCAGACTAAAAAAAGAAATCAAGAAGTTAACACTTCTCACAATAAACTCAAATAGTATAAAATATCTTGAGGTAACTCTAAGAAATGAAGTGAAAAACCTGTACCATAGAAACTTTAAGACTTAGAAAAAAGAAAGTGAATACAATATTCAAAGATTAAAAGATCTCCCATGTTCATGGATTGGTTGAATAACATAGTAAAAATGCCAATTTAACTAAAAGCAATCTAATGATTCAATGTAATCCCTAATAAAATCCCAACACAATTTTTCACAGAACTGAAAATTTTTCAGTTTCCTATGTAAACCTGTTCAGAAAAAAACATCAACAAAAAGAAGGTGCCTAAGATTCTCCTGATTGACAAACATGCTGGAGGTACCAGCATATTCTATTTAAAGTTGTACTACAGGAATATAGTATTTTTAAGAATATGAAAATGGAAAAAGAAAACAATAATTGTTCGATTAATAGAAGTAAAGACCCATAAATGAGTCCATACACACCTATGTACATCTGATATTTTTTTAAATATGAAGCCATAAATACACAGTGGAAACTAGACAGCATCTTCAGCAAATGGTGCTGGTCACACTGAATGTCTGCATATAGAATACAAAAAGATTCACACCCTGCAAAATCTCAATTCTAAATGTATCAAAGATCTCAACATAAAACCAGAAATACTGGACCTGATAGAAGAGAAAATGGAGAATATTCTTGGCACAAGAAAATTATTTTTAAATAGACCACCAAATGTATTGGCACTAAGATCAGCAACTAATAAATGGGAACCAATTAAATAGAAAAACTTTTGTATAACAAAGAACATCAGCTTTCAAACAAAGCAGCAGGGTATATAAGGGAAAAAGAATTTACCAGCTATATATGCAAAAGAAGACTAGTATCTATAGTACATAAAGAACTCAAAAAACTAAGTCTTGAGGAAAAAAAAAAACTCAAAAATAGAGTCAGACATAAAGAGACAATTCCCAAAAGAGAAAACTCAAACGACTGAGAAACACTTAAAGAGACATTAAATATCCTTAGCCCCAAGGGAGATATAAATGAAAATATTTTGAGATTTCATCTAACACTAGTCAGAATGGTCAAGACCAATTAAACAAGTAATAGCTCATGATGCAGATGAGGAAAAGAAAGAGGAATTCTCATGCATTGCATCTGAGAGTGAAAATTTATATTAACACTGTAGAAAGCAGTTTGATGGTTCATCAGAAGATGGTAATCAACCCACCTCAAGGTCTCACTATACTATTCTCAGGCATGAGTTACATGATACTTCATTCTGCTATAAAGTTACTTGCTAAACGATGAGCACTGTTACTCTATTTGCAATACTCAGAAATTGGAAACAACTTAAATGTATGACTATGGATGAGTGGATAAAGAAAATGTATGTGTATATAATAGAAATAAATAAAAAAAAAATGAAATCATCAAGAAAGTTGACAAGATAAAGGACCCAACTAGGAAAGCTTCAGTCCCACTTGGGAAGGAGAAGAAAGCAATCATGAGGGAAGGGGTAGAAGAGGGTCCTGAGTAGGAGACTGGTGGAAAATGGGAAAGGGGGAACATGATCAAGTATTGGGGGGAACTGGAGTGAAACCCTGAAGGCCAGCAAAATGAATGGAAATATGAAACTTCAGGAAGTTGGGGGGGGTAGGATGGTGGCTCTAGAATGTACCAGAGATCTAGAAGGTGAGAGATTCTCAGGACTCAAAGGGAGGGATCTTAGATAAAATGTCCAACAGTTGAGAGAGGACATTTGTAGAGTCCACCTCTAGTGGAAAGATAGGGCATCAAGTGGAGGGATATGGTTGCCATCCCTCAGTCAAAACCTCTGACCCAGAATTGTTCCTGTCGAAAAGAACTGCAGGGTCAAAAATGGAGAAAACACTGAAGGAAAGGAGGTCCAATGACTAGCTCAACTTGTCATCCTCCTCAAAAGGCCTGACACTATTACTGATGCTATGGTGTATTTGCATTCATGAGCTTCCCTTGGAGAGGCTGACAATCAGCTGATTGAGACAGATGCAGATACTTACACACAACCAACAGACTGAAGTTGAGAACCCAGTGGTTGAATTTAGGAGAAGGCTGGAAGAAGTTGAGGAGGAGGGTGACCTCATAGGAACATCAGCAGTCTCAACTAACCTGGAACCGAGATCACTCAGACACTGAGCCACCAACCAGACAATGTACACCAGATGATGTGAGGCCTCCGACACATATCCAGCAAAGGACTGCCTGGTCTGGCCTAAGTAAGAGAAATTGCACCTAACTCTCCAGAGACTTAAGGCCCTAGGGAGTGGAGAGGCTTGGTGGGTTGGTGTGATTGGGGGATGGGAACATCTGCTTGGAGACAGAGGGAGGAGGAATGGGATGAGGAACTCTCTGACGGCAGACCAGGAAGAGGATAATGACTAGACTGTAAAAAAAAATAAAGTCATATAAATAAACAAATAAATATATAAAATCATAAACATCACATGTAACTGGATAGAACTAGAAAAATCAACATAAGATGAAGTAACTCAAACTAAAAAGTACAAGTGTGGTATATATCTACTAATATTTGTATATTAGGTATGAAGTAATTGTTAAGCAAGCTAAAATATGCATAACTACAGAGGTTAGGAAGAAAGTAGTACACTAGAATGGAGGGATGGATGGTCCTGAAAAAGAGAAATAGAATTAGATAACTATTCATGGATGGGGCAAACGAAATGGAATTGGAGGATCATATAGGGAGGAGTAGAGAAGAGAGAGGTAAGGGAAGGAATATGGGGACAGCCCACAAAAGCTAAGAGACTTTTAAGGGGAAGTATTGAAACTAATATAGTAGATATTTTTCTAATAATATATACATATATCAAGATGAACTAAATAAAATTGCCCAACAGTGGGTGAGACAGAGCCATAATTATTTATCTCTTGCCACCAAATGATGCTTCCAGTACTAAGAATTGGTTACAACTAATTGAGCAGTTGACCAAAGGATAACCATCATAGTCTAGGCTATATAGGCTATCTTTAAGCTGTTGGTGGTTCTCTACAAACTGGTGGTAAGGCTCTATTGTGCAAAGAGCACTGACACTATTCATTGATCATGGAGATTTTGTGCTGCTTTCTATCTAGAGCTTTCATCTATACGTACTATTATTTCTGGTACTGGAGGGTACTTTGTATGCTACAAAAGGAAAAAAAAAACACTAACACAGCTACACAGTTTTCATTCTATGATGGTGATCTTCTTCTCAGACATGCTCCTGCAATAGTGGCATGAAGCTTGTAGGAGTAAGCACCCAAAATATGATTGGATTAAAGACCCCCTGAATGAAATGGGACCCATCCCCAACACTGCTCAGATGGCCAAGAAGCTGAGACTAAATAGGTTAGGGACAGAGTGTAAAACCAAATACCACTCTTCATTAAAGGAATGTAGCAATGAACTCATTCCTAATGACCCTTCACAGTATTCACACCTTATTCAGCTATCATCAGAGAAGTTTCTTTCTCCAGCAGATGGGAACACATACCAAGAGCCACAGACACAATATGCAGTGGATGTGAGACGTTGGAACACTCAGCCCTAAAAGGGATTTCTCCATCAAATGTCTCCCCTTAGACCTCAGGGAACTATGCAGAAAGTAGAGAGGAGAGTGTAGTAGCCACAGGTTATGGAAGGGCACGAAGGAATCAAGGCCTTCTAGATGCAACTAGGCTTATACACATATGAACTCACACAGACTGTAGCAGGATGCAGAAGACCAACGTGGATCTGCACAAGGTAGGGTCCTAGAGCAAGAAGAAATGCAATAGTCCCTTCTTAATCCAGAAGTTATATCCAAGTGTTAACTATTTCCAAATAAAAAAATCATTTTCTCCAAGAAATTCTTATTGAGAAAACAAACCATTCTTAAGGATAGACCTCATGCCCAGCAGTAGTGACCAACACAAAACAAACTAAAGGTGTATTTGGAGAAATTTGACCTCATAATGTTAAGTCAGAGTATTTTTTTTTCTATTTTATAGGTCCTTTGTACATATATAATTGCTCTAGTTTGGGGTTCTATGGTATTCCTATGTGAGTATGAGTGTATCTGTGCATTAACTGTGCTTTTTCTTTGACTCTTTTTCATGTTTAGATGTTTTGTTTTGTTCTTATATGTTTGCCTTTTTTATTTACCCCATTTTTTGTCATTATCTATAGATAGATGTGTTTTCTAGTGGTATATTAGATGCTAGTGGATCTGGATGGGAGCAGACAGAGAGGAGAACTGGGAACATCAGGAAGGAGCATGTGGGGACCAAGATCAGATTATAAACCTATTAAAAAGTTCAATTTCCAATAAAAATATGGATAAGAATTTAATATTTTCCACATATGTTTTAATGTGTCTGAATTTCTGGTTTCTTTATTATGTGCAGTCTGGTGGGAGCAATGTAGCATCCAATTGTAGAATAGTAGCTTGCATTTATGTTTCCCTAATGAGTAACCTTATTCAGCAACTCTTCATGTCCTTATAACCATTTATATATCTGCCTTGAAGGATTACACACACACACACACACACACACACACACACACACACACACACACACATTACTCACAAATACCCAAATAATCACACACATGCAATTTTCATTAATTTTAACTAGAGTGATTTTGTTATGATTGTGATATGAGTTATGCATTCTGACTATAATTTCATTAGATATGACTATTAGACTTTTAATGCACTCTGTATTATTTTATGATGTACCAGTGAAAGCATTTGAATATACTATAATCTCTAAGTCTTGCAAGTCATCCCAGTATGGCCTTCTACTATGTTTTGCCGATTTAGCTTTTTTTTTTTATTTATATCTCTAGTTTTTATTAGCAGAAATATGCTTAATTAATATCTATGTAGAATTTTATGATGCACATCTTTGAGGCATATATATATAACAATTTCTGGGTCAGCCATTATGATTTTGAGAGTTGCTGAGCCAGTCAGTACACTCAAACGATGCATTAAGTTTCCTTTATCATAGTTCTGAATCCATGTTAACAGTTATACTTATGTATCTTTCTACTCCTGTTATTCAGATTCTTATGCAGGAATTTTGAATTAGCATTTTTTATTTCTGTCTTAATTTTTGGTATCATGACACATGAGGTGAAGTTCCTAAGTTCAACTGTCCAATTTTTTAAATAAACAAAACAATTTCATAGAATTTCAAGGAATAACTATTAACCAATGTTCTCAATTAACTTTTTTTCGGCGTCTGGCTCCAACTAAATATCTAGTAAGTATAAGATCTCTTTACTTTCAGTGTTTGATTATTGTTGGAAATTATCTAAGCCTCTGCAGATGGCAATACCAGTTGCCAACTACATAAATAATTTGGAATCTTCATTTTATATAAAATCATAGATAGTTTTATAAAAAGAAATTGCTGATGTCTTAGTCTCTGATTGTTTTCTCTGATAACTTTAGTGATTATGCCTTGCTTAAACACACTATTTCTTATTTTTATCCTCACAAGTAGATAATTACTAATTTTTAAATATGCAACTTATTCAATTTGGCGCATTGTAGATAGCCTCTCTAGTCCTTGGCTGTTCTGTAGAATTCAGAAAACAGGAAATTGTGTTAAAGCAGTGGTTTCATGCTATGATCCTTAAATATAGCTCATGTGGTGCACCCCAACCATGAAAAATTTTTTCTACTTAATAACAGTAACATTGCTAGTGTTATGAATCATAATGTAAGTAAATACACGATATAGAGTACATCTGTTATATGATGCCTGTGAAAATACTGTTTGACCCACTCAAAGGAGTCATGACCCACAGGTTGAGAACCACTGTGTGAGCCAGTGGCTTCACAAAGACACCCTATTGTCTAAGTTCAGACACTAACATCTACTAGTTCTGTAAGATGTAGCAACTGCTGACGTCTCTGACCTTCATGTTATTTCCTTTAAAAAAAAATGGAGCCATAGTGATCTCTATCTCAAACAAACAAAAGAATAAAATGTAAAAGTTAATACTTACCACATAATAATCAATATTCCGTTATAAAATGCATTTTGTGACCACTAAACTAAGGACACTTTGACCAAAATTTGGTGGAAGAATGTAGTTCAGATCTCATACAGCTGATGGTTTTTTCTTTGATAGTGGCGATTTAAGAATCATTTATATTGTTTCCCCCTTCTAAGTAGGACTGATGCATCCACTCTTTGAGATTTCCTCCTCTTGAACTTAAGGTAGTCCATGAGTTGTATCATGTGTAATCCGTGATCTTTGCCTAATATCCACTTATCAGTGAATACATACCATATGTGTTCTTTTGTGACTGAGTTGCCTCACTCAGGATAATGTTTTCAAGTTCTGCCCATTTGCCTGCCAGTTTCCTGAAGTCATTGTTTTTAATAGCTGAGTAGTACTCCATTGTGTAAATGTACCACATTTTCTGTATCCATTACTCTGTTGAGTGACATCTGGGTTGTTTCCAGCTCCTGGCTATTATAAATATGACTGCTCAATAACTTTATGAAATTCACAGGCAAATGGATAGAACTTGAAAATATCATCCCTAGTGAAGTAACTCAGTCACAAAAGAACACACATAGTATAAACTCACTGATGAGTGGATGTTAGCCATCCCATATACAGTCATCAAACCTGGGAGCTATTGTGGATGCCAGCAAAGGAGCCTGATATGACTGTCTCCTGAGAGGCTCTGCCAAAGCCTGACAAATACAGAGGCAGATGCTTCAGCCAACCATTGGACTGAGTGCTGGGATCCCCAGTGGGGAAGTTGGAGAAGTTACTAAAGGAGCTGATGGGGTTTGCAGCCCCATGGAGGGAGCCATAGTGTCAACTGGCGAGACCCCTGGAGCTCCTGGGGACTGGACCACCAAACAAAGAATACACATAGGGGGACCCATGGTTCTGGCCACATGTGTAGCAAAGGATGGCCTTGTTGGACATCAGTGGGAGGAAAGGCCCTTGAGTCTGAGGGTGTTTGATGCCCTAGTGTAGAGTAATTCCAGAGCAGAGAAGACAGGCATCGGCGCGTGGGTGGGAAGCACCCACATAGAGGCAGGGGGGAGATGGGGTGGGATAGGGGGTTTCTGAAAGGGAGACCTGGAAAAGGGAAAACATTTGAATTGTAAATAAGGAAAATATTGAATAACATGGAAAAAAGAAAAAAAAATAAGACAACAAGAAAAGAAAACAAAAAACAAAAAGAAAGAAAAAAGAAAAATTGGCTGCTATGAATATAGTGGAGCGTGTGTCTTTATTACATGTTAGCATATTCTGGATATATGCCCAGGAGTGGTATAGCTGGATCCTCCGGTAGTATTATGTCTAATTTTCTGAAGAACTGCCAGACTGATTTCCAGAGTGATTGTACCAGCTTGCAGTCCCACCAGCAATGGAGGAGTGTTCCTCTTTCTCCATATCCTTGCCAGTGTCTGCTGTCACCTGAGTTTTTAATCTTAGCCATTCAGAATGGCGTGAGGTAGAATCTCAAGGTCATTTTAATCAGCATTTCCCTGATGTTGAACATAAAATAAGGATGTTGAGCATTTCTTTACATGCTTCTTGGCCATTTAAGTTTCTTCAGTTGAGAATTCTGTTTTACTCTGTTCCCTATTTTTTGATATTTGGTTCTCTGAGTCTAACTTCTTGAGTTCTTTGTATATATTGTATACTAGCCCTCTATTGGATGTAGGGTTGGTAAAGATCTTTTCCCAATCTGTTGGTTGCTATCTTGTGTGCAGAAAATTCTGGGTCCTGTTTATATATCTAGTCTGTTAGTCTATGTCTTTTTTTATTGGGGAACTGAGTCCATAGATGTTAAGAGATTTTAAGGAATAATGATTGTTGCTCCTTCTCATTTTTCTTGTTAGAGGTAGAATTATGTTTGTGTGGCTATCTTCTTTTGGGTTTGTTGAAAAAAGATTGCTTTCTTGCTTTTTCTAGGGTGTAGTTTCCCTCCTTGTGTTGGAGTTTTCTACCTATTGTCCTTTGTAGGGCTGGATTTGTGGAGAGATATTATGTAAATTTGGTTTTGTCATGAAATATCTTGATTTCTCCCTCTATGGTAATTGAGAGTTTTGCTGCGGATCCATCCTACATGCAGACACCAAACCCAGACACTATTGGTGATGTCATGAAGTGCTTGCTGACAGGAGCTTGATTCAGCTGGCTCCTGAAAGGCTTTGGCAGATCTTGACCAATACAGATGTGCAAGCTCACAGCCAACCATCAGACTGAGCACAGGGACGCCAATGGAGGAGTTAGGGGAAGGACTAAAGGAGCTGAAGGGGCCTTATCTGGCATCAATGGGAGGGGAAGCCCTTGGTCCTGTGAAGGTTTCATGTGCCATTGTAGATGAATGCTAGGGTAGTAGGCAAGAGTGGATGGGTGGGTAGGTGTAACCTCCTTCAGCCTAGACAGGCTGGTTAAGACAGTCTGCCACTGAGGTGTAGCCACCTGCTATGTTGCTTCTCATTACTCTCCTTTGATGTTACCTGCCTGAGACTGAACTGGTTCTCCAAGATCTTCTGGAGTTAGCTGCGAACTGTGAATTTCGCGAGTTCCTGCTAAAAGGCAATTCTGACAACTTCACAAGAAACTTGGAGTGACTGGGAATGGGCCTTTATAAAGGATATGTCCGCCGCCATTAAAGTTGAGCCTTGATCAGAATCCTGCCTTGGTTCCATTTCTCTCTCTCTTCCACCTAGATTCCTTTTCTTTCAGCTCCAAGATGCCTCCCAGGCTCGAACCCGGACATGAGAGCCACAGGCTGGCTCCAACAAATTGGCATCCCACGCGGGGCCCGGGAAAGGCAGAGGACACTGGAAGAAGCGCTGCTGGTTTGGAGCTCCATGGAAGAAGAAAAGAATTAAAGAAAATCTGTACCTGAGAAGCAACAGGCAAAAGGTGTGATACGGTCTAAGCTGGAACACCGCTAAAAACGTGCGCTGGATTCGCTTAGGTGCATCAGTGATATCAGTATCTAGAAACGTAACAGGCAGATGGCTGCAGCTTCCAGAAGTTGCTTTTTAGGACGGATAAAAGAGTTTGGATTTAATAATCAGGCAGATTGGCCACAATCGGAAACTGCATCAGGTGGGAGGAAAATGTCCCAGAGACAGAGAGATTCGGGGATGCCCTGCTTTGTTCTTTCTGGGCTTTACAGCAGAAGTTCTCTGCCCTCTTTGTGTTTTTGTCTAAGGTCTTCTCTAATATCTGGTGCACCGGTCTGTCCAAGTGTTCAATTCATGTGTGTTCATGTCTAGTCGTCTGAATGACTCAATGTTCTGTGTTCATGTTAGAAAACAAAAGATGGCTGGTATAGCAAAGCCGAGAGTGGCCATACGCTTTAGCCAGAATCAGGCACAGCAGGAGGGCCCCTGCTGGAAAATTTTTTTTAAAAAAAGGGAGTCTGTAGCTTCATGGTATTGGGGCAAAAAAGCTGACAGATTTTTTTCCTAAGAAAATTCTCTGCATTCATGATCATTGCATTTAGCTAATGACAAAGTGCTTTTTATTTTATATTTATACCTAGAAAAATTAATATTCTCTGATTGGTCTAAGTGTAGCTGCTTCATTTTTTTTTAATGGTAATGTGCTCTGCGTGTCTTCACAATCAGCTCATAAGTTATTGGTTAGGATTAAATGATTGTTACATTGGTAACAGAAGGTTAGCCTTAAATTGGCAACTCAGGAGTTTTTCAAACAGGTGGCATAAGCAGGCCAAAAAACCTGGGCCTCCTAAGATACTTCTAGCTGAGATAATATATAAATGTGATTCTTATCCTAGAAAGTAAATTTAAAGATAAGATTTAAAGATTGCACTGTCTTGTATTCATAGATTCATAGGTATAAATTGGCAGCCAAACTTCGTAACATGAGAGTAATGCTTCTAATATTGATTCTAAAGATGATAAATTGTTTTGAAATTGGGTTTTGCTTTCCCAAAGTTATAGTTATGGTCTAATGTTGCAAAAGAAACTTAGTAATTCTAAAATCTGTCCTCATGGCAGGAGGAACTAAGCTCGGAACAGCCTCAGTGAGGTTTGTGTGACTTTCTTTTGTCTTGCAAACGGTGCCTAAAGAAGCTCTCCTTGCATCCAACAGTGCAGGTGGCAGTTATTATTCTTCATCAAGAAGCATTCTATCACATATTGTGGCTTGGGTCTGAATTGGGAATATGGTGTGCTATGAGGGCCGGTTAGTCAATAACGGGCAACCAGATCATGGAATCATACCAATCTAAGACAGGAGTACATGCCAAGAGGCTGTGGCTATTGATAATACACCACAGAGCCATGTTTTGTGTAAAATAAATACAAACAAGCTGTATGTACACTCCTATGACAGATAAGGATGATTCCAGAAGATCTGAGATTCTAAGGCAGGTACGGCCGCCAGCCACCATAACTCCCAGGTAGGACTATAGAGCATAAACAAATTTTATGCCTCAGTCCAGTTTTGTTTAATATTATTTAAAGGGGGGAAAGAATCCTGTCTTGGTTTCATTTCTCTCTCTCTTCCACCTAGATTCCTTTTCTTTCAGCTCCAAGATGCCTCCCAGGCTCGAACCCAGACATGAGAGCTGCAGGCCAGCCCCAACAGGTAGGAGAGCTCCCTCATAGAAGCAGGGTAAGGGTAATGGGCTAGGGAGTTTGCAGAGGGGAAAGTTGGAAAGGTGATAACATTTGAAATGTAAACAAATAAAATATCTAATAAAAATACTTAAAATAGAATCATTCAGCCTGGGTGATAGGAAAGTTGTTTTTCCTGCCAGGTCTCCTGAATTTTCCTGGTGAGTAGTGAAGCTTGCTCTTCCATGCTCAATGTTGTGAGATTAATCACTAGGACCCCTGACATCAGGGTCAGCTCTACTGTACTGCCCAGACAAGGTACAGGGTAGCTCTCCTGAGTGTTGCAGTTGTGGAGGGGTTGGGGTGGGGTTATACCTCTCTGATGCTTCCGAGGAAAGGGTGGATACAGTACTTTATGTTATCCTACCCCAACATCTACACCATCTATGAATTGCTGGAGCACATGAAAGGGTCCAGTCCTATAGAACTAAAGCTGCAGAATCTCCATGATTCAAGGCAAGAACAGAGTATCTGACAGAACCCCAGTGAGGCCCCAGTATGTAAAGTGTGGCAGAAGCCAGAGATCTTTAACCAGACCAATGATTCATTATAAGGAACTTTTGCACGTGAAGCTGATGATTGGAAAAAAAAAGAATTCATTAAATGACACACAGTGACACACTTCAACTTTTGTGAGATGTTTTATTCTATTTAGTGTGGGAGGTTGCAAAGGTAGATATGGAGGGGCAGGTAGATGTGGAGCGGGATTAAGGTGCAGAATGTGAAATTCACAGATAATAACAAAAATTAAAGAAAACCAATCATTTAGCTCTAGATCACAGAAGGTAGTCTTAATATAATGAGTTGTTTACGTCTTCTCTTACTCAAATACAGTTTTACAAAGGTGTATCCTCGAAGGAGAAAAATGGGAATTCTTTCAAGTATTTTCCTTTCTCATATACATTTTGAATTTTAATAGATCCATAAGCCTAACATATTGACCAAGTTCAATAAATCAGATTAAGGCACAGTTAGCCAACATTTTAAATGTGTGTATCTACTTTAATATACTTTTTAGACAACATAAGATGATATGCAAGGCACGTGGTCTGGGATTCAACATCAGTTTAAGTAATAGAGGAGGAGAAAACTGAAATGGGAACTGTAGCTTGCCCAACTGCATAGAGGTTTTTTAAACGTGGAAAGCTAGTTTAAACACTTAATAATATTGATCTTCCCCCAAGGGTTTCTTCGTAGCTGACTTAATTAGTGTTTATTAAGACTTCTCCACCAAATACTTGTCGAATACCTTAAAAGTCTACTGTAGCAGCTGTAATCTCTACAAGTGCTGAGAAAAATGCCTCATTTTAGAAACTGCTCTAGTGGAAAAAACTCCATTTATATCTACCTCCATTGATGTCTGCCCACCTAATGTTCAAACAATGAGCTAAAATATTGAGAGACTCAGCAATCAAATGGTTGTTTTGTCTGTGCAAAATTAAACTAATTATATAACATAACGTTTTACAGAGTCAAACTGCAAAAGAAAAAGAAAAAACAACAAACTTGTAAAGATTCAGCTTTAAGTACACAATTGATGAGAGAACATAGAACATTTTCAATAGTTGTTGGTGAGTTTTATTTACCATGATCTATAAAAAGGCAAGTTGGGAAAATAATTTACACAGTCACAAAGATAAAAAATCATTGTGTGTTTTCAGATTGAAAAAAAAATCTCAACTGAAAAGGATTTATGAGGATGAACAGTTAATTTAATGTTTTATATTGATTCAGTTCTTCTTATATGCATAGAGGGGTAGAAAAACAAAAACTAGAGAATAAAGGAAGGATCATAGAGAAAGGAAGGGAAATAGCAAGGATGTATAGATGACCCAAAGAGAAGCAAGCAAGATAAAAGTTCCAGTGGTAATTACAAACATTTTCTCTTACAAGCATTGTTTATATAGAAGGAAAATTGTTTTCTCCCATCCTGAGAACATTTCTGTAAATGGGATGAAAGTAGGTTTATCCTTGAGAAGACCAAAAGAGGAAAGACCAAAACAAAAGTTGACGTGTAATTCTTGACTTTACTATGTGTCAGTCTTTGAACTAGTTATATCTGCTAAGGCCCTATCTTTACTTTTTCTCATATGAGAGTAAGATTATTATTAAAGAAATAAGTTACTTAACAGGAAGCTAGGAAATTATGGAAATTGATATTTACTATAAAGATGTGGGAGTTACACAATTACAGGGTATTCTCATTTCATTGATCTAGGTGTTATAAAATATCTGAACCAAAACCAGCAAAGTATGAAAAGTTTATTTTACCCCATCACTTCAAACTGGAGTTTATTACTGCAGAGACAGAAGGTTGGGCAAGCTGACCATGCAGGAGTCACAGCCAAGAACAGGGAATAACTAACTCAGTTGTCTATGCTACCTTGCTCTACTCAACTAGCTTTGCTTACATTCATGGTAGTTCTTCCAACTTCAATTTATAACCAAGACAACAAACCCAGTCATACCCAATGGACAATCAAATCTACACAATTTCTCATTAATTCCCCATTCCCTTACCAAGAAATAATTTCTGATTGAATTTAAAGCCTACTCTAGAAGTTTACCAATAGATATTGCTGCTATCCAGACCAAGAAATAGTTGCTAACTAAATAGTCCTGAGTGGTGAAGTCAGTACTACCATTCTGCTAAGTGAACATTACATTAAACCAAGTCATAATATCTTATCATTGCATCCATTGATTAATGTACTGGTCAAACGTCACCAAAGAGGCTTCTTTGTAATAGTAGTTAGCACTTAACACTGAGATCCTTGACTGATAAAAGGCAGAGAACAAAAAACTGCAGAATGCTAATTCTTAAGTTCTAACAAGCAGAGGGAAGATGGGCATGCAGTCCCACTGCTAGATAAGGAACTATTTTTGGTAATTGTTAGTTGCTAGGAAATAGAGAGATGATTTTTTTCTGTTTTATTTTTTCAGGGGGGATAGGTAGTGTTGCAGCCTGTGTTATATAGAACATTCTCTAGTGAGGGACACATACAAAAGTGTGAGTAACTCAAATCATTCTTGAGGTGTTTAAGGAAAAGAGAAGATATATAGCTAGTTGGGTGTGAGGGGACATAGATCTGGGACAAGTAGGGGAAGGAGGTGAATATGATCAAAGCACATCAGAAACAACTTGCAGTGAGGAAATGTGGAATGTGCAGGGATTTTCTTCTCAGGTAGTTCTGTGTTGTATCAAGTTTACAGTTATAACTAATCAGCCTACACACAAAAAATTAAAACATCAATGTGGCTTCAAAATATTTCATGTACCAAAACTTAGAGAAGTAATTGCTTTTCTAGCTTTAAAACAACTTTCCTAATGGTTTGGTTGATTTGTATCGTATCTTGCAGTATTCCCAAGTCCAAGTTTGTTATGTAGATTGCACTTCAGAGAAAAAGATAGAATGTGCAGAGACTGAGATAGTTAAATATTGTTAATTTGATTGTATTTAGAAACACCTAGAAGATTTGTGTAGCATACCTCTGGTGACCTCTGTTGGGGTTTTCAAAAGGCACTGTGAGTAGAGGGCTCTGGGCTAATCCATGGATTAATAACATGATGACATTATTGGAATATATATATATTTGTGAATTTGGTATAAATAGACACACTGGGGCTATTATCTTCAGACTATATCTTGCTCTGTGTTCACTGTGTTCATTGAGTTCTGGCCAGTATATGAAATGCTCTATCCTTCCATGCTTTTCTTCCATGATGGGATGATACCTTGAAACTGTTACTTAAAGTAAATTCTGGATAGTAAAATCTATGCGTTTTCCACACTAGTAAATATGGATGTCATCAATCAAATTAGCATGAATACTTTTAGAACAACTGGACATATCTGAAAATGCTTCCTTGAGAAGGCAATTCTTTGATTAGAGCCTTGAAGAATAGATCATTTACACTGAAAAAAATGTGAGAAATAGAACCTGTTCTGTTTAGAAGGGATGTCCTATACCAAGACATTTAGAAGAAAAATGGTTTTAGGTCTAAAGACATTCCAAACAGTTTGACTGACATGGACCATAGGAAAGGCAAGTAAAGAAGAAGAAAAGGCATAATAATAAATACCCTTAAAATTGTATGTTAATTAAACAAGAAGAAAATGAGCATTTCTTTCTATTGTACTTACATATGTGATTGTTTTCTTTAGTGTACATTCAGCTTGTTCTTTTTTGTGTGTCTGCCTTTCTCTCTCCCTTACAATTTAAAAGATAATAAACTTTTTAAAAAACCTGGCATAAACTCTACCCTTTTTCAGCCTTAAATAGTTCAATGAATATTATTTCTGCTCAGAACCCTGAAGTTTTAAGAAAGCATCCCAGAATGGATCAATAAAGTTTCAAATTGAGAAAGTAACTTGATTCAGCAATATTTGAGATATTTCCCTCTGGGTTATAGAATTTTAATAAGTTTGCGGGAGTGATGTCCTCTAGGGCTTGAAGGAAAAAAATCTTAGAGAGGGTATTAGTCTATTACCAGGAAAATTTAAAACTAAATGTGTTTAATTTTGCATGATCAAATATTATTAAATAAAGATCCCCTATCACAACCTGTTCAAAACTAAGGCAAGCATGAGAGATGCAATTTTTAAGGACATTAATATGCAGAGACTTAAAAATTAATGTAGCACACTGCTTGCTTATCTCTGTTCACAAAAGCAATCCGCATATCAATGCTTTGCATTGAGAATTATAATTATTTCTATATGAAGTACCAATGTTTCTAATGCTCAGTTTGCAAATATACACAAAGAACTGGTTACCAGGAAAGTAGGCACTTGGATATACAGAGTCCTGGGATGAACCTGATGCGATTGTTCAGGTCTGGAGATTATTAAATTCATAAAAAATCTATGAAAAGTTAATTCAGTAGCTTATAAGAAAATATCACTCTTATGAAGTAAAAATCACCTTTATTTGAGAACTGTAACTAAGTTAAATTAAAAACTAGTGGTATATCCTATACTTTTTATTGGTGAAAATCAGTAACCTGGCCCTTAACCATAACATAAGTATGGATCGTAAAAATGTATATATTAGTGAACAAATGGTTAATACTCAGAGAGGAAATGGTTTGAAGTTTGACAAGTCTCCAAGCCTTACTAATCTTATTAGAGCCTCCTTGTTTTTTGTGATGCTTCTAGTAATTAATCATGTCTTCCTTCTCTCAGATGCATAGTCACTTGAAAGATAACATAAGCAGGTCTTGAAAAAGTTAAAAGAGGAGAGAGGGTAGGAGGGTCAGAACATGATTCTTGTCCATTTTAACACTCAGTTTCTTGGCTAGAGCAAAAATGTTTTCTTCTGGACTGTTCCCAAGAAGGACCTTACTCCATGTATACAGTGGGATGTCCCTGAATGTCTTAGATTATTCTTGATTTAAAAAAATATTGTCAAACTCATTTGAATAAAATGCACTCAAATATGGAAGTCCCTTTGAAAATATTTACTCTCATATGCTTTTAAAAATAATACTAATAATTAAGTAGGTGATAACCTTGCTTGTTCCTAATAAATTTTTTGTTTGAAAACTAGTAATTGGAGAAATGATAATTCTACTTTTTTCTAGTATTTTGACTTTCCAATAGTTTTAGATACTTTTACAGTATTTAAAATTTTTATTTATTTATTTTAATTATATGTATATATCTTGGTATCCGCACACAAAGGCAGATGCTTACAGAAGCCAGGGATGCACCTGGAGCTGTAGTTGCAGTGAGTTGTGATCTGCCAAGTGTGGGTGCTGAGAACTGAACTCAGGTCCTCTTCTAGAGGAGTGCATGCTTGTAAGCACTGAACTACCTCTTCTGTTTCCACTTTTATCTTTTTAATTAAGCTTTATTAGACAAAATTTTGCTATGACAATTGACTGTGGTCAGTGCATGATTTAATAAACTTTGCTGATATTTTTCAGTATTTTAGTGTATATGTTTAAAAAAAATCCAAGATTTTGAGATTATCATGAACATTATAGCCTCTAGTTGGCATCCAAGCAATTTTTTCACCAGAATGAATGTGAAATGCACCCCAAGGAACTATGTTAGTGTTTACTTCATATTTTCTTTTCTTTTAAGCAATTTATTCACTATAGTTTTCCAATTTAGATTTTGTCTTGAACTATGTCTACGTTCAGGCTGCTGAAAGAAAGTATGGCAGAGTATACTATTAAAGAAAGACATATTTCATGGCATTATTACAAATGCGGGAAACAGACTTATTCAGAACTGTCACAATATGTTCAGTCACTGCTACATTGGGGTTTGATAGAAAGTGATAAGTTTTGACTCATCTGTGAGTATGGGATGGACAAATGAGAATTCATAGCCAATAAATGAGGTGGTGTGTGGATGGGGGTGTTACAAAGAATGGAAAATTACTCAGGAAATACCACTAAGCAGACAGGATTCCTGCTGAGCAAAGGCTAGGATGGCTAGACATCACTCAGGGGGTAATGTGAGGTAATCAGATATTAAAAATGTTCAGGAATTAAGCATAGAAAGGCTCAGCAAAGAGGGTATAGTAAAAACTTAATTTTGTTAAAAGTAGACTTAACAAAGTATATTGATAGGTCCAGGAGAAAGTTCAGAGACCTAACAAAAGTTTGGGAAACCCAACTTAATATGCCCATCACAATAAATATTTGTCAAAATTCTGGAGAATACTTCCTTGCCTGGAGGCTGCTCTATTCCTCTTATCTGCTCATGTGGCCATTTCTCAGCATGAATGCACTGAGAGATAACTAGAGTGATATTTTTCTGGTTCTGTAGGAAAACTAATTCTATCATAAGACAATTCTCCATGAACTCTTCTACACCTAGCCACCTTCCAAGCATCATTTCCTAATATAATCATACTGGAGCAAGAGATTCAACATAAATTTTGCAACCATCTCCATATTTCCAAGTGGAACTAAAACTGCTGTCACTATTTAAACATTTTTTGATTATGAAAATGTGCCTTAATTTTACATACTCACTTTGCTATAATCTCTTTTACTTCTCTCTCTCTCTCTCTCTCTCTCTCTCTCTCTCTCTCTCTCTCTCTCTCTCTTTCTCTCTCTCTCTCTCTCTCTCTCAATTTCTCTCAGACTAGGTCTCTATATAACCCTGATTGTCCTGGTGTCATAGTTTAGGTTGGCCTGATTCTCACCTACTGCTTTCCTCAGAGCCTGGGTTAAAGGCATTTGCCTCTCACCATGTATTTCAAATGAGTCAGGAATGCACTTTCTCTTAAGGTATTATTATCTGAAATTATTTTTATCAACCCTCCAATTGCCATCATGTATTGATCTTAACTGTAGAGCATTTTTACAATACCTTAATGAAATATGTCTTTAAAAATCTTAAGAAGGAAATTTGAGAAATGCTCCAACTTCTTTTTAAGGAAGGAAACTGGACTATTATTTATGAGAGTACTATAAATTCCCAAGTTAAAAATCTTGTTATTAACTTAAGAAGTATTGGATTGAAATTGCCATAAAAAGAACAGCAGTTTTATGTTTTATATTTGGGAAATATGGAAATGTGGTAATTGATATCACAGTTAAGAACCTGTCAACCTGGGATATAAGTAGATAAATTGACTGGTCAAGGACAAAATAGAAAATAATAGATTGGGGAAAATGTTACATATAAAAAATGGGCTAAATACAAAGCTTTGCCTGACATGGTGAGGGAAAGGATGATAACATAAATTTAGATCTCGAGTCTCAGCCTACAGTGTGAGCATATAATTCACATTGAGCACGTCGAGGAAACTTGTCTCTTATAAATCGTCTCCCCATAGGGTACAGAGCTACTAGGTTAGGACAACCTCTTTCCCAACTCTTGCATTCTTTTCCCTATGCTCTCTTGTCTTTCTGTTCCAGAGCAGAACTTGGATGATGTTTAGCAACTGTACTTGCTGTTTTCTCTGTAAGAAGCTGGAGCTTACCTCACAATTATGCTCATCTGGCCAGTCAAGAGCAATGCTCCAAACAGCTTTCTGATGTCTATCATCTACTCTTCCACTCTAGATTTTCGTTAGATGTAGCACAGTTTGAGTCTTTGCTGTCTGCCTTCATTTGTCATGTTGCTATTATAAATTACTGCTAACTGGTTTACAAGAAAATTGAAATGTATTTCTTGCAGTTTGGAAACTAGAAGACTGTGACCCATGTGGCAACACGGTGGGCTTAATGCTCAACATGAAGCCCAGGTTATCGTTCAGAGAACATAGTCTTTGGGTTTTTTGTTTGTTTGTTTTTCATGATAGAGGGAGTAAAGAGTGTCTCCCGGGAGTCATTCGTATGAATGCAAATCTCTTTGATGAATCTTTTGTATGTCTCATCACCTGAGCATCCTCAGAAGATTCCAAAGCTCAGAATGACAAGTCTGAGGCCAGGATTTTACCTCTAGTATTGAGGGGAAACACATCATTGAAAGGAACAGAGACTTTAAGAAATGCCACACAATGACAGGCCCAACTTGGGATACACGCAATGAGAGCACACTAAATCCTGACACTATTACTGAGGCCATATTGTGTGTGCGGCCTGGCATGGCTGTCTTTGGAGAGGCTCTACCAGCAAATGACTGAGATAAATTACAGTCATTCATTGGATTGAGGTCAGGGACCAATATGAAAAAGTTAGAGTAAGGACTGAAGGAGCTGAAGGGGATTGCAACCTCAGAGGAAGAACAACAGTGTTAACTAACTCAGACTACTCAGAGCTCCCAAAGACTAAGCCAAAAACCAAGGAGCATACATGGGCTGGTAAGTGGCCCTCAGGTACCTGTGTAGCAGAATATTGCCTTGTTTAGCCTCTGTGGGAGAGGATGCAATTAATTCTGTGGAAACTTGATGCACAAGGAAAGAGAGATGTTGGTGGGAGTGAGGTGGGGAGATATCACCATCTCAGAGGTGGGAGAGTGGAGGATGGTGTAAAGTACTCTAAGAGGGGGTTTACCGGGAAGGGAGGCAAGTTTCAGAATGTAAATGAATAAAATAATTTAATAAAGATTTAAAAAGAACAAGGAAAGACAGACAGAACAAAAGAAAGAAATAAAGAAAGAAAGAAAGAAAGAAAGAAAGAAAGAAAGAATAGTAAAATGTCCTCTCACATCTTAGTGCCATTGGTCCATTGTCTATCCTATTCTGGACACAAACATTTTAATTTTCTCCTAAGACTTATCATGTGCAGTTTGCACCTCTTACCATGTATTTGATCATATAAAGAACTACTTGTGTCTTTTGGGAGCATTGTCTGAGTCAAAATGAGTCCATTCATTGAAATTTTAGGAACTTTGGCAAAATAAGTGAAAAAATTTAATTCACAATTTTTATTATCACAATAGATTCAAAATGGCACATGTTTTACTGAAATCAGATATGTTTTGTCTAATGAATTAAGAAGGAAGGAAAGCCTTCTATCAGGTCTTCTTAAGCAATTCATACAAAAAGAAATGGAGAGGAGCCTGAGGAAAAGAAGGTCCAGCGAAAGGCCCAAAGTGATACCCACTCAAGGGGAGGTCCCAAGAAAGCCCCAACAACCAACAAGCAGCTGAAAGAGTCAGATGCAGATATATACACCCAATCAATGGTCAGAAGCAGCTGACCCCTGTTGTTGAATTAGGAAAGGCTGAAAGAAGCTGAGGAGAAGGGCGATGCTGCAGGAGGACCAGCAGTCTCAGTTAATCTGTGAGATCTCTCAAACACTGGACCACCAAACAGACCTCATATGCCAGCTGATATGAGGACCCCAACACACATACAGTAGAGGACTTCCCGGTCTGTGTTCAGTCAGAAATGATGTATCTAACCCTCAAGAGACTGGAGACCCCAGCGAATTTTGAGGTCAGGTGGGGTGGGGGGTGGGGACATCCATGTGGAGTTAGGGGGTTGGGGAGGAGGTGTGGGGGTGTGGAGCAGTCGGAGGATGGATGGGGGGTGGGAATGGAATACAGAGTGTAAAAAATAAATTAATTAAAAAAAAAGACATGAGGGGTTGGGGAGATGGCTCAGAGGTTAACAGCACTGACTGCTCTTATAGAGGTCCTGAGTTCAATTCTGAGCAACTACATGGTGGCTCACAACCATCTGTAATGGGATCTGATGCTCTCTTCTGGTATGTCTGAAGACAGCTACAGTGTACTCATATAGATACAATAAATATTTTTAAAAAGAGAGAGAGAACTTTTGTTTCTATAAAACAAAGGCTCTCTCAAAATGGCGAAATAGCCACATGCATCCTTCAACACGTTAACCTAAAAACATGGTTCACTTTCCAAATATAAACAAAATGACTGTATTTGTGAACAATCTGTGTTTGAATTTGATCTAGTGGGACAGAAAGAAAATCATACTGTCTGAGCCATTTTCTCCCTCTCAGAATAACACATTGAAACTGCCATCAGACACTACTAGTCAGCATTCCAGGAGAAACTGATGGGCAAAATCTGTCTGTTTCACTGGAATCTTTTCATGAGTTTAATCAATTATCTGTTGAAGTCATTTTATTGAGTCCCTAGGAGATAGAGAAGGTGTCACATCTCAAATGTTACTGAACACGAGCCACAGCTGACTCAAATAATTTGCTATTTTGCTCAACTTTTTCCATTCACTTCAACTATCTGGATTTCTTCTATGCCTTCAGTCTCCCCTCCTCCCAGTCCCTCTCTTACCCACAACAGATGTTATCTAAAATTCTTTCAATCTTTAACATTGACTTCAGTATTATTTTAAACATCAATGCTGATTTAAGCCATATGTATCTGTATAAAGAATTATTTGTAAACTCTTCCTGTCTTGCAGCAATCTAAGGTTGTTTTTCTGTCTTCTCTCTCTCTTCCCCCCCTATATATATATGTGTGTGTGTGTGTGTGTTTGTGTGTGTGTGTTTGTGTGTGTGTGTGTGTGTGTGTGTGTGTGTGTGTGTGTGTGTGTGTGGACATTTTATATCAAGGAAAGAAGACAAGGAATTCCACATTAGGCATAAACTTACAAGACAATTTAGCCACTTTGAAATGCAAATTGGATAAGGCAGAGCAGTACTGACAGGGCTACTGTACTCCTGGCAGAGCCTTTAGCAGGTGCAAATGAGTTCACTTTGTGATAAGAACCTGCACCTGTTGGAGAGCAGAATTCCGAAGTAGCCTGGTAGCAAATCCTAAGATATCTGAAATGAGTAGAACATATTAAATTGCAAAGAGAGATCTGAAATGGTATCTACTCACTGATGTGCATCTTTAATCATGAGTTAAAGTCTGTATAGCCTGAGTAAAAATTTGAGATTCTGCTTATTGATGTCACTTCTCAGGTTTTAGCATGCCAGTTGCTACCTGCACTGTCTGAATATTCTTGTTATAGGTATTCTATATCTGTCTGATTCCACTTTTGTATTATGCAGGGAAATGCTCAATATGATCTGAAGTGAGATTGTACGCATTCCTATAGGTAGGTGTTTGCTAATTATGTTCATCCCTTTTCCATTTTGTCATGTTTTCATCGGTAGCCCAGGTTGTACTATAGCTCAGTGTTCTCTTGCCTCAGATGCTGAGTTGACCCCACCCAGAGATAGTTACAGTATTTTATGGTAATAGTATTAACATTTCTATCACAAAAATTATTCACATATTTTAAATAAAATATTAGAATTCAGTTTATTATATATTTAGAATATTCAATGCTAACCTAGGCACTCAACATCATTTTTTATAGATCTTTTAATTTTTCTGAAGCAGAGAAGCTGTATCCATAATCGGAGATGTTTTATGAAAGTATAAATTTAAGTTCTGAGTTAATATTACTAGGCAGAATGCCTCCTCTTTGACAGTGGCTCAACATGCATACAAAGCTTAACTGACTTTAGACTGTTAAATCAATTAAAATATTTTTATTTGCATGTTCTTTCAGTTCTTTAGTATAGAGGGTGCTAGGAATATTCAGAATCAAAGGGCTGAAGAATAATGAAAAGAAATAGATTTTAGCAATGATGAGAAATCAGTATGCCTATATTGTTGCTATATATAAAAGTTACTGAAGACAAATATTTTCCAAGAGTATTAAGGTTTAATAGAAAAGCTATATTAAATTAAATGAAAATTTATAGTCAAAATACTTAGCCAGATCTTCAAGAATGATGTGAACCAACCTGTTTCCACTGACTTAATATCATGTAGTGCTGGAGTGATGAGGTGCCACCCAAGTACCAGCACTGGAGGTAGGCACTATTATATCTCCAGACAGGGAACAATTTGTTTTATGAGATAGAAATCATTATAGAATGTCAACCAAGTCTATAATGAATAAAACATTATAATTTTGTTTATTGAACCTAAAGTGAGGCAACTCTCAAGTCCATGTTCTGAACACCATATAGACATTGACCACCTCGGTGGTGTTTTGGCAGGTCATAAGTACTATGTTGGGGGCCAGAGGAATAATAGAGAGTCCTAACAAAATCTGGTGAATCTTGAGCTTATAATCTAATGCTATTGTTTTTATGAAATAGAAAATAGAGGTCTAAAGAAATTGAGAGGTACTACTTCTTATAGTCTGTCTCAACTCTTCAACTTTGTAACTTTGGTTTCTAAGGTCTTCTACAGTTATATTGTTTGTTGTATATATTTCCACTCATTGCCTTCCATGTTTTTCTTCTCCTAGAGTTCCCTTTTCTGTTCCAGACAGTTTTACTTCTACTTTTCCATCCTAGATATACACATACTTTTATGTGACAATGCTAAACTTAAGTGATAGCAGATGAGAGATAACACAGGTGTTTACTTTCTAAGACTGGCTGCATTCAGCTGTGTATATATTCTAGCAAACAACAAAATGTCTTTATTATGGCCAGAGAATGGTCTGTTGTGTCCCACTTTCTCTTCACATGCCTCTGTTGCTGGATTCCTGAATTGGTTCCATAAATAACTATTGTAAATACTGCTGCAAGAAACATTGATGTTCAAGTGTCTCTTGATGTCAACTTGGAATCCTATAAACCAGTATCCAAAATAGCATAGCTGGGTCATGCAAAAATGCTTTTTGTAACTTTTAGTAAATGTCCACAGTGATTACCATAGCTAGGACTGTTTGCATAACTACCAGTAGTGCATGCTAGGGTTTCTTTCTTCTACAGCTTCACCATCATTGTTGTTAGAGAGTAGAAAAACAGTCACTTACAAATATATGAGTAGAATTAATAGAACTGGGGAGAAATGAGTGTTGAAGGTAATCAAGCATAGTTTAAAAAGAACAATGGAAGCTCACTTCACTACTTTATAGATCTCAGATCACCAAATTTCTTGATAATACTTTGTCCATATCTTTAATTTTGTATTTCCCAAGTCTAAGTCTCAACAGTGGGGAGATTCCAGGAAATATTCTTTTTGGTGTCACCTGTTCTGAAGACATTCCTATAGATACGGCATGAAAAACTCCCTTTAAGTTAACTTGCCTAAATTGGATAGTCAGAAAGTGTGAAGCTGAGATAAGCTTCCAGCCTAGGCTGCCTTCATGTGGGAAACAGACTACCAAGATTTCTAAATTAAAACTACAATGACGATAGCAAACTTTAATGTCAGGTAGCTACTTTTCCTTCTATCATCTACCTTCCTTTGATTTCTTTCTACCCTGTATTTCCCTTTGCTCTACAAATCAAGGATTCCTCTGGTAGTCTCCCCTAAAACACACCCACTGGGGATACACTTGGGAATAGAAAATGCCCTTCCTTCATGAATTTACATTAAAATGTAGTGAAGACTGTCTCCCACCGTGGAACTGCTAGTATTCACTCTCTAGTAAAATATTGAATTTTTTTCAGTCTCCTTGTTTAAAACTCAATGTTCTGCTAGGCTGAGTAGAGCAACGGACCAGTGCTTCCCATGCCAGCAAAGACCCCCGGAAGTGGAACCCATGGCTGGCGAGGAGAAAGAAACCAGGAAGAACAAGCACTCTGTATTTCATTAGCAGTCACAGGAGTTTTATATATTTTTCTGAGAAAGGCAAAACAGCTCAAACTCAAGAGGATATTAATTCAAATAACAGGATTAAAACTATCTCTTAATTACTTTTTAGGGATGGATGAACTCGGCCATATTTTGAGCTTACGGAATATCTCAAATATTTAATCGCATATCTAAGGTTTCTCAGTGTTTTAAGCTCCCAGACACCTTTGTTCTACAGATATTCCACAATTTATTGCAAATCCAAATCAAAATATTTTAGTTTGATTTATAACTAAGAAAACATTTAAATTTTATGGTTTTTTTTCGTATTAATAGTTGTGGTTTGATTTGAAAGCACGTTTTAAGTGTTCTAGAAGTTTTGTCGGCAGAAAAATATTTATTTTAGGAGAACTGAGACGGCCTTTGCTATATGAAGAACACATTTATTATTGTAGCTTGAGATCACAATTTCAGAATGCCTTACTATGAGTGCTTTGTTTAAATTAGACATAACTTATCAGTCAGAATAATTATAATATGTTCTGTAAATATCTTCTGGTTTTAGGAAAAAACATGAAATAAAGCATTTTATTACATTTTTAATAATTATTCATTTTTTGTTAGTTTTCCTAGCCAAGGCAGGACTACTGTTTCTGAAGAGCATGTATGTTTGACCTAAATTCTGTCTCTATTAAGTTTAATGTAAAAATATTTACATAATCATATTTTAACTTATATGTCTGAACACACACATTTTAATTCTGTAAACACCATAGGACAATGTTGGGGTTTTTTTGTATGACTGAAGATTGCTTGCCATTCACTGCTCAGGCATCTTGCCAATGGTCTTTCTGTACAACCAATACGTTCTAGTCATTGTTCCCTCTACTTTAGGGTTTTGTTTGCAAAATACATTCAGTGGTCAAAATATTTTAATTCTTTTGGTGACAGTAACATTTCTTCTACAGGGGTCACCTCATCTATCAATACAGAGGTCTTTTCTATTGCTGGTGTTATACAGCTTCCAACACTGCTTCGGGAACTTCAGAGGAGCCTACATCTCACAGGCTGTCTAGTAGCACTGTGTCTCATGCTTACTTGTACTTGAAGTATGTTTTCTAGTGTTGTCCTAGTAGTTTATTTCCATTTACAGATGATAGAATGTTTTCACTAAAATCTATATTAATATTAGTGGATAACAAAAATCTTGAATAAATTGAATCAAAGCCATTGAATACATTTTCCTTTTTTTTTTTTTAAGAAAAAGAGAAACTATGGTTTAAATTTTTATTTCATATTCAACCTCCTCAGACAGCATCCTAGCAATGGCAATGGCATTAGAGCACCTTTTCATAGGCACATTGCTAAGTTTTTCTGTGCCACTTGAACATAAGCAGTGCTCAGATCTACTGCAAATGGGCCATGACATAGGTTTTGAAAATCCAATTTTCAAGTGTGTTTACAAGCCCACTAGCAAAAAATTATGTTCTACTAACACTAAGTGACTTTAGCTGATTCGAAGTTCACATGTGTCAGGGCCTATAGAACTAATGGAAGTTGACATAGAACTTATGGCTTCTTAAAGGTATATGTTTCCTATAAACAATCTATTTTATTCAAAAGGGATTTGTTTATAGCTCCTTCCTTATCATGGCTGCATGTGTCTTTTAAGACATTATATTTCAGGGCTCTTTGGTGCTATGATCATGTCGATGTTTTGTTTTGCTCTAATTGCAGATTGAGGATGATATCTAAAGCAAGGAAGGGAGCTTCAAAGCAAAAGATTAGTTCTCCACTGCCTGAGATTAGGGATCCAGGAGGAGGAGCATTGGTGTCCCTGGCACTGTGTGCCAAAGCAGTGAAAACATTCAAAGGTATCTCTGAAGCCCTGGCACACTGTATTAAATATGCATGCATATGCATATATATATATATACATATATATATATATATATATATATGCTACTGTCTTAGCACATTCTTGTGGTAGGCAGTTTTATATTATTTCATTTATGACAGTTCTTTTGTTCTTCTTCTGTACTGTAATTTTGAAGTCTTTTCCAAATTACCATTCAACTCGTGAATTTAAAATATCATCCTATCTTTTTTGCTGATTTTTTAGGAAGGCCACACACTGTTTAAGACAGGTCCAATGAAACCTGGAATTGCCGGAAAAAAGACTAATCTTTGATTGCTATTTGCACTTGGAGGCAACTGTCTCTTTACATCCTTTTTCGCTCACCTTGGTGAGAATTAAAATTGACAGAAACAATTTCTAGGAAGAAAGTAGAAAAATGAACAAAGGAGTTGAAAATACGTACCCACCTCTCTCACATCCCACTTCATGCACTATGTTAGAAGTCAGTTTCTGTTTCGAATAGAGTACACTCATTCAAATTACAAAAATGATATTGTATAAAAATTCTAATTTTAAACAGTAACAAGCAGGAGCTTCTTGCAGTAGTCCATTATATAGAGACCATATGGGAACCAGTTGATTTTCAGAACTGTGGCAACAAGAGGAAGAATGAATGAATGGACACGACATGACTTTTGAAGATCGTGGTATATTAAACAAGAGAAAGACCTTCGTTTGCCTTGGTTGTGTCAATGACATAGTCAGATATGATGCTCTTCATGACTATACAACACAGAGTAGAATCGAAGTCTTTCCTCAAAGCTGTGCAATTAAACCTTCCTTCTGACTTCTGAGTAAGAGATGTTGCTAACTGAAATCATAGCTTGAGTGTGTCTTCTCACCCTCCAGGGTTTTATATCCAGGTGGTTTTTATTTCATTTATTATCATTTGCCAAATGTCACCCCCAACAGATGAAATTTTGTGTGTGTGTGGTTTTTTTTTTTTTCATGTACAATGTATTAAAATTTAGGAACTTTTGCCTACATTTTTGAGGCAAAAATGTTACTTTGTTACTGAAATATAAAAAATAAGTTACACAAACCCCCTTTCTACTAGGGCAATAGTAATTGAATCTTGTAGTTCTCACCTGTCTTTTTTTTTCTGGAACTTACTTCTTATAAATCACAATATGTTAGTTCCTTGAAAATGAAGTGGAGACCAACAACCCTTCAAAATTATTTATTTATTTGTTTGTTTATTCAGGAGAGAGTCTCAAAACCATCAGAACCCATGATCAGGCCTGACGATGGAGAGCTTTGTAAGATGCAAGAACAAGACAGTAGGGAGTGCTGGAAGTGACTGACCATGAAGGATACTTGTTCTATACAGCATGATGCTCTGCACCCCCAAAAGCTTCAGAGAACCCTCTCAAAAGGAATTTCTAACTTTTATAGGTTTTCAGGGAGTGGTGAGAATTTCCATACCTCATTATTTCATCTGGCTGATATTATGTGACAAGCAGAATAGAGGAGTCAGGTACTGCCTGTGACTACAAGGCTGTCTTTCAGTTGTAACAGGGAGGAACTGGGCTCTCATACACCCTGTTCTCCACCAATCCTGTGTGTTAGAACTGTCGCAAGAGATGCTATCAGCCACAGTCAAGTATTTACTCTCTCAGAAATTTTACATATCATATACTTTCTGTATGTTATCATCACCTACTACAATTAATATATCACAGAGAATGTATAAAAATCACTAAATATCTAATTCTAAAGTAATTATAATCCAAAGCACTTGATGCATTTCTAGCTCAACTATATATCCATGGAAATATTTTAATGTATCAGGATAAATATGTAATTTTGGTAGGTCTTTCAAATCAATTTAGAATATCTTTAACCTTTGTTCCTAGTCTCCCTGTTCAAATAAACAGATTAATAATCTAAAAACTAATGTTCCTGTGTTATATGCTCTGAGTAGAATATTTTCTTCTGTTTGTATTTATAAAAGAATTGGGTAAAATAAATATTTATGAAGAGAAATAATTATCTTATTACTATTTTAATGAAAGATACTTTCTACTTCTCTCTTACAGACACGATATTGAGCTCTATAAAATACTTTAGGAAATACATCGTTACCAGTTTTTCCCCTGAGGTGTTCTTTCAGTTGTCAGTTACCTCCGCCAAGGTGTTCTAGGGATGATTTACAGTGAATCATAGCAGCACTTTGCCTAAATGTTTTAAACCATTCAGTAGGAATACAGGGTAAATTTGGGTTACGCTTTTTCATTTGTTAGTTCCCCTGCACAGTCATTTCAACAACTTAGCTTTAGCATTTACCAGCGGCTTCCAGCTGCAGTGGGAAATTCAATGGCCTCATTATTGTGCCTGAACTGAACTGTGTCAGGCTGAAGAGTCTGAGCCAGAGGCAGATTGGGGCCTTCCGGTTCATCTGCACTTTGAGCTGGTTCAGCAGAGGCCTTGGAGTCAGGAAGGATAGCATCAGCTCTTACGGGAGGAGGCTTGGGCGCTGCTGTAAATCCTAAACGAATAGCAATTTTTGCCCTTTGAGGCGCACAGAAAGCTTTTGAACTCCGGTTGGATTCCAGGATCACAGAGATCAGCTTGACTCCTGGAAGCAGGATGTGTTCTTTCAGAGGCAGCGGCTCTGGCAGGCAAAGAGGATTGTCAGAGCCTATTTTCCTTTTAGCAGCAGGAGTAAGTACTGTAAAGAAACAGGGCTCAGGGAGGCTGCCGGATGCATAAACAGTATGTAATCCACCGAATGTGCTGGGAATTAGAGAATAAGGGATCAACCACACAATTCCGCTGCTACTATGTTCTGTGGGGGACACCTCTACACGGAACAGACTAGTACTGCTTGTAGAAAGGCCCCCCTTTTTTAAAAATGAGAAATCCCATGCTTACTGAACTTCTCCCATCAATTTAATCTGCATACTTTACCTTCCTCAAAGTATTAAGATGCTGTCATAAAAATTTAAACGGATAAGCCTTTCTTTAAGAGTACTAAATCATGCCACTAGTTAAATTTATTAAACTATTTAGAAATCGAGAGAAAGTGGAGATTGTGGATTAATAGCTTGAATCAGTCCAACCATGCAAAGGAGCCAAGGGCAAAGCTGGGCGTGGTGAGGATAATAGTGTTTTGGACACAAGAGAGAAGAAGGACATAAACCAGAAAAAAAAAAAAAAATGGCTGCTATGTGAACTAGGAAACATTTTCCCGGTGATTTGTATGATAGCAGGGTCTGACACTTTTGAATAGAATTGAAAACGTTCGACTAGGGATAAATAAAAGAGCCTGCCATCAATCATTGGATATTTATGCTAAGGAGTGTTTTCTTCTTTCTTTGTCATTTGTTTAATGGCCCACACAGCATGGCTCCTGAAGGCTATGGCTCCAAGCCCTGGAGGCACAAGCCCAGAGTCCAGCACATGCTCTCCCCATGCTAATTCATCAACACTATTCAGAAGAAGAAAGCTGAATTCAGGAAGCAGCCAGAGAAAGGACCAGGGCTTGGCCAGACACCTCACTTGCAGCTGTGCTTCTGTTTCGGGGAGAGCTCTCATTTGCCTTCCTTCCAGCAGCATTTCAGGAGAGCAAGAGTTGGCAAAGATTTCCATGTGGCTTTCTTCCTGTGGAGGAAGAGAAATGGCAGGAACTCCATTAGTACATTTTTAAATTACCCTCTTATTTCCTATTGAAAGGCACAGATTTCAGACTATTTCGCGGGATAATAAAATAATGAGCAGTGATTAGTTTAACCTCCTGCGGGGGAAATACTTCTTAGTATGGTGTCATTTGTCGCACAATTGTGTCACTTAGGGAGAAAGGTGCTTTTACTTGTGGCTGTGGTTATGATTTTCCATTCCCATAGATTTCAAAACACAGAGGTTTGTACTGAGGAAACGCTGCTGCCACATAGGCTCAGAGGCAAAGGAAATAGCTGTTAAAAGCTTTGAGTTTATTAGTGAATTTTGACAATTTAAAGTCTCCCTGTTTCCTCCAATAATTGAAAACGTGAGTTCCGCACCATTGTTACTCCCTGAGTGATGAATTAGAACTGGGTCTGAATAGACAGCATGTTTGACATTGCCAACCCCAAGGAAATCTACATAGATAGGTAGATTCCAGAAGAAGCTCAACTCTGGGGCCAGCTGCTAGCTTCCTAGAGACTTGATTAACTCAAGGGTTCTCATGGCCAGGAAAAGGAGGATAACAGACAAGTCCTTCAGCTTTCCTTCCATGGGTTCCAGAAAAGTACCTGTGTGAATTGTCCTACCATGTGGTTGAATCATGGAATACAGAATTATGATTGCTGTGGAAAGGAACCTAAGAATTAGCATTCCAGGTAGGGCCCATAAGTCTACATTCTATGTTAATTAATAAAAAATGAGCTAATAATCCCATATTAGACATCTTTTTCTTATTAATCTGAATAAAAACCCCTGAAAGGAGGCACTGTCAGGCCCTGAGCTAAAACTCTTGAAAAGAAACAATGTCTACGAGACTCATTGGCTGATTAGAATTTCAGTACTTTAGAAAGATTGGAATGTTTCAGGTATAGATGCTGATTATCATATTTTAGGTTGGTTCTGGCCCTCAGAAACAGCCATTTCCTTACCCACTACTACATCTCTGAGTTAGAACTAACACCTCCTAACTAAATAGAAACCCTTTCAAACTTACTAATTTCGCAGACCACTAGTGATCACCAACCAAAAATTCAATAATGTCACCAGTTAGCATTTTGAGCCTATAGAATAAATGATCCTATTTTGTTAGCCTGCCTCTCTGATGTATCCACGAATATATCTTAAGTTTGCCTTGATTTATGACTTTCTGTGTTGTATATAACTAAAAAAAAAAAAAAGAAAAACAAAAAAACAAAAAAACAAACAAACAAAAAAAAACACTTCATGAAACTGCTTTAAGTTGGCAAGTAGAATTTACAGTAACCTATATCTGTATCCCTGGGCCATGGTGATGCAAAATGTCTCCAGAATAAACTATAGCTTATTCCCTTTAAGATAACAGCTGTGGCTTTTAGAACAACACTAGGTACCTAATTTTAAAAGCAATCATTTAACTTTTGCTCAATCAACATTTACTGAGTATGTTGAGTATCAAATATTTGTTATGGGCTATGAGACATATTAAAAGTATCTACCAAGATAGAACACACTTTTTAAAATAATGAGATATAATTTCTATGCAGTAAACATCAAGAAAATGCTATTAATTTCTGCTAGTTTAATTTTAGAATGTTTCGACGAAGGAATTGATACTTAAGATAAACCTGGAATAGTGATCAGAATTTCCATACATAGAATTTATGAACAAAAATCTTAGTTACTAAAACTGACATTTTAGTCTAGAAATGCTAAACAAATAATCGCAGAAATATTGTGACAATCATAAGATTGAGCTGTCCAATCAATATATTGAAGTGACATCAGGATTAGAGTACAGAACACCTACTAGCTCACATGCACTTTGAGACAACACCTCCAAAGGCCGACTGTGGTTATCGATCCAGAATAACCTTTTATTTTTTATTTTTTTTTTTTTTATTTTTTTTATTACATATTTTCCTCAATTACATTTCCAATGCTATCCCAAAAGTCCCCCATACCCTCCCCCCCACTTCCCTACCCACTCATTCCCATTTTTTTTTTTTTTTTGGCCCTGGCGTTCCCCTGTACTGGGGCATATACAGTTTGCGTGTCTAATGGGCCTCTCTTTCCAGTGATGGTTGACTAGGCCATCTTTAGATACATATGCAGCTAGAGTCAAGACCTCCGGGGCACTGGTTAGTTCATAATGTTGTTCCACCTATAAGGTTGCAGATCCCTTTAGCTCCTTGGGTACTTTCTCTAGCTCCTCCATTGGGAGCCCTGTGATCCATTCAATAGCTGACTGTGAGCATCCACTTCTGTGTTTGCTAGGCCCCGGCATAGTCTCACAAGAGACAGCTACATCTGGGTCCTTTCGATAAAATCTTGCTAGTGTATGCAATGGTGTCAGCGTTTGGAAGCTCATTATGGGATGGATCCCTGGATATGGCAGTCTCTACATGGTCCATCCTTTCGTCTCAGCTCCAAACTTTGTCTCCGTAACTCCTTCCATGGGTGATTTGTTCCCAATTCTAAGGAGGGGCATAGTGTCCACACTTCAGTCTTCATTCTTCTTGAGTTTCATGTGTTTAGCAAATTGTATCTTATATCTTTGTGTTCATTTCAAAAGGAGCATTCTTAGGTGTTTATGAACAACTTTAAAATAGGATTTTAGGGAGGACTTTGCAGATAGTGCATAGGAAACACAGAACTACTGTTGTAGATAGCTAACAAATGGTAACTGATTTAGTACTACTATTGTTATGATGCTTAGTTTGGTGGTCAACTTGACTGGGTTTAGAATCAGCATAGACATCAATTTCTAGGCACCTTTATGAGGGATTTACTCATAGACCAGTTAATTTATGTAAGACTACCTATTCTAAATGTGGGTGGTGACAATCTTTGGACTGAGACCTCAGGTTGAAGAAAAGGAGTTGAGCATAAGTTCTCTATCTCTGCTTCTGGACAATCTGTGTACTGTGATCAGTTGCCTCATGTTAGTATATCTATGCCAGTCCTGCCATTTAGTACTGTATGCTGAAACTGTGTTCAAAATAAACACTTTCCTTTCAGAAGTTGCTCTTGCCAGGTATTTCATAAGAGCAATAAGACAAGTAAATACTGCAACTACGCAATAACTATGATAAAAAAAATCTATGATACATCTGGAATCATACTTAGTTATTGTGATGGCTAATTCTCATTGTCAACTTTACTGACATAGAATCATCTGGGAGATATTCTTGAGGGTTTCCCTAATGGGGTTTCCAGGGGATTTAACTGCTTAGGGAATACTCACTCTGTATGAGGACAGTGCCATCCCTAGGAATGGAGTGCTAGACCAAACACAAAGGGAGAAGGGGTAAAATGAGTAGAGGACCAGTACTTAGCTCCCTCTGCTTCACCTGTGGATGCATTGGCCAAGTGACCAGCGAGCCCATGCTCCTGCTGCTGTGATAGACTGTACCCTCAGACTGGGAACAAACCCTGATCCCTTTCTTCCTTAAATTGCTTTTCCCAGATATTTTCGTCAAGGTAATACATCAAATAACTAGCACAGTTTCTATGCAAAGAATTGAATCAGAATTTGGAGTAAAGTTTCCAAAACTTTTCCAACAAAGTGCAATTTTACTGTTCCAATAAGTAGAAAGCAGAGGATATTAAAATCATTAAAACAGTCAATGAATAATTTATCATCACTAAGTGTTATATGAAGAAGCTGTAAATAATTTGTTGAGCAGCATCTGCCACATCATCTGGCAACCTAAGAGGTGTACACTTGACAACTTCTTTAGTAACCATCTCTAATAAAGGCTCCTGTTCTCTTTGCCTCCGACTCTTCATTCTGAGTCTTGATGTAAACTATCCCCTAAAGAAAAATTTTCTCTTTCATCCTGAGTTCTGATACAACCTCTCAGCTATTATTATGTCCCCATACCTAAAATCAATTTATTTATGCTGTGTTCTAGAATTAAACTAAATGTCATTCTATTTGTGCTCAAATAAGCCAGTATTTTAAGCAAGAGATGGTTTTATGCCTACACAATATTTTGATAAAAGGTTATAATTAGTAACTGTAAGTCAAAAATGTATTTATCTACCTAATTAATTTTCCTCTTTACTAATTCTTACATATTAAACATGCTGCCCAACCCCCCCAGTTAGATGATAAATTCACTAGGCTAGTGGATGATCATGCATTGATGGATTCAGTTTGAACAGACTGCTGGATGCAAGGGAACTTAGGGAGGCAGGGCCTGATTGGAGGGAGCAGATGAGTTGGAAGATGTTCTTGGAAGCTGTGTTAGGCTGACTCCACTCTGTTGCTGCTTCACTCTGTGTCCTGTCAAACATACTGTGAACGGTTCTCCTGTGTAACTCCTGATATAATGGACTGATTGATAGATACTGTGGGCTGAATTAAATTCTTTTTCCCATGAGTTACTTCTCTCAGACATTTGGTTACAAAGATGATAAAACAGAGTAATACATAGTTACTGTGAAGGAGACTGAAAGTACATTTCAAATCTGATGTTCTTTGTAAACTCAGGACAGAGAGTATATAGGAAATTTTACTGAAAAGAAGTGGAAGAAAATTTTAGAATAATTATATTTGATTAACTATTGGATTATAAGGAGCCAATGCAATACTGTCAGGCAAATTTAAAGAAATGGTAAGTAACTGAGGTACCCAAATTTGTAAGATCATTAAACCAAAAGTAATCCTATTTGTGTCCAAAATGTAAGTCAAGGTGTTAAGAAATGTTGAGCTAAGATCTTGCAGCAAATTCTCTAGTAGTGCTTTTCTGTGACAGCGAAGCATGGGAGTAGTTTGCTACAGGAGGATGCCTGGCTGAGAGAAGAACTGCAGAGCTCTTCAGTCTTCATAGCACATAAGCCCACAGTTGAACTAGACTGAGATATTGATACATTCACAAGATGGGAGATTCTGAACGTTGTAATGATAGGAGCATAGCAATGAAACTGATGGAAAGAGAACTGTGTTTGGGAACATAGGGGAACTTTTGAGCTAGAAAGACAACAGAAAGTGAAGGTCAATAGGGAAAGTCAGCATCAGTCAGGGGGAAGGGCCATAAATATCAATATGAATCACAATGATTTTATAATAATTTATTAGTAATTAGTCTTAATCTGTGAAGAAGTTATTTCCCGTCATATTCCAGAGTCTGTGATTTTCTTTTTGTTTTTTTTTTTTATTTTGTTTTTTTAATTAGGTATTTATTTCATTTACATTTTCAATGCTATCCCAAAAGTCACCCACATGTTCCCCCACCTACTCCCCCACCCACCCACTCCCACTTCTTGGCCCTGGTGTTCCCCTGTACTGAAGCAGATAAAGTTTGCATGATGAATGGGCCTCTCTTTCCACTGATGTCCGACTAGGCCATCTTCTGATTCATATGCAGCTAGAGTCAAGAGCTCTGTGGTACTGGTTAGTTCATATTGTTGTTCCACCTATAGGGTTGCAGACCCCTTTAGCTCCTTGGGTACTTTCTCTAGCTCCTCCTTTGGGGGCCCTGTGATCCATCCAATAGCTGACTGTGAGCATCCACTTCTGTGTTTGCTAGGCCCCGGCATAGTCTCACAAGAGACAGCTCTATCTGGGTCCTTTCAGCAAAATCTTGCTAGTGTATGCAAAGGTGTCAGCGTTTGGAGGCTGATTATGGGATGGATCCTCGGATATGGCAGTCTCTATATGGTCCATCCTTTCGTCTCAGATCCAAACTGTGTCTCTGTAACTCCTTCCATGGGTGTTTTGTTCTCAATTCTAAGAAGGGGCAAAGTGTCCACACTTTGGTCTTCATTCTTCTTGAGTTTCATGTGTTTAGCAAATTGTATCTTATATCTTGGGTATTCTAAGTTTCTGGGCTAATATCCACTTATCAGTGAGTACATATTGTATGAGTTCCTTTGTGAATGTGTTACCTCACTCAGGATGATGCCCTCCAGGTCCATCCATTTGCCTAGGAATTTCATAAATTCATTCTTTTTAATAGCTGAGTAGTACTCCATTGTGTAAATGTACCACATTTTCTGTATCCATTCCTCTGTTGAGGGGCATCTGGGTTCTTTCCAGCTTCTGGCTATTATAAATGAGGCTGCTATGAACATAGTGGAGCATGTGTCCTTCTTACCGGTTGGGGCATCTTCTGGATATATGCTCAGGAGAGGTATTGCAGGATCCTCCGGTAGTACTATGTTCAATTTTCTGAGGAACCGCCAGACTGATTTCCAAAGTGGTTGTACAAGCTTGTAATCCCACCATCAATGGAGGAGTGTTCCTCTTTCTCTACATCCTCGCCAGCATCTGCTGTATATGAGTACATTGTCACTGTCTTCAGACACACCAGAAGAGGCCATTGGATTCCATTGCAAATGGTTGTGATCCACCTTGTGGTTGCTGGCAATTGAACTCAGGGTCTCTGAAAGATCAGTCCGTGCTTATTTAATCTCTGAGCTGTCTCTCCAGCCCCAAGTCTGTGATGTTTTAGTGTGCCCTTATACCAGTAATGATCCAGTTAGCTTTAGGTCTTTAGTCAAAGTCTGCCTTTGTCAGTATTACTCTGAGAATTCCACCTTTTGGACTGGGCCACTTCTGTTTTATTTGTTCTTATAGCCTGCGGATGATCATTGTAGATGAATTAGATGACATTCATCCTCTTCACACAAAGTAATGTGATAAATACTCTCACAAACAAACAAACAAACAAAGATGTGTATTGATTAATAGAATCATAAAAAGCAAAAGAATTGCAATAAGTATTATTTTTCAGGCAAGATTCTAGGTAAGCATGGACTTAACTCAGGATATCATCACTACTTTTAAAAAGCCTTAACATTATCCTAATAGTTCTGATTGTTGAAGTACTCATTTGGTATTCTTTTGCTATGATAAAATACTCTGACTGAAATCAATCTGAGAAGGAATAGATTTATTTGACTTACATTCCTAGGCCACAATATAACATTGAGTGACATCCAATTAGGAGTCTCAGCAGGAACTCTGAGGAAAATCAAGGAAGGATGTTGCTTGCTGGCTTGCTCTCTGGATAACTCACTAGCTCATTCTTAGCTAACCTTCTTATATAGCTCAGAAGTGCTTGCATAGGGGTGGTGCCACCCACAGTGGCTCTTCCTATATCAAAATCAACAATCAAGAAGACATGTTCACAGACCAATCTAATTAAACACTCCCTCAGATTTGCTTCCTCCTCCTCCTCCTCCTCTTCCTCCTCTTCCTCCTCCTTCTTTTCTTGTCTTTTCAAGACAGGGTTTCTTTGTGTATCCTTGGCTGTCCTGGAACTCACTCTGTAGACCAGGCTGTCCTTGAACTCAGAAATCCACCTGCCTCTGCCTCCCAAGAGCTGGGATCAAAGGCGTGCACCACCACTGCCCGGCTTGCTTCCTACTTCTAGATTTTATCACAGTTGCAGTAACAACCAAATAGCACAGTGGGCAAATATTAGTATTCCCATTTTATCTGTAAAGACAGAGAAAGAATATTATTTCTGATGAGCATGTAGTATTCTTTACAATTTCCATTTCAGTCTTAGACATTTTGTGTTTATGCTAGATATCTATACCATATTTCTTGACTATGAAATAGTCAAATGATATAAATAAACTTTTGCATTTTTTCCCAGAAAATTGCTTATATGCATATAGGCATATCCCTGGATATAAGCAATATTCATTTTATTGGTTTTACTTGTTTTATGCTATATGTACTTTTTCATAAAATATTTTGATATGTATACTTTTAATTTCAAAGGTTATATGAAGTTGGTAACAGTAAAGTTGAACTACTGAGCATTTTTCAGACAAAATATGTGGTCTGAAAGCTAAGGAAATTAGTTTGTTAATCTCTACAGAAAAGATGTTAGATTCTTTTTAGGTAACCTTATTTACCTCCTTTTTAGCCCAAGGTGCATTGATTGTGTTCCCTTATGAAAAGGGTGATGGGAAAGTCCAGACTTAAAGCTTACTCAAGAAGCAGTTGAGCAGTCCAGCCATGCAGGCCAATAAATCATTGTGGCCCTTTTTAAAATTTTCCTTTGTGTACAGCAATGGGCAGAACCCACTGACTTTTATCTCTGTCCCTTTCTGACATAGCAAAGACACAGTTTTCAGCTAGTGCTACTGCAAAGATGCTTCTAAAGCAGGAATCCAAAAGTGGGCAGTGGCTTTTCAGTCACAAATATTAGAGGCTTAGGCTCCATCTGTCTCTTAAATGTCTTCAATAACATAAGAACACATGTTTATCTGTGCACATCGCAAGAAGTCTCTTTAGCAAGGGGACATCTTGCTAAAGCCTTGCCTGCTTGCTGATGACAGCTCCATCCTTGTTAGTTTTTTGAAGTTTTCTTATGTTTAGTGGTGTGTTCAGTTGGTATGTGTGCTTAGATTTCTGTAAGTGTGGTTTTCATTGTATAGCGACAGGTCTACATGCTCTCTGTTTTAGAAATCTCTGGGAAGAAACACAATAGCAGTTTTACCTCCAGATATGGTACTAGCTAAGACTTCATTCAGGTAGACAAACTATGTTGATACCCAAACTGATATACATGCAAACTGCCTGAGTATCTGAAGGAGACACTGGGTAACATTCAGTTTGCATTTAACTGCCATGAGGTTTATGAAATACTTCTCAGTTACATACAACAACAATAACAACAACAACAACAACAACAAAACAGCACCAACAACAAAAATTACCACAACAAAACACAGAGCCAATCCTCTGTTAACCCATTGTTACCCTGTCTTCCATCATCAATAGCCCTAAATACAGCATCCATTGACACTGCTGTCTAATTATTCTTTGCTTCTGTTTTATAGACCTCTAAGATGACAACTCAACCTTGATAATATGGTGATCCTTAGTCATATTTTATATGCTCTTTCCAGTCTCCAAGTATTAAGCATTTTCACCTCATTTATAATTGATATTCATGTTTAACTTACCAATTTGAAAATACCTCTCCTATTTTACTTTATTAGCTTTTAAGCAAATGTTCACCAAATCTCCTCCGCATTTTGTTAAAAATAAATGCTATATATCCACTGACAAAACCTGCAGTGTTAGGTGCCCAATAAAGTACTCCATGACTAAAATGACAATTGATGTTTTAGCATTATGCTGACATGTGAAGACTTGCCAGCAAAGGTATGAATCACTGGGTTTTCATTTCTTTAATTCCATATTAATTGGTACTTGAGGCAATAAGCCATAGCACATAACTCTGGCCTCAGATAAGCTTTAATGAGAGCCCGGCCTTTGCTTCGATACTTCTGTGAGAGTGAGAGAGTTCAAGATAACACTTTGAAGCTCAAATTTATGAGATAAATGTTCTTAGCATTTCCTTATCTTGCCCTGAGCTGATTATTGAGGATATTTTGGGATTTATAATTGAGATTTGGAAGAAAATTATATTCTATTATGTCCAGTTCAGGGGAATTTTAATAGCACAGGATAATGTCTTACGTTCATTATCTTACACCTGGAAAGTGATCAAGGTTCAAAGCTCAGCAAAGTCTTGGAACTTTCCTCAAAGTATGATCTGAAAGCCCTTACAGGCCACAGGGATGGGCTTTTACTGTAGTATCATAAAATGTTTACAAGGAATCTATTCTTAATCATTTCATTTGATTTGGACAGGATACAGACAATTCAAGAAGTTCCTGCCCTTCTGATTCTCCTATATCACCCTCCGGAGCTCTGGCTGGGATTACAAGCTGGGTTTATAGAGCTGGGTATTAAACTCAGGGTGTCATGCACATTAGGCAAGCACTCAACCAACTGAGCTACATCCAAGGAAGAGGTCACTTCTATTCTTTTTCATACTTCAAACTAATAGTTTTGATTAATGCATATTAATATTAAGATTTCATCACTTGTGTTTAAACTCCCTCAAGATTAAAATTTGGCTTATGCCCTTATCTTATGTCCTTAAATTAGAAAGAAATGTGTATTAAGTGAACAACAACAACAAAAAGAAGTGGTAGGCACATGAGAAGAGAATGTCAGGAGAATAAAAGTTGTCTGCAGTTTTTGAGATGAGACCAAATGTTAGCTTATGAGTTGAAGATAGGGTGGGAAAGAGATTGTCAATGAAACAACAAAGGAGCAGTATGCTCAGGGAATTTCTAAATCTCTGGTTTTAGAATCACTGATCAAGTAAAACTTCAGAATCAGAAATGGGCCTTATACTGGTGCTTTATGAAATTATTAATGGTATACTTACGCCTCTGCTCATTACACTCACACACATGCTCGCATGTACTTGCACACTTGTACTTGTGTGTGTGTGCATGCGTGCACTCGCGCACACGTATGCACACACACAACACCCACAACAAACACACACACATAGAGTTGTAATTTGATAGAACTCTATGAATGTTCTCCTTAAAATGAAGCTTGTCAATCACTCCGCCTTATTCTATACAATAAATAAATATCTCAACTAATCCAGGCTATTTTGATTTCAGTGAATGACAACTAGTTTTCTCCATTATAGCAACTTATGTGGAAAATAAATCTAGAAAATTAATCTTCTTTCATTAAAGAAAAAAATGAATGAATAAATATGAAAGCAGTAGGAACATGAAGAAATTATCACTACAGAAAAGAGCACAAGTTATGTCAGTACTTTAGTTTGTAAATGTTAGTTTCAAATTAAAAAAAATGTTATGGTTGTTGATTTAGACATTAAACTCAAGAACTTTGTATAACACTGGCATACTGACTCAACTACAAGAAGCTTTCTATGGACATACAAATGCATAGTTTGATTTGCTGCACCAGCTTGCAACATAATAAAAAATATATCCAACAAAAGGGATTTTGGAAAATGAAAAGTAACTCTATATACATATTTGAAAACATTGGATATCATTACATTTATTCAAATATGAAGTAGCAAATTTCATAAATCAAGATGGGATATAATATTCAATGATATATATGGAGTCCTCATTATGTTCCAGAGAAAGTTCTGAGAATTTTAAATGTATTAAATTTAACTTTTATCTATGTCTATATGATAAGTGTTATTATTTACTTTTTATAAAAAGAAGAATCTGTATGTCAGGGGAGTCAGCACATTTGCTTGAAGTTATGTTGCCAATAATTAGTAACGTTTGTCTTGAGTTCCTGTCCTTTGAGCAGATGGACCATCATTTAAATTGCTACTAATCTTCCCTGTAGAAACAATTACTTCAGCCTTGGGAGAAGGTTCAGTACACAAAGCACTTGCCATCGAAGCATGAGGATCTACTTGAGTTAGCTTTTAGAGGTAAAAGCTTAAAAGCTTAGTTTGGCACTGCATATCTGCTTCTCTATTTCTGCTAAGGCAAGGTGAGAAGCAGAGAGGAGACTTTTCGTGGGCTCATAGACAAGCTAGCCTAGTACCGACAGGAGAGAACAGCAAAGAAACCTTGTCTGGAAGATTTAGTGTGAGACATTAAACAACTGACTCATAAGATTGTCCACACATGTGCCTTGGCAAGAGTACATCCATTCAAAAATATTAGAATGCACACACATGTACACATACTCCACCTCACACAGGAAAATAAAATGTATTTATGTATCGGTTAATTGCTAACTGTTGAATGAACAGATTCAAATTGGTAGGGGTTTTGTTATTATGATGATGGTTGATATGACAAATGAATATAAAACCTTAGTTAAGTATCTAACATACATTATAAAATACACTTTTGCGTATATATGAAAACAAAAATACACCCAATATATTATATCTCATAATACGTGAAATGTTTTTATTTATGATATAACTTTACAGTTTTCATTTCTATATGTATAATGTGACTGTGCAGAAAGATTATCTTTTATCTCAAAAATACTTTGAGATTGCAAGTGAAAATTAAGGAGATTAGGTTAAAAAATATTCCTTGTAATTAATGTCTTCTAAAGATGTACTGAATGTTATTCTCTGCCTAACTATATTTGAAAATATGCAATAAAAACTAAGATTTAGATCAAAGAGACTAAATTTATGTAGTTTATTTGAATTTCTTACATCATATCAGCTCTGAGAATATGTTATTCTTATAGTATGTTGTGAAATAAGTTTAAGGCCAGGAAATTGAAATTACTCCTTTTTGTGTGTTAATCTTGTGATAATGTAAACATTATTTCTCAATCAAAATCATGATTTACCCCTCTCAGTAAAGCTCCTAACTCTGACTTTGACCTGTGGAGACAATTTGGGAGACCCCAGGGAGACAATTTGAAGAGAGTTCCTTCCTAACTTAGCCTACTATTGTGCTAATGTGATTTATCCTACATTGATACTATGATAGCACATATGTACAATGTGATTTCAGTATTGAAGCTGAGAGCTGGCAAACTTTAGCTTGTATTAAATGGAGCAGTATATTTGTGAGCTAAACCTCCCCTTTATTCCCTCTGTTTCCTTTGTGTATATGATATGTAATTTAAAACAATACATATTTCCTGTAGTGTATATCCAAAGAAAATCATGGGCAGAGTGAAAAGATGGGAAGAATATGATGTGTCAATCAGTAAAGCATGCTGAAATTCAGCTTACAGAGCAAAAATTAAATGACTAAAAATATCTAGTCAACAGTAATATTTTCGAGGACCAGCTGTGCACTGTGGCAGGATTTGTCTTCATCTGCAGGAGAGCTTCTATAGCTTTTCAGCCCTGGTGGATAAAGGATACACCCAGGAGTCAGGAAAGATGTTGCCAGTGCCCATTTTGGCACCTGGGGGAGGAATGACATGAAGAATATGTGTACATTTCAATAGAATGTTGTTATCTATCAGCCCACCACTCATGAAGAAATTATAAATGAAACACTGATGTTTATTTGGAAAAGCTGAATACCTCCATTTATTGTAGATATCCATTTTGGAGCCAGTTTCTCATATAATATAAGTTATATAATTCCTTTGTGTGGCTCAGTGTTTTCATTAATAAAGGTATCTAAGTTTTATAGCTGTAGATATATTAATTGTCATAATTCATGTAAGGAACTTTTGATATTACTCTCAATACATTTAACTGTTAGTAATATCATATATAAATTATGATAAATGGCCCCACATAGATATTTCATTACCTAGTGGAAATTGCCATACTGTCTCTTGTTAGATTATTTTCTACTTGATATAAAGTAAAGCAATTCCCTTAAATTAATGATTTGGGCAGAATATAAAAGAGAGTTACAACATATATAATTTAATTTTAGGATTATCTACAATATCTCGTTTCTCTGAGAAAGGCATGGAAGTTCTCTTATTTCGTTGGAATTCATATCAATAAAACCAGATTATTACCTAATTTTTCAATCAAATACAAGAGTTAGGAAATCCTGCATTCTCAAAGAATTCCAGCCACCATTACTCATTTTGTGGAAGCACAGCACTAGGAAATACTGGCAAAATTCACAGTCTAGAGGATCAGACTCCCCAACAACATTAAACCAAATCATAGGACCATGGGAAGCCCTCCCTCTGTGCATCTTAGATCTGTATAACAAAGTCTTATTTTCTGCAAGTCCTTTTTACACTATGTGCTATGTGAATGTTTCAGCAAATGGTTTCCAGGAAAGTAGAAAGACTGAAAAGATTGAACACTTTCTAATCCAGTTTCAGGACACTATAACCCATATACTCAAATCAAGTAATAGAATTAAAAGAATGAAAAAATTATATGTATATATCTTGGCCATAAAATCAAAAGTTTGCAGCAAACAATAGGAAAGTGAATCCAACATGTCAAATAATATTATAAACTATGGGAGGCTGTCATTTGTGTCAAGTATGGAGGATGGTTCAAGTTTTTAGAACCAATTAGAGCAGAATATTTCATCCAGTTAAAGAAAAATAATCACATGGTCAACCAGTCACAGTAGAAACTCGTCAGAAAAACCCAATCATTACCTATTACAAAGAAGATACATAGACAATTAGAAACAGAAGCAACTTCTTCAATTTAATGAAGAACATGTATAAAAATCACAAAGCTAATATCATTTCTAATGGTATTTCATGAAAATATTCAGGAAAAGAAGGTTTTTCTCAAATAACAAGGCTCATATTACAAGGTTAATATACTGAAAGCATTGTTTGGGTATAGGAATAATAAAAATTTGTAACTTTAAGCTATGAATATTACTACTTATAATACCTAAATAAAGTATCACCATGTAGATACAATAAGATGTATATACTATTTAAATGGAAAAAAAACTATAAAATCACAATCAAGGAAATAGATAACTATATTCTAGACATGAATAGTTATTATTGTCAAGATACAAATTATCATTAAGTTAGTCTATAGATTCAGTGTGAACTCACCATAATCTCAGCAATAATCTGGTGAGTATTGACAAACTGAAACTAAAATATATTTGATGGATCAAAATATCAAGAATTATGTTAATTCTGAATTTTATAAAGGTCACAAACTGAGCCCAACTGAATTCCATGTTTTGTTATAATATTACTGACATATGTGGGAGAAGATATCTACAAAATGGCTTATTAACATTTTTATTTTTCTTTGTATGGGTGTTTACTTACATGTACGATTGATTCTGTGCCACTTGTGTGTCTGGTGTCCTAGAAGACCAGCAGAGGCCCTCAGATTCTCTGGACCTGGAGCTATGAATGTGTGTGACCTGCTATGTGAGTGCTTGGCACCAAACTCAGGTCCTCTTCCCTGATGAGTTCCAGAACCCAAGCTGCAAGACAGACAGACAGACACACAATATTTAAGTAATAATTATTTTAAAAATATACACCACTTTCTCTTTCTTTAATGTTTGTAAAGTTTCAAACAGCATGTCCTCCTCACATTCATCTTCTAACTCCTCCCACATACCCCCTCCCCAAACAACCAACTGTTTTACTCCAAACATTCCTATATTTATGGTACTAGTATTTGAACAGAGTATTTCTTTATACTGCTTTGGTTCTCCCACTTTTATGTCAATAACATGCTATTTCAATTTAATACTAGAAATTTATTTCAATATCTACCCCCAAAATATTTACAATTCATCCATTCATGGTCACCATGAAACTCCTTACTCCTTTTATTCACTGTACAAAGGACGTGACATGGTTCCGAAAAGGCATGATCACTCAAATTTATAATTAGAAGTTATGAAGTCTATAAAGAAACCATATTATTGTAGAGTGACATGCACGTATTGAAAAAGAATCTACACATGCTAATCATGAAAGTCTTTATGATAAAAGTGTAATTCAAACAGTGCCAAGGGGATTTGGAGTTACTGTAGTGGAAAGGAATGTGGGCTCTTAAAGTCATTGAATCAAAGTTGGTATGGCTGAAACAAAAGAAATGGCACGTAGATCAGAAAAGCGATAGCAGAATGGTGGGAGAACACTGACAAAATATGTGGGTCAAACCAAGAATTTCACTATTTTCTAAAAGTGATGGTGCCAGCATACAGAATGGTCTGCAGTTCCCTTCTCAAGCAAAAGCCCTGACAGAATGTGGGTGTGACTGTAGAAAGATGCCAAAATATGATCACGACACTTTGAATTCACTGTTTCTAGCATGAGAAGTACCTCAGCACAGGTTTTGATATGTCTTTAAAATTAAGTAAGAGCATCTCTCCATCTGAATTTTATTTGTAAAGATGTTCTCTGAATCAACATTCTAGACATATTACCTGTCCAGGGATTTTTGTGTGTGATTTATGATAATAATATACACTCAAGAAGTGAAGCCAAGTGAACTTGTGATTAATATTCCCAACACACTGGAATGAGGAGAAGGTATGAAACAGAGCACAGCCTTCTTTGTGAGTGGGCTGAATTGTTCTAGGCTTTAAAGAGAGAAAGAACAATGCACAACACCTGTTTGGCTTTCCAATTTTGGATCCATTGATTAGAGGGACTTTGTATTACCCAGCAAACACTGGGGCAATGAGACAGAGTGCTCGGGGAGATGAGACATGTAGTTGAAGAAGAAAACAAACTAAAGGCTTTAAATGTTAAGATTGAAAGATTTTAAATTTTTTTTCAAAGTGGATACTAAGTTGTGTAAGTGTATGAACTTGGGAACTTATGTACTTAAAGGAAAGAAAGTCAGCTAAAGGAGGACAAAGTCTCTGGTGACATAAAGGAAAACTGAGAACATTTTATTATAAAAATGTAAGAAAAGAATATTGCAAACAATAGGGGCTTGGTCTTGCAATGAACATTATAATCATGTTGTCAGGAATTCATCTAGAGTTTAATTATCTTTATAAATACTGCAAAGCAATGATAACTTCTACTTGATTCAACATGAGGACATTGCATGGAAGCCTGACAAAAGTCATTATGTTCAATATGCTCTTCCTCTTGGATGCCTTCTGACTATCACTGTATAATTATTTAAATTACTGAGTTTAGTTGTCTAGTTTATTAATCGTCTTCTTCTCTAACAGACAAAATAGCAAATGAAGTGGTCATTTTGTGTGTATTGATCATTTGACATTTTACTTAATGTTCATTAAAAAAGACTGTTTATATTTTTTAGAGCACTTTGGCAATGATCATATATCTTGTTATTTGATTGTTCTCTGAAGCTATCTATGTCAACAAGCCCATGTAATAGCTCAAGCAGAAAAAGTCCCAGAGAATGTGAGAGAAAATTTAAAGTGTGTGTGTGTGTGTGTGTGTGTGTGTGTGTGAGTACATTTATGTATGTGGAAGCCTGATGTCAGAAATGAGTATATTCCCCAATCACTCTCCATTGGAGTTTGGAAAAGCGGTCTCTCACAGAATCTGAAATTCACTAATTGGGCTAAAGCAGCTAGCCAGCAAGCTGCAGGATTCCTACTTCTGCTTTCCCAACTCTGGGATTATAGGTGCACACTGCTGCACTCAGCATGTTTAGATGGGTGCTGAGGATCAGAAGAGTAGAAGAAATACCCAAATCATTTCTAGTAGCATAAATGTACCTTGTCGCTATTCCCTACCTCTTTACTTTTGCTTAAACTTGTGCTCTATATAGAAAGTATGGCTGATAAATTCTGCTTAAAGAATTTATCGATATTTTTTTTCTTCAAAAGTAATCAATGGGCTCTCTCGCACTTTCTTTGTGAGAAGAACTCATTGACAAGTCAGGGTATCATATTTTGTATGCATGAGTAGACTAAAAAGATGTACTTAACTTACGCCAGAAATTGAATGAGAGGTTAAAACCTTTAAAAAGGAACCATTTTCACTCATGCATCTACCATTAGAAGGTAGATAATGTAGCAAGGATTACATGAAGCCAGAAAGTATAGTTTCTTAGATGACTCTATAGGTTCAACTATACTGATGGATGTCTTGCAATTCATAACTACAACAGAGGGAAAAGAAATGTCAACATAATCCAAGAAAGTTGTTCAAATTCCTACATCTTGTTTGTCTGATCATGAATAGTATAGCAGTTCAAATATGTTATATAGAAAGTATTTAAATCCTATGTGGTCATATACACTTTAGAGGATCTAGTAAATGTTCCTCATTTATTTGCAGTATGTGCCCTAGAGATGGAATGTGGAGAAACTAAGCTTGTTGTAGTACAGAATACTGTTCTGAAAGATAATAAACTTGTTTTGATCTAATTTTGCTAGGTTTTCTGAGCTACATCTTATCTTTGACCTTGAGTGTCCATCTTGTCCTCATTATGGTTGCACAGGATGATATAGTGAGAGTCCTGCAAGCTCACAGAATTCCCTCTTCTTTGACAAACACCTTTAATACCTGAACAAGATTTTCCTCTGTATTTCTCCACCATCTCCTCCCATATCTGAACTGCCCCCCTTTTCCCTCCCCCTCCTCTATCCTTTCCAGATTCCTCTCTCCCTCTACTTCCCAGAGGTTATTCTCTTCCCCCTACTGAATAGGACTGTAGCATCCACCCTTTGGTGTGATCTTCTTCTTGGGTTTCATAAGATCTCTGAGTTGTAGAGTAGGTATTCTGAGCTTCTTTTTGTATGTACTCTTATCATTGAGTACATACCATGTGTGTTCTTTTGTGACTGGGTTAACTAACTCAGGAGAATATTTTCAAGTTCCATCCATTTGCCTGTGAATTTCATGAAATCATTGTTTTTAATAGCTGAGTAGTACTCCATTGTGTAAATGTACAACATTTTCTGTATACATTCCTCTGTTGAGGGACTTCTGGGTTCTTTCCAGCTTCTGGCTATTATAAATAAGGCTACTATGAACATTGTGGAGCATGTATCCTTGTTATATATCAGGGCATATTTTGGGTATATGCCCAGGAGTGGTATAGCTGTGTCCTCAGGTAGAACTACTTTCAATTTTCTTTGAAACCACCAGACTGATTTCCAGAGTGGTTGTACCAGCTTGCAATCCCACCAGCAATGGAGGAGTGCTCCTCTTTCTCCATATCTTTGCCAGCATCTGTTGTCACCTAAGTTTTTGATCTTAGTCATTCTGACTGGTGTGAGGTGGAATCTCAAGGTTGTTTGGTTTGCATTTCACTGATGACTAAGGATGTTGAAAATTTCTTTAAGTGCTGAGATTCCTCAGTTGAGAATTAGCTCTGATTAAGTCTGTACTTCATTTTTAAATTAACATATTTGATTCTCTGGAGTCTAACTTCTTGATTTCTTTGTATATTTTGGATATTAGCACCCTTTGGATGTAGGATTGGTAAGAAACTTTTCCCAATCTGTGGATTGCTGTATTGTCTTATTGACAGTGTCCTTTGCCTCACTCACTGAATCTTTGCCATTTTATGAGGTCCCATTTGTTGATTCTTGATCTTAAAGCATAAGTCATTGGTGTTCTGTTCAGGAGATTTCCCCTATGTGCTAATATGGTCAAGGCTATTTCCCACTTCCCCTTCTATTAGATTCATTTGGTTTTATGTGGAGGTCCTTGATCCACTTGGAATTGAGCTTTGTACAAGGAGATAAGAAAAGGCCAATTTGCATTTTTCTACATGCTGACCCAGTTGAACCAGCACCATTTGTTGAAAATACTGTAGAGACCATATCCAGTGGATAGGCACGGTCCCCAGTTGAGGGATGGAGTCACCCCCATTCAGAATTCCTCCTGTCCAAAGAAAATGCAGGGACAAAGAGTGGAGCAGCCAGTATGACTGTCCCTTGAGAGGCTCTGCCAGAACTGGACCAATACAGATGCAGATGTACACAGCAGAACATTGGACTGAGAGTGGATACCCCAATGGGAAAGTTAGGGCAAGAATTGTAGGAGCAGAAGGGGTTTGCAATCTCATAGGAAGAACAACAGTATCAACCAATCAGAACCCCCAAAGCTACCAAGAACTAAAACACCAACCAAAGAGTACTCAGGAGGTACCCATGGCTCCAGCTGGATATATAACATTGAATTTCCTTTTCTGGCATCACTGGGAGGGGAGTTCCTTGGTTCTGTGGCAGTTTGATGACCCAGGATAGGGGAATATTAAGTTGCTGAAGCAGGAGTGGGTGGGCAGGTGGGAGAGCACCCTCATAGATGCAGGGGGATGAGATAATAGGGGACTTGCAGAGGGGAAACTGGGAAGGAAGATAACATTTGAAATGTAAATAAGTAAAATATAAGTAAAATAACCAATATAAATGAAAATAAAGTTTTTCTTTTCACTTAGGAGTGTGTGTACATTATATGTGTGTATGTGCACATGTGGGTGGCAAATGTTGTGTGCACATTGGAATATGAATATGGAGACAACAGGTTGATGTTGAGTAAGTTATCATTTATTGATTATCTCTTAATTTTTAAGATAAACTTTCTCACTGAATCTGGAATTCAATGATTATCTAAACAAGCCCTCCATTGAGTCACTGGAACGTTCCTGCCTTTGTGGATGTAGGTGTACTTCACCACACCCTGATATTCATACGGATGCTGAGGATCTGAGCTTAGGACCTCATGGGTTTGCTGAAGGTTGTCAGCTGAGCTGGGTCCCTAGGTTTTCTTCTTTTAAAATTTATTTTTATTCTTGGGTGTTTGTTTTAATGTCATTTTGTGTGAGATTCACACTTGACCACTGTATCTAATTATTCTTGCCTACCTGTTACCTTCAAATTTCTTCCTTGTCCCAGAATTTTCTCCAAAATTCATGATGTATTTTATTAAATACTATTGTTACATACATGTGCATATGTGTATATGTGTGTATGAGCATATATGCTGACATGTATTTACAACCTCCTAAGTCAGTGTAATTTTATTATTTTGTACATGTATCTGGGGTTGACCGCATGGGACCATACAGCTTATGCAGGAGCTTGTCTCTCTTACATGTTTCCTGTTGAAAACTTATTATCTCCAATCCTTAGCATGACCTCTCAAAGCCTCTCTACCCCTAGCTTGTTATCAAACCCTTCAAAAGATGAATCCAGCTGACTGTTTTGAATTATTAGGGTTGGAACCCAGTCCCTCGATGGTGCTAGACAAGTGTTCTACCTCTCTGCTATAGCCCAATTTTCTTAATTTTACTTTTCCATTTTGACACAGGGTCTCAGAGAGTCCTTAAAGTAACTTTGTAGCTACAGAGGTCTTTAAACTTGCCATCCTTGTGCTGTCCCTCCTGTTCCACAAGTTCTAGCTGGACAAATCATTCTAACAGATGGGTTTTCAAATAGGAAGGAATGAATGAGTAAACTATACACCCTAGCTTAACTGTTAATAAAATATTTACTGAGAGATGGATGTGCCAACTCTGCCATAAAATTAAGAATCTCCTTCTTCAGTTTTTAAATCAATTTTCTATCAATCATTTTCAAATATGTTTAATTTTAATCACTTAAATTACTCAAATAGGGAATTATTTTCCACAATAAATAATTATTTTGTAGTATAATAATTATCAATAATGTCTTCATATGTGCTTGTGTGAGTATTTATTTGTTATGTGTTTTAGGTGTGGTAGATGTATATGTGTTTTATGAATATGTGCATGTGTGCATATTATTGTATACATGTATGCTTAACATGAAGAGGCCAGGAGTTGATGCTAAGTGTTTTCTTCAGTTCTTTTTCACATTGGCTTTTTTTTATTATTTTCTTTTTTCTTTTGTTAGAAAGAGAAGCAAATTAACCCCTGAGATCACTGAGTTGGTTCAGCTTGTGTCTAGCCTACCCACACCTCCTCTAACTCTGATGCGATTACAGACTCAGGCTGCCTCGCACAGCTGTGAACATTAGTGCTGGCAACCCAAACACAGGTTTTCAAGTTTCCGCAGAAAATCATCTACTATCTGAGCCATCTTCTCAGCCTTAATATGTCATTTAAACATTGGATTTCTATGTTAGAGTTGCTGAACAGGATAACTTTTGTTAATGAAATTATAAAGCTTCAAAGATTTTTTTTTAAAAAATGGTCTTGGTCTAGCAAACTTTATATGCCCCAGTACAGGGGAAAGCCAGGGCCAAGAAGTGGGAGTGAGTGGGTAGGGAAGCAGGGTGGGGGGGAGGTTATAGGGGACTTTTGGGATAGCATTTGAAATGTAAATGAAGAAAATATCCAATAAAAAGCAATTATGTAAACTCCAAAAAAAAAATGGTCTTGGTAAGATTATATCGAGGGATTACTTTTTCTTACAGTAGTTCCTTGGTCTAGTGGTGGTCATGACTAAGTTTCTGAAAAAGAAATAGCTTGCCAAATGGGAGGCTATATAAAGAGTGAAAGAGAATGTACAATAAAGCTGCATTTTTCATAACAGCTATCTATGTTTTTAGTTTCTTTAAATAATGTCAGACCCTGTCCCCTCGACTGTGCTGCCTTGTCTCTCCCAATGGGAGAAGATAAGCCCAACCCCTTGATGTTCTTGGGTTGAGGGAGGGGTAGAGGGTGATATCCAATGGGGGCTAATCTGAGAAGGGCAGGCAAGAATGGGGACGAGGAAATGTATGAGGAGATGGAAACTGGGAGTAGAGGGGGGCTGATATTGTGATGTATAGTGAGTAAATAAATTTTTAAAAATGCCAGACTTCTGTTTTGGAAAACATTTTTTTTTTACATTCTTTAAGAAAACATTTTCTAAAAAGGTTTATAAGCATCATACTTTGCAGTCCTTCCACTCTGTCCACAGGCAGAATGTAGAAAATGCCATATAATCGGCATATGGAGGCAGACCTTTGTTCTCTACTGTTGATGGTTCTGTTTTGCTCTCTTCCATATTTGTTTGAAGTATTCTGTATCCCCTGTATTCTATTTAGAGTTTTGAAGCTGGTCTGGCTTTCATTAAATGAAATTGTTTTTCTACCTAATTCATCTATTTAAAAATCAGTGACAAGAAGCCCCCAAAGCTGACTGGTTGGTTTTGTTGTTCTCTGCTGTAATGGCTGCCCCCATAAAGATTTAAGTTGATTCCCCACAGAGATCAGATCAGATTTCCATGGAGTCACTTCCTAAAGTAGATCCAAGGGAAGAAGTGTGGTCTCAGGTAGGAGAAATGAAATGTAGCTTAAAACCTCCACAGTTAGCAAGCAGAAATATAGAAACACCTAAGTGTGGGCAGACACAGTTTGGGACTTCAGGTTTATTCCTATTTTCTTTGTCCTAATACTTTTCTGCTTGCTATTTCAGTGGCAGTCACAGAGTTATAATGGTCACATATTTCATTTGATTGTGCATAATAGTAACATTTGCATTATCCTAAGGTAAGCTTATTTAAACTGACATGCAGGTGGTCTGTCAGCTGTGGGGAGCAAAGCCATGCTTTCTTTACACCTGGCTCCCAAACATCTCTGACTATACCTGGTTTACAATGCACATCTAATGACTGTATGAGTTTTCTCTGCTGTATTTGTGTATCAACTTTTGAATACAGGAGAAATATGATCACTATTAAAGAATATGTTGTAAATCCAGATCACATAACCATGGGAGGAATAAAACAAAGACGAATTACTTTCTCACATCTAAGGTTTACTAGTTATGTCATATTGGTCCAGCTATTTAATTGTTTGAAGACCCCATTGAATGCTATGTCAAGGAAGAAAAAAATGTTATTTTAGAGTATTAGGAAATAAGTAAATAATATATGGAGGGCATGTTATTGGTTCTAAATATAAGTTCTCTGTTTTTCTGTATACCTCTAACATGGCTCTTACATTCTTAAAATAGAATTATTTATCTCACATTAAACAATTTTTTAAGGGTGTCTGGTTCTATGATAACTAAAAGAAGTAAGAAGGAAACAGGTGTGGCAGTTGTCACTGTAGTAATCTATACAGTTCAGGTTTTCCTGAAGAAATTATTAATGTATGGCTCATTGATTCAGTGTGCCCTGGGCTACTGAAAACTTACACAGGTGATAGAATTTCCTTAGCTTCAGGTGTAATTGAAAGCACCAAGCTGCTTAATGGCAAAGCTGATAACTACACTGCAGGGGATCCGTTCTCAGACAGAAAGCAACTTAAAAATCCCCTGTGTGACTGAACTAATGCTAGCCCAGCATTGATTTAGAAGTGCAAACAAATGGTGTTTCTCTGGGTTTCAGTTAGAAGATGATAATATTGGTGAGACTGTGAGATGAATGAGGAAAAACATAGAACAAACTTAAATGTTTTTTGAATGTAGTTTTGAGGCTTCCTTTTCATTTCCAACCAGTCTGATTTTGAATCATCATGGAGACACACTAATAGCCCTGTCTATCAGGGTGTTTAGAGAAAGATTATCATGAGGAGGGAAGGCTCACTATAAGTATGGGTTTCAAGACCCAAGCTAAAAACAAGAATCCAGTAGAATGCAAGCATTCAACTGTTTCTTGGCTGCACATGTGATATAATCAGTGACTTCATAATCATGCTTACTGGCTTTCCCAAAATATTGGATTGCATCTTTAGTACTTGAGAGCAACAAAGCTCTTCTTGCTTAAGTATCTTCTGTTGGGCATTTTAAAAACAAAATAAAACAAAAACTAACAACACAATGGCAACTAATAAAGCATTATAAAATCCAAATGTGGGATTTAGGGAGTTGTTTCAGCTCTATTCATGGTATAGTACAGGACCATTAAAGGCAGCCAGGTGTCTGATTGAGCTAGGTTGAAAAACGGAGATACTAGCATAGCCTCAAAAAGAGATAGTTATATCAGGGTCCTGTCGGCAAAATCTTGTTGGCATATGGAATAGTGTCTGGGTTTGGTGGTTGTTTATGGGATGGATCCCTGCGTAGAGCAGTCTTTGAATGGTCCTTCCTTCCGTCTCAGCTCTGACCTCTGTCTCTGTATCTCCTTCCATGGGTATTTTGTTCCCCCTTCTAAGAAGGAGTGAAGTATCCACAATTTTGTCTTCCTTCTTCTTGAGTTTCATGTGTTTTGCAAATTGTATCTTGGGTATTCTAACATTCTGGGCTAATATCCACTTGTCAGTGAGTGTATATCATGTATGTTCTCTTGTGATTGGGTTACCTCACTCAGGATTATATCTTCCAGATATATCCATTTACCTAAGAATTTTAAAAAATTCATTGTTTTAAATAGCTGAGTAGTACTCCACTGTGTAAATGCGTTGCCTGGCAAATACAGAAGTGGATGCTCACAGTCATCTATTGGGTGGAACACAGGGTCCCCAATGAAGGAGCTAGAGAAAGTACCCAAGAGCTGAAGGGTCTGCAACCGTATAGGAGGAACAGCAATATGAACTAATCAATACCTCCAGAGTTTGTGTCTTTAGCTGCGTATGTAGCAAAGGATGGCCTAGTCAGCCATCAATGGGAGGAGAGGCCCAGGGCCAGGAAGCAGGAGTGGGTACGTTGAGGAACAGTATGGAGGGAAGGTACAGGGGACTTTCGGAAAGGAAACTAGGAAAGGGGATAGCATTTGAAATGTAAATGAAGAAAATATCTAAATAAATAAACAAACCCGGAAAGAACTCTGCAAGGGACAATAGGTTGTTTGACATGCTCCTGGACACCAGGCTTCTGACAGGAGGCTATAACTCTCCACTCCATAGGTCTGTGGCCATCAGTCACATACAGGCAAATCCTCAAGCTCCTCCACAGGTAGTGATGTGTCCACAGATCATATAGTCTCCAGACAGATCTCCATTTTAATGAGGCACCTACAGTATGAAGGGCTTAGCCAATTAAACTCCCCTTCCCAGGCACTCCTCCATATAAAAGGTATTTAACCTCAGTCCTTCCCTGAGAAAGTGGGGTACAGTTTCACTCATCACAATTCTTTTCCATGACAATAAATGCTTTCAAACCATGGAGTGCCTCTTCTCATCAGAATCCACCATAAGGAACAATAGAACTCTAAAGAGTCATGCCTAATCTCTTGCAGAACAATAGAACTCTAAAGAGTCATGCCTAATCTCTTGCAGGAGACCTGTCTGGACTCCCAGCCATGGACTTCACCAAGCCAAGCCACCTGCATCCCCAAGGGATCCAGTGGAGCTTTCCTCCCACCCTTGCCCTTTTCCCTTTGGCCCTGGGCTAGATCCTGCCCTCGGGGATCCCCACTCTGTTCTCAGCTCTTCCACAGCATCCAGTGGCACCTAGGGTGTCCAAGAGTCCGAGAACCTGATGTCCTTTGTGCAGGACTGGAACCCCTGAGCCAACTCCCGCAGTCCATGGGGACCTCAGACAGAGCTTTCCCACTCCTGGGGTTCTGTGGTTTCCCACTGCCCAACACGTGCAGGCAAAAACTTCTTGTGTCCCCAGCCCAAGCCCTGAGCAGACACAGAGCCCACAGTATAGAGTGTGTGCTGACTTCTAAAACTGCAAAGTCAAATTACTGAAACAGATAAGATTTGATGAAGAAAGGTAAAGGAGTTTGATAAAATCCTCTGTTCACTATATAAAATGGGAAAAATAAGTAGACCCATATCATGTTAGAAAATGTTAGGACTGTAGAGTCTAGGAGAAATGACCTCAAAATCTCTCTTGCCTTTTACATGGGGTTATATTTCCAAGATACCATTTTGAGCTTCCATAAGTAAAGAGGCAATGTACTCTTGTACACGATTTGTATGGGCTAATGGGATAATAGAACCAAAGACACAGTTCCTGGCTGACTTGGGGGCCCACTCACCCTGCCAAGTGTCAACTTCCTTCTGGTCTGGTTCTCCAACCAGGCCAGATCAGTTGGCCAATACCCTCCCACAAACCACAGCCTGTTTGATTCCCAGGAGGCCTGAAGTAACCAGGCAGAGAACCTGCTTGCTTCCTAGAAGTTCCACAGTAACCAGGGACACAGGAAGCCTACTCTAACCATAGACAAGAGAGGCCCATCATAACCAGAGACAGCACTGCCTGCCTACAAGAAGACTGGCTCCACCTGCCTCCAAGGAGGCCAGATCTAGTTAGAGACACCCAGACCAGTTAATGCCAGAGAAAACAGATGGCCAGAGGCAAGCTCAAGATCATGAGCAACAGAACCCAGTGCAATTTGGCATCACCAGAACCCAGTTCTTCCACTATAGCAAGCCCTGGACAACAGCACATGCCTGAAAAGCAAGATAATGACCTAAAATCCTATTTCATGAAGATGATAGAGGCATTTAATGAGGATATAAAGAACTCCCTTAAAGAAATACAGGAAAACACAAGCAAACGTGTAGAAGTTCTTAAAAGGGAAACAAATAAATCCCTTAAATATGGGAAAATACAGTCCAGCAGGTGAAGAAATTGAACAAAACAGTCCAAGAATGAAAAATGGAAATAGAAACAATAAAGGAAACACAAAGGGAGACGCCCCTGTAGAAGGACAGCTTAGGTTGGAGAGGAGGTAGGGAGGGGAAAAGGGGGACCCGATCAGGTATGGGAGTGTGGGAACAGGAGTAAACTCATAAACATGTGCAGACAACTTGGTTTGTAACATGTATATCTATCTATTCCAGAAGAGCTGAATGCCATGTGAGACCAACTAATAATACATGTGTGAAAGAGATACTCACCATGATTTAGACATGGACCTCTTGCCTTTACTGCCCATAGACTCATAAGGAATTACTTTACAACATTAAATCATTGGCTGTTATGTAGAATAGTAATATCGAACTAAAAGTTCTAATTTTTAAATGAAAAATAGGTTTTTTTCTATACAATATATCCTAATCAAAATTTCTCCACTTTTTTTGCTGCCAGTCCCCTACCCCAACATCTCCTTTCTCATAGATCCACTCCACTTTTGCTTCCCTTCAGAAAAGTACGGTCCTGCAAATGATGACAGCCAAGCAGAAGAAAACAAGATATAAGATAAAAGTCCAAAGCTCTCATATTAAGGCTGGACAAGGCAACCCAGTAGGAAGAAAAGTTCCAAGAGCAAGCCATAGAGTCAGAGACACACCTACTCCCACTGTTAGAGTCCCTCAAAAACACCAAGCTCAGCACTACAGCCGAGATCATATCATAAATACAAAGGACTTGGTGCAGACCCTTGCAATCCCCATGCTTACTGCTTTCATGTCTGTGATCCCATTTTCTTAATCTCACAAAATTAGGAAAGCAGTGTCTTATTTTTTAGAAGGCTCCTTGCCATTATGGAAATATCCAGCCTTACTTGCTATAGTGTGTTTCCACTTTGAAAGTATGATCTTATCTTCTGATCTACTATTGTTTATTTCTTCAGATTTCCTCTTATACTTGTATATTTCAATATTCTTTTTGCATACGTGATAAAGAAGCTAGCATAAGATAAGTTAAAGAAAGTGAGTTTAAAAGATAACTGGTATCAGAAGCATTTAAAAATAACAATATTAATCTATAAATGGACAAATAGAAAACAGATATTAGAAGAAGTGCAAAGCAGTACAGCAAGGCAGAATGTATTGAAATAAATGACTAGCAATGTTCAAAAGGAGATGCACTATAAATCACTGTTGAGAAGACAAATACAATTTTTGGTTCATGAATATGCTGATGCTGGATTGAGTATCAACGTGGTCACTAGTGACCTTGAACAAAGCAAGTATAAAATGGCAGAACTGGGACCATTGAAATTTCTGAGAAAATCACCAGTGTTTCTTTTTAATTGAAAATACTTGCTTCTATGAGTGGCCTGAATTAATTAGAAATTTGTCTCCTGTGATCAGTCAGATGCTGTAAATGTAAATTAATTAGAAAAGAGTGAACTGATACATGAAAAATAAAAGGATACTTAAATATGCATGACAACATCTAGTGATGCAATGTGTAGTCAGCCTTGCCAAGGCAACCATATTAAAAACGTTCACGTTCAGGATTCATCCGCAGTCTCTCAACTCTAACCTGATTACAAGGGGATTTTGTTGTTGTGAAGAATAATGAATGTACCATAGTTTAATAGCACTAAGACAAATTGAAGTTAAGTAGCTTCTCTGTTCTGTAGAGGGCAATAGCAATACTGTATATTCAACAATTACTCCCTCTATTCTGCATGCCTTTTCTTTTAATTTCTTGTCTTAGCAAGGACATTCAGGAAGAGTTTCATGTTCAAAAGTAGGTGTCATTAAACTCTATAGTCAATATCATACAAACAGATAATATCATAGGTTTATTTTGTGCTATAATGATTATGAAATTCTTCATTTACAGTTTCAGATCACACACACACACACACACACACACACACACACACACACACACACACAAACACATTGTTGTGTCATTGAGATCCTCTGGCTTTGAATCAGCAGGATGGTCCTTTGATGTGTCCCAAATTTTTGCAGATTTCTCTCTCTTTCTCTCTCTCTCACTCTCTCTCTCTCTCCCTCCCTCCCTCCCTCACTCCCTCCCTCGATTCATCTATCTATCTATCTATCTATCTATCTATCTATCTATCTATCTATCCATCAAACTATTTATCTATGTATCTATTTATCCATGTATCTATCTCTATATATCTATATCTTATTTATATCTGTATGTCATCTATACCTATAATCATATTTATATATCTGTATCTCTGTGTCTGTTTATATATCTATATATCATTTATATAGCTATATGTATAATCCTCACAATGCCCCTTGAAATCAGGTTAGAATTGAGAGAAGGTGAATGAATCCTGAACATGAACCATTTTTAATATGGTTGCCTTGACAAGGCTGACTACACATTGCATCATTAGATGGTGTCATGCATATTTAAGTAATTTTATTCTTTTTCATGTATCAGTTCACTCTTTTTAAATTAGTTTACACTTGCATATATATCCAGAGGAAATATTAGTTTCCTACTTTAAAGTGACTGAACTTGAATTTAAAAACATACAAATAAAATAACCTTAAGTACAATGATTATTTTAAACTTAATTTTATCATCTAAAATGGCCTTTAAAAAAAAACTTATATTGTTTCTTTGTGAGTTTCACATCATGTACTCTAGTCCTACTCACACATGCCTCATATCTACCTTTTGCTCTTGTATTCTCTACACCAAAATATAAACATTCACAAATAAACCAAAAGATATCTCATCATCATCACCCACACCACCACCATCATCACCATCATCATCATCACCACCACCACCACCACCACCATCGACATCATCATCATCATCAACAACAACAACAACAAAAAGCATAGAGAACATCTCATCCTGGAAGATAGTAGCTCACAGTGTGCCCCACAGTATATCCCTCTGTCCACAGATATTCACTCTGAAGAGTGCATTCTGATGAGTGAGTCATTAGTTTGGTTTAAGATCTCTTGCTTCTGTGATATAATCAGCATTGAATCCTCATCGGGACTCCTTCTGGTTACTCTGGGATTGCCATGTGTCAAGGAAATCCTACAGTTTTGGATTAGCAGGAGTGGCAGATGATTTAGATTTTGGGTAGGCCAACTCAGTGGATTTGAACCTCGGTGACAGCTGGTCAGAGAACAGCTCCCTTTTCTGTACCACCAGGGTGAGATCTCTAGTACTGCTCTGTCTATGGCACCCAACACTGCCCTTCATTGGCAGGAGGCAGGCTCAGCTCTCCTGTTCTCATGCCCTTGGAGGCCTATAGGTTAATTATAATTGCCAAATTGATTAGATACCTCAAAGACTCATGAAGCCCACCTCTTTTGATACGTATGAAGAAATTTCCAGGAATTATTGGGCAAAATAATAGCCATGAATAGGTGTATCACCACCCCACAGGCTGAGAGAAATACTGAATATCAACAAAGAAAGGGTAAAAGCCACTCCTACAGGCACTGTGATATAAGCTGCTTTACTCTGGCAAATCCTTCCCCCATTGTATAGTGATACGCGAGAAGCAGTAAGCTGACATAAATCTTCACTCTTTTAAATCATTTATATCAGCTGTTATGCCATCTCTTTGAATCTTACTCCTTTTATTTCAACTATTATTCTATCACAGGGAAGCAAGAGAACCTGTTTAAATTAACTTCTTATTTTTATTATTAAATATTTTCTTCATTTACATGTCAAATGCTATCATGAAAAGCCTCTATACCCTCCCCCCGCCCTGCTCCCCAACCCACACACTCCTGCCTCTTGGCCCTGGCATTCCCCTGTAGTGGGGCATATGATCTTCTCAAGACCAAGGGCCTCTCCTCCCCATGATGGCCGGATAGGCCATCTTCTTCTAAACAGTTCTGTGAGTGTCTACAATAAAATAAGGTGCATGTCAAAACACAGACTTCATGAAGTAGCTTCCTTCCACAGGTCTCCCCCAGGAATTACATTGCAATGCAAATATGTATGTCATGAGATTAAAAAAATTTCTTAAATATTTATGTAATTTCACTTGTTTGCTTTTTACACGTATTTCAGGTTATTTGTACCATGGGCATTGTGGAGGTCAGAGGATATTATTCCTGACTGGTACTTTCATTCTAAGTACATTTTGAGAATGAAATTTAGGCCTTTTGAAAGACCCCCGAAGGGAGACCCTCACTCAAGCACTCAAGCCCCGGGACAGCCGCGGACCCAAGAAGACACTGAGACCGAACTCAAAATGTAGAAGGCAAGATTTAATAGAACAACAGCAAGAAAGCACATGGAACATAGACCAGAGCTCTGGGGTCGAAACTCATGCACCTAGTGGTGTAGAGGAGAATCGAAGACCAGCCAAATTTTTCACAGGCTTATATAGTAAAACTCAAGGGGGGAGAGCTGGGCAGGGAAAGTACAAGTTTACATCACTAGGGGGTTCTGCCAAGGGACAAGGGGTTCTGCCAAGGGAATCTACGTAACTAAGGGGTCATGTCCTATCATTTGGCAATGTACCTGGTTCATTTTGAGGTTGTTCCAGGAGGCCCTTATCTCAAAAATGTTCTTGGAACAGTTTTTAGTTGGGAGGGTTCGAACTCTAGGATGAGGAGTTCAGGAATGCATTCTGGGGTGAAGAGTTCAGTAAAAATTTTTATTCTTCACTTTATTCTTGGCAGCAAGTACCTTTATCCACTGGGCCATCTTGCCCCTCACTGATACTGTTTTTAATTGAATCTGACTGAATATCTCACTTGAGTAAACCCTAATCTCTCCAGCACTATCAAAGTTTTGGGAATCTTGTGAGTAAATATTCTGCATTGTTAAGTTGATCTTAAAAAAGAAAACAAACAAAAGCCTTTGAATAAACTTGAACAAAATAGTATATTAAACATATATGTAAATCATTTAAATCAAATAGACTTTAGTATTTTTATCCTTTAAAATAGAAATACTTGGGGCTGAAGTGATGGCTCAGTGGTTAAGAGTGCATACTGGTCTTGCAGAGGGCCCTAATTCAGTTCCAAATACCCATGTTGGGCATCTCACAGCTGACTGTAGTCCTGCTCCAGAAAAATCAGCACCCTAAAGCCTCTGGCCTCCAAGGACATAAATAATCAAATGCACATACACATAAAATAAAGTAAAAAATTAATCTTTAAATAAAATTCTTATGAAGAACAAGTAAATAATAATTTGAAATGTAATACTAGATTTAATTATTCTAAAATATTTTTTTTTTTTGGTTTTTCGAGACAGGGTTTCTCTTTATAGCCCTGGCTGTCCTGGAACTCACTTTGTAGACCAGGCTGGCCTCGAACTCAGAAATCCGCCTGCCTCTGCCTCCCGAGTGCTGGGATTAAAGGCGTGTGCCACCACGCCCGGCCGAATATTTACATTTCTTAAAGCTTAATTTTTGTTGCCTAATAAATTATTGAATAAATATTATAAGTGTATTTAATTTTTGACAGCACTGCTAAAAAATGAAAAAAAGTCGTAATGGAACAAAGCATGCCAGAATCCCATATGTCACAAATTCCTGAACACAGAGAAGACTACGCTGAAATATTATCAATAAGAATAACAAACTAAAAATAAGCAAAGATTGTGCACACTTGTGCTGGTCAATGTTGATTGCTAAATTAATTGGGTTAATTAACATATGTCTATATATTCAGCATATGTCTTGATACAATAAAAAGGACATTTGGAGAAAGAGTTAACTGAAAAGGGAAGGGCTACCTTGAATGTTTGAATCACTTATGGGCTAAAAATGTTGAAGAATAAAAAGCTTTCTTCTTTTCTTTCCCTGACCCACTGTCGCTTTCATATTGCCACCACACATTTACCTCTGCTATGGACTAAATGCTGGGAACCTGTGATCTAAAATAAACCTTTGTTCTTTAAAGTTGTCTGTGTCAGACAGATTTAGCATAATTATAAGTCTAATTAGCATAAAGAATGTTACCCCAAAAAGTGAGGTCAATGCTATGACTTGATCATCATAATGTGATCCAGAAGTGTTTTACACTGGTTTGAGGTACATGGTTCAAAGAGTTTAGAGAAATTGAAAAAATAACTCATAGAAATGTAAGCAGAGCTTAAAGGCAATACTGATAGGGATTTATGAGACAGGGATACTGATATAAATATATGCAGAAGAGATTTGACTCATGACATTTTACAGAACAAAGATTGCATTGGCACCTACCTAGACTAGAGAGGCCTTGAAAGTTCAGCCTCCATGTAAGGGTTCTTTGGATTCAGCACATTAAGTAGACAAGAGACTAATACAACTATGGCCAAAGGGTTTTGCCTGTTTTTTAAATTGGTGACATAATTTATCAATGTAACCTTAGTCTTATTTTTGTAGATCTGTAAAATAAAAGAGGCTATATGCTGTGTCATACTCATGGAAGACTGGGGATGTTCAAGTACATAGAAGAAGGTCAATGTCTGTGTGAAATGTTCCTAAGAAGAGAAAGAGAATGTGAGGAGGACCATTATGTGAAATAGAAAGCCTATAGTGATTGCCATGCTAGGGAACTAGACTATCTGCTCTCACCCATCCTGCACAATGCCTCAAGCAATGTGTGGAATAAATGACAGAGACAAAGGAAGGAGCTGTCAATGACAAAGTCATATTGAAGTAATGAGATATTTGGTTACAAAAAATGCTGTATTTAATAGTTTTATATATTTTGTCTTTATTTTGTATCAGATGAGCATTTGTTAGTCTAAGATCTACCTAAAGCTGGTTGCATTGCTCTGGTGTTGTTAATTAACTGATTTCTTCCCTTAGGGCAAAATAAATCTTCTGGTAAGGATAAATTATAGGAACATCAATAACCTCCACACCCCTCATGTTTAGGAAATAATTAAAACTCTATAATAAAAACCTATACTGAAGTTCAATATGATGATTGCAGTTCAGACATTATCCTAATCTCCTGGGATCACACTTTCTATGAAGTACTAACTACTAAGCTAATCAAGGATATGAGCAAGCACAGGGCATGGTAGTGCACACCTTTAATCCCAGCACTTGAGAGGCAGATACAGGCAGATCTCTGAGTTTACGGCCAGCCTGGTCTACAGAGTGAGTTCCAGGACAGCTGAGGCTACACAGAGAAACCCTGTCTCGGAAAAACATAAACCAAAAACCAAACCAAAAAAAAAAAAAAAAAACCCAAAACAAACAAACAAACAAACAAACAAACAAAAAACCCAAAAAAGAATATGAGCAAGAATTTATAATCTGACTTATTGGCATCAGACATTTAAAGTAAGCAACAGAAGCTATTGTTTGTTGAAAGCTTACTATACAAAAGCATACTTTATAAATACTTAGGTACTTACCTTTTTATTTCATGATGTAAGAAAACACGTTTATTTTTAAATTATTGATGACAATACTGTTGGTGAAAGATGCAGTACAACTTCCAAATGGCATATATTTAGTACACGGGAAAATATAAGCTGCAGACTCACATTTGTAGCACAAGCTAACAAAACCATGTTTAAGACTTGCCAGTTCATTTTTTGCCCCATTTCGTCATTGTACATATGGATGTATATGAAGTGTATAGACAATGAATCTGTAGAAGGCAGAACTCATCTATGCCATAGTTCATGTAGAGGATAGTCATCTGAGGTAATATTTTTAAAAGCAAAAGGAACATGGTGTATGGAAACTTATGCTGGAGATTCAAAGGCATTTTCTTCACTGTGAATAACAACAGAAATTAGCCTCAGAAAAAGCTTGTGAAAGATGAATAACTATAGATTAGATAGTCAAAGTTGAGTAGAATAAGACCAGATTAAAATAGGCAAGAATGTTCAAAATCCTTACGGAGAAGCTCATGAGAGAGGAAGCCATGGGGCTTCACTTTGTGTGGAGCACAGAAAATAAATTAAATAAATAAACAGATAGATAGATAGATAGATAGATAGATAGATAGATAGATAGATGCCAATTTGGTCAGATAGGGCTAGAGGGCATGTTGTGGTGCTCTGGACATGGTGTTCTGCATTTGCAATTTTATCCTAAAAGCAATAAGAATATGGAAAACTCTTCAAAGATCAATGAATATATGATCAATATGGCTGCACTATGAAGATTTTTAAAGGAATGTTTAAGGAATGTTTCAGTGTTATAGATGAGAGAAGATGGGTCCTTTCACTAGAGAGAAGAAAATGGAATATGAGAGAATAAAAATTGAATAAATACATATTTAAGGTATAAAATTAAAAAAAAATGAAGATTGTTAGACTAGTATGGTGAAGATATGAGTTACTGATGATATCTGGCAGATTGTGCAGAAGTCCAAAGAAAGGTGGTATCACTTACAAAATAAAGAACAGAATGAGAGAGATGACCTTTGTCTTAATTCAAGGTAAGGTTTGGACATATTGAATTTCAGGCATGTTTGACACACTCATGGTGCAATGTTAGGTGGCAATTTGGAAACTATAAATTCAAATCATAGATTTTGAACTAGAGTTATCCATATTCTTGGATGTGTATTTCCATATCTTTGTAAAATAGCCTGTTTATTTTTTTTAAATATAAAAGTGACAAAGATTTTGACAATTTAATGATGGTCTTATAAGACTAAGCATGAAAACAAAGAGAAATGTGTTAGGCTAACCAAGACTCTATGTCATGCAGAGGGAGAGAGCTCTTCACAAACTCTGACTCTGAATTTTAAATTACAGCTCTCCTTCGTAAATGTCACCCCATGGTTTACAAGATGCTTGCTGCAAAACTATGCTCATAATTTCAACAAAACTCTTAATTTTGTTTGAATTTGGATTAACTCCCCAAATTAAAGATGAAAAGTTAAATCACTATAGTTCTTCTTTGTCCTTTGCTTTCATCGAAGATCTTTAATTAGAACTTTTCTACATTTTTGTAAAAAAAATACTTATTTATCTATTGGAAAGCACTTATTTATTTATTGTGTTTATGTCTATAAATTGATGAGTGCACATGCCTGCCTGAGTGTATGTGCATGTACATAAGAATCGAGAGCTCCTTTTCTTCCACTCTCTGGGTCCTGAGTATCAAACTCAGATCCTTACAGTTGACAAGGACATTAACTCTATAGTAAAATCTCTTCTAGCTTTTTGTTTCTTTATTTGTTGTGTTCATTGTCAGTTTTCTTTGCTCCATGTATTACAGTATTTATAACTTGCACTCACTGCAGTAGTACTTATACCTATAGGTTAGCACATATTATATTCCTCAAGGAAGAATGGATGACGGATGAACAAATGTAGTGAAAGTTTCTTCTTTGAGAAGGCAAGTAGCTAAATGAAAACAAATAGTAGTATATGGGATTAGTGATGCTGGTGACAATAGAAGACAATTGGAGAAGAAGAATGAGAAGGAGGAAAGCAGATAGGGACCATGAGAACAGGGAATTCCTCTTAGAAGCGTTACTATTGATATGGAAATTATGGATCTGGCAGTAACTGAAGAGGGCAAAAACAATTTTTCTTCCATTCTCTTAAAAAGGGGCAGACTATTAAACATGTTTAAATGGTAATGGGCAGATGTAATTGAGAATAAGTAGTTAATTAAAAGAGTGGAATACAAAGATAATAGATGATGGAGGATGAGAAGGGATGATTCTTTTATTTTTTATTAGATATTTTCTTTATTACATTCCAAATTTTATCCCTTTTCCTCATTTCCCCTCCTAATCCCCCCATCCCATCCCACTTCCCCTGCTCACCAACCCACCCACTCTTGCTTTCTTGTCCTGGCATTCCCCTACACTGGGTACATTGAGCCTTCACAAGGCCAAGGGCCTCTCCTCTCATTGATGTCCCACAAGGCCATCCTCTGCTACATAATGGATGAAACCTTGAGTCCCTACTTGTATACTCTTTGGTTGGTGGTTTAGTCCCTAGTAGCTCTGGCGGTACTGGTTGGTTCATATTGTTCCTCCTATGGGACTACAAACCCCTTCAGCTCCTTGGGTCCTTTCTCTAACTCCTACATTGGGGACCCTGTGCTTTATTCAATGGACGAAGTGAATGGCTATGAGCCTCCACCTCTTTATTTGTCAGGCACTGGCAGAGAAAGAATGATTCTTCTGTCAGTATTTATAGAAGGTGAAGGGAATCTAAGGAAGAAGTAGTCCTCTGAAGACAAGGGTACCATAGTCTCTTCTGTCACAAAGAGTGATGAGAAAACAAAATTTTAAAAAAAGAGAGGGAGTATAGAGGAAGATAAGTTTTGCACCAGATATAAGGGATGTTCTCTCTAAGGTTTGAAAATGTCTAGGTTTAGAGAGGAAGATTTGTAAAGATCAGGTTCAGGTAGAGCATAATGGGGAGAGAAATGTGCAGTGTGCACTACCACTTTGTTGTGCATACAAGTGTGAATAACTGGACATCTGAATACACATTTTAATCAAAGAATACAAAAGGGTTCCTACTTGAAAATCTAAATTGCAAAACAAATGATAATTTGGAACTGGAATAAAAATACTGTGTCTCTCACACATTACATCAAGGTAAGTGTCTCGTTTCAAATTCAAAATGATAAATTGTGATGTGTATCTAAATGTCTATTCTTTTTGTCCAAGAGGAGTCTTATAGGTTTCTTGAAAAGTATATATTTTGGGGACATTAAATTTCAAGAATTAAATTTATCTTTGTGCACTAAAATAGACTTGTATACTTTTAAAAGCCAATTATGCATTGATAATTCATAATCTGACCTTGGACTGCAGTTTAACAAAATAGCATGGTTTAGCATCCTTTCCAAATTGTCTTCTGTGGCTCATTTAAATAAGCTGTTCATCACTGAAATTTGCCTGCCATAACTTTCTCTCAAATTTGATCTGTTGTTTTCCAATTAGCAAGGCCCTGCAGCTTCACTATGGAATGGCTTCATAATATATCTTGAGCTTTAACAGGGAACTTTTTGATGTATTTCAATTATGATGTACAAAGCAACATCTTAATTAAGGAAACATTCCATTTTGAGGCTGTTTAAAGTGCGATTAAAGTTTATGCTTGAAAGGCTCCTGTTAAGATGGGTCTCCCCTCTGTATTTAGTAGAAGTGATGTGGGAAGCTTATGCTGCAACTTAGAGAAACAGCTCAGATGGACACCATGGATTATTGCAACTGAAGACTGCAAGGATGCCCAAGTATACCACAGCTGATACTTAAACATGTTTCCATCAGCAATATTATTTAACAACAACAACAACAAAAACCTGGCAAGGTAAGAACTTTTTTTTTTTTTTTTTTGCTTTTTTTTTCTTTCGAGACTTTTTTAAATTTAAATTTAATTATTAGAATTTGATTTGATAATAGCTCATTGATATGGAAACCCTGTCAATATGCAAAAGGGAAAACTAATTCTATATATAACATGCAGATCTATAAAAATTTAAACATTTTTGGCATGTGCTTATAAGAAATGCACGTGTATGAAATCCCCAGAAGATGAGTCATATAACCCACATGTGTTTCTAATTTAAGTGAATATTATTCTATTTCTCCAACTTAGTTCAATGTATTCTGAATAAAGCTTTGTTTTTACTGTTTGTGTTGTTATTAATATTTATTTTATACTCCAGTTAGATGGATAAAATTGCCTTGAGCAAAAGAAAACAATTTGTTTAGAAATTAAAACAGTCCTGTGGAGTTTGGCTTAGTGTTTCTTTTCTTTCATACACTTTATCAATCATGTCCTAGCCATGTGTTATACACCCTTCAAATATATCATAATCACTATGTCGACTGTGGAAAAATCCCTTCTATTGAATGACATTCATTTAGTGCCCTTATGGTAAGGACCTTTAGGAATTAAAATGGAGATTACTCTGTGTACGCATGCTGTGGTAATAGGCTTATATAAGATGATAATCAAAGACTACTACTATATGCATTTCTTCACTTTTCAGAATATTATTAACCTTAAAAATAAAACAAATGTGGTGGATTAAATATAAAAGTTTTAAGGAATCTCTTATATATAGTTGAAAAGTTTGATTAAGTTTAATATTAATAAGGTATAGAAAGAAGAAAATGTATTTAATATCCATAAAGTAATAAATATGTCAAAGATATACAAACATGTTATACAAGTTATATATTTCATATCCAATAGATCTTAATTTGATATTTCTTGCTGATATGTAATTTAGTCTAGTTATTCTACTGCATTGTGAATATGCAATTCAACAGCTACAGCACTTTGTTAGATATCACCATCTTTGTTAGAGCAAGCTTACATTTACTAGGTAAACAAACATTTGTCTTAGAATCAGTTATTCATTCACAACTCTGGTTCTTATACTTATATAATTGTTGTATAAGGATAGAGTATAAACATTCTAAAGAAATTTAGTCCTTCACCCTATGTTCTGTAAGTTAAGTATATTAACATCATCAAACTATACTATTGCATTTTACATTGATAGTCCAAATGACTGGGGTATTTTAATTCATGAGATAATTTATCCTAAAACTAATAATGGTCAACACTAACTTTTGTGATAATACACTTGAATGTTGGCTCAAGTAAATTTTTTTACAATTACTAAATATATGTAGGAAGAAAGTTCCTATCTGTACAAACTTAGTATCATTTCTTCAAGCAGTTGAACTTTATGATTTATTGGTTACCAAGACATTGTTAACCAGCCAAAATAAAATCTTGCTTTTATCATACTATTGGTATGATATTAGACTTGACATTATTTTTTTAAATACAATTTTTTTCCTATACCATTTTATATAAAGGTCATTTGAAAGAAAAGGAAAGAGAAAAGAAAAAAGAAAAGAAAAGAAAAGAAAAGAAAAGAAAAGAAAAGAAAAGAAAAGAAAAGAAGTCTGAGGCGGCGCCATTTCTGGCTCCAGACAACCGGCCACCTTCCTGGTGAGAGCACAGGGGTCCACTCGGCCCGAGAGGCTTCTGCCTCACGTTCCGTGGGGGCCAACTTGGTTCCAAGACCCCGCGGCCGGAGGTCTGCGGGTGAGAGTGTGGAACACAGAGGCCAGCAGCTTCTGGAACGGGCAAGAGCCACAGAGCCTCTGAGGCGGCGCCATTTCCGGCTCCAGACAACTGGCCACCTTCCTGGTCAGAGCACAGGTGTTCACACAGCCCGGGAGGCTTCTGCCTCACGTTCCGCGGGGGCCACCTTGATTCTGGGACTCCGCAGCGGGCAATCTGCAGGCCAAAGCAACACAGCTTCTGGGAAAGATCCTGTTTTGGGCCTTCATCTTCAGCCAGGAGGAGGTCCAAACACCAGCTAACTGTGCACCTCCCTGAAAGAGGAGAGCTTGCCTGCAGAGACTGCTCTGACCACTGAAACTCAGGGAAGAGAGCTAGTCTCCCTGGTCTGCTGATATAGTGTAACAAAATCACCAGAGGAACAATCTCTAAACAGAGACAACAATAACAACTAACTCCAGAGATTACCAGATGGCGAAAGGTAAACTTAAGAATCTTACTAACAGAAACCAGGACTACTCACCATCATCAGAAGCCAGCACTCCCACTTCGCCCAGTCCAGGGCACCCTAACACACCTGAGAAGCTAGACCTGGATTTAAAAGCATATCTCATGATGATGGTAGAGGACATCAAGAAGGACTTAAATAACTCACTTAAAGAAATACAGGAGAACACTGCTAAACAAGTAGAAGACATTAAAGAGGAAACACAAAAATCCCTTAAAGAATTACAGGAAAACATAACCAAACAGGTAGAAGACATTAAAGTGGAAACACAAAAATCCCTTAAAGAATTGCAGGAAAACACAACCAAACAGGTGATGGAATTGAATAAAACCATCCAAGACCTAAAAAGGGAAGTAGACACAATAAAGAAAACCCAAAGTGAGGCAACAGTGGAGATAGAAACACTAGGAAAGAAATCTGGAACCATAGATGCGAGCATCAGCAACAGAATATAAGAAATGGAAGAGAGAATCTCAGGTGCAGAAGATTCCATAGAGAACATCGGCACAACAATCAAAGAAAATGGAAAATGCAAAAAGATCCTAACTCAAAACATCCAGGAAATCCAGGACACAATGAGAAGACCGAACCTACGGATAATAGGAGTGGATAAGAATGAAGATTTTCAACTCAAAGGACCAGCAAACATCTTCAACAAGATTATTGAAGAAAACTTCCCAAATCTAAAGAAAGAGATACCCATGAACATACAAGAAGCCTACAGAACTCCAAATAGACTGGACCAGAAAAGAAATTCCTCCCGACACATAATAATCAGAACAACAAATGCACTAAATAAAGATAGTGAAAGACCCCCGAAGGGAGACCCTCACTCAAGCCTCGGGACAGCCTCGGACCCAAGAAGACACTGAGACCGAACTCAAAATGTAGTGGGCAAGATTTAATAAAGTAACAGCAAGAAAGCACATAGACCAGAGCTCTGGGGTCGAAACTCATACACCTAGTATGGTGTAGAGGAGAATCGACCTCGAGCCAAATTTTTCACAGGCTTATATAGGAAAAACTCAAGGGGGGAGAGCGGGGCAGGGAAAGTACAAGTTTGCATAACTAATGGGTTCTGCCAAGGGACAAGGGGTTCTGCCAAGGGAATTCTACGTAACTAAGGGGTCATGTCCTATTATTTGGCAATGTACCCGGTTCATTCTGAGGTTGTTCCAGGAAGCCCTTATCTCAAAAATGTTCTTGGAACAGTCTTTAGTTGGGAGGGTTCGAACTCTAGGGTGAGGAGTTCAGGAATGCATTCTGGGGTGAAGAGTTCAGGAGTGTTCTGGGAACAATCTCTAGATGGGAGGGGTCGGGTCTGGGGTGAGGAAGAGTTCAGTAATTTTTTATCTTTATTCTTCATTCCCCACTCCTTTTAGAAAATAGCTCTAATCTTAGAGCAAGTTTTCAACCTCTTGGAGGACCCGATATTGTTGCCTTAGTACCATAACTTGTACTGCATTTATCCTTTCTCTAATAAAAGCTACCAACTTATTAAGGATGCAGGGGCCAAAAGTAAGCAAAAGCATAAGTGTAATTAAAGGTCCTGCTATGGTGGAGAGGAGATTGGTGAGCCAAGGGGACTTATTAAACCAGCTTTCGAACCATCCTTGTTGGCTTTCTCTTTCTCTTTTACGTATATCTAGGCGTTCTCTAAGTTTGGCCATAGAATCTTTGATTACTCCTGAATGGTCAACATAAAAACAACATTCTTCTTTTAGGGCAGCACAGAGTCCTCCTTCTTTAAGGAATAATAAGTCTAATCCCCTTCTATTCTGTAGCACCACTTCGGACAGGGAAGTTAAAGATTCTTCTAATTTGGTTATAGACTGTTCTATAGTTCTAAGATCAACATCCATAGCTGCATGTAGTTCTTCATAGTATTGGGGGGTCTTAATTAAGGCAGCGGTTCCTGTACCTACTCCAGCCGCTACTCCCAATCCTAAAAGAACTGCCAAAGTTAAGGTAACGGGTTCTCTTCTCCAGCGGACCCAATGCTCAAATTTGTCTAAAAAGGAGCTATCATCATGATACAGGAGTCTAGGAATAAGCTGAACCAAAATGCAGAAATCTTTGGAACTATTAAAAACAGACATAGACACACAAGGAGTGAGACCGGTATTGCAAGCCCACACTGTGTCTAGGGGGGGCACTAGATACTGACCACTTTGACTAGACTGGATGTTCTGGGTCTGATTACAGAGGTGCCCTTTATCCTGAGGTACCTGGCTCAGACAAAGCCCTCTTCCTGAAACTGCTGCTAGAGTCAACTTTCTGTTTTCTCCCCAAAGGCATTGAGAATGATCTGAAGTAATATTATAAGTCCTGATCTGAGCTATTCCTTCATAATAAGGGGGGCTAGAGGCATAGCATAACCAGCATGATTGAGTCATATTAGGGTTAGTCCTATTTAAAGCTAAAAAAGCTCCCTGGACTAGACTGACCAGATGGCTCTCTGCATCTAGGGGCGGTGGGGAAGCCAAGGTAGGCTTTATGAGGGGAGTATTAGTCCCTAGGAAGGGTACCACCGTGTTGGGCTGTGGAGTTGGTGGAGCTGGTACGGCCGGGACCTTTGGGGGAGCTGGTACGACTGGGGGCCTCTGTTCTATAAGGACCTTGTTGGGCCCTAGGAGTGTCACCGCCGGGTCTCTCACTGTCAGTCTGATCCTGAAAATGAACCCAGGATCTCTTAGTGGAATGTATACTCGCCAACCCCACCTATTTCCTTTAAGCCAACTCAGACGGTGTTGTTTCCCTTTCTCGGTGAACTTTATAAGTAGGGGGTTGCAGTATTTACCTTTGCATGATCCTGGGGGGCTGTTTTTAAAAGCGCACCCATTCTCTGGATATTTATAGGGGTTTCTTTCTCCTTGGTTTGACTTATCATAGCCACTACCTCGTTTTACCGTGATTAGGTCCCAGTCAGAGGAGGGCTTCCAGTAAGCTTCCCCTGTCGTTTCACATGTCCATTTACCACAAAAGTAATCTGATGCCCCCCCGCATTCTTGTTGAAGCCTTTTGCTCCGACCCTGACCAGGGCAAACATAAAATTGTGCAGCTCTAAGATTAGCTAGGTAGAACTGCCCCGAACATCCATATGAGTTCCCTATCCCGCCGGGGACACACTGCTGTTCAGAGGGTGGGTTGCTAAGATCAGTATGATTGGGGAGGTCCCAATTGGGGGATCCTGCCGCTAACTTACAGATGTTAGGTGTGAGATCAGGCCACCAAGTCCAGAGGGGATGGACTGCAGTGGTTGCCCATACAATGTTTCCCTCCTCATTAAGCACTTCCCAGGACTGTTGAATTGGAGCATGAGGGTTGTGGTTCCCTAGGCTCAGGGTGGCGCCTGCGGCGCAAACGAAGCTTAAGAGGATTGTCAGTGGCTGCCACTGTCCAATTGTCGTCGTGGTTTTCTTCTTCTTGACTGGCGGCCCTCTTGATGTGGGAGGCGTGGATCCAGGAGGCAATCCCGTCAACTTTTACCGCAGTAGGGGTTGTCAGTAACACCAAATAGGGTCCCTTCCACCGTGGCTGGAGGCTGCCGGTTCGATGCCGTCTGACCAAGACTTTGTCTCCAACTTGGAACCCATGGGGTACTGCGGTTGTCCCTGGGGTATGGGCTGCCTTCAGTTGGTCCCAAATTTGGGTCCTAATCACTTCTAGGGCCTTTAAATGAATAAGCAAAGAGGAGGGTAAGACAGGGTCAGAGTCGGAAACCAATGTTCCACCAGCTTCCATTAAGGGGGGAGGTCCTCCATACAGAACTTCAAAAGGAGTGAGCCCGAAACGTCCAGGGGTGTTTCGGGCTCGGAAGAGCACAACAGGGAGGAGAGCCACCCAGTCTTTCCTGCCGGTCTCAATGGCTAATTTAGTCAAGGTCTCTTTTAAGGTCCTATTCATCCTCTCTACCTGTCCTGAGCTTTGAGGGCGGTAAGCACAGTGTAATTTCCAATCGATGCCCAACTGAGTGGCCAAGCCCTGACTTACCTGGGCAACAAAGGCTGGTCCATTGTTGGACCCAATTACCTTAGGGATTCCAAATCTTGGCAGGATTTCTTCAAGGATCTTCTTGGCCACAATCAGGGCAGTCTCAGTTTTAGTGGGAAACGCCTCAACCCATCCTGAAAAGGTGTCTACAAATACTAACAGATACTTGTTACCATACATTCCAGGTTTAACTTCAGTAAAATCTAACCTCCCAATACACTCCAGGACGGTCTCCCCGTTGTCTCTTTCCAGGTTCTTTGTAGGCTCTAGTCGCATTAGTGAATGCACATGGTTTGCAGGAGTCTATAATCTTTTGAGCCACTGACTTCAGGTTGGGGACTTGGTATCGGGAATTTTTAATTAGTCTCATCATTTTTTCAACTCCCAGGTGGGTGAATTGGTATAGTCCTTTCACAAATTTTATTTCTTCTTCGGGAGTCAATTCAATTTTCCCTTCAAAAAAGTATGGGAGGGAATCACTGGTCCACAATAGCTCTTTTATGTTATACCTCTCATCCTCAGGGCTTTTGGGCGGATCACCTTTTTCAGTTAAGATCATGTCCCCTTGAGCAACTTGTTTTGCCACTGAGTCTGCCATTTGGTTGCCCTTGGCCACCAAGTCTTCTCCTCTTTGGTGGCCGGGGCAGTGGATGATGGCTACCTTCTTAGGTGCATGTATGGCTTCCAACAGGGCCAGAATTTCTTCTTTGTTTTTAATGTCTTTACCAGCCAAAGTCAATAGCCCTCGCTGCCTGTAGATGGCCCCATGGATGTGTGCGGTAGCAAAAGCATATCGGCTGTCAGTGTAGATGTTAACGATCTTACCTTTAGCCTCTCGGAGGGCTTGTATAAGCGCTATAAATTCAGCCTTTTGTGCCAATGTTCCTTAAGGCAAAGCGCTTGCCCAAATTACCTTTTTCCCATCCACCACCGCAGCTCCAGCCTTTCGCTTCCCCTCTATCAGGAAACTGCTGCCGTCCGTATACTAACTGGGAGCTCCAGGCCAGGGTTGGTCAGTCAGGTCACTTCTGGTCCCAGTTTCTTCAGCGAGGATGTCTGTACATTGATGTACTGGGACGGAATCATTTGTTAGAGGGAGAAGGGTAGCTGGGTTGAGGATGGCAGGGGGCGCAAAGGTTACACGCTCATTTAGCAGCAGGCTCTGATAGTGTGTCATTCGGGCATTTGTCATCCATCTGTCAGGTGGCTGCCGCACGATACTTTCCAGGGCATGAGGGGATACAACAGTCACCTGCTGTCCCATTGTCAATTTGTCAGCATCTTTGATCAGCAGGGCTACTGCTGCAATAGCTTTCAGACATGTGGGCCATCCACTAGCAACGGGATCTAATTTTTTTGACAGATAGGCTACAGGTCTCTTCCAGGGTCCCAGTGCTTGTGTCAACACTCCCCTGGTTACCCCCGCTCTCTCGTCCACATATAGGACGAAAGGCTTAGTCAAGTCTGGTAATGCTAGCGCGGGGGCAGTCATTAGAGACGACTTGATAGCCTCAAAAGCTCTTTGGTGCTCTTCTTTCCACTCAAAAGGAACCCCTTCTTTAGTCAAAGGATATAGAGGTGCCGCTAGGGTTGCAAAGCCTGGAATCCAGAGTCTACAAAAGCCAGCAGTCCCCAGAAACTCACGTACTTGCCGTGGGGTGGTTGGCGATGGGATCATCATAACAGTCTTCTTCCGGGCTTCTGTGAGCCATCTTTTACCCCCTCGGAGGGTATACCCCAGGTAGGTTACCTCAGTTTGACAGATTTGTGCCTTTTTAGCCGAAACTCGATACTCCAAGTCACTCAGTTCTGTGAGGAGCCTCTCAGTTCCCTGGTGACACAGCTCCTTCGAGGCCGCCGCGACCAAGAGATCATCCACATACTGTAGTAGGGTAAGCTGAGGGTTTCGAGCACGAAAAGGCATGAGATCCCGATGGAGGGCCTCGTCAAACAGGGTGGGGGAATTTTTGAACCCCTGTGGTAGCCTAGTCCAGGTTAGTTGACCAGTCTGTCTGCCCTCTGGGTCCCTCCATTCAAAGGCAAACAGGAGGTGACTCTTAGGGTGCAAGCGCAGGCAAAATAAGGCATCTTTTAAGTCCAGGACTGTATACCATGTTCTCTCGGGTGGGAGAGAGCTTAATAAATTGTACGGGTTCGGGACTGTGGGGTGAATGTCCAGGACCCTTTTGTTAACTTCCCGGAGGTCTTGCACCGGGCGATAGTCATTGGTCCCTGGTTTTTGAACTGGCAGAAGTGGTGTATTCCAGGGGGACTGACAGGCCACTAAAACTCCTTGGTCTAGCAACCTCTGGATATGAGGCCGGATGCCCTCCCTAGCTTCCTTGCTCATGGGGTATTGTCTTACCGAGATGGGGGTGGCATCAGCTTTAAGTTCTACCACAACCGGAGGCACTTGTTTAGCCAACCCCATTCCTGCTTGTTCTGCCCAGACATTGGGGAACGCAGTTAGCCAGCCTGAAGAGACTGCATTTTTGGGTTGCTCTTCATGCAACCGGTACTCTTCCTCTGTGTTGAGGACTAGGCAGGCAACGGGGGCTTTTCCCCAGCTTACTTGTGGGCCTTCTGAAGTAAATTGGACTTGAGCCTTTAGTTTGGTTAGCAGATCGCGCCCCAAGAGGGGAGCAGGACACTCAGGTATCACCAGGAAGGAGTGGGTCACTATGTTCTTGTTTATCTGTAGGGCTCGTTCGGTCGTCCAGGGGTAAAATTTACTACCAGTGGCTCCAATCACCATGGTCTTTTTAGAGCCTAGCTTGCCTAGGGGGCTAGTGAGTACTGAATGCTCTGCTCCGGTGTCTATCAGGAAGTTGACGGGGGTCCCCTCCACGGACAAAGTTACCCTAGGCTCAGGGAGGGGGTCTGAGCCCCGACTTCCCTAATCATCTTCTAGGGTGAGGACCTTGGATCGCTCCCGGTTTTTAGGGCAGTCTCTAGCCCAGTGTCCTTTCTCTTTGCAATAGGCGCATTGGTCTTTTTCCAGTGGTATCTTTCTGCCACCTGGCGGTTTCACTGCCCTGTTGCCCAGGAGCCCTGTTTTACCTTTTCCTGACTGTCTATCATTTACAACTGCGGCCAAAATTTTACTCAAATTTCTCTCCTGACGGTGATCCCGTCTATTTTCTCTCTCCTCCATTTCTTTCTTCTCTCTCTCCTGCCTCTCTTCTTCTGTTTCCCTCTTATGATAGACTTTCTCTGCTTCTTTTACTAAATCTTGGAGCGTATGATCTTGGAGCCCCTCCAGCCTTTGCAGCTTTTTCTTAAGGTCGGGAGTGGACTGACCAATGAAGGCCATGGCTACAGCGGCTTTCTGCCCCTCTGACGAGGGGTCAAAAGGGGTGTACCTCCTATATGCCTCCATGAGACGCTCAAGGAAGACTGAGGGTGGTTCAGTCTGCCCCTGCAAGACCTCTCTTACCTTAGCCAAATTGGTGGGCTGTCTAGCAGCCCCTCTGAGACCTGCCACTAGAGTCCGGCGATAGACAAGGAGGCGTCCCCTACCTTCCGCGGTGTTGTAATCCCAGTTGGGGCGGTTCAAGGGGAAAGCCTCGTCCACGAGGTTAGGGAGGGCAGTGGGTGTGCCGTCCTCTCCTAGAACATTTTTTCTCGCCTCCATCAGGATTCTTTCTCTTTCTTCTGTGGTGAAAAGAACCTGCAAAAGCTGCTGACAATCATCCCAAGTGGGTTGATGGGAGAACATAAGTAACTCAAGGAGCCCAGTAAGCCCAGAGGGGTTCTCTGAGGAGGGAGGGTGGTTAGTTTTCCAATTATATAAATCAGAAGAGGAAAAAGGCCAGTACTGTAAAGGAATGAGATCATTAGGTCCTGGCGCTGGCCCTCCCACATGTGCTCTAAGTGGCAAGGAAACTGTTGAATCCGGCCCCACTTCCTCCCCGGGGCTTCGGCCTCGGCGGGTCCGAGTCCCCCCACCCCCGCCGGTCCCTGAGCCCCTCTCGCTATTGGTCCCTGTGGTGGGGCGGCTGCAGGTGGCTGCTGGGGCAGGGGGTAAGGGGGAGGTTGGGAGTCCATCCAGAGGAGGTCGTCAATCTCTGGATAAATCTTGGGGGGTGCTGACGGGCCGGACTTTCCGGCTGCATCAGACTGGGCAACCGCGACCGTCAGTTTCGAAGAATTTGGGGTCCAAGGCTTGACCCACGGAGGTGGGAATTGGACGAGATTCTGCCAGGTCACAATGTAGGGGATCTGATCAGGGTGACCCCCTTCCTCCTGAAAAACAATTCGCCTGACAGAGGCGATTAGTGACAAGTCAAAAGCACCTTCTGGTGGCCAGCCCACTCCAAACGTCGGCCACTCGGAGGCGCAAAAGGTCTGCCACGGACCCTTTCTGACCTCCACCGACTGGTTGTGGGCTCTGACCTGCACCTCCTTCCAATGCTCCAGAGTTACAGAAAGGGGAGTGGACACAGATTGTCCCATTTCTAGAATAATAGTAGACACAACAAGAGCGAACACAAGACTAAGACAAAAAAGAAACCAAAAACGGCGGCGACTTCGCGTCGACCACAAGCAACTCAAAGAATCAGATGGCCTTTCTAAGGCCGGCCGATTGAGACACTCTGCACGAGGTGGGACTCGAACCCACGATCCCGTAACAAAACACGAGGTAGGACTCGAACCCACGGTCTCGCAACAAGGCGCGAGGTGGGACTCGAACCCACGATCTCGCAACAAAACACGAGGTGGGACTCGAACCCACGACCTCGCAACAAGGCACGAGGTGGGACTCGAACCCATGATCTCGCAACCCCAGATGATCTCTTGGCCTCCAAAGGGGTCCACTAGGCGTCCATGGTCCTCCCCTGTTCCTCCTGGGACGTCTCCCAGGGCGAACGGACGGTGGACACCTGGACAGGTCTATCCTTATCCACCCCGCGTTCCCTCTCGGAGCGCAGTCTAACTGAGCGTCCGCAAAACCGAAACTGCGATAGCACCAAACTTAGAAACAGAACACAGACACCAGACCAAGACAGGTCAAAGAATCTTACCTTAAAGTGGGTCTAGGACCACTGGGTGGTCGCGCTGATCCCGGACAAGCTCCCAAATGATAGACCCCCGAAGGGAGACCCTCACTCAAGCCTCGGGACAGCCGCGGACCCAGGAAGACACTGAGACCGAACTCAAAATGTAGTGGGCAAGATTTAATAAAGTAACAGCAAGAAAGCACATAGACCAGAGCTCTGGGGTCGAAACTCATACACCTAGTATGGTGTAAAGGAGAATCGACCTCAAGCCAAATTTTTCACAGGCTTATATAGGAAAAACTCAAGGGGGGAGAGCGGGGCAGGGAAAGTACAAGTTTGCATAACTAAGGGGTTCTGCCAAGGGACAAGGGGTTCTGCCAAGGGAATTCTATGTAACTAAGGGGTCATGTCCTATTATTTGGCAATGTACCCGGTTCATTCTGAGGTTGTTCCAGGAGGCCCTTATCTCAAAAATGTTCTTGGGACAGTCTTTAGTTGGGAGGGTTCGAACTCTAGGGTGAGGAGTTCAGGAATGCATTCTGGGGTGAAGAGTTCAGGAGTGTTCTGGGAACAATCTCTAGATGGGAGGGGTCGGGCTCTGGGGTGAGGAAGAGTTCAGTAATTTTTTATCTTTATTCTTCAATAGAATACTAAAAGCAGTAAGGGAAAAGGGTCAAGTAACATATAAAGGCAAGCCTATCAGAATTACACCAGATTTTACACCAGAGACTATGAAAGCCAGAAGAGCCTGGACAGATGTTATACAGACACTAAGAGAACACAAATTCCAGCCCAGGCTACTATACCCACCCAAACTCTCAATCACGATAGATGGAGAAACCAAAGTATTCCACAGCAAAACTAAATTCACCCATTATCTCTCCACGAATCCAGCCCTTCAAAGGATAATAACAGAAAAAAACCAATACAAGGACGGGAACCACGCCCTAGAAAAAACAAGAAGATAATCCCTCAACAAAACTAAAAGAAGACAGCCACAAGAACAGAATGCCAACTTTAACAACAAAAACAACAGGAAGCAACAATTACTTTTCCTTAATATCTCTTAATATCAATGGTCTCAACTCCCCAATAAAAAGACATAGACTAACAGACTGGCTACACAAACAGGACCCAACATTCTGCTGCTTACAGGAAACCCATCTCAGGGAAAAAGACAGACACTACCTCAGAGTAAAAGGCTGGAAAACAATTTTCCAAGCAAATGGTATGAAGAAACAAGCTGGAGTAGCCATTTTAATATCGGATAAAATCGACTTCCAACCCAAAGTTATTAAAAAAGACAAGGAGGGGCACTTCGTTCTCATCAAAGGTAAAATCCTCCAAGAGGAACTCTCAATTCTGAATATCTATGCTACAAATGCAAGGGCAGCCACATTCATTAAAGACACTTTAGTAAAGCTCAAAGCACACGTTGCACCTCACACAATAATAGTGGGAGACTTCAACACACCACTTTCATCAATGGACAGATCGTGGAAACAGAAACTAAAAAGGGGCACAGTGAAACTAACAGAAGTTATGAAACAAATGGACTTGACAGATATCTACAGAACATTTTATCCTAAAACAAAAGGATATACCTTCTTCTCAGCACCTCACGGGACCTTCTCCAAAATTGACCATATAATTGGTCACAAAACAGGCCTCAACAGATACAAAAATATTGAAATTGTCCCATGTATCCTATCAGACCACCATGGCCTAAGACTGATCTTCAATAACAACATAAATAACGGAAAGCCAACATTCACGTGGAAACTGAACAACTCTCTTCTCAATGATACCTTGGTTAAGGAAGGAATAAAGAAAGAAATTAAAGACTTTTTAGAGTTTAATGAAAATGAAGCCACAACATACCCAAACCTATGGGACACAATGAAAGCTTTTCTAAGAGGGAAATTCATAGCTCTGAGTGCCTCCAAGAAGAAACGGGAGAGAGCCATACTAGCAGCTTGACAACACATCTAAAAGCTCTAGAAAATAAGGAAGCAAATTCACCCAAGAGGAGTAGACGGCAGGAAATAATCAAACTCAGGGGTGAAATCAACCAAGTGGAAACAAGAAGAACTATTCAAAGAATTAACCAAACGAGGAGTTGGTTCTTTGAAAAAAATCAACAAGATAGATAAACCCTTAGCTAGACTCACTAAAGAGCACAGGGACAAAATCCTAATTAACAAAATCAGAAATGAAAAGGGAGACATAACAACAGATCCTGAAGAAATCCAAAACACCATCCGATCCTTCTACAAAAGGCTATACTCAACAAAACTGGAAAACCTGGACGAAATGGACAAATTTCTGGACAGATACCAGGTACCAAAGTTGAATCAGGATCAAGTTGACCATCTAAACAGTCCCATATCACCTAAAGAAATAGAAGCAGTTATCAATAGTCTCCCAGCCAAAAAAAGCCCAGGACCAGACAGGTTTAGTGCAGAGTTCTATCAGACCTTCAAAGAAGATCTAATTCCAGTTCTACACAAACTATTTCACAAAATAGAAGTAGAAGGTACTCTACCCAACTCATTTTATGAAGCCACTATTACTCTGATACCTAAACCACAGAAAGATCCAACAAAGATAGAGAACTTCAGACCAATTTCTCTTATGAATATCGATGCAAAAATCCTCAATAAAATTCTCGCTAACCGAATCCAAGAACACATTAAAGCAATCATTCATCCTGACCAAGTAGGTTTTATTCCAGGGATGCAGGGATGATTTAATATACGAAAATCCATCAAATGTAATCATTTATATAAACAAACTCAAAGACAAAAACCACATGATCATATTGTTAGATGCAGAAAAAGCATTTGACAAGATCCAACACCCATTCATGATAAAAGTGTTGGAAAGATCAGGAATTCAAGGCCCATACCTTAACATGATAAAAGCAATCTACAGCAAACCAGTAGCCAACATCAAAGTAAATGGAGAGAAGCTGGAAGCAATCCCACTAAAATCAGGGACTAGACAAGGCTGCCCACTTTCTCCCTACCTTTTCAACATAGTACTTGAAGTATTAGCCAGAGCAATTCGACAACAAAAGGAGATCAAGGGGATACAAATTTGAAAAGAGGAAGTCAAAATATCACTTTTTGCAGATGATATGATAGTATATATAAGTGACCCTAAAAATTCTACCAGAGAACTCCTAAACCTGATAAACAGCTTCAGTGAAGTAGCTGGATATAAAATTAACTCAAACAAGTCAATGGCCTTTCTCTATACAAAGAATAAACAGGCTGAGAAAGGAATTAGGGAAACAACACCCTTCTCAATAGTCACAAATAATATAAAACATCTCGGCGTGACTCTAACTAAGGAGGTGAAAGATCTGTATGATAAAAACTTCAAGTCTCTGAAGAAAGAAATTAAAGAAGATCTCAGAAGATGGAAAGATCTCCCATGCTCATGGATTGGTAGGATCAACATTGTAAAAATGGCTATCTTGTCAAAAGCAATCTACAGATTCAATGCAATCCCCATCAAAATTCCAACTCATTTCTTCAACGAATTAGAAGGAGCAATTTGCAAATTCATCTGGAATAACAAAAAACCTAGGATAGCAAAACGTCTTCTCAAGGATAAAAGAACCTCTGGTGGAATCACCATGCCTGATCTAAAGCTTTACTACAGAGCAATTGTGATAAAAACTGCATGCTACTGGTATAGAGCCAGACCAGTAGACCAATGGAATAGAATTGAAGATCCAGAAATGAACCCACAAACCTATGGTCACTTGATCTTCGACAAGGGAGCTAAAACCATCCAGTGGAAGAAAGACAGCATTTTCAACAATTGGTGCTGGCACAACTGGTTGTTATCGTGTAGAAGAATGCGAATCGATCCATACTTATCTCCTTGTACTAAGGTCAAATCTAAGTGGATCAAGGAACTTCACATAAAACCAGAGACACTGAAACTTATAGAGGAGAAAGTGGGGAAAAGCCTTGAAGATATGGGCACAGGGGAAAAATTCCTGAACAGAACAGCAATGGCTTGTGCTGTAAGATCGAGAATTGACAAATGGGACCTAATGAAACTCCAAAGTTTCTGCAAGGCAAAAGACACCGTCAATAAGACAAAAAGACCACCAACAGATTGGGAAAGGATCTTTACCTATCTTAAATCAGATAGGGGACTAATATCCAACATATATAAAGAACTCAAGAAGGTGGACTTCAGAAAATCAAATAACCCCATTAAAAAATGGGGCTCAGAACTGAACTAAGAATTCTCACCTGAGGAATACCGAATGGCAGAGAAGCACCTGAAAAAATGTTCAACATCCTTAATCATCAGGGAAATGCAAATCAAAACAACCCTGAGATTCCACCTCACACCAGTCAGAATGGCTAAGATGAAAAATTCAGGTGACAGCAGATGCTGGCGAGGATGTGGAGAAAGAGGAACACTCCTCCATTGTTGGTGGGATTGCAGGCTTGTTCAATGACTCTGGAAATCAGTCTGGCGGTTCCTCAGAAAATTGGACATAGTACTACAGGAGGATCCAGCAATACCTCTCCTGGGCATATATCCAGAAGATGCCCCAACTGGTAAGAAGGATACATGCTCCACTATGTTCATAGCAGCCTTATTTATAATAGCCAGAAGCTGGAAAGAACCCAGATGCCCCTCAACAGAGGAATGGATACAGAAAATGTGGTACATCTACACAATGGAGTACTACTCAGCTATTAAAAAGAATGAATTTATGAAATTCCTAGGCAAATGGATGGACCTGGAGGGCATCATCCTGAGTAAGGTAACACATTCACAAAGGAACTCACACAATATGTACTCACTGATAAGTGGATATTAGCCCAAAACCTAGGATACCCAAGATATAAGATACAATTTCCTAAACACATGAAACTCAAGAAAAATGAAGACTTAAGTGTGGACACTATGCCCCTCCTTAGAAGTGGGAACAAAACACCCACAGAAGGAGTTACAGAGACAAAGTTTGGAGCTGAGATGAAAGGATGGTCCATGTAGAGACTGCCATATCCCGGGATCCACCCCATAATCAGCATCCAAACGCTGACACCATTGCATTCACTAGCAAGATTTTATCGAAAGGACCCAGAAGTAGCTGTCTCTTGTGAGACTATGCCGGGGCCTAGCAAACACAGAAGTGGATGCTCACAGTCAGCTAATGGATGGATCACAGGGCTCCCAATGGAGGAGCTAGAGAAAGTAGCCAAGGAGCTAAAGGGATCTGCAACCCTATAGGCGGAACAACATAATGAACTAACCAGTATCCCGGAGCTCTTGACTCTAGCTGCATATGTATCAAAAGATGACCTAGTCGGTCATCACTGGAAAGAGAGGCCCATTGGACATGCCAACTTTATATGCCCTAGTACAGGGTAACGCCAGGGCCAAAAAGGGGGAGTGGGTGGGTAGGGGAGTGGGGGTGGTTGGGTATGGGGGAGTTTTGGTATAGCATTGGAAATGTAAATGAGCTAAATACCTAATAAAAAATGGAAAAAAAAAGAAAAGAGGAGGGGAGGGGAGGGGAGGGGAGGGGAGAAGGGAAGGGAAGGGAAGGGAAGGGAAAGGAAGGGAAGGGAAGGGAAGGGAAGGGAAAGGAAAGGAAAAGAGAAAAGAAAAGAAACGAAAAGAAAAGAAAAGAAAAGAAAAGAAAAGAAAAGAAAAGAAGAGGGGAGGGGAGGGGAGGGGAGGGGAGGGAAGGGGAGGGGAGGGGAGGGGAGAAGGGAAGGGGAGGGGAGGGGAGAAGGGAAGGGAAGGGAAGGTTAGGGGAAAGGAAAAGGAAAGGAAAGGAAAGGAAAGGAAAGGAAAGAAAAGAAAAGAAAAGAAAAGAAAAGAAAAGAAAAGAAAAGAAAAGAAAAGAAAAGAAAAGAAAAGAAAAGTTGTGATCTTCTGAAAATGTCCAGGGGACCAGGTGCCTTTGCTACGGCTTAATCTAAAGGCAAGGCACCTTCTATGACTTGGAGAGAGGGCAGTGAGCAATGGTAAACTTTGCCATGCTTGGTTTTTTAATAAACTGTTGGTCTGGCTAGACAAGCCATTACTCTGAGGTATTTAATAAGACTGGTAGTATACTAGTCAGCTTTCTGAGACATTAATAAGATGTTGAAAATAATTAAGCTATAAGGAGAAAAGGTGACATTTGGATTATGGTTCTGGCAGTTTCAATTATGTCCAAGAGGCCAATTATTTGGGGGCAGTGATGATTAAGTATAATATGTTAGGAGCATGTGGTGGTGCACCAGCAGCTATGAAGCAGAGAAGGGAAACATGCTTGAATCACTGAATCTATTTAAGGCTCTAATCACAATGGCCTAAAGCCTTTAACACTTGGGCCACCAAGGATCTAATAAAGTTTGATGTGCATTTATACTTCTAAGACTCTTTGGTGATACAATGGCAGGATTTTTCCTTTTAGTCATTAGAGACCTTATCAATAAAAGATGTGACACTGGACAAATAATTTAGTTAGATCCTTATTTCTGTCTAAAGGAATTGAGATAAGTCAAAATTCATTTTTTGTGTTGGACTTTATAAAATATCTAAGAATGTTAAATTATTACTATTCTGTACCCTCTGCTAGGCAAACTTCTTGATACAAGGATTAATGTGAATTTTTAATACTTGAGACATAGAGATCATCTCTTCATAACTATGTTAGAAAGCCTACCAAAATTAATTTTGTCAAATGCATCCAATTGGTAAGGGGCAATACAGGTTAAAGTTTACTGAGTTCCCTCATTATGTATCTGTAAAACTGTATTGCAATGTTAGAAAGGAAACTAACAATTATATTTGATCAAATTTCAGACCTAAAGTAACATAACATATGTTTCTATGACATTCTCTCTCTCTCTCTCTCTCTCTCTCTCTCTCTCTCTCTCTCTCTCTCACACACACACACACACACACACACACACTTCTGGAATGCAAAGGTCATGCCTTCAGTCTTCAAGTTGAGGTACTTCATGTACATCTTAAGTCTAGAATGTTGTAACTAACACATGTTTACTTTTTTCTTCTCTTTCTCTGTCTCCTACCTTCCTTATCTTTCCATGTCTTAGACATAAAAAATTGGCACGGCCTTGGCTTTCATCCACTTTAAACTCTACTACACTAACTATCATGAAAAATTACTTGCTCCCCAAGGTTTCTATAACAGGCTATTAGGGAAGAAGAAAGATACAAAAAAAAAAAAAAACCCTCATTCTACATTGGTATTATATTTACTGTGCTCAAGGCTAATCTATGAACATTAAAAAAACAAAAAACATAAAACGACAAAAAAAACCCTACATTTTGATTTCTGAGTTTGATTTTTTCTCAAGAAACCTCAACTCAACTTAATAATGTAGTGCAATGTATTCTTGTATGAAATAACTCAGTAAAAATATCAAATAATTTTTGGCGAACAAATAATCTTTTTTATTTTTGTTTACAAAACACAATATTTATTGACTCAGGTGTTCACCTATCTCATTTAAACACTCAGGTCTTATCTCAATTAAACACTGAACCTGATTTCTTTTTATTAGATATGCAGAAGAAATTTGAGACACATACACATAGACACTAGTATGTATTGGTGTTTTTACTAGTTAATGCCTGTCTGTACTACTTATTATAAAGTATATAAATTAAATATATTTTACTCTAATTTATTTTTTTCTGGTGCAGAGTTTCTATATTTCTTTTTTTTTAAACTGGATATTTTCTTTATTTACCTTTCAAATGTTTTCCCCTTTCCATGTCTCCCCTTCAGAAACTCCTATCCTATCTCCTTTCCCCCTCCCTCTATGAGGGTGCTCCCCAACCCACCCACCCACTCTTGCCTTCTTGCCCTGCCATTCCCCTACACTGGGACATTGGGCACCCTCAGGCCCAAGGGCCATTCTTCCCAATGATGTCCAACAAGGCCATCCTCTGTCACATGTGTAACAGGAGCCATGGGTCCCTCCATGTGTACTATTTGGTTGGTGTCCCATTCCCCAGGAGCTCCGGGGGGTCTGGCTGGTTGACACTACTGTTCTCCCCATGGGGTTGCAAACCCCCTCAGCTCCTTCAGTAACTTTTCCAACTCCTCCATCTGGGACCCTGCACTGAGTCCAATGGTAGCTATGAGCATCTGCCTCTGTATTTGTCAGGCTCTGGCAAAACCTTTTAGGAGACAGCCATACCGGGCTCCAATCAGCAAGCACTTCCAGGCATCCACAATAACATCTGGGGTTGGTGACAGAATATTGGATAGATCCCCAGATGGGACAGTTTCTAGATGGCCTTTCCTTAAATCTCTTATCCACATTTTGTCTCCATATTTCCTCCTGTGAGTATTTTGCTTCCCCTTCTAAGAAGCACAGAATCATCCACCCTTTGGTCTCTGAATTGTATATGGGGTATTCTGAATTTTGGGGCTACTACCTACTTATCAGTGAGTACATACTGGGTGTGTTCTTTTGTGACTGAGTTATCTCACTCAGGATGATATTTTCAAGTTCTGTCCATTTGTCTGTGAATTTCACGAAGCACTGTTTTTAATAGCTGATTCCACTGGGTAAATGTATCACATTTTCTGTATCCATTCATCCATTAAGATACATCTGAGTTGTTTCTAGATTCTGGGTATTATAAATAGAGCTGCTATGAACATAGTGGAGCATGTATCATTCTTACAAGATAGGGCATCTTCTGTGTATATGCCCAAAAGTGGTATAGCTGGGTACTCAGATAGTACTATGTACAATTTTCTGAGAAACCACCAGACTGATTTCCAGAGTGGTTGTACCAGCTTGCAAATCGCACCATCCAGAAATGGAAGAGTATTCCTTTTTCTCCACATTCTCACTAGCATTTGCTTTCATTTTAGATTTGATTTACAACTTAGACATTCTGACTGGTGTGAAGTGAAATATTAAGGCCATTTTGATTTGCATTTCCCTGATAACTAAGGATGTTGAATATTTCTACAGGTGCTTCTCAGCCATTTGAGTTTCCTCAGTTGAGAATTCTTTGATTAGCTCTATTCCTCATTTTTTAAAACATATGGTTATTTGTTTCTCTGGAGTCTAACTTCTTGAGTTCTTTGTTTTATTGGATACTGGCCCCCTATCAGATGTAGGTTTGCTAAAGATCTTTTCCCTATCTTCTGGTTGCCGTTTTGTCCTATTGACAGTGTCCTTTGCTTTACAGAAGCTTTGAAATTTTATCACGTCCAATTTGTTGATTCTTGATCTTAAAGCATAAGCCCTTGGTGTTCTGTTCAAGAAAATTTCCCCTATTCCTAAGTGTTCCAGGCTTTCCCCCACTTTCTCTTCTATTAGATTCAGTATATCTGATTTTAAGTAGAGGTCATTGATCTACTTGGACTTGAGCTTTGTAAAGGAAGATATGAATGGATCAATTTCCATTCTTCTACATGTTGATGACCAGTTGAAATAGCAACATTTGTTATTGTTGCTAATAGCATCAATGCTGTCTTTTTTCCCCCACTGGAAAGTTTAGCTCCTTTATCAAAGATCAAGTGACCATAGATGTGTGGATTCATTTCTGGATCTTCAATTCTGTTCCATTGATCTTCCTGCCTGTCTCTGTACCAATATTATACAGTTTTTAATCACTATTGATTTGTAGTACAGTTTGATGTCAGGGATAGCGATTCTCCAAAATGTTCTTTTATTGTTGAGAATAGTTTTCACTATCTTGAGTTTTCTAAATGAATTTGAGAATTGCTCTGTCGAACTCTATGAAGAATTATGTTGGAATATTGATGGAAATTGCATTAAATCTGTAGATTGCTTTCTGCAACATCTCCATTTTTACTATATTAATCATGCCAATCCACCAGCATGGGAGATCTCTCCATCTTCTGAGATCTTCTATTTCTTTCTTCAGAGACTTGAAGTTCTTGTCATTCAGATCTTTCACTTGTTTGGTTAGAGCCACACCAAGATAGTTTATGTTGTTTGTGACTATTGTGAAAGGTGTCATTTCCCTAATTTCTTTCTCAACCCATTTATCTTTTGAGTATATGAAGTCTACTGAGTTCTTTGAATTAATTTTATATCCGGACATATTGCTGAAGTTGTTTATAAGGATTAGGATTTTTCTGGTGAAATTTTTGGGGTCACTTAAGTATACTATATCATCTGCAAATAGTGATATTTTGACTTCTTCCTTTCTAATTTGTATCCTTTGACCTCCTTTTGTTGTCTAATTGCTCTAACTAGAACTTCAAGTACTCTACTGAATTAATAGGGAAATAGTGGGCAGCCTTGTCTATTACCTGATTTAGTGTGATTGCTTCAAGTTTCTCTCCTTTCAGTTTGATGTTGGCTACTGGTTTGCAGTATATTGCTTTTACTATGTATAGGTATGGGCCTTTAATTTCTGAACTTTCCAAGAACTTTAGCATGAAGGGATATTGAATTTTGTCCGATGATTTTTCACCATCTATGGTAATATTCATGTAGTTTTTTTTCTCTTAGTTTTTCATGTAGTGGATTATATTGATATATTTCTGTATATTGAACCATCCCTGCATCCCTTACTTGGTCCTGGTAAATGATCATTTTTATGTGCTCTTGGTTTGGTTTTCAAGAATTTTATTGAGTATTTTTGCATTGAAATTCATCAGGGAAATTGGTCTAAAGTTCTCTTTCTTTGCTGGGTCTTTGTGTGGTTTTTGTATCAGTGTAACTGTGACTTCATAGAAGGAATTCTGTAGTGTTCCTTCAGTTTTTCTTTTTTTTTTTTTTTAATTAGATATTTTCTTTATTTACATTTCAAATGTTACTTCCTTTCTGGGTTTCCCCTCCAAAAAACCTCCTATCCCTGCCTTCTGTTTCTCTTTTGTGGAATAGTTTAAATTGTATTGTCTTCTTTGAAGGTCTGACAGAATGCTGCCCTAAGGTCATCTGGCCCTGGGCATTTTTTTTTTTTTTTTTGATGGGAGACATTTAATGCCTGCTTGGATATCTTTAAGGGTTATAGGACTGTTTAGATGGCTTATCTTATACTAATTTAAAATTGATGTTTGGTATCTGTCTAGAAAATTGTCCATTACATCCAGATTTTCCAGTTTCATTATTTTTTATCAGGCTTTGTAGTACGATCTGATGATTATTTTGAATTTCCCCAGTTTCTGTTGTTATATCTACGTTTTCATTTCTGATTTTGTTAATTTGGATATTGTCTCTATACCCTCTGGTTACTCTGACTAAGATTTTATCTATCTTGTTGATTTTCTCAAAGAACCAGCTCTTGGTTTTGTTGTTTCTTTGTATAGTTCTTTTTGTTTCTACTTGGTTAATTTCAGTCCTGAGTTTGATTATTTCATGTTGTCTACTCCTCTTCAGTGTATTTTTCTTCTTTTTGTTCTAGAGCTTTCAGGGGTGCTCTTAAGCTGCTAGTGTATGCTCTCTCCAGTTTCATTTTGGAGGCACTCAGAGAGTTTTCCTCTTAGTACTGCTTTAATTGTGTCCTATAAGTTTGGGTATGTTGCGTCTTCATTTTCATTACACTCAAAAAAGTCTTTAACGTCTTTATTTCTTTCTTCACCAAGTTATCATTGAGTAGGGCGTTGTTCAGCTTCCATGGGCTTTCGTTTTATATTGAAGACCAGCCATATTCTGTGGTGATCTGATGCAAGGGATTATTATTTAATCTTCTGGTATTTGTTGAGGCCTGTTTTGTGACCAATTATATGGTCAGTTTTTTAGAAGGTACCATGTAGTGCGGAAAAGAAAGCATATTCTTTTGTTTAAGGACGAAATATTCCACAGATATCTGTTAAATCTATTTGTCCCAAAACTTCTGTTTGTTTTACTGTGTCTCTCTTTAGCTTGCATTTCCATGATCTGTCCATTGATAAGAGTAGGGTGTTGAAGTCTCCCACTACTACTGTATGTGGTACAATGTATGTTCTTTGAGCTTTCATAAAGTTTATTTTATGAATATGGGTGCCCTTACATTTGGAGCATAGACTTTCAGAATTTAGAGTTCATCTTGACAGATTTTCCTTTGATGAGCATGAAGTGTTCTTCGTTATATTTTTTGTTAACTTTTGGTTAAAAGTTGATTTTATTCGATATTAGTTTGGCTACTCCAGCTTGTTTCTTGGGACCATTGGCTTGAAAAAAATGTTTTCCAGCCTTTTACTCTGAGGTAGAGTCTCTCTTTGGCACTGAGGTATGTTTCCTGTTTGCTGTCAAATGCTGCATCCGTCCCGCTTATGTATCCAGTGTGTTGTTAGTCTATGTCTTTTTCCTGGGGAAATGAGTCTTTTGATGATATGAGCTACTTAAGGAATAGTGGATATTGCTTCCTATTAGTTTTGTTGTTAAAGGTGGAATTGTTTGTGTGGCTATCTTCTTTTAGGTTTGTTGAAAACAGGTTACTTTCTTGCTTTTCCTAGGGTGTAGTTTTCCTACTTTTGTTGCAGTTTTCTGTCTATTATCCTTTGTATGTCTATATCTGTGGAAGGATATTGTGTAAATTTGGTTTGTCATGGAATATCTTGGTTTTTCCTTCTATGGTAATTGAGAGTTTTGGTGTTTATAGTAGCCTAGGCTGGCATTTGTTTTCTTTTAAGGTCTATATGATATCTGCTCAGGATCTCCTAGCTTTCATAGTCTCTGGTGAGAAGTATGGTGTAATTTTTATAGGTCTGAATTTATATATTACTTGACCTTTTCCCCTTACTGCTTTTAATATTCTTTTTTTTTGTTTTGTTTTGTGCATTTGGTGTTTTGAATATTATGTGACAGGAGGAATTTCCTTGCTGGTGCATTATATTTGGAGTTCTTGTATGTTCATGGGCATCTTTTTCTTTAGGTTAGGAAAGTTTTCTATAATTTTGTTGAAGATATTTACTGGCCCTTTAAGTTGGGAATCTTCACTCTCTTCTACACCTGTTATCCTTGAAATTGGTCTTCTCATGTATTGCGTCCTGCTCGACCGGCAAGAAAGATGCAACAAACCAGAATCTTCCGCAGCATGAGCTTTATTGCTTGCTTCTCAGGAAGATCCCGAACCGGGAAAAGAGCGCTGCTTTTATAACCCGCAGCGTGACGTTTCAGCACCTGATATGGCGTGACAGCTCCTGATTTGTTGCTTGCCCATCACCCCACTATTACACACCGAGAATGGGAGTGACTAGGAGTGAATTCAATCTTGCACCTGCGTACAAGGCTTGTTTACTAGTTAGGCACAGCGGAGGCCCGCGCCATCTTATAATGGCGATTGCTCGCAGCACGTACCGGCTCTCCACACTCATGTGTCCTGGATTTCCGGGATATTTTGAGTTAGGAACTTTTTGCATCTTGCATTTTCTTTGACTGTTATGTCAATACTTTTTAAGGTATCTTCTACCCCTGAGATTCTCTCTTCTATCTCTTGTATTCTGTTAGTGATGCATGCATCTAAGACTCGTGATCTCTTTCCTAGGTTTTCTGTCTCCCTTTGTGGTTTCTTTATTGTTTGTATTTCCATTTTTAGATCCTGGATGTTTTTGTTCAATTTCTTGACCTGTTTGGCTGTGCTTTCCTGTAATTCTTTAAGGAATTTTTGTGTTTCCTCTTTTAGTGTTTCTGACTGTTTAACTGTGTTCTCCTCTATTTCTTTAAGGGAGTTATTTATGTCCTTTTTAAAGCCCTCTACGATTATCATGAGATGTGATTTTAAATCAGATCCTTACTTTTCTGGTGTGTTGGGGGTATTTAGGGCTTGCTGTGGTGGGTAAACTGGGTTCTGATGATGCCAAGAAGCCTTGGTTTCTGTTGCTTATGTTCTTGCCATTTGCCTCTTGCCATCTGGTTATCTTTGGTGTTAGGTGCTCTTGTTGTCTCTGACTATGGCGTGTCCCTTCTGCAAACTTGTGTGTCAGTACTGGTGGGAGACCAGTTCCCTCTGGGAGTAATTTGGGTATAGAGAGCTGTGGCACAGGGATAGCTCTGGGCAAAGTTGGAAGCTAGGATTCTGTCCTGGGCTGCTCCATTGGTCCATCTTGGGCCAGACATTTGAGCAGAAGTGGTGGTTTTATCTGTGCTCACAGGTGTGTCTGCATTCCTGGGTGACCAGATCTCTTCCAGTGTATTTGGTTTGGAGTACTGTGGCACAGGGTCAGCTCCAGATGCAGATGGAACTTACTCTAATTTATAACATCATATCAAACTAATATAAATGTTAACATGTATATATATATATATTATAAATTTATTCAGCTTATATATGAATTTTTCAATTATGTCAATAACTAGATTGAAAAAATGCCAAGAACTATTGACAATATGTTATTGACAATGATTTTTATTCTGACAACTTCAGATTCTTCTACTTCCCTAGTTGCTTTAGAACTTCTCACATTATTGTGACTAATCTTTATAGTGAAGATTTCACTAATTTTAAAATCTTATAATTTGAAATCTAAATATGGATGCTTACCATATCATGAAATACCTATACAGCACCTGAAATTCCATGATGAATAGAAAATATTGTGTAAACTATGTTATATAATAAAAGTATTAGAGAATGAAGCAAACAAATAATGTTATAGATATGTGAAATATGCACAATTAGGTAATAAAAATTCATTGTCTTCCTTGTCAACTGAAAAACTCCAAAACTTTGAAAACATCAATAGCATAAGGACAAAAGAGAGCATCTACTTGCTTTCTGATATGGTTGTTTGATAAAGCAGATATCTTTAGGGAAATAGTTCATTTTAACACTTCACAACATGAAGCCAGAACATTTTATTCTACCCCAAAGTAAAGTTCTTTGAAACAGTCCCAACACAACATAAGTACACCACATCAACTGCTACATTAATGGGTGTGGATCACAGAGACAGAGCAGTTAATTGAAAGATACAGATCCCACACATGAATACCTCCATGATGATGGGTATTCATGAAAGACAGAAATTGAGAATTTCTGATGGCCAAAACTGCAACCAGTTTTATAGCAAAATGACTTTATGAATGGCTGTTAGTGTTATTACAGAACAAGCTGTGACTCCATATTGCATAAAGAAAACTGTGTAAAAAGAGTTAGGAAGAGAATATATGTAATCTTCAAGTTGAATAATTCCAAATTGTTTTCATGGGTAATCCTTACTCAAGTAAAGTAAACTTAAGGAATGTACATATGATTCCCTTGTGAATTTTATCAAATACAAGTTCTGTTAAACAGTTCTTTCCTGAAGCCTGTAATTTTTTATTCTCTCTAGTTCATAGGTGTTGTACAAACAGAACATGAAGCTTTATCTTCAAATAATTTTTCCTGAGACTGTATTTTTCATAGTTTTTCTTCTTACTAATTTATTGTTTCATCTATTACACCTCAGGTGTTATAAAAATTAAAATGTTCCCTCCTTCCTCTTCTTTTAGCTCCCCACCCCCATGCACCATCACCCTCTCCTCTATTCACTCTCTTCTGTTTTGCTTCAGAAAAGGCCTCCCATGGATATGAAGCAAATATGGCATATTACGTTGAAATAAGATTAAGCACCACTCCTCATGCTAAGGCTGGAGTATACAACCCCGTAGGAGGACAAGAGTTCCAATAACAGGCTCCATTCTTCCACAAAGACACTTGTTCAACCAGCCTCATATGGAATAGCCAGAAATTGGAAATTTATGACTAGATGTCCTAGAAATTTCAACCTAGATGCCCTGCAACTACAGAATGAATCAAGAAAACCTGTCACATCTTCACAATGGAGTATTACTCAGCTTTTAAAAACAATGACATCATAAAATTCATGGGGAATGATTGGAACTAGAAAAAAAGTAATCCTGATTGAGGTAACCTTCACCCAGAATGACAAACTTGGTGTGTACTCACTTATAACTGGGTATTAACAAAGTAAAGGATAATCATGTTACAATCCACAGACCTCAGAGAGGCTAAATACCTTACTCTTTTCTTTGAATTATCTATGCTTCAATTCAATCTATCAGTCAAGTTAATATTATTGGTTTCAATTCCAGGCATAGATATTTCTTCATGAATCATTGCAGTCCCATCTCACTTTTAGGTAATCTTTTAAACAGCAGCTATGTAGTGTATAACTATGAGCGAAACATCTTCAGATGAAAATGAAAGTTGCAGCAGGATATATGCACTCAGATCTATGATGTATCTTGACAACTTTTAACTTGGATCTTGGCTTAGTTTTGAGCAGAGACTGACAGAGTGGCAATCAGATTGAATTATAATAACTAGCATAGAAGTATTGTGATGATGTGTCAGTTAACCAGGCAAGTCATTACATCTATTTTCACTCAAGACTGAACATAACATTTGAGTGCACTTTCCAAAGGTAAAAACTGAATCTGTGAGACCATTTGATTCATATATCATGTAAGTTAATCTATTTTTCCTATCTGTGGCTTTGAAATGAAATGAATGCAAATGACTCAATACAGTAATTATGTTTTTTTCATTATACTTTGCATAAATGTGTGGACATAGTGGACATATGGGTCTCAGTCAGAGGTCAAGTTGCTTCATCAAATGATTCCTGGGGATCAGATTCCGGTCAACGGAGGTCAACAGGCTTCGGTTCAGCCACCCTTCCTTTATTCATTTATTTATCAAAACAACATATCAAGATGTACAGAAATCATCTGTAATTTCAAAATTTAATGTGTTGAAATTCATTTTTTTCTTATTTTTGATATTTAACAGACACCCCAAAGTTAAATACGACAGGGTGTAAGAAACCACATTCTAAAATAAGAGCTGTTTTTACTGCTACATATAAAGATGGTAGTTAATATAACCTAACATCTTATGACCAGTGTTTACACCACCGTTATCACCACAACGTTGCTAAGAGAGGACCAAATGCTCATTCAGGAATCTTAGCTAAGATATCCAAAACACATCTCTAGAGTACACACAAAACTTAATTCTTAACAATTTAAATTTATTTTTTAGACCATTTTGTGCCAAAAGATAGGGTTTTTTTTTTCTTTCAGAAAAATCCTAATTCCAAAACAATGAGAACTACTATTAACTCTAGTGCATTGATTGTATGACAAGTGTCATATGATACGTACATTTCTATCATCAACAACTTATATGAGTGGAGAATTGAAATTAGGAAACTAAATGTGTTTTCTGAATATTCACAATTTCTCTCTATCGTTCACAATATTTAATCAATTTATCTGTCTCCGAAGCTTATTCATTGAGCTCTGCATCTCATGGTGATTATTACTATTATTTAGTTTATGTTCTAATGCACAATGTGAAGGTTCAGAGGAAACAAGTTAGAACCTGGATGCAATTAAAACTAGAATGTAGAATTCCAAAGTATGTGTGATCTCTACTAACTTATTTCATTAGCGTTGTCATTACAAATATCAGAAGCATAGTTATATGATGTAGAGCTGTTGCATTTCACTCCTGGAACATAGCGAACTCTCCTTTTCTGGCGAGTGACTCTTAAAATTGTTATTCAAGTTCCCCTTTTGCCTATAATGTAGTTTTTTAGTTTCATGTCTTGTCCTGGAATTATGCTTTATATTATTAACCAATTTTATAAAGCCAAAAAGAATGTGGCCCTGGACTGTCATAAAATAGAGAGATTATGCACGTGCCACATGTAGGATGTATATGAATTTTTATATAAGTAGATTGCAAATAATTTAAAATCTAAGCTAAATGTTTAAAACCATATGTAAAAATACAAAAATACAAAACTACTTACGTTTAGTGCTTCAATATTAGTAGTTAAATACATAAATGTTCATTACAAATATGGTAAATCTTTCTGTATCCTTTACCAAAATACGCAATACAATTTTATCCCACCTTTAGTCTTTTATGTTCACAACTACTTATTGTTTTTATGCCTAGATTCAGCGCAAGATAATCACTTATTTCCATATACCTAAAACTCAAGAATTTCCCTGTATATTCTATTTATTGTATATTCACAAGAATTACTTTATTTATTATTGGTTTTTCTGTCTTTTATGTCTTTTTAAATTCAGTTTTTACATGCATCATCCTTTTTAAAAAATTGACTGTTGCTGTCAAATACAGAAATATTTTTCTCATATAGAATTCTATAGATTGTAAGTTTTGACTTTTGATAAAAATATTCTTCTGTGGTTTCCTTCTTTCTCACAATTTAAATATTAAAATATGCTGATATAATTTAGAGAATGTCTTTGCATCAAATGTCCTCACAAGTAAATATACATTTTATAAATGCATTTAAAAAGTGTTAGTGGATATTACCTAAAGGCAAGAATTAAGGATTTCAAATGTAAACTATCAACAGCTGGCAAAATCATGCCTTTGCCAGAGCATAAGACAAATAATAGCTGCTCTGGACACTTTGAAGCAGCCCCATATCCCATACCTGGGATTAAAGCAAAACCATATTTACATAATATTTCTGTGTTTTTAAAGAGACCAGAATTCCCATTACTGATGTGCACATATTTAAAAGATAAAATAAAGTTCAATGTGATGGGGTTTCAAAGAATATTGCAGAGCTCATATACTACATTGCTCTCTTAAAATCCCAGCTCTAGAGGGGAAGTAAAAATTACCAACACCATTACCAAAAAATAGTTAATAAATTGCCTATTTTTCTCTATTTTGCAATTTATTAGATTTGCATATCTAAGTAACAGGGTATATCGATAAGAGTACCAAATGGTTAATTGTCATAATTACTTTAAGTATTTTACCTGTTTTTCAATTTTAATGTATTGCTATTTAAATAAGCAAAGCACATGTATTCAAATTAAATCTGGATTACAAAATATATAATAATTTCCATGGACTGGCCTCAGTTGGTCCCTCAAATCATGGGAGAATCAGGGTCCCAGTACAATTGGGCAGGGAGTCGGCAAAAAGTGACAAACAGACACAGACACAAGGGAGTGTTGTACCTAAATGTAATTTCTCAAAGTGAGCACCAGATTTATAATACAGAATAAAAACAAGAAAGTTAGGTGATACAACAGCCAAGATACATCGAGATGCATAATGGTTCGTTACACACAACAAAGAAAATGCATACATAAAAAGCTAGCAGGAGCCAGGCAGTGTTTACAACTGAGATAGGTACAGACCTATCTAAAATCAGCTATTCACAGGAGCTAGGTGAAATGTCTGATGCAATGCTAGTCTATTGTTAAACCCACAACCAGGGGTTCCTTAGTAAATACCTAATTATGCTATTCCTCTGGGCCGGGGGAATTCTGTTCTACTGACCCTTTCATGAATAATACAACACTTCTGTTCCTCCTAAAACCACAACCCACCTTCTTTCTACTATTATGTAATGTAGAAATCCATGTCTGTAATGAGAATTCTAAGTTTACTATTTTGAACTATCCCTGAGAATGCTAGCTCCTATCTGGCAAACTGAAATGCCTGATTACTAACTGCCAACACTGGGGCATTTCATCTGGATGAATAACATTCTTACAAAACTCCAAGCCCAGGGTCAGCTCAATGACTGCCTAGGACATCGGTCAAGGCCAGGAAGTAGAGTTCAATTTGATTTAGATATTAGTAAAATCATTTCTTGGAGGCATCTATAATAAAACAATACTGAAAGAAAGCACACAGATCCATACACTGACTAACGCAGGGACAGGTTTGAAGCATTCGTGCCAAGGTTCCAGGAGACTGAGTTTCCATGAAACTCTGCCTCAGGGCTGTGTCCAAGCCTCCAGGCCTGTCACGAAGTCTTTACTGGAGTGGGTGTGGCAAATAATAACTTCACATTCCATTCCTGTTTATTTTATTCACTTTCATCTTTCTCTTAGGATATGGGAGGAATATGACCAAAATATATTTAAATTTAAAATTTGTTTTAAATAATAAGAAGCTGGCCTTAACATTAAGAGATAAGGGCCCACAAAAAATCCTGAGTTCATTTTGTATTGGTTAAAAACTTCTGGGCATTTGTACTACCATTAAAAGTATCAGTGACTGTTAAGACTCACAAGTGTTACGGAGACTTTAAAAATATAGTAGGAAATATATGTAGAAAATGGAAAATACCAACAAAATCTTCCAAATTTTGTAGGTGAGGACATGTCAAGTTAGTCCACCCAGTCAAAAGTATTACAGTTAGGGAAAGACAAATTTGAAGCTGCATCTGGACTGAATTACAGTTTTTTTTATCCTTTGCATTATTTTAAAGTTCTTATTAACTGTCCACAGGGTATTAAGATAAATATTTATGGTGCAAAGCAAAAGAAAGAAAATGTTAAAATTTTATTAAAAAAATGCCTTGAATTTACTAGAGTTGAAGATACATTGCTTGGGTTTCTTAAACAGTTCATGAATGAATGACTTCTTGCATTAAAATTCATCTTTAGTCCAAAGTTAGCATTTATATGAAAATGTTTAAATTAACAGAAAGCTCCATATTGGAATCAGTTTAGTTAAAGCCATTACCTTATAGTGAGTCTGCTGTACCAACACCAATAGGCAGGTTGTGTCTTACCTCCTTAACTGACTTTTAGCCATAGGACTAGAACCTATGACAAACTCTTAAATAAATGAGTGAAATGAGAGAGAGAGAGAGAGAGAGAGAGAGAGAGAGAGAGAGAGAGAGAGAGAGAGAGAGAGGGAATCACAAGACTGGAACAAATGCACAGAAATTTAAAGTATTTTTGAGTTTAAGTTGTAGGAATTAGATACAAGATTACGTCCCAGTTTTGTGCTTACTATTCTTGTCCAACCGCTTTGCTGTGATCAGTATGGACAGTGAGCTTGCTTTCTGCTTTTGTAGAATATCTGCTTTTAGGTAGAATATCCTATCATCTGCCTCTGTTTTGTCCATGCACACAGGATCCCTTTAGGCTATTGTTAGGTGCAGGAGAGGAGTAGAGTTCTGTCTCAACTGTTTTCTTTGTAAAAGGAAGCAGAGAAAGGAAGTTATCTTTACGAAATGCTTCTGGGTACCTTGGCCTCCAAGGAACCTGCTGAGTGGCGATTCATGTGCCACAAAGAAAAATGGAAAATGACACAAAACTTAGAAAATGTCAAAATGTTGTATAAGCAGAATATCTACGTTGCCAGCAAAGAATCCAAAGCCGACAAATATTGAAGCAAATGGTATAATGTGAGACAGTGAGTAAAACTAGTAGCTGATTCTTAAGACACAAGAAATATAATATATATGTTACAGCAAACGCAATGTATACTTATAAATATATGTATGCTATATAAATATATAGTCTGTATATTGTAAATATATGCAAAATTCATATTCCTATATACTATAATAGAATACATTTAATTTTAAAGCCTATGCTCTGACACTTTGTTACTTTTTATGTGTCAACTCACTGAATAGAAAACAGTTTCAGAATTAAGTAGCATATGTGACACAAATCTGAGTAGCATCTTAAAATAAAATAAATTTGAACATATTATGCATTAATTATTCTAATTATTAGCATCATGGAAGTGTAGAAAAGGGCCTTTGAGTGTTACCAATTAAAATAATCATTTTCTAAATATAATGAACACAATTTCAAAAGTGCTTAGGTACAAAAAGAATAAGTTTAGACTAGATTTACTGCACAATATTTTGTGTCCTGAAATCATTAGTAGAATCTGTATAAAGCTTATCTTTTTAACTATGAAAAGTGTAGCATCTAGGTGTATGTAGGATATATAATGAATAATATTGACCTGTATATGAAATAATATGAAAAAGCTAGTATTGGTAAAATACTGTACAGATTGGCAGTTTATTTTCTTCTTCTTTTACAATATCATTACTAGAAATAAAACAATAACTTTAACTTCATACATATATACATATGACTAAAATGAACTTTCATTTTTTTTAAAGTTTTTTGTTATAAAACATTACAGCTCCTGTTTGATACTAAGGCAAATATATATATATATATATATATATTAGTAAAATTGTGTATCCTTTAGATGTTTCAAGATTAGAAATACAACTTAATTTCTAGGGAAGTTTATACCAATGAAACACATTTTAAATCTTAGATTTAGAACAGGCAGCCTTTACCTAAAAGTTGATTGTTAAAATATCTCTGAGGGACAGTCAGGCTTGTTTTAAACTCTTGAAGTGCTTAAAAGAACTTATAGAAAATAAAAGCAGAGCTAAAGTGTTCATCATTCAAGACAAGGATCAAAAGTACCATTGAAAGTCTACATTTACCTGTCAGCTGTCTATCTAGGTCTTCTTTGGTGAAAATGTTGACTAAAGTTTGACATTCTATAATTACTGCCATTACTTATACTCAGGCAATAAAAACGGAATGTTCAAATTTTAAAGCTTCACTGTAGTCATTGAAGGTAATAATAGTAATAAATTGTCAAGCTTGAATTATGATCTTCTTCCCAAATAAAAGCAATCATAGCCTCAAGAGAGAATGGATCTCCCTAATCTTCAGTAACAAAGCATTTCAGGGAAATTCACATCACTTAGCTCTAAAAGCAGAGACACCTTCCAGGCGAAATGGCTCTTACAGTACTCCCTGGAAAGCCTCAATTCTGGACCTCATCGAGTTGATATAATCTTCTGGGGTCTGGAGATTTAGAGTGCACTGTGGAACCGCTGTTTTTCTTGGCCTAGAAAATTGGCTAAATAGACAACATGTTCAGGTGTCAGTAATGAAGAGAGATTGGATTTTTAAAAGAGATAAACTGGTTTCTGAGAAAAAGTAATGGTTCTCTTTTCAGAGATGGAGGTGGCTGATATTGTTCTTGTCAGTGGAATAACTGAAGTAACTTCTAAGAACTAGGTTTTCTAGTGAGCTCTATCACTATGAATTTAGAACTTTCAAACTTGCTTCAGAGAGTTTGTTCTACTTTGCATGTAATGTAGATGGTTTATCCTTAATGAGGAAGTTTAAAAAGAACCTTCACATTCCTATATACTATTAACATTTTCAAATATCAAGTGTATGAAATAAATATATTTAATAAACCATATCACATATCACACACAGGTGTGTGTGTGTGTGTGTGTGTGTGTGTGTCTGTGTAAAGAAAGCACCTATTGTCACCTATTTCAAAAATAAACTGTTAGCATATTTTAATATCTAGGGACATTAACTCAGTATTACAAAAATAGGGTCATATTGCCATCATTGGTGTTTTACTATGGCCCTGATAACTTATCTAGGATACCAATGCAATTGTTTATAGTAGCTAATTAAAATTCTGTAGTAAAGTTTATCATATGTTAGGCCCCTACATGTCCAGCATGACTTAACAAAGGACCAATCTCAAAATAAGTACCTTATGCTCTAAAATTTACTACTTATCAAGATAAAACATTCCCATGTGTAACCAGACATTGTCTTGACAAAATGACCCATGTGGTAAGATACCATTACCTGCAATTAAGGAATATCCACACTTTCTCATGGATGTATATTTGATATTAAAAGCTTGTCTAAAACTCCTTTCATTAAATTTTAGTATAGTCTCCTCTTATTCATTTATTGTAAATTCTCAAACTATTGCCTATGTAACCAATCTTCTAAACACTGTTTTGAGTGACAGTAATTTATTGAACAAGGTACTTTTTGGTGAGTATATGAGTTGTTTGTTTTTCAAATTTCCTTATCATATCTCTTTTAACAAGCATAAGAATAAATCTTCATAAAATTTTTTCTGAGTTATCTGAAATATATTGATATGGTATTATATATTGTTAATCTAGATATACTAACAAGAAATCATGTAGAAGTCTGAGGCAAGTATTTAATTTTATCTTTAAATGTTATAATTTAAAATGCATATTGTCATTCTAAGTTCTTGAATGATTATAAAATATGAATATATTTTATGATCTCCATCTCTGTATTCACTAATTAGTAATTTGTTATCTTTGCCTATTCTTGTATTGAGTATTCATGTTTCTCTTACTGTTTGCAAGAATTTCTACCTGGATAAAGATAGCATCCCTTACTTAATTTTAGTTTTCATACATTTTTTTGTTATTTATCATCTATTCTATCTTTATTATATGTTCTTCTTTTCTTTTGGAAAATTCCTACCAGCTTATTTCCATGCTGTTACTGTTATTACCTAAGAAAAGGGACTGTGAAGATAATTGTTTTTTACATAATTGCAGGATACTCATGTATTTATCTGAAAAATAATGGATAAATCTATGGGGGTGTTTCCAGGTAAACTGACTTTTTAAATTGGCAAGTTCAATAAAACACACATTTCTCCCCAAAGCAATTAAACATATGCTCAGGTTCTAAGTATATAAACAGAGTAAGCAAGCAGAGAAAGACTACACCCCTTCTACAATTGGCTGGGTTGAAACAGTCATCAGTTATCCCTTTACAGAAACAACTGACCTCACTCATCCTTGAGGTTTGATGTTACACTGTGATACATTACTTTGTTCCTGCTTCAAGCTGTAGGGAGAAGATCAAGGGAGTTTTCATCTTCCACAAGGACATTGCTGATTTTTCACTATATAATGACAATCTCTCACATTCTAAATTATGTAAGTGAGTCTAACTGGCTTTGACCCCATTTCTAGTGGAGATTTCCTCCTCAGTGGAAGTGGTTTCCCCATCTCCAATAAAAGATGGTTTCTTACTTCCCTTGGGAATGGTACCTCCACTTACTTATAAAAGTCAAGGACCAGGATAACTGCTGCAAGATAAAGTGACTTCAATATATGACAGAGAAGTTGCACCCATACAATCTCAACAATATGGCCAACCAAGACCGGCATATTGAGATAGCAAAACAGATGGGGAAATCTTAAAGGACTTGCCACTAAATGAGGAATTGAAAGAAAGAGAATCAGATTTCTTTAAGGAAAGGTTCCTGATAGAATATATGACTCCTCATAATCTAAGTCTGCTATGGCTAAATTCTCTGCTTCTTCGGATATATGATTCACAGTCTTGAACATTTAAATTTTAGAAGACAATGAGGCTGTTTTGGACCCATTATGATGCCACTCATAAGAGGACTTCAACACAAGCATTTGAGATTTTGCAGCAAAATGCACGCATCCTCCATACAGACAAAAAGGGGGGGGGAGAGCAACTTACTTTTTTGAAAAACAGCTGCGTTTTCAGTTCATCCTTATGGGCTGATTCCCCATTCACCTTCTTTGCTTCTTTTACTCATGTTAGATATTTCAGTGTAGAGTCCATGGCATTGTTAGATCCATTCCTAGGAATTTGATAATTTTTATTCCATTATAAATGTTCCTATGTTACTTATTATTTTTCTGATGTATATAAATACACCATTGTTTTACATAAAGACATTGTAATTATTATTATATCCATAAATGATCTCATGTGATAAAAGATTTTATTATAATTTCAAGTCAAATTACTTTGGGTTTTGGAAACTGGTCCGTTTCTAAAATAAGAATCGGGTTTTTTCTGCATGAATAGAATGTGTCAAAATACTTGCTAAACAGTAGGAAACGTAACTGTAAGAAAAAAATTCTATAAAATGATCAATCATAGTACTTGATTAAATTATTCCATAATCTGGGAGCTATTTGTACTTAATTTATAATTTATAAGTATGTTATTACTGAGAATGAAGTATTAAACACAAAATGCAACACATACTGATTAGATGATCTATGATTGCATCCTGAAAATAATCTCACAAAATAAGACAGTAAAATAAAGTTTATGGAAACATATTTTGAATAATACAACATTAAAACATTTGAGATATAAATGTTCTAATATTTAAATATGTTTTTTCAATATGTCAGTACAATTAGATCTTATTCTTCTAGAACATTTTATAGTATTTAATCTTCACATTTAAAATGCTTAAAACATTCAAATGTATTCCTGGTGGTTAATTTTTGATGTATGCTTTATCTCTGATATGACATTTTTCTACAGCAAATAGCTGCTCAATTGCCACCCATATTTCCTCCTACCATTATTTCAATGACAGACATTACCCAGTATTCAACACAGTGTATCTCTCTAAACCCAAACATAGCACTATGTTCATCTTCACTAGACTTCTAGGAAGTTGGTACCAATTTACCAAATTGAAAAGCTAAACAAAGCTTAATTCCTCTGATTCAACTGGAATTCAATACCTTCAGTGAAATCACAGTGTTTTCAGTTTAACCTTTAAAGAATTTATTTATTTATTTTTATCCTAAACTCTCCCCCTCAGGATCCCCCCATAACAGAGTTTCCCCGCACTCCCACCTTCTCATTACTCTGAGGATTAGGCCACCTTGGCCATCCTCTGGCACATCAAGTCTCTTCAGAATTATACACATTCTCTCCCACTGATGCAGGACAAAGGTAGCCCTCTGCTACATATGTGCCAGGGCCTTGTTGCAGACTCTATATGCTCTTTGGTTGGTGAAGAAGTCTCTAAGAGCTCACAGTTGTCCAGATTAGTTAACACTGTTGGTCTACTTGTGGGTTTCCTATTCTCTTCAGGGCCTTCAATGCTTCCCCCAACTCTTCCATACCTCTGTCCAATGTAAGGCTGTGGGTATCTACATGTGTTTCAGTCAGTTGCTAGAAAGAGACTTTAAGAGGACAGTTATGCTAGACATAACTGCATATTATTCATAATATCAGGGATTGGTGCTTGCTCATGGGATGGGTTTAAAGTTGGGTTGGTTATTGGTTAGCCTTTCCTTCAGTCTCTACTCCATTTATGTCCCTGAATTTCTTTTAGTCAGAACATATTTTGGGTCTAAAATTTGTGGGTGTGTTAGTATTCTTATCACAACACTGGGGGTACTGCCTGGCTACAGTAGTAGTCTATTTAGTTTCCATGTTCCCTCTGTTGGGCGTCTGGGCAAAGGTTACCCACACTGACTCCTGAAGTCTCCATCATCCCAGGTCTCTGGGACTTCCTAGAGAACTGTCCCTCCCTGCTCCCCATAACTGAAGATAGACTCACCTGGCCTTCATGGTCTCTCTTATGTCTCTTTCCACACCTGATCATGTCCCACGCTCCCACATTCGCCTTCCATTTCCCACCCAAGTCCTTTGGTCCCTCTGCTTTCCATGACTATTTTGCTCTGCTTATAAGTGGGATTCAACCATCCTCACTCAGATCTTTCTTCCTTCTTGTTTAACTTCTTTGCTTCTATGTGTTATATCATAGGTGTTCTATATATTATGGCTCATATTCACTTGCCAGTGAGTATATACTATGCATGTCCTACTGTGTCTGAGTTATCTCACTCATAATGATGTTTTCTCCTTCCATCTACTTATATGCAAAATTCATGATATCCTCATTTTTAATTGCTGAATAATATTCCATTGTGTAAATGAACCATGTTTTCTGTACCATTTCTTCATTGAAGGTCATCTGGGTTGTTTCCAGTTTCTGGCTATTATAAGTAAGAGTGCTATATCCCTGTGATATAGTGGGCAATCATTTGGGTATTTGTCCAGGAGCAGTATAGCTGGGACTTCAGGTAGAACTATCCTCAATTTACTGAGAAAATTCCAGATTAACTTCCCAAATAGTTGTACAATATTGCAATCCAACCAACAGTGGAGCAGTGTTCATTTTTCTCCACATTCTCACCAATATGTTCTGTTACCCAAGTTTTTGATCTTAGCCATTCTGATTGGTGTAATGTGGAATTTCATGTCTGTTCAATTTGTATTTCCCTGATGACAACGGACTTTGAACATTTCTTTAAGTGCTTCTCGGCCATTTGAGATACCTCTGTTGTGAACTCCCTGTTTAGGCCTATACTCCATTTTTAATTGGGTGATTGGATTTTTTTTTGAACATTAGTTTCTTGAGTTCTTTATATATTTTGAATATTATCCCTCTAACTGATATGGGGTTAGTGAAGTAATTTTTTTTCCAATCTCTATGTTGCCTATTTGTCCAATTGACAATTGTCCTTTGCATTACAGTAGCTTTACAGCTTCATTAGGACTAATTTATCAATTCTTGATTTTACAGCCTGAGCCATTGGAGTTTAGTTTAGGAACCCCACCAACCCACCATGCCAATAACTTCAAGGCTCATTCTCACTTTCTCTTCTTTTAGATTTAGTATATCTGGTTTTATGTTGAGGTCCTGATCCACTTGAACTTGAGCTTTGTAAAAATAAATATGGATTTATTTTCATTTTTCTACATACAGACTTTCTGTTAGACCAGCACTATTTGCTGAAGATGTTTTCTTTTTTTCAATTGTGAATTTTTGGTTTCTTTGTCAAAGATCAAGTGTCCATAAATATGTGGGTTTACTTGTGGGTCTTCAGTTCTTTTCCATTAATAGGCCTTTCTGTCTCTGTACCATGCAGGTTTTATCACTATTGCTCTGTGGTACATCTTGAGGTCAAGGATAGTGATTCCTATAGTTCTTTTACTGCTAAGAACTGATCTTGCTATCCTGGGTTTTTTGGTTTTCCATATAAAATTGACAATTGCTCTTTCCATGTCTATGAGAATATATTTTGTAATTTTGATGGGGATTGCATGAATCTGTAGATTGTTTTTGGTAGGATGGCCATTTTTACTGTTAATCCTACCAATCCATGAGCTTGGGAGACTTCTCTGTTTTCTGAGATCTTTTTTTGATTTCTTTCTGAGAGACTTGAAATTTTGTCATACAGAACTTCCACTTGTTTGGTTAGAGTTACACCTAGAGATTTTATATTATTTATAACTATTGTAAAGGGAGTTGTTTCCCTAATTCACTTCTTGGCCCATTTGTTATTTGTATAAAGAAAGCTACTGATTTATTTGAGTTAATTTTAGACCTAGCCACATTGCTGAGGTGGTTTATCAGCTATAGAAGTTCTCTGGTAGAATACTTATGCTATCATATCATCTGCAAATAGTGATAACTTGACTTTTTTCTTTGCCAATTTGTATCCAATTTGATCATCATTTGTAGTCTTATTGCTCTAGCTAGAAATTACATTACTATATTGAGTAGACATGGGGAGAGTGGGCAGCCTGGTCTTGTACCTGATTTTAGTGGAATTCAAGTATCTCCCCATTTCACTTGATATTGGCTGTTGACTTGCTGTGTATTTCTTTTATTATGTATAGGCTTGGGCCTTGAATCCATGATCTCACCAATGCTTTTAACATGAAGGGGTGTTGTATTGTGTCAAAGGCTTTTTCAGCATCTAATGTGTTTTTTTTCTTTGATCTTGTTTATATAGTGAATTACATTAAAGGATTTTTACATATCGAACCAAACTTGCATCCCTGGCATGAATCCTACTTGATCCTGGTAAATGATGGTTTTGATGTATTCATGGATTTGGTTTACTAGAATTTTATTGCGTATTTTTACAAGGATATTCATAAGCAAAACTTGTCTGACACTTTCTTTGTTGGGTCTTTGTGTGGCTTAGGTATCAGGGTAATCATGGCTTAATAGAATGGAATAAATAGTGTTCCTTCTGTTTCTATTTCATGGAATAATTTGAGGAGTGTTGGTATTAGGTGTTCTTTGAAGGTATGGAAGAATTCTGCATTAAATCCATCTTTCCCTAGACTTTTTTTTTTTTTGGTTGGGAGGTTTTTAATGACTTCTCTTTACTTAGGGGATAAAGGATTGTTTAGATAGTCTATCTGTACTTGATTTAATTTTGGTATCTGGTATTTGTCTAGAAAATCATCCATTTTATCTAGATCTCCCAGTTTTGTTGAGTATAAACTTTTGTAGTAGGATGTGATAATTTTTTGAATTTCTTCAGTGTCTGTTGTTATGTCTCCCTTTTCATTTCTGATTTTGTTAATTTGGATATTGTCTCTGTGCTCTTTGGTTAGTTTGAGAATGGGGTTATCTATCTTGTTTATTATCTCAAAAACCAACTCCTGGTTTTGTTGATTCTTTGTGTAGTTTTTTTGTTTCTATTTTGGTTGATTTCATCCCTGAGTTTGATTATATCCTACCTCCTTGATATCGTTGCTCAGCATTTTAAATGTACCATTTTTATATTAAAAAATGTCTGCTTATCTTATTGCTCTGTGACTTCTTTTTCTGTGAAATTTGTGCATCAAACCACATGTTAAAATGAATAAATAGTACAAGCATAATAAATTATGATGAGCATGATTAACTATGGGTATAAAACATTTTTTTCTGATTGTTAGTCAAGTAAAATCTAAGTCAATCAAGAAAAAAATGATTTAGCAGAAGGAATATTATATTTGAAGCTAGAAAATAATGATTACAAAATACTTCTATTTTGTAAAACCATATACAAATATTTAGAGCAAAATATCATGCCTTAAGCTATATTATTTATCCTATATTGGGAATATTAATATTAATCTATTATGTATGTCCCATAGGTTTATTTCTTTAGTTTACTAGATAAGCTCCTACATATTTAGACATATTAGATTTTTCTTCCCTGTCAGTTCCTACCTCATATGTTGGTAAATGTTTCATCCTGGTACTGAAAGTCTTCATTTGTTCTAACCAGTCTATCAAGCACAGAAAATAACTTGTATATATTTTTTTAAACTTTAGGAAGAGTTCTGTCAAAAATAGCCCTGTTCTTGGGCTTTAACACCATTTCATTAATTCAATTAGTTAATGATATATGGATTGCTTCATATTATTTGCATATATCTAATTTTTTGCCTGAATTATAAAAACAATCTGGCATGCTGGCTATTTTTTTATTAACACTTATAATATGACATATTAGATATTTCAATCTAAGGGCTAAATGTATACTTTGATAGATTTATTATTTTATATTTAGGAAATTACTTAAAATTTCTCAATCTTAAAAGCAAATATTTATCTACACACCTCATGTGGATCAGCAATCTTGGAAAACCTTAAGAAGACTCTAATTTACGTCTCTTACATGTAGCTCAAATTTGTTCTTATGTTTGACTATGGAAAAATGGTCGTCAAGGTTTTGCTGACTTCTATCCATATATTTCAATCGTTTTTATACTAATATTCTCTTCTGTGATATATAACGCAAATTTCGGAGCACCGGGTCACCTTGGGCGTGGAGTTGGCAGACACCCCCAAGGTCCCTAGAGGACTCTCCATGCATTCTTAGGACCACTGGTGAGTGGAACACAACTTCTGTTCTGTAAAAGTAAACTTACTTTTACTCCTGTGTCTGGCTGTTCCTCTGTTCCACTGGCCTGGCTTACATAGCTTGTAGATAATCATTCCACTAAACATTACGCATTGGATGGTGACTTTCACTGGTTTCTTAGAGGATATGTATCTCTCAAGATGGGATAAGTTGGCAGTATGTGTCGCCAATGGTCTGTGATTTTATTTATTCCCCAACAGCCTAGTCTTAGACCACTTGCTAAACATGACTTTCACAGTAAAAATCATTAATTTAAAGACATTTATCTCATAAACAAGTGGTCAAATGTAAATATGATTTATTAATATATTCACTTATGAAAAATGTAAAATTACTGATTTCCTCACATTTTCAATCTGGATTCTAAGGTCTCTAAATGCTTAATCAGTGCACGTGTATACACTCTTACTGCAGCCTAATACCTATAAAACAGTAGCTCTCATTGTGAAAATGTTATTTCAATTATATAAATGTCTAATGTATTAAAAAATTTCAAGTACAATTTAGAAAAGGATTCAGAATTCTATTAAAAGACAATGACAGTGGGTTTTTACATGCTAAATGTCAGCAACAAATTAAACAAATTATTTCTAAATGACATTTGAATACTAAATCATTCTACACAAGGGGTTTTCATATTTATTTTTTTCTTTTCTTTCTTTCTTTTTTCTTTTTTTTTAATCAAATACTGCAGGACTGATTTATTCAGTATAAAATTGAAAGATTTAGATTTGTAACAAAAATCCAAATTTGAGGAAGGGCAAACTTGAAAACAGCAGCCAAGTCTTGAAGGAAGGGTTGGTAAGTACAGGCAGGCTGAACAGTGGGGCTGGGACCTGACCACTGGCAAACCAGTGTAAGTTGCTTGGTTTCTCATGGAAAACATTTTATATACTTAAATTCACCAGCGTCCAAATGTCTGTTCCATTGGTAATATCACAACATAATAATATTACATTTACTACAAATGCTGTCCCATGTGAGAAAATTAGAAAATTTCAAATGCTTTCCTCAGCTCCACAATAAGCTGCCAGTCCCTCTTCTGCATTTCATTTCTGAACCAGTCTTTGAGTGCATCGATGGACTGCCTGCTGATCTTGCTGACAAGTATGCATGTAGCTTTGAATTGTCTCCCAAACATTATGGGAGATGCCCCAGGGACAGGTTCTATTTTGACATAGGCCTCTTGTCCTTTTTCTGCAACATCCATCTGCTTGTAGTTTATTTCAATGCTTTTTACTATCCCAAAGTCAACAACATTTTTGCTTAGAATGCACATAGGAGCTCCTTTTCACTTGACCAGCTTCCACAGTGACCCCTATTACTATTGGATCTGGAGAATTGAAGATGTACTGAGGGAGGATTTTCATCTGGCAGGGAAATACTGCTATGTGCTTAAATTCTAGTTTTTGTTTCTTGTAGTCTTGTCTGTATTTTGTAAAGGCATCAAATAAATAAATATTTCTGCACTAAACATTCTAACTCACAAACTATCAATCATCTCTTGGGTTCATTCAATTCATACAAAAGGCCCAAATTTTCATAAAAAAGGCCCAAATTATTGCATACTGGGGATCATGTTCCAACATCACTGAAGCCTTCATTATTTGCTTTTTTATGGACTGCACCAATTTTAAATCCTGCATATAGCACCTCTGCTATTTTCAGAAATTCAAGAAAAGTTTCCAAAGAGCCCACTGTAGAAACCTGGGCATAAACTTCTTTTTCTTCTAGTTTGAAAACATTTAGTTTCTGCTTTAACTCGTGGATCAATTCGTCTTTGAGAACTGAAATTTCAACACCCTTTTAGGCCATTATGAGATAAACCAGCCAATGTTTTCTCAAGGTCTTTCCCTACAATCTTTACTCCCCGGATGCTCCCACGACTTTGTGCTTTTTATATTGGTTGTTCACACATAATTCCTTCACAGGAAGAGGTAAATGGAGGATTCAACATTCCCACTAAAATCAGGGACTACACAAAGCTGCTCACTTTCTCCCTACCTATTCATTTATAGTACCTGAAGTTCTAGCCAGAGCAATTAAGCAAAAAAAGGAGATCAAGGGGATACAAATTGGAAAGGAAGAAGTCAAAATATCACTATTTGCAGATGATATGATAGTATATATAAGTGGCCCTAAAAATTCAACCAGAGAACTCCTAAACCTGATAAACAACTTCAGTGCAGTTTATAAAATTAACTTAAGCAAATCAGTGGCCTTTCTCTACTTAAAGGATAAACAGGCTGAGGAAAAGAAATAGGGAAATACACCTGTGATTATTTCACAATAGTCACAAATAATATAAAATATCTTGGTGTGCCTCTACCCAAGGAAGTTAAAGGTCTGTATAATAAGAACTTCAGGTCTCTGAAGAAAGAAATCGAAGAAAACCTCAGAAGATGAAAAGATCTCTCATGCTCATGAATTTGCAGGATTAATATTGTAAATATGGCTATACTGCCTAAAGCGATCTACAGATTCAATGAAATCCCCATCAAAATTGCAATTCGATTCTTTACTGAGTTAGAAAAGGCAATTTACAAATTCATCTGGAATAACAAAAAACCTAGGATAGCAAAAAGTATTCTCAACAATAAAAGAACCTCTGGTAGAATCATCATCCCTGACCTCAAGCTATACTACAAAGCAATTATGATAAAAATTGCATGGTACTGGTACAGCAACAGATGGATAGATCAATGGAATAGAATTGAAGACCCGGAAATGAACCCACATACCTATGGTCACTTGATCTTTGACAGGGGAGCTAAAATTATCCAGTGGAAAAAAGACAGCATTTTCAACAAATGGTGGTGGCACAACTGTTGGTTATCATGTAGAAGAATGCGAATTGACCCATTCTTATTTCCTTGTACAAAACTCAAGTCTAAGTAGATCAAGGAACTCCACATAAAACCAACCAGAGACAGTGAAACTTACAGAGAAGAAAGTGGGGAAAAGCCTCAAAGATATGAACACAGGTAAAAATTCCTGAACAGAGCAGCAATGGTGTGTGATGTAAGGTCAAGAATCCACAAATGGGACCTCATAAAATTGCAAAGCTTATGTAAGGCAAAGGACACTGTCAATAAGACAAAAATGTCACCAAGAGATTGGGAAAAGATTTTACCAATTCTAAATCTGATAGGGGACTATTATCCAATATATATATAAAGAACTCAAAAAGTTGGACTCCAGAAAACCCAATAACCCTATTAGAAAATGGAGTACAGACCTAAACAAAGAATTCTCAACTGAGGAACACCGAATGGTTGAGAAGCACCTGAAAAAATGTGCAATATGCTTAATTACCAGGGAAATGCAAACCAAAACAACTCTGAGATTCCTCCTCACACCAGTAAGAATGGCTAAGATAAAAAATTCAGGTGACAGCAGATGCTGGCGAGGATGTGGAGAAAGAGGAACACTCCTCCATTTCTGGTAGGATTTCAGACTGGTACAAACACTCTAGAAATCAGTTTGGCGGTTTCTCAGAAAATTGGACATAGTACTACTGGAATATCCAGCAAAACCTCTCCAGGGCATATACCCAGAAGATGTTCCAACTTGTAATACAGACACATGCTCTACTATGATCATAGCTGACTTATTTGTAATAGCCAGAAGCTGAAAAGGAACCCAGATGTCCCTCAACAGAGAAATGGATACAGAAAATGTGGTACATTTACACAGTGGAGTACTACTCAGCCATTAAAAACAATGATTTTATGAAACTTTTAGGCAAATTGATAGATCTGAAGGATGTCATCCTGAGTGAGGTAACCCAATCACAAAAGAACACACATGATATGCACTCACTGATTAGTGGATATTAGCTCAGAAACTTAGAATACCCAAGATTCAATTTGCAAAACACATGAAACTCAAGAAAAATGAAGACCAAAGTGTGGATACTTCATTCCTTTTTAGAATATGGAACAAAATACCCATGGAAGCAGTTACAGAGAAAAAGGTCATGGCAGAGACTGAAGGAAGGACCATCTAGCGACTGCCCCACCTGGGGATCCATCCCATAAACAGCCACCAAACACAGACACCATTATATATGCCAAGATTTTGCTGACAGAACCCTGATATATCTGTCTTCTGTGAGGCTATGCCAGTGCCTGGCAAATACAGAAGTGGATGCTCATAGTCATCTATTGCATGGAGCACATGGTCCCCAGTGAGGAAGCTAGAGAAAGTACCCAAGTAGCTGAAGGAGTCTGCAACCCTATAGGAAGAACTACAACATGAACTAACCAGTACCCCCAGAGTTCATGTCTCTTGTTGTATATGTAGCATTGAATGGCCTAGTTGGCCATCATTGAGAAGAGAGACCCTTGTTCTTGTGGAAGATTATATGCCCCTGTATAGGAGAATATGAGGGCCAGGAGGTGGGTGTTTGTGGGTTGGGGAGCAGGAAGTAGGGGGAGGGTATAGGTGATTTTTTGGAGAGGAAACTAGGAAAGGGAATAGCATTTGAAATATAAATGAAGAAAATATCAAATTTTTTAAAAAAAAGAGGCTTTAAATCTGAGTGACAATGGGCCCTTCTACTCCAGGGACAAGGATTGTATCCCCTTCTTTCAAATGCCCCTTGATTTCTATGACATCTGTTGTGTTGCTCATTCCAGGGTGAGCTTTTACCTCCATGACTTGTGCTCTCAGCTCTTCACTGTGTGCAAGCCTCTCCTTCAACATAGATTAACTCCACAAGAATGTAGATGAGACTTTTTGTGCCATCACCAGTATGTGCAGAGGTAGGTACCAAGGACATGAAAGTGTGGGGATCTTTATTCTCATAAAACAAAGTAACATTCAAATCCTGCTGTGAAAATTCTACAATAATGGTCTTTGCATGCTCCTCAAATTTCCCCTTTGTATTCTTCTGCTGCTTTTTAAAAGTAACAGCCACATTAGAATCAGGGCTCTTCTTCTAATCATGTTACCTATCAATCTTATTAAGTGCAACAAGGAAGGGGCATTTTCTTAGATTTGGGAATGTTGATTGCTTCAGTTGTCTGGGGCTCAAAACCATGCAAAATGTCAACAACTAGAATGGCAATGTCACAAAGAGAGCTTCCTCTGTTTCTCAGGTTATTGAAAGATTTCTTACCAGGGGTATCAATAATTAGCATCCATGGAATGTGGACATTCTCTCTGTCAAAATTTTTAATCATCTTACTTTGTTCATTAATAGTTTCAAGACGAACATTTTTGGCACCAATCTGCTGAGTAATACCACCTAGTTTGCCGTCTTGCACATATGTGTGACAGAGCTAATCTAGCTTATCTTCCCTGTGTCTACATGTTCAAGCACTCATGATAGGAGCTCTTAGCTTTTCTGTATTTATATTTTACCATGTTCAAGTTGTCCTTTCTCAATTCTCCATTTTGCTTTGTCATATACCTGCTCTTCTTTTGTTCCATTTTCACTGGAGTTGTTCTCAGAGTCTGAGCTAGCATCTTTGCTGGTCTTTGTGTCTCCAGCTTTCCTCTGACAGCTTGTAGTTGCCCTCACGGTCCCCTTCCTGTTCCTCATTTTCACTCTCTTCTTCCTCCTCCTCTTCTTCCTCAGGGTTATCTTCTACTTCTATGTGAATCATATTACCTTTTTATCTCTCTCCTCATCACTGGCCATTGCTTCCCATCTAATCCAGCATCTTCACAGTCTTCTTCTTTCTCTGGCTCTACAAAAGTGACGTCTCTTATATTTCCAGTACTCTTTGGTCCACAGCTTCCATAGGAGCACTCATTTCCAAATTTTCAGATACTTCTTTACTCTCTAGCTGCTGTGGTGTTTTGTTTGTTTGTTTGTTTGTTTGTTTTATCTTAATATTTCCTTTCCTTTGGCACCATGTCTTTTGATGGCACTTCAATACCCTGAGCTCGGGGGTGTCTAAGGGTTACTTCAGCTTTGGCTCTGGCGTCTCATTGGGACTTAGCAGTTTTCCTCCTTTTTTTTTTTAACTGTTCTTTTCTTTCTTTTCCTTTTTGCCTATTCCTTTCTCCCTCTGTCTTTTTTTCCTTGTTCTAATTGTTCCTTTTCTTTTCATTTGGCTTATAGTTCTTTGAGCCTCTCAATCCTTCCTCCTCTCTTCTGTCTCTTCTTCTCTTTGAACTTAGCCAAAGCTTCCTGGATAGTTTTAACAGTGGATTTGTTAGGGTCTTTCTTGTTCTCATTTTCTTTTTCTGCTTTGTTTTTCTTCTCATCTTTTTCCCTTTTGTCTCCTTCATTGTCATCTTCCAGAGCTTCAGCAGTGTCTCCTTTCTCTTCTGAGGCAGCTCCTGTGTCAGGTGTCCCTCTGAGAATCAATACCTCCTCCTATGGTCTCTTCAGAGGCTTCTCTGTTTACTGTGCTCCTTCCTTCTCTTTTCTAGCTCTTCTTTCTCTTTCATCTTCCACAACTACATTGTTTTCTTCATCTCTTTTTCTCATCATTCTTGTCACATTCTTTCTTTTCTGCATTCTTCTGGGCCACTGTCTTAATTTTGAAGGAACAACCATAGTCCTCATTCCCACTGTCTATGGTAGGAGTTGACATTTTCTTCTTATTTTTTTTTCTGTCCTTTTCTGGACTGCAAAATATTCATTGGACTCATCACCACTTTCATTGGAGGAGTTTACTCTTGGACATCTTTACTTCTTTTGCTATCATCTTCAACTCTTCTGACTCACCCCATTTGATAATTGATTTCTGGGCTTTTTTTTTTCCTGTTTTAGAAACCTTACTAGAATCATCAGCATCCTCACTACCAGAGAGAAGTACCTCGGAGTTAAGTCTGGCAGTCTTTGTTGATTTTGAAATTTTATCTTCTAACTCTTCACTATCATGCTCATCAAAACTTGTTTTCTTGCCTTTTTGTTCTTCCCTTTTATCTTGTTTTGAGGCAGATTCTTTTTCATTTCTTCTCTAGGCTTGACTGTGGCTGCATCTCTGTCAGCTCTGATGCCTTGGACTTCTAGAGACAACTCCTCCAGTGCTCTCAGAATGTCATTCTCATCAAATTCTTGCTTCTTATTCTCCGTTTTCTTCTTTCCCTTTGACTTTTGAGGCTCCTGTTCCTTGGCAGTACCAGCTCCTTCAATTTCTGTAACCAAGGCTCCCAAATCAGTATCATCCTTTGTACTGCCTTTGGTCTTTTTTTTTTCCTGTGTCTTCCTGATTGCTTATCAGCAGTGCTCATGGCCTAGCCCCTTGGTTCAGTGTCTCACAGAGCCACTGTCTCCCAATTGGCTCTAGTGCTCACTTGGCTCGATCTGCCTTGGGCCACTGCCTCTTGCACATGGCTCTCCTAATTTTTTTCTTTTATTGAAAATAAATTGTTATTGGTTATTTTATTAGTCAGATTAGATATCCCCCGATTAAAGTATCCCCTCCCGCTTCTTCTCTCAGTTTCTCCCCTCTTCCCACTTCCCCATCCTAAACCTACACCTCTCTGTCTCTTTAGAAAATAAATAGTCTTCTAGTAGATTATAATATAATGAAATAAGATTAAACACAATATAATTGGACAAAACAATCAGAAGAATAAGAGCCCAAGATTAGGCAAAAGAAACATACATAGCTGCAGAGACACAATTGTTTGAACGCTGAAGAATCTCATTAAAACATTACATTGGAAGCAATAATACATACACAAAGAATCTGGAAGACATAAAGAGAGAATAAAAAACTATATAACTAAAATAAAATATATATAAATATAAGAAAAAAGTAAAATATCTTACATAACATTATGAGACATGAAACTTTCAAAGCTATGGCTGAGTTTATTTTCTGTTGGTCAACTACTGCTAAGCAAGAAGCCTATCCCTAAGAGCAGTGAGATTTCAACTCCTCCATTGCTGGTGGGACTGCAAGCTGGTTCAACCACTTTGGATATCAATCTCTCAATTCCTCAGAAGGATGGACGTGGTACTAACTGAGGACTCAGCTATATCACACATGGGCATATATAGTCCAACATGTAACAAGGACATGTGCTCTACTATGTTTATAGCAGTCTTATTTATAATAGCCAGAAGCTGGATACAACCCAGATGACCCTCAACAGAAGAATGAATGCAGAAAATGTGGTACATTTACACAATGGAGTACTACTCAGTCATTAAAAACAATGACTTCATGAAATTCTTAGGCAAATGGATGGAACTTAAAAATACCATCCTGAGTGAGATAACCCAGCCACAAAAAAACACACATGGTATATACTCACTTACCGCAGACCCTCTGGGTCCCTGTGTCTGCATGGAAGGGGTTTCTCAACTCGGGTGGGCAAAGCATGGATGAATGACAAACAGACACACACAGGAGAGGTCGTGTGGAATCTGAGTGTAATTTTCGAATTGAGCATCAGACTTTTTATGCAGAGGACAATAAGGAAGTTGGGTGATATATTCGCAAGGTACAATTGAGGTAACCGGAATCTTACATAAAACCGAGGAATGCAAACACAAAAGGTCTAACAGGAACAACCTGGGATAGAATACATTGATAACAGCTGGGATCAACAAGGGCTCCACCTAAGATTCACTAATCTTAGAAGCCAGGGTCAAGGGCTTCGTGCCCTTGCCATAGTTCCTATTTTAGTCTCTTGTATAGTCCACCTTCCCCTTAGGTCATTGTAAATACGTGTGTATGGGTGTAACTCTGTTATAGTTCTAAGTATCTATTCTGGTTTCTCCTTTGGTCTGAAATGTCCTTCTTCCTTAGTGATGGTAAATTCCTGTGTAAGGGAGTGACTTAGCTTTTACAATCTTACTGAATTCCAAGCCCTTGATCTTGGTCAAGGATGGTCTAGGACTGTTGGAACACTGGCGGAAGGCTTTAGCCATGTCAGAATTCAATTTTAAAAAGCACTTATAATAGGAAAATACTGAAAGAGAGCACGTGGATCCATACACTAGACTAACGCGGTAATGGAACGTGGGGATGTAAATTAATGTATGGGTAGAGAACTCTAGACTCCAGGAGGAGAGCTTCCTTGAAACTCTTTTGCCTCATGAGTGACTTTTAAGCCTTTCGGATTGTCCAGCTGACTCAACTGGAGAGCGTAGTACTCACTGATAAGTGGATATTAGGCAAAAAGCTCAGAATACCCACAACAACTCACAGACCATATGAAGCTCAAGATGAAGGAAGTCCAAAGCATGAATTCTTCAGTCCTTCTTAGAAGTAGAACAAAATACAGGAGGTAGAGAATGGGAGCGACTTAGGAAGAAGGGGGGGGGGAATTAAGGATGGTATGAGATGAGGATGATAGACCAAGGGTCAGAATATTGGACAAAGGTTTGTAGCAGTGGGGGAAGGGAAAATGTGTGTAGCCACCAGAAATTCCCAGATGCCAGGAAAGCAAGAGGCTCCCAGGACCCAACAAGATGACATTAGCTGTAATAACCAACTAAGGGGAAGGAGAACCAGTAGAGACTATGTTCAAATGTGAGACAAGGTCACCAGTTGAGGGATGGGGCCACCCATTCACCTCCAAATTTTTAAATGAAAATTTCTCCTGTCTAAAGGAAATATGGTGACAAAATGTGGCGCAGAGACTGAAGGAAAGACCATCTAGAGACTGTCCCACCTGGGGATCAATCCATATATGACACCAAATCCAGACACTATTGTTGATGCCAAGAAGTGCTTGCTGACAGGAGTCTGATATAGCTGTCTCCTGAGAGGCTCAGTCACACCCTGGAAAATACAGATGCTGATGTTTGCAGCCAAACATTGGACTGAATGTGGGGACACCAATGGAGGAGTTAGGGAAAGGACTGAAGAAACTGAAGGGCTTTGCAACCCCATAGGAAGAACATCAGTTAATCAGATCCCTACCCCCAGAGCTCTGAAGGACTAAACAACCAACCAAAGTGTACACATGGAGGGACTCATGGCTCCAGCTGAATATGTAGCAGAGAATGGCCTTATCTGGCTTCAATGGGAGGAGAGGCCCTTGGGCCTGTGAACATAGATACCCCAATGTACCAGGGTGGTAAAGTAGGAATGCAGTGTTAGTGGGGTAGCACCCTCATAGAAGTAGAGGGAGAGGGGATTGGATAGGGTGTTTAGAGAGAGAGCGAGAGTAGTGAGATTCTTAAGTGAGACTCCCCCAGGAGAAACGTTTCCATTTGCATGTGATTTTCAATTGGAGATTGCTTCTTGGTCAGGGACAGGGACGGAACATGTGTTTACTTCTTTCAGCTCTAGGACCCCATCCAGACATATGCAGGCCCTGGGCATGCTGTCTTACTCTCTATGAGTTTATGTACATCAATTCTTATGCTATAAAGGGCCTTGTTTTCTTGGTGCTCTCTATCCTCTCTGAATCTTATATCCTTTCTACTTTCTCTCCTGCAGAGTTCCCTGAGTCATAATGAGAGGAAATTGATAGTGATATCCCTTTTAAAGATGGGTGTCTCATGGTCTCTCATTTTCTCTATAATTTCTTTCTGTGGATCTTTTTTATCCCATCTGCTGTAGGAGGAAGCTTCTCTGATGATGACTGAGCAAGGTTTTAATCTGTGAGTACAGCATAAAGTCATTAAGAGTCATTTAATTTTTACTTGCTTCTAAAATTATTTGGTTTTACCTTAACTCCTTTGACTATTTACTCTCAGGTTCTTGGTCACTTAAAAAGTGTTTGGTATAAGTATTATCTCAAAGAGTGAGCCTTAGGTCACATCAGATATTTGTTGTGTACCCCTGTAAGTTTCCTTCTATCATTGCACTAGCATATCTTGCAGTCAGGGTACCAATGTATATCAGAAGTTTTATGTGTTTTTGTTTCTTTTTTCATAGCGTACAAACTTTTCTGTCATTTAGAGGTGCAGGTTTTATATAGGCAGCACCTCGATTTATCCATATTCAACAAATTGGATAGGTTTTGTCTTTAGTGATGTGTCTTACTGCCAAGTTGGGGAGAGAACATATAATAGCATTGACCTCAGCCTGGGTTGTTTTGGGGATTCTAATGGGAACCCTTTGGCCAATTAATAAATTGAATGTAAACCATTTCAAGTGCTGGAAACCTAATTTGCTGACAAGATATAGCCAGCTGTGGTTCTCTCTTCTCCATTATTTAACAATTTAACTTAGATGTCCTTCATATATGTACATATTTAAGAAGCTTCTACTGTATTAGATCTTCTTCTTACCCCTCAAATAGTTCTTTAATTTTAGCTGATTCTTATGACTCTCATATTCCTTCTCTCACAACTGTACAATATTCTTTCATATCAGTTAAATACCATTTTATCTAATACCAGAAAAATACTTTAACTGTGTGGTCTTGCTCTGTGCATCAAATCACATTTGTAAATGCTTCACTGAACAATATTTTTCAAATATAACCCACACATAGTAATCATATTTAAAAATAATTTTTCATAGTTATGAACCATCTGTTCAATACTGATAAGAAGTCCAATAAAGTAGGCTGTAAAAATCAACAGTATTTGTTAATTATCTAACACATTGCTTAGCTTAGTGAATGTATTTAAAACTCCAATACTTCTTTCGAGGTATAGGTAAAAATTTTACACCTACATTTAAAAACACATTTTAAGAATTCTTTCAGCTGTGTTCTTTTAATCCAAATTTATAAGCAAGACATTTATTACATGGAGTTTGATCTTTCATTGTGAATACATTTTCTATAAAAGAAAGGCAGACAATTTCTATCTGAAAAAAATCTTTAAAGTACATTGTACATTAAAAAATCACTGAAGCATTCTCGCCTAAGCTGTTCATGCACTAGGTTTCAATGGTTTCCAAAATTATCAGTAAATTTAAGAGTCATTCTAATTTTCTCAGTCATTATTTTAAACTCCAGTAGGACAGAGAACAAATCTAATTGGTCAGTGAGGCATAAAACATTCAGGTCAAGTAGATCAGAACAAAACTGTTTCCTGATTCTTTGTGTTCTCCCTTCATGGATGCCCTGTTCCATGACGACTAACTCTGCTTCACTTCTAAAGTATTTTTGTAAAAATAACTTTTATTAGCCTGATGTAATTGTCATCGTGGAGGCATACTGCCTCAGTCTGCTAACCTAGGCCTAGACCGGGAATCTCTAGCCTTAATAAAATCTAATCTAGGTATCTAGACCTAGAATGGTTCTAGCCTCTCCGACTTGCAGCTGAATAAGCTCACCCTTTCTAGTTCTTTCTGAACTCTGTCTGATTCAATTCAGACTTTGTCTCAAACTTCTCTCCAAACTGATTCAATCTAGTCACCCTCTTAGCCTGTGAAATTTTGCTCTTCTTGCACAGAAACTAACTTTCTGAATATGTTCTAATCTCCTGGCTCCTTCTCTTTCTCTGGTTTGTTCTGTTTTCACTTGTGTCTAGCTTGTTCTCTTTCTGCCTGTCTCTGAAAAACTTCCCCAATAAAACTGCCTCCATCCTTTCTCTGCACTGCTCTCTCTAGAGTAGTTCTCTCTCCTCTTTTTTTCTCAAAAGAGTTAGGAGTACCTTACTCTGTCAGATTTTTCTCTGATTCATCATCTTGGCACTCACTTAGACTTCACTTTCAAACATGGGTGCTTTCTTCTAGAAACTAATTTTACCTCCATTGTTTGGATTAAAGGGGTGTGCTAAAGGCTGAAACAACAACAGAACTAGAAACAAGTTTCTTTCAGTAATAACACAATCTTGGGGTTTACAGTGTAATCAAATAACATGCAACAAATTTTTCCTTTTCAACTATATAAACATGCTTTAAAATAGTATAATAAATGATACTAATAACAAAATAAACTAAATTAAAAATAAATAAATAGGGGCTCTGAATGCCGGAGCAGGTGAGGAAGCCATCATAGGTCCTGGGTCCCTCAGAGACCAGTCTGCGCAGTTCAGCTTGCAGACTACAAAGGGTGAGCAAGCAGACTGCAGAAGCAACACAGCTTCTGGGACAGACCCCATTTTGGCCTCCAGACATCCAGGCACCTTCCCCGCTAGAGGAGAGGTGCCCACTCAGGAGGGATCTGACTGCCTGAACAGGTGAGGGAGCCATCTAGGACAGGCAGAAATGACACAGCTTCTGGGAGAGAATCTGTTTCAGCCTCCAAACATCTGGGTACCTTCCCTGCCAGAGGAGAGGTGTCAGCCTGGGAGGGCTTTGACCTCCAGAGCAGGTGAGAGAGACATCTTGTGTCTCATGTCCCTTGAAGACCAGTCTGTGCAGGTGAGAATGCAGACTGCACAGGTAACACATTTTCTGAGAGAGGCCCTGTTGTGGGTATTCATCTTCAGCCAGGAGGCAGGACTGAATGCCAGATATCTGTGCATCCTCGATGCAAGAGGAGAGGTTGCCTGCAGAGAGAACTCTGACCACTGAGACTCAGGACTGCTGACAGAGGCTAACAGAATCACAGAAGGAATAAGCTCCAACCAGAGACAACTATAACAATTAACTCCAGAGATTACCAAATGGCAAAAGGCAAACATAAGAATCTTACAAACAGAAACCAAGACCACTCATCACCAACAGAACCCACCACTCTCACTTCAACCAGTCCTGGATACCACAACACATCCAAAAAGCAAGACTCGGATTTAAAATCATATATCATGATGCTGGTAGAGGGCATCAAGAAGGCCATAACTCACTTAAAGAAATACCAGAGTACACTGCTAAAAAGGTAGAAGCCCTTAAAGAGGAAACACAAAAATCCCTTAAAGAGCTACAGGAAAACATAACAAAAAAGGTGACGAAATTGAACAAAATCATTCAAGACTAAAAAGGGAAGTAGAAACAATAAAGAAAACTCAAAGTGAGACACCTCTGGAGATAGAAAATCTAGGAAAGAAAACAGGTAACATAGATGTGAGAATCAGCAACAGAATACAAGAGATGGAAGAGAGAATCTCAGGTACAGAAGATTCCATAGAGAACATGGGCGCAACAATCAAAGAAAATGCAAAATGCAAAAAGATCCTAACTCAAAACATCTAGGAAATCCAGGACACAATGAAAAGACCAAACCTAGAGATAATAGGAGTAGATGAGAATGAAGATTTTCAACTTAAAAGGCCAGCAAATATCTTCAACAAAATTATAGAAGAAAACTTCCCAAACCTAAAGAAAGAGATGCCCATGAACATACAGAACCTACAGAACTCCAGACTGGATCAGAAAAGATATTCCTCCCAACACATAATAATGAGAACAAAAAATGCACTAAATAAAGACAGAATATTAAAAGCAGTAGGGAAAAAGATCAAGCAATATATAAAGGCAGGCTTATTAGAATTACACCAGATTTCTCACCGGAGACTATGAAAGCCAGAAGATACTGGGCAGGTGTTATGCAGACCCTCAGAGAAAACAAATGCCAGCCCAGGCTACTATACTCAGCAAAACTCTCAATTACCATGAATTGAGAAACCAAAGTAATCCATGACAAAACCAAATTCACACAATATCTTTCCACAAATCCAGACCTTCAAAGGATAATGATTGGAAAACACCAACACAAGGATGGAAACTACACCCTAGAAAAAGTAAAAAAGTAATCCTTCAACAAACCTAAAAGAAGACAGCCACAAGAACAGAATCCCAACTTTAACAATAAAAATAACAGGAAGCAACAATTACTTTTCTTTAATTTCTTCAAACATCAATGGACTCAAATTCCTATAAAAAGACATATACTAATAGACTGGCTACACAAACAGGACCCAACATTTTGCTGCTTACAGGAAACCCGCCTCAGGGAAAAAGATAGATAAAAGAGTTGTTGGAAAACAATTTTCCAAGCAAATGGTCTGAAGAGCAAGCTGGAGTAGCCATTCTAATATCGAATAAAAATGACTTTTAACCCAAAGTTATCAAAAAAGACAAGGGGGTGGGGGGGCATTTCATACTCATCAAAGGTAAAATCTACGAAGATGAATGCTGAATTCTGAATATCAAATACAAGGGCAGCAACTTTCATTAAAGAAACTTTAGTAAAGTTCAGAGAACACATTGCACCTCACACAATTATAGTGGGAGACTTCAACACCCCAGTCTCACCAATGAACAGATCCTGGAAACAGAAACTAATCAGAGACACATAGACACTACCAGAAGTTATGAAACAAATTGATTTAATAGATATCAAGAGCACATTTCATCCTAAAACAAAAGGATATATATTTCTTCTCAGTGCCACATGTTACCTCCTCCAAAGTTGACAGATACAAAAATATTGAAATTATCCCATGCATCCTATCTGATCACCATGGACTAAGGCTGATCTTCAATAGCAACATAAATAATAGAAAGCCAACATTCACATGGAAACTGAACAACACTCTACTAAATGATTCCTTGGTTAATGGTGAAATAAAAAAAGAAATTAAAGTATTTTTAGAGTTTAGTGAAAACGAAGCCACAACATACCCAAACTTATGGAACACAATGAAGGCAGTCCTAAGAGGAAAACTTATAGCCCTGAGTGCCTCCAAAAAGAAACTAAAGAGAGCATACATTAGCAGCACACCTAGAAGCTCTAGAACTAAAGGAAGCAAATTCATTCAAGAGGAGTAGACAGCAGAAAATAATCAAACTCAGGGCTGAAATCAACCATGTGGAAAAGAAAAAGAACTATTCAAAGAATCAACCAAACCAGGAGCTGGTCCTTTGAGAAAATCAACAAGATAAATAAACCATTAGCCAGACAATCTAGAGGGCACAGGGATAGTACCCTAATTAACAAAATCAAAAGTGAAAACAGAGACATAACAACAGAATCTAAGGAAATCCAAAATATCATCAGATTCTACTAAAAACGGCTATACTCAACAAAAGTAGAAAACCTGAATGAAATGGGCAACTTCCTAGACAGATAACAGGTAGCAAATTTAAATCAGGATCAGATTAACAATCTAAACAGTCCCATTTTCCCTAAAGAAATAGAAGCAGTCATCAATAGACTCCCAACCAAAAAAAGCCCAGGACCAGATGAGTTCAGTGGAGAGTTCTATCAGATCTTCAAAGAAGACCTAATTACAATTCTCTTCAAACTATTCCACAAAATAGAAACAGAAGGTACTCTACCTAATCCATTCTATGAAGCCACAATTACTATGATACCTAAACCACACAAAGATCCAACAAAGAAGGAGAACTTGAGACCAATTTCCCTGATGAATATAGATGCAAAAATACTCAGTAAAATCCTCACAAACCAAATCCAAGAACACACAAAACAATCATCCATCAAGACCAAGTAGTCTTCATCGCATGGATGCAGGGATGGTTTTATATGGAAATCCTTCAATATAATCTACCATATAAACAAACTTAAAGACAAAAACCACATGATCATCTCATTAGACGCTGAGAAAGCATTTGACAAAATCCAATGCCCATTCATGATAAAAAGCAATGGGAAGATCAGGAATTCAAACATAATAAAAGCAATATAAAGCAAACCAGTAGCCAACATCAAACTAAATGGGTAGAAACTCGAAGCAATCCCACTGAAATCAGGGACTAGACAAGGCTGCCTACTTTCTCCCTACCTATTCAATATAGTACTTGAAGTCCTAGCCAGAGCAATTCGACAACAAAAGGAGATCAAGGGGATATAAATTGGAAAGGAAGAAGTCAAAATATCACTATTTGCAGATGATATGATAGTATATATGAGTGACCCCAAAAATTCCACCAGAGAACTCCTACACCTGATAAACATCTTCAGTGAAGTAGCTGGATATAAAATTAACTCAAACAAGTCAATGGCCTTTCTCTACACAAAGGATAAACATGCTGAGAAAGAATTTAAGCAAACAGCACCCTTCAAAATAGTCACAAATAATATAAAATACATGTGTGTGACTCTAACTAGGAAAGTGAAAGATGTGTATGATAAGAACTTAAGTCTCTTAAGAAAGAAATTGAAGGAGGTCTCAGAAGATGGAAACATCTCCCCTGAAATTTATGAAATTTATGAAATTTGCAGGATTAATATAGTAAAAATGGCTATCCTGCCGAAAGCAAATTACAGATTCAATGCAATCCCCATCAAAATTCCAACTCAATTTTTCACTGAGTTAGAAAGGGCAATTTGTAAATTCATCTGGAATTAAAAAAAAAAAAAACTAGGATAGCAAAAAGTATTCGTAACAATAAAACAACCTCTGGTGGAATCACCATGCCTGACATTAAGCTGTACTACAGAGCAATTGTGATAAAAACTGCATGGTACTGGTACAGCAACAGACATGTAGATCAATGGAATAGAATTGAAGACCCAGAAATGAATCCACACTCCTATGGTCACTTGATCTTTGACAAGGGAGCTAAAAACATCCTATGGAAAAAAGACAGCATTTTCAACAAATGGTGCTGGCACAACCGGTGGTTATCATGTAGAAGAATGTGAATTGATCCATTCTTATCTCCTTGAACATAGCTTAAGTCTAAGTGGATCAAAGAACTCTACATAATACCAGAGACACTGAAATTAATAGAGGCAAAAGTGGGGAAAAGCCTCGAAGATATGTGCACAGGAGAAAAATTCCTGAGCAGAACAGCAATGGCATATGCTATAAGATCAAGCATTGACAAATGGGACCTCATAAAATTGCCAAGCTTCTGTAAGGCAAAAGACACTGTCAGTAAGACAAAAATGCCACCAACAGTTTGGGAAAGGATTTTTGCTAATCCTAAATCTGATAGGGAAATAATGTCCAATATATATAAAAGCTCAAAAAGCTGGACTCCAGAAATTCAAATAACCACATTAAAAATGGGGTACAGAGATAAACAAAGAATTCTCAACTGAGGAATACCAAATGGCCTAGAAGCACCTAAAAAAAAAAAAATGTTCAACATCCTTAATCATCAGGGAAATGTAAATCAAAAGAACCTAGAAATTCTACCTCACACCAGTCAGAGTGGCTAAGATCAACAATTTGTGTGACAGCAGATGCTGGCGAGGATGTGGAGAAAGAGGAACGCTCCTTCATTGTTGGTGGGATTGCAAGCTTGTACAATCACTCTGGAAGTCAGTCTGGTGGTTCCTCAGAAAATTGGACATAGTACTACCAGAAGATCCAGCAATACATCTCTTGGGCATATACCCAGAAGATGTTCCAACTGGTAATAAGAACACATGCTCCACTATGTTAATAGCAGCCTTATTCATAATAGCCTGAAGTTGGAGAGAACCCAGATGTCCCTCAACAGTGGAATGGATATAGAAAATGTGGTACCTTTACACAATGGAGTACTACTCAGCCATTAAAAACAATAAATTTATGAAATTATTTGGCAAATGAATGTATCTGGAGGATATCATCCTTAGTGACATAACCCAATAACAAAAGAAATCATTAGATATGCACTCACTGATAAGTGGATATTAGTCCAGAAACTTAGAATACCCAAGATACAATTTGCAAAATACAAGAAAATCAAGAAGAGGGAAGACCAACGTGTCAATACTTCATTCCTCCTTAGAATAGGGAACCAAATACTCATGAAAGGAGTTAAAGAGACAAACTTTGGAGCTAAGATGAAAGGATGGACTATTCAGAAAGTACCACACCCAGGGATCCATCTCATAATCACCTACCAAATGCAGACACTATTGTATATGCCAGCAAGATTTTGCTGAAGGGACCCTGATATAGCTGTCTCCTGTGAGGCTATGCCAGTGCCTGGCAAATATAGAAGTGGCTGCTCACAGTCATCTATTGGATGGAACACAGGGCCCCCAATGGAGGAGCTAGAGAGAGCACCCAAGGAGCTGAAGGGTGTGAGAAGCCACATGTGCCGTTGCAGGGTGGCACTGGCTTCTGCTGGCTACCACACATACATAGGCAGTAAAGTTCTTTTGCCAAGATGACGTTTTTGAGAATGAACCAAAATTAACCAATCAGATGAGAGACAAGTTAACCAATCAGATGAGAGACAAGTTAACCAATCAGATGTAGGCATGCAAATTAGGTGGTAAGCATAACCCATGCATAACCAATCTGGGTGTGAGACACGCCTCTCCTAGGCCTATCTAAGCAGCACCAGTTCTGGGCTTGGGGTCTCTTTGCCTCTGCAATCAAGCTCTCCCAATAAACATCTACAGAAGGATCCTGTTGCAGCATCTGACGAGTCAGGGCGCGCGCAAGAGAAGGGGTCTGCAACCCTCTAGGTGGAACAACAGTACGAACTAACCATTACCCCCAGCTGCATATGTCTCTAGCTTCATATGTAGCAGAAGATGGCCTAGTCGGCCATCATTGGGAAGAGAGGCCCCTTGGTGTTGCAAATTTTATATGCCCCTGTACAGGGTAAAGCCAGGGCCAAGAAGTTGGAGTGGGTGGATAGGGGAGTAGGGCGGAGGGAGGGTATAGGGAACTTTTGGGATAACATTTGAAATGTAAATAAAAAATATCTAATTAAAATAAATAAATAAATAAATAAATAAATAAATAAATAATAAATAGAAAGTCAAAGAAATAATGGGAGAATATAATCCAAATAATTGATATGTCTATCCATAATTTAGTAATTCTCATTTTTATTTCTCTAAATTTAAAATACCTTGATACAAACAGAAATAATAGAATTAACTGACATCTAACAATATGCATTAAACATGGGAACATTCAAAAGTGCACATTTTGTGAATGTATTTTGTTTCATGAACTTTGTTGTCATAATGTTAAATTCATCAGATCAAAAGCAACAGGGTTTACTCCACTGAGCACAGGGTCCCTAATGTAGGAGCTAGAGACAGGACCCAAGGAGCTGAAGGGGGTTGCATCCCCATAGGATGAACAACAATATCAACTAGCCAGTAATCCCTGAGTTCCCAGGGACTAAACCACCAACCAAAGAGTACACAAGGAGTGATTCAAGGCTTCAGCCATATATGTAGCAGACTATGGCCTTGTGGGTCATCAGTGGGAGGAGAGGCCCTTGGTCCTGTGAAAGCTTGATGCTACAGTATAGGAGAATGCCAGGACAAGGAAGCTGGAGTGAGTGAGTTACTGAACAGGGGAACGGGGTTGGGATAGGGAGTTTTGGGAGGAAAAAAATGAGGAAAGGGGATAACATCTGAAATGTAAATAAAGAAAATATCTAATAAAAATAAATAAAGAAAAATCTATTATTCCTGAAAATTTTAAGTTATAAAGAAAATAGCATACTCTGTACTACATAAATGTACTCCAAAGTTTCTGGATTTTCACATAAAATAGACTGAAAAAAAAAACAAAATAAGAACAAGAAAAAAAGAAATATTTGTGGTTTGACCTTATTAATATTATATTCACAAAAAAAATAGTAACACTGTAAGTTGTGATATAAAGCATTAGGTACAATTTTATATAATAGCACTTCAAAATTTAATATCTAAAATTCTGTATTTATCCAGGCATCTATAATAAACTCTATAAAACTCTAACACTTTTGTTATCCAGAATGACCGTGATTACTTACCTACATTTTATTTCTGGTCCATACTGCAAATTTAAACTGTCTTTAATTAGTGAATTGGAACATCTCTCAAAATAAGGGTGTTTTGTCATAGTTCCATCGCTTGGAGAATAAAATAAAAGTTTCTTATGAGGACTGGAGAGATGGCTCAACAGTTAGGAGAACTTACTGTTCTCACAGAAGCACTCAGGTTTGACACAGCACACACATGGAAGCTTACAGTTATCGATAACTCCATTTCTAGTGGATCCAATGTCTCTTCTGGCCTCTGTTTTCAGGCACATGCACCATGTACATTATGCATATTGGCAAAGCGGTCATGCCCATAAAATACAGTTTTGTAATCTCTCTTATGAAATTTGCATGGTCTTCCTATTCTTTCTCCAACCTCTTTTTATGGGTTCACCTCCATGTATCCTCTATTGTCTCCCATTCATCCACACACTCTGTATTTGTTACTTAGTCATTCATGTCCTTAGTACTTGCCATAAATGTCATGAATTTTGACTGGTTGTCCAGAGGCTGCTGTCCTAATATATTTTAGTCTCTTTTCACTGATGAGATCTGCTCATTCAACCATTCCAGCGCTAAAATGGATCATTTAGGAGCTCAAAAATATGAAATTTCAGTCAAAGCTATTTATACTTATTTGAACATCTCTTAGTTATTTCTAATTGTGTATGCATAATTATATGTGTAGTTTCATGAATGTTAAGGTGTGAATATTTCAAATTTGTCAATATTAGTTAATGATTAAATCTCAGACAATTAGATAATTAAAAATCTGTCCATTTTCACAAGTAATTAAAAAAAAAACATAGCCTCATTTTTTGAAGACAGGAATACTACTATAAAAATGAAATTGTCTTTCTGAACTAAATATTTAGTGTTGAAAAATTTTATCTTGATAAGTTGAAATACTCAAAGCCAAAAAGAAATTTAAGGAGTTATTTTGTGAAAATATTTTTATTAAATTTTAATAAATCCAATGAAGCACAATATTTTATTTCTCTATGTAGTTACAGCAAGAAAACTTAAATTTGTAACAGGAAGCTTAAAGCTTGGGTTGATATATTACTGATGGATGAGTAGGCTAAAATGATAAATGAATCTCATTATATATTCTGTCGATGAAATAAATCACTAATGCCATCAATGTCATTAGAATATTAACATTCCACTCAACCAATATACTCCCTTCTTGTCTTTCACAAGAAGGCCTTTCATTTTAGTCATACATGCCTTAAGCTTTACGAGACTGGAAAATGATTATTAATTGTGGTCACTTTACTTATGAAAGCTCTTTGGAGGCATCACTTATGGCAAGAAGCATTTATTATGAACTGGATAAGGACAACAAAAGACATTCCAATGTGATTGGAGGAGTACCGAGGTGGTCTCATCCACACATGAAATACTACAGGCAACTAAGAAATGTTGACAAATGAAATAATATTCCCCAGAGCAGAGTACCCCAATTGGCTTTGTAATATCAAATGGTAATCTCTGGATATATGCACATAAGTAATGTTATGTAATGTTATTGAGCAGGTTTATTTCAGGAATACAAATATATACACATATACATGTATGAACATAAAAGGAGTCCATGAAAATGAGGACATGAATTTCTTTTTTTTTTCTTTCCATTTTTTATTAGGTATTTAGCTCATTTACATTTCCAATGCTATACCAAAAGTCCCCCATACCCACCCACCCCCACTCCCCTACCCGCCCACTCCCCCTTTTTGGCCCTGGCGTTCCCCTGTTCTGGGGCATATAAAGTTGAGGACATGAATTTCAAAGAGAGAAACAAGGGTTATATCAGAGGTTGTAAGGAAAAGGAAAGGAAAATTATGTTATTTTATTTTAATCTCAAAAATGATCAAAAATTAATTTTGAGCTTCAAAAATATCATTATAACCCATAAAGAAATAATAACATCATCTTCAATGTCTGATGATTTGACAAGTCTGAAAAACTACAAACAACAAAATTCCTTACTAAAGATTAGTGGCCTAAAAGAAAATAGAACATTTTCCTCTTAAAAATATAATTTATCACTATTCATAAACATACTGAAAATAATTTTGACATGAAATGTTAAGATGTCAATAGGACTGAATTAAAGATCAACGCTATTGGAGAAGGAGTTTTAAGATTCCTGTACCCAACGGTTTTTCCCTGGAATATTGCTCCTACAACTATGCAAGGCAATGGTTTAATGATTAAAATCTACATTTATATTAGTCCCAAGTATATTGTGTCAAATTGAAAAACTGATTTTTACATTATGTTTTCAGTAATCATATTAGCCATCTACTGGCTTGTAGGAATGTCAGAAATTAGAGTTCCTTCTTTAGAGAGTGCTGGATTATGCTCTTTCATAAAAATATTGCAAGACCACTCAGATTTCCATTCATCTGAAATTGTCTGCAGTAAGATGATTCCTTCTTGGTGACGCACTCCTATGTCCTGACACTTGTATATAACTTTTAGCAAAAGAACTCAATTCCTTCTAGAGTAAACTTTCCAAAGACTTGGCAATGTTTGCTGGCAGCTGCCTGCTTTCATGAGATGCTCTAGCTACTGATTTATGGTCATTTTGGCATTAATTGATAGTCATCTAGTCTATTCAAGAAAGTGTTGATTGGCATGAGAATGGGTCCCACCAGCTCATATACTTAAATATTGGACTCCAACAGGTAAAACTATTTGGAAATATTTAGGAGTTCTGCCTGGTCTTGGGGGAGGTGTGCCAACTGGGAGCAGGCACTGAAGTTTCAAAAGACTTTCACCATACCTCTTGTCTCAGGATTTTGAATATGTCTCAAGATGTTACTTTCAGCTACGGCTCCACCATGATGCAAGCCTGCCTATTGCTATTGTCCTGACCATGATAGTCTTGGACTCTCATTTTTTGAATTCACTGAATCAAGACAGTGAATGACAAACAAATGGAGTAAAAACTATTTTAAGAACAGTCATTTTGGAGTCAGGACACTGGAAGAGAACAATAAGTTTAAACAAATTAAAACTGTGAGTGTTCCTGACATAGAAATGCTATAGAAAAATAGAGATTCTCCATAATGTCCAATTATTATGCTTCAATTTAACTACCTAAAACCTACAAAACCCTTTTTATATATTATTAAACTATCATCTATCTATCTGTGTATCTATCTATATATCACCTATCATCAATCTTCTACAGTACTTGGGAAGATGAAAGTGGAGTCAAGAAGACTGCTTGCTGACGTTAGTTATCTCCTTGTACAGGAGTTTCAAGTCAGATTTTCACTATTCATCTTCTTGCTGATCTTCTTGAATGGTTTTACTTCTAATATATTTCTATTTACTTTTCTATGCATATTCCTTTATCAAGGCCCTAAGGCATAACACACAATATATAAGATTATAGTGGATATCCTTGCCTTGTTTTCCTCTTTCTTTTTAAAGTATATCTAATAACTAAGAATGAAGGCAAACATAATTTTTTTCAAGATTGTTTATTAGTGTTAGAGCTTTCTATTATTTTCATCATTTGATAAGATAAATATTAAAAAAAAATTTACTTCACATGAACTTTAAATTTTGTGTGAAAGTTTAAAAAAAAAAAGCTAAGTATTTTTTAAACACCTATAGCCACTTTGCCAAACAAAACTTCCAGTGGCATATCTGGCTTACTTCTTCATGATTCAGGGAAGACCCAAAAACTCCTCAACCACTTCCAGCTCTACTCACCTCCTCTTTGTACATGGAAACATAAATGAGGACAGCACATCCTTTAGTGAAATACATAGAGAAATATGGTGGTTAGTTACTACAGTGCTAGATAGCAAGTTTTAGCCAGCAGCCTCGGTGTGGCATTTATTCCTGGGAGACACTTGGAGAATGATTTGTGCATAATTTTATCAGTAGTAACATCACAGTCTTTTCATTAAAGGTCATATTTGTCTCACTTCTTTGATGTTGAGAGCAACTTAAAAGAAGCTACATGAAACACACACAAGTGTGTACATGAGAGCATATTGCATCAAGGACATATACTGGGTATTTAAAAATAAAAACATTAAGAGTGGAGCTCCTATTACATGGTCCCTTATTTCTGGTATTTGTTGCTCTATAATATGCTTGTAAGGAATACTCATTTTGTGTTTTTTCACAAAATGAAATTTTCAGCTATATATAAAATATCTATTTTGACTTTCCTTTGATTGTTGTACTTCTAAAAGTTATATTTCAATTCATTTTATTCTTATATAAGATTTTATTTTTAAGGAAATTATGCTCACTGCATTTGTCAAATGGAAGTTAACACTCCTACATAATTACTTTAATAAAAATCCAAGTATCTGGGTCTTGTGAATTTTGAAGTACTTGAACAACTATGTTTATTAAACCTGCCAAGCAAGAAATACTATTAAAAGACATAGCATTAGATGACGCACAAAGGCTAATGGTTGACTTTTCTTAGTTCCTGTTCATTTATTATGTTGTAAAATCTGGAGCTACAAAAATAAACATTTATTTGTAGCCACAACTGACAGAGTCTTCCATGGTGTCTAGTCGAGTATATAATTAACTAAAATAACAAGCCCACAAATATATAATTGTAGCACAATATTTGCTATTTGAAGCTGTTAAAGTAGAGTGTGCCCTGCTGTTACAAATATTATTAATATTAAGTATATTCTGGCACTTTTAACCTCTATTAAGAAAACCAAGTAAAAATGAAAAATTTCACTCACTCGTAGAGTTTTTCTCTTTCCAAGGGCAGGCTTTTAAATTTTTTCTATGAAAAGGTAGAATTTGCAATTTAATTAATCATTTTCTTTTAACATAAGAACATTTTAAATTACAGATACATGCCAAAAAATTCAATAGATGTACTAATACATTAACGCTAACTTTGAACAAATGATGTGAATGGCTCAAAGCATTTTAATGAAACAAGTAGGGTCACTGGGACAAGTCAACAAAAGCAGGAAAGTTGTTGGTGCATATTTGTGTAGGAGACAGGGAAAAAGTAATGGGAACTCTTTGAGAGTCTCTATGTGGATGTCCTTCATGGATCAGTAAATACAAGAGCTCAATGTTCAGAGATATCTCTTTTGTTAATATGTGTTTGATGATATTTGAATGAACATGGTATCAAAGGAAGGAGATCAAGGGAGGTGACAATATCACCAAAGAGATGCTAGAGAGAAGACCAGGAATTAAATACTATAGAAAAGAGAGAAATCCCATATAAGAAAAATTGAGGCAAGATTGTTATTCTAAATTTTGACTGAAGCAACTCAAATGAAGCAGTAGTGACCAATGTTGCCAGCCTCTGCTCTAGTAAGTAAAAGAAAAAAATATAGATCATCATTTTTATTTAAATTATGTTATTTATTGCAGGTGAAATTTTACAATATTTTAAAAAGAAGATTTAACAAGATATGTAATCATAGACTTTTAAGTGTATATCATATTCTTATTTATGGGTACAACATTGTGACAGATCTCTAAAAATCACACAAGTTGTTTAATAATATACGTCTATTGATCAGTTCATCCCATTCAGGTCTTCTGCCTGCCACTGACAACCATTATCCAACTCCACTTGTTGTACTAATATAATAGTTTCACATGTTTCAAACAAGTGAAACTTAACAATATTTGAATCTGAATGTGTTTATTTCACTGGTAGATGGATTTTAATTTCATCCATGGTGCTATGTGTTGCACATTTTCAAAGATTTAACATTTTTGGCAGTATAACAATATGAAAGACTGTTTTTAACTATGTTATTTCCACACTTTGAGTATTACAATCAGGGTTTTAATAAAATTTGTATCTTTTAAAAAAAATTTTGGCTTTATTTTTACTGGTTATTTTATATATTTACATTTCAAATGTTATCTCCTTTCCCTGTTTCAGTTTTCCTTCCTCAAACCCCCCATCCAATCCTCCTTTCCCCCTACTTCTTGAGAGTGCTCCCCCACTCTCCCACACACTCCTGTCTCACTGCACTGGCATTCCCCTAAACTGGAGCATGAAGCCATCACAGGACCAAGGCCCTCCCCTCCCACTGATGCCAGATAAAGCAGGCTTCTTAGCAGAGGAACCATGGGTCCTTTCTGTGTGTACTCTGTGGTTGGTGGTTTTGTCCTTGGAGATCTGGGTGGTCTGTTGGTTGATATTGTTGTGCTTCCTATGGTTGCAAATGTCTTCAGTTCCTTTAGTCCTTTCCCTAACTCCTCCATTGGGATCCCTGTGGATGTTCAGGTTAACTTCTGGATCTTCTGTTCTATTCCTTTGATCTATTTTTCTGTCTCTGTAGAAATACCATGGTTTTTTTTTTGTTTGTTTGTTTTTTGGGGTTTTTTCTTTACTATTGGTCTGTAGTAGACGTTAAAGTGAGGGATGGTGATTTCCCCAGAAGTTCTCTTATTGTTGAGAACAGTTTTTGAAATCCTGGGTTTTTGGTATTCCAAACAAATTTGATAATTGCTCTTTCTAACTGTATGTAGAGTTGAGTTGGAATTTTGATGGCAATTGCTTTGAATCTGTAGATTGCTTTCTGCAAGATGGCCACTTTTACTATATTAGCCATGCTAATCCACCAGCATGGAAGATCTTTCCATCTTTTGAGGTATTCTTCTATTTCTTTCTTCAGAGACTTGAAGTTCTTGTCATATAGATCTTTTACTTGTTTTGTTAAAGTCACACCAAGATATTTTATACTGTTTGGGACTATTGTGAAGGGTGTAGTTTCCCTAATTTCTTACTCAGCCCATTTATCTTTTGAGTATAGGAAGGCTACTGATTAGTTTGTTTATTTTATATTCAGGGACTTTGTTGAAGTTGTATATTAAGTTTAGGAGTTCTCTGGTGGAATTTGAGGAGTGGGGGTCAATTAATAAACTATCATATCATCTGCAAATAGTGATATGTTGACTTCTTCCTTTCCAATTTATATCCCTTTGACTTCCTTTTGTTGTGTAATTGTTCTGGCTAGGACTTTGAATACTATAATGAATAGGTAGGGAGAGAGTTGGCAGCCTTGTCAAGTCCCTGATTTTAGTAGGATTGCTTCATGTTTCTCTCCAGTTTGATGTGGGCTGTTGGGGCCTGCCTGAGGCTCTCATGTCCGAGTTAGAGCCTGGGAGGCATCTTGGAGCTGAAAGTAAAGGAATCCAGGGGTGCTGAAAGTAAAGGAATCTAGGCAGAAGAGAGAGAGAGAAATGGAACCAAGGCAGGATCCTGATCAAGGCTCAACTTTAATGGCGGCAGACACACTTTATAAAGGAGAGGGGAGGCCCATTCCCAGTCATGCCAAGTTTCTTGTGAAGCTGTCAGAATTGCCTTTTAGCAGGAACTTGAGAAATTCACAGTTTGGTGTTAACTCTGGAAAACCTTGGAGAACCTGTTTGACCTCAGGCAGGTAGCAGGTAGTGGCACATCAAAGGAGAGGGATGATAAGCAGCACAGCGGGTGACTCAGCCTTAGTGGTGGATGGTCTTAACCAGCCTGTCTAGGCTGAAGGAGGTTACAATTGGCTACTGGTTTGCTGTATATTGCTTTTGCTATATTATAGGTATGGATTTTGATTTGCTGATCTTTCCAAGAGTTTTCAAATGAAGGGATGTTCAATTTTGTCAAATGCTTTTTAAGCATCTAATGAAATGATCATGTATTTTTTTCCTTTAAATTTGTTTATGTAGTGAATTCAGTTGATGGATTTCCTTATATTGAACCATCCCTGAATCCTGACAATGAAACCTACTTGATTTTGGTGAATGATCATTTTGATGTGTTCTTGGATTCCATTTGCAAGAATTTTATTAAGTATTTTTGCATTGATACTCTGCCGGGAAATTGGTCTGAAGTTCTCTTTCTTTGTTTGGTCTTTGTGCGGTTTTAGTATCAGCATAGCTGTGGCTGGGTAGAAGGAATTGGGTAGTGTTCCTTCTGTTTCTATTTTGTGGAATAGTTTGAAGAGTATGGGTATTGAAAGTATAACAAAGTAAAAACAGAATTCTAGGCCTTTAGGCCCAGGCTTGAGAATGTGGCCTTTGTAAAGGTATGCTAATCATAAAACAGATAGCTACATTCCTCCACCCACCCGCTTCCTGGGTTCAAAGAGTGCTCATTCAAAGAAAGTCACCCTGACCATTACCAGAACCTGCAATGCAAATGTGCTATTCTTAGGGGCTCTTAGAAGCTGTTTTGAGAGTTTACAATTACCAGGTATTCCTTGTGACTCTTGTAACTTTGCACTTCCTTGTGACTCTTAACTGGTATCTTTGGTATCTTCCAACAACGCCCTCCCCACTTCCTTGAGTTGTGGTTTCTTCCTTTAAATAACCCCTTACCCAGCTACTCAGGGCGCCACGGTCCTCTACCCCTGCATGGTGTATGACAGTGAGTCTGAGAGCGCTCTTGAATAAAAATCCTCTTGCAGTTTGCAACAAGACCGTTTCTTGTGGGTGATTTTGGGGTGTCGCCTCTCCTGAATCAGAACATGGGGGAGTCCTCACTGTGTGGGTCTTTCAGTATTAGGTATTTAAAGGTCTGAAAGAATTCTGTGCTAAACCCATCTGGTCCTGGGATGTTTTTTGATTGGGAAACTGTTGATGACTGCTTCTATTTCTTTAGGATTTTGGGGACTGTTTAGTCTGTTAATCTGATCCTGATTTAACTTTGGTACCTGGTATCTGAGTAGAAAATGATCTATTTCATCCTGATTTTTCAGGTTTTTTTTTTTTTTAGTATAGGCTTTTTTAGTAGTAGGATCTGATAATTTTTTAAATTTCTTCAGATTTGGTGATATGTTTCCCTTCTCATTTCTTATTTTGTTAATTCAGATATTTTCTCTTTACCTTCTGTTTAGTCTAGCTAAGTTTTTATTTATCTTGTTGGCTTTCTCAAAGAACTAACTCCTAATTTTCTTGTGGCCTTTTTTTTCCCCCTTTCTTTTTTTGTATAGTTCTTTTTATTTCTACTTGGTTGACTTAAGCCTTGGCGTTTGATTATTTCCTGCCAGCTACTCCTTTTGGGTGTACTTGCTACCTTTTTTTTTTTTTTTTTTTTTTTTTCTAAAACTTTCTGAGGTTCTGTTAAGCTGCTAGTGTGTGCTCTCTCTAAATTTTTTAGGAAGGCACTCAGAGCTATGGGTTTTCATTTTACCACTGTTTTCATTGTTTCCTATTAATTTGGGTATATTGTACCTTCATTTTCATTAAATTCTAAAACATCTTTAATTTCATTCTAATTTTTGTCCCTGACCCAGTTATCATTGAGTAGATAGTTGTTCAGCTTCCAAACATATGTGGGTTTTCTGATGTTTTTGTTGTGATTGAGATTGTTATTGGAGCTCTGATTGGGTGCATTGGATTATTTCAATCTTTTTATATGGGTTAAGACTTTTTGGTGACTGATTATATTATCAATTTTGGAGATGGTACCATGAGGTGTGGAGAAAAAGGTATATTCTTTTGTTTTAGAGTGAAAAGTTGTATAGCTATGTTAAATCCATTTGGTTCATAGCTTCTGTTAGTTTTACTGTATCTTTGTTTAGTTTCTGTTTTCATGATCTGTCCATTGGTGAGAGTGGGGTGTTGAATTATCCTACCATTATTGTGTGAGGTTCAATGTGTGCTTTGAACTTCAGTAATGTTTCTTTTACAAATGTGGGTGCCTTTGCATATGGGGGATAAATGTTCAGAAATAATAGCTCATCTTGGTAGATATTTGAGTATGAAGTATCTTCCCTCATCTTTTTTGATAACTTTGGTTGAAAGTCAATTTTATTGGATATTGGAATGGCTGCTCCAGCTTGTGTCTTAGTTATTATATTTTACCATTTACTTGGAAAAAGAATTGCAAACTTTTACTGTGAGGTAGTTTCTGTCTTTGGCACTGAGATGGGTTTCCTGTGTGCAGCAAAATGCTGGGTCCCACTTATGTACCTAGTCTGTTAGTCTATGTCTTTTTATTGGAGAACTGAGTCCTTGGATGTTAAGAGATATTAAGGAATAGTGATTGTTTTTCCCTGTTATTTTTGTTGCTGCAGGAGGAATCATTTTTTTTTTTTTTTTTTGGCTATTTTCTTTTGAGTTTGTTGTAAGAAGATTAATTTCTTCCTTTTTCATGAATGTAGTTTCCTTCCTTTTGTTGGAGTTTTTCATCTCTTATCCTCTGTAAGGCTGGATTTGTGAAAAGATACTGTGTAAATTTGTTTTTATCATGGCATATCTTGGTTTCTCCATATATGGTAATTGACCGTTTTGGTGGGTATAAGTAGCCTGGGCTGTCATTTTTGTTCTCTTAGGATCTGTATGACACCTGCGCAAGATCTTCTGTCTTTTAAAGGCCCTTTGGGAAGTCTGGTGTAATTCTGTTATGTCTGCCTTTATATATTATTTGACATTTTCCCTTACTACTTTTAAAATTCTTTGTTTTGTGCATTTGCTTTTATGATTACTATGTGAGGAGAGGAATTTCTTGTCTGGTCTAATCTATTTTGGGTTCTGTAAACTTCTTGTATGTTTATGGACATCTTTTTCTTTAGATTATGGAAGTTTTCATCTACAGTTTTATTGAAGATGTTTATTGGCCCTTTGAGTTTGGAACCTTGGCACTCTTCTATACCTACTATTATTATGTGTCTTACTGCAAATCCACAGAGTTCAGGAAATCTCAAGAGAGGCTCCACGTAATCTCCAAGCCCAGACTGATGGAGGGTATCTTCTTACCATGGTTGAGTTAAGAAAATCAGTCCTCAAGAATATCTAAAATTGACAGCTCAGGGTGGATAGGCAAATGGATAAGGAGAGTGGAAAGGAGTTGGGTTAGAAGGGGAAGGTGTTAGTGGATGAGTAATTCCTCACATTCACTTGAAAAGCACAGGCTTTTCTCCTACAACCAGATGCAGAATTCTAAAGACATCCCCCATAGAAGTGGAGACCTTGGTTCCTGGAACAACAAGCCTAACAAAAAGGAAATTCCTGGTTTCCCAAAGCTATTTAAAATCTTAATTATTACAATCTTTGTCAATATACCAAACTAAGAATTCTGAATCATGGAAGCAAGTCTATTTTCAATCAATTGAATATCTGTACAACTCATATACTGTTTTCCATAAAGTTATTTCAATCAATGTACTACTTTGTATTTCTGTCTACAGGGTATAAAACTGTTCATTCTCACCAACGTTTGTCCTCTTATTTGTATTATCTGTTGTGTTTCACAATTGTTATTTTGATAAATTTATCTTGAGGTGATATCGTACATGGCTTTAATTTTCTCTTCTCTTCTCTTCTCTTCTCTTATCTTATCTTCTCTTCTCTTCTCTTCTCTTTAATCTTCTTGTTTTTTTTTTTTTTTTTTTTTTTTTTCCCGAGACAGGATTTCTCTGTATATCCCTGGCTGTCCTGGAACTCACTTTGTAGACCAGGCTGGCCTCAAACTCAGAAATCCTCCTGCCTCTGCCTCCCAAAGGCCGGGATAAAAGGCATGCACCACCACCACCTGGCTAATTTTATTTTTTTGATGAGTAGTACACTGAACATTTTTCATTTGTCAATTGGCCACTTTCATGCTACTTTTATATTTAGCCTATTTTGGTGGTTGTGTATAATAAAGAACATCAAATTCAGGGCCTGCCTCATAGATTGTACATTCACATTCTTCCTATATCTTAGCTCCATCCTTTCATCCCACTCACAATTGGACTACTTCTTTGTTATTCCATTGAAGACTGTCTTATTAAAATGTAATATTGAATTTGCAGTGATTTTTTTTCTACTCATGAGCTTTTTTTTTTCCCTGTAGTATTCCCCTGAATCCCAGCCAAGTATGATTGTTGTGTTCCTAGGTAAAGAGTCTGCTATTTATTTTAATGTAGTCTCATTTTGTATTTTGCTTTAATGATCTATGCTTTTGGCATTCTAATCATGAAATTGTTGCCAAGATCTACTTCATGAATCTTTCTCCCTTGATTTCCTCTAGTAGTTTGACCATGAAGAGTTATATTTCTATCTTTAATAATTGTTGAGTTGCTTTTTATTTGTTAATAAACAAGAGTTCTATCTTAAACTTTTACCATTTGTATATTGAGTTTTTCCAACAAGGTTGAAGTGATCATCACTCTTTCAGTGATTTTTTTTTTTTGGAGTTTTTTAAAAATCTGTTCACTGTATATGCCTGAATATATCTTAGTTATTTTTCTGTCTTTGGTGTATGTACTATTTTCTTATGCTAGTACCAGATATTGTTTTATTAAGAAGTGGGAGTAGGTGGGTAGGGGAGCAGGGCAGGGTGGGGGAGGATATAGGGGACTTTCAGCATAGCATTTGAAATGTAAATGAAGAGAATATCTAATAAAAAATTGAAAAAAAATCAAAATTATGCGAGTGATTCCTGAAGCCCCGTCCGTGACTCTCTTCTTTTCATAGATTATAGGAATTGCATATATTCTGTGTGTGTGTGTGTGTGTGTGTGTGTGTATCTATGTGTGTGCATGTGTGAGTAAAACCAGTTTTCAGGTAGTATTGAATCTGCTGATATCTCTTAATATGTTTCTGTTGTTAACATATTAATCTTAGGTTAAATTTATTCATAAGTATTTTATGTATGTGGTATTATTGGTAATTGAATTTGTGTCCTAATTTGATGTTCAATTATTTCTTTGTTAGTGCAAAGTAAAGAGCAAAAAAGTTAAAGATTTTTGTTTTGTTTTATTATGTTTTTGTTTGATTTTGGTTTTGATTTTGGGGTTTTGTTTGTAGTTTTTGTTTTGTTTTTATTTGTTTGTTTTGTTTTTTGTCAGATGTGTCTGGTGGTATCCTAGGATTCTGTGTCATCTAGCCTCTCATTTTTGGTCCTCCACGCAGTGTCAAGATGGGCTCCTACTTGTGGCATAGGACTCAAGCTGGACCAGTCACTGGCTAGCTACTTTCATGATTTCTGTGCCACCTTCACCTCAGAATATCTTGCTGTTAGAACAAAGTATAGGTCAAAGGTTTTGTGGCTAGATAGTATGTCCAATCCCTCCACTGGAAATTTTGCCTGGTTATTATATATGGCCAACTCTGTATCCTCCATTACTAGGATTTGTAGTTAGACTCACTCTAGTATAATACTCTAGTTTCCATTGCACTAGATGTCTAAGTTGCCCCCAGGTCCCCCCTCTCACCACCCCCATTCTAGTTATCCTTTCCTAGTACTCTCTCCCTCACAAACATGACTAACACAAATGTCAGCGAAATAATGCATAATGATATTCTGCTATACTTACAGATTGGTGCCTAACTCAATTGTCATCTGAGAGGCTTCATCCAGCAACTAACAAAAACGAATGCAGAGATAACAGTCAAACATTAGGCTGAGTTCAGGGAATCCTACTGACAATCTAGAGGAAAGATTGTAGGAGCCAGAGGGATCAATGACACCAGAAGAAAACACACAACTCATAAGGTCTCGCAGTGACTGAACTGAAAATCAGGGAGCCTGCAAATGTCCAACTTTGTTCCTAGGTATACATATTATAATTTGGTAGCTTGGTGCTTTTATGGGACTCCTTACAAAGGGAAGGGGATATTCTATTGATTTTGCCTGATTTGGGACCCTTGTTACACTACTGGTTTGTCTCATCCAGTCTTAATATGAAGGAAAGCACCTAGTCTCATTGCAAATGGATATCCAATGTATGAATGATATCTATAGGAGGTCTGTCCATTTATGAAGAGAAATGGAGGAGAGGATGAGGGTAAAGGGAAGAAAGGTAAACTACAGTCAGCATTTAATATATGTGAGAATACATTAATAAAAAGTGAATTTTATGTGCTGATTTTATGCATTGCAACATTACTGAATTCACAAATTAGTTCTGTATATAGTTTAATGATATGTTTAAAGATTTCTTTGTATAAGGCCATGTTAAATGCTCCCATATGTATAATTATTCTTGCTCCCATTTTCCTTCACTTGATAGCACATATAACACTATTTCTAATAGTATAGTAGGATATGTTATTTCTGTATTATTTTTGGGAGTGGAGCTATAGTATATAATTGTTGGGTATCATATCCTTTGTAGGCTTTTCAGGCAGAGCTTTTTAAAATTTGGATGCTTTCCTTTAGTTTTTACATTTAGAAGTGGTTTTGTTTGAAGTTTTTATAAGTACACCTGTTGAAATCATCATGTTTCTTTTCCATCTTTTTCTATTAAAATGATAGATCATGTTATGATGTTATATATTCCTAAGGGTTGTTAGATCTCAAGAACAAACACTTTTAGTTATAGGATATAATCTGTTTTCTGTATTTAGTTATTATTATTTAACAGAGGAACTTGATAATAATGTTTTTTTCTTTTGTAATGTGGTTTTGTGGTTTTGAGAATAGGATAATACTGCCTAGATACAATGAGTGTAAAATATTTCTTTTCTCAGATGGGTTTTTGAAAATAAGAAAGTAAGGTCAGATCAGCTGCCATTACTTGTCCATGTATTATAGCTTGCATGTCACCCAGGGGGTCTACAGTAATCAGGGACACAGCCTGCCTGCATCCCCAGACATCCACATTAACCAGGAACAAAGAAGGCCTGCTCTAAAAAAGACATAAGAGGCTCACCTAAATCAGAGATAGCACTACTTGCCTACAAGGAAACTGGCTCTAACCTAAGTCACAGAGATCTACAAGCCTCCAAAGAGGCTGGCTCCAATCGGAGACACCCAGGCAAGTTAACATCAGAGATAACCAGATGGCCAGAGGAAAGCACAAGATAGTAAACAACAGAACCAATGCAATTCAGCACCACAGGAACCCAGTTCTCTCAACACAGCAAGCCCTGGATTCCCCAACATGCCTGAAAACCAAGATAATGATCTAAAAACCCCTCTCATGAAGATAATAGAGGCCTTTAAGGAGGATATTAAGAGCTCCATTCAAGACATTCAGGAAAACTGGTAGAGACCTTAAGGAAGAAACAAATAAATCACTTAAGACAATAGGAAAATACAATCAAGCAGGTGAAGGAATTGAACAATAAAGAAAACACGAAGGGAGGCAACTCTGGAGCTCCAAATGCAAGTATCACCAACAGAATACAAGAGATAAAAGAGAAAATCCCAGGCATAGAAGAAAACATAGAAAATAATATCACTTTAGACAAAAGAAAATTCAGTTTTAAAAGCACCTAACCAAAAATATGCAGGAAATTCAGGACACAACGAAAAAAAAATCAAACCTAAGAATAATATGAATAAAAAAGGATGAAGAATCCCAACTCAAAGGGCCAGAAAATATCTTCAACAAAATCAGAGAAGAAAACTCCCCTAACCTAATGAAAGAGATGCTCATAAACATATAAGAAGCTTGCAGAACACCAAATATATTGACCCAGAAAAGAAAATCTTTCTGTCACATAATAATCAAAACACTAAATTCACAGAACAAAGAAAGAATATTAAATGCTGTAAAGGGAAAAGGCCAATTAACATATAAAGCAGAACTATCAGAATTACAGCAGAAAATAGAAAGCCTCTTCAATAAGTGGTGCTGGTCAAATTGGCAGTCTGTTTGTAGGAGAATAAAAATAGATCCATATTTAGCACCTTGAACAAAGCTCAAGTCCCAGTGGATCAACTACCTCAACACAAAGCCAGATACGCTGAATAGAAGAGAAATTGGGAAAGAGGCTCACAGTCTTTGACGCAGGGAGAATTTTCCTGAACAGCACACTAATGGTTGGGGTTCTATGATCAACAATTGATAAATGAGGCGTCATGGAACTGAAAATCTTCTGTAAGTCAAAAGACATAGTCAATAGAGCAAATTGGACACCTACAGATTGGGAAAAATATTCTTCACTAACCCTACATCTGTCAAATGCCTAATATTCAAAATAAAAATGAAACTCATGATGCTAACATACAAAAAAAAAAAAAACCAACCAAAAAAACCACACACACACACACACACACACACACACACACACACACACACAAAACAAATAACCAAATTTAAAAATGGGTTACAGAGCAGAGCTAAACAGAACAATCTCAAATGGCCAAAAGAACTTAAGGAAATATTCAAAGTCCTTAGTCATCAGGGAAATGCAAATGAAAACAACCCTGAGTTTCTACCTCACACCAATCAGAATGGCTAAAAAAACTCAAGTGCAGCACATGCTGGCAAGGATGTGGAGAAAAAGGGTAATTTCCCTCATTCCTTTCTGGTGGGATCACAAACTGTTACAACCACTCTTGAAATTAATCTAAAACTTTCTCAGAAAATTGGAACTATTTCTATCTGGAGTCTCAGCTATACCACTCTTGGGCATATATCCAAAAGATCCCCTACCATACCACAGGGTCATGTGCTCCACTGTGCTATAGTGGCCTTATTTGTAATAGCCAGAAGTTGGAAACAGCACAGATGTTCATCAGCTGAAGAGCGAATACAGAAAATGTAGTTCATTTACACAATGGAATATTATTCAGCTTTTTTTAAGAGGAAATCATGAATTTTGAGGGAAAAGGGGTAAATTTGGACAATATTATTCTAAGTGAGGTAACTCAGCCCCAAAACCACATGCATGGTATGTACTCACTCACTGATCAGTAGATGTTAGCCTAAAATTACAGAATACCTAAGATACAACCCATATACTATAAAAAGTGTAAGAAGGCAAAGGGCACAAATGAGGAATCTTCAATAATGATAATTGAAAGAAATAATTACTGAAAGAAATAATCAGGGAAAGCAGAATTCCTATGCAGAATTCCTCTGATCATGTACTATGATATGGAAATTTAAACTAAATAAACCATTTCCTTCCCATCTTATATTTGTTTTACTCATTGTGTTTCATCACAGTAATACAAATGCTAAATAAGACAGGAAGAAAGTAATCAATAGTCCTAACCCGAAGCAAAACCTATGAGCTATAATGATGACCAACATGGACAGGTACCTATAAATGTGCAATAAGTGATACAGTTTTTGGGAAACAATGGTTATCCAATTTGACTTAATGCTCACTCAACATGAAGGAAATTATGTCTTATATTTGCAACCTATAAAATTTCCTAGAGCTGGTAAGTAATATGCTGTCGAAGAGAATGTTCTACTACTACTACTTTGCTAGATCAACATAATTGGTAATTACACACTAAATATTATTCTTATACCCACCAATAAATGGAGCCATCAGCTCTCATCTGAGAAACTTTATTTTACAGATAATTGAGATCATCACATATGTCTTTTTTTTTTTAATGGACATTGGGCCAGGCATGGGGTGCACGCTTTTAATCCCCGTACTTGGTAGCCAGAGGCAGGCGAATTTCTGAGTTCGAGGCCAGAGGAATGGATACAGAAAAGGTGGAATATTTACACAGTGGAGAACTACTCAGATATTAAAAACAATAAATTCATGAAATTCTTAGGCAAATGGACAGAAATAGAAAATATAATCTTGAGTGAGGTAACTCAATCACAAAAGAACACACATGCTATGTACTCACTGATAAGTAGATATTAGCCCAAAAGTTTATACCCAACATACAGTTCAGAGACCACATGAAGCTCAAGAAGGACGAAGACCAAAGTGTGGTTTCGTTGGTCCTTCTTAGAAGGAGGAACAACATACTTACAGGAGGAAATATGGAGACAAAGTGTGGAACAGAGACAGAAGGAAAGGCCATGAAGAGACTGCCCCACTTGGGGATCTATCCCATATACAGTTACCAAACCCAGATACTAGTGTGGATGCCAAGAAGTGCTAGCAGAAATGAACCTGATATAGCTGTCTCCTGAGAGGCTCTGCCAGAGCCTGACATATACGGAGATGTTCACAGCCAACCATTGAATTGAGCACCAGGACCACAATCGAGGAGATAGAGAAAGGACTAAACGTTCTAAAGGGGTTTGCAATCCCATAGTAAGAACAACAATATCAACTAACCAAACTCCTCTCCTCCCCTCGGAGCTCCCAGGGTCTAAACCACCAACCAGAGAGTACTTGTGGAAGAAACCATGGCTGTAGCTGCATATGTAGCAGAGGGTGGCCTTATCTGGTATCAATGGGAGAAGGCCTTGGTCCTGTGAAGACCCAAGTGTAGGGGAATGCCAGGATGGGGCAGGAGGCAGGAGTGGGTGGGTGGCTATGGAAGCTGAGGGAATGGGGATGGGATAGGGTATTCCCAGTGGGGAAAAAAATAGAAAAGGGGATAACAATTGAAATGTAAATAAAACAATATCCAATAAAAAGAAAGATCATGGCTTTTATAAATGAATGCATTACTGGTGTATTGTTCTCAACACATACACAAGTTACAATGTTCTATAAAGTTGAACTTTTGAACCTTACTTTCCTTTCTTTAAAAAGGAGGATAATAAATAAAATAGAATAAAATATATAATAATATAAAATAAACTAACATATTAGATTTACACAAAGCAAACAGGAAAAGAGCCCAAGAAAATGTACAATAATCAGAGACCACGTGGTTTGTACAATCAGTAAGTCATTAAAAACACTAAGCTGGAATCTAATATATATGCAGATGTTCTGGTGCAGACTACGAAGGCCCAGTTTATCCTGCTTCAATATCTGTGAGTTACTATGAACTTTGCTTATATTAATATAGAGACTTCTCTTTTCTTGGTGTCCTCTGTGCTCTCTGGATCTGATACTTTTCTTTTCTTTTCTTTTCTTTTCTTTTCTTTTCTTTTCTTTTCTTTTCTTTTCTTTTCTTTTCTTTTCTTTTCTTTCCTTTCCTTTCCTTTCCTTTCCTTTCCTTTCCTTTCCTTTCCTTTCCTCTCCCTCTCCCTCTCCCTCTTTCTTTTCTTTTCTTTTCTTTTCTTTTCTTTTCTTTAATTTTCTTTAATTTTCTTTAATTTTCTTTTCTTTTCATTTATTCTTTTCTCATACCACAAGTCCTAACCATAGCCTGCCTACTGACCCAACCCCCAGTGTTTGACTGTGAGTCTCTGTAATTCTTCCCATCTTTGTTAGAGGACTGGTTCGAACGGTTTGTTTTCATTCAGCTGTCAGAATGATATGGGAATCTGTTCACTGAGATCTTACAGGAAGCCTTCCTCCATTTGCCTTCCCTGAGTTGGGAAATAAACTTACCAACTGCCAATGGCTGAGCAGAATGAAATAGGTGGGACTTTGAGATTTTTTGGGCAAGGAGAAGAAAGGAGTGGGAGAGGAGAATCATCATGACTAAGAGGGAGAAGGATCAGGTTTAAGAGCTGCAGGAGAGAAACCCTCCAGCAATGTAGGTGGAAAGGTAATATAGGCCTATGGGGGTAGCTTTCCAGAAGGCAACAGGGTAACAGAGATGAAATATAGATTTATAGAATGTGTTAAACCAGAAATACTGAAGGGCATCTATGGAGTTTGGATGATATGGGGCACTGGATTTGGAGGAATAGAGGAAAAGGTAAAGATCTGCAGTTACCCTAAATGCTTCCCTGGAAGGAATGGTCTGTAAGTTCCCAGGGACTACCTACTGGAGTTGGAGGCTGGAATAAAGCAATTAGTGGTGAAAGTAGTTTGGAATGCTGATTCTATGTGATCCATTGGAGATGGGCACTCTGAAGCAGATGGTCTGTTGCAGAGCTTGGAAAGGATTCTCAGATTGAATTTGGAGGAAAGAATGAGAGGCAAAGATCCATTTTTAGCCTATTTTCTTCCCTTGTCAGAGTACTTATTTTTATTTTTATAACCTTCTTGCTATTGTCTGTTGAACCACTTGTTAACTCTGAAGACTTACGAATATTCTGATTTTAGGGTCTATCTTAACTTTCCTACTTTTCTTTTTTTTTTCCTTTTTTTAAAATTAGGTATTTTCCTCATTTACATTTCCAATGCTATCCCAAAAGTCCCCCATACGCTCCCCCCACTCCCACTTTTTGGCCCTGTCGTTCCCCTGTACTGGGGCATATAAAGTTTGCATGTCCAATGGGCCTTTCTTTCCAGTGATGGCCGACTAGGCCATCTTTTGATACATATGCAGCTAGAGTCAAGAGCTCCGGGGTACTGGTTAGTTCATAATGTTGTTTCACCTATAAGGTTGCAGATCCTTTTAACTCCTTGGGTATTTTCTCTAGCTCCCCCATTGGGGGCCCTGTGATCCATCCAATAGCTGACTGTGAGCATCCACTTATGTGTTTGCTAGGCCCTGGTAGAGTCTCACTAGAGACAGCTATATCAGGGTCCAATCATCACAATCTTGATAGTATGTGCAATGGTATCAGAGTTTGGAAGTTGATTATGGGATGGATCCCTGGAAATCCAGTCTCTAGATGGTCCATTCTTTTGTCTCAGCTCCAAACTTTGTCTCTGTAACTCCTTCCATGGATGTTTTGTTTCCAATTCTAAGGAGGGGCAAAGTATCCACACTTTGGTCTTCGTTCTTCTTGAGATTCACGTGTTTTGCAAATTGTACCTTATATCTTGGGTATTCTACGTTTCTGGGCTAATATCCACTTATCAGTGAGTACATATCATTTGAGTTCTTTTGTAATTGGGTTACCTCACTCAGGATAATGCCCTCCAGGTCCAACAACTTGCCTAGGATTTTCATAAATTCATTCTTTTTAATAGCTGGGTAGTACTCCATTGTGTAAATGTACCACATTTTCTGTATCCATTCCTCTGTTGAGGAACATCTGGGTTCTTTCCAGCTTCTGGCTATTATAAATAAGGCTGCTATGAACATAGTGGAGCATGTTTCTTTCTTACTTGTTGGAACATCTTCTGGATATATGGCCAGGAGAGGTATTGCGGAATCCTCCAGTAGTACCATGTCCAATTTTTTGAGAAACCGCCAGACTGATTTCCAGAGTGGTTGTACAAGCTTGCAATCCCACCAACAGTGGAGGAGTGTTCCTCTTTCTCCATATCCCTGCCAGCATCTGCTGTCACCTGTATTTTTGATTTTAGCCATTCTGACTGGTATGAGATGGAATCTCAGGGTTGTTTTGATTTGCATTTCCCTGATGATTAAGGATGCTGAACATTTTTTCAAGTGTTTCTCAGCCATTCGGTATTCCTCAGGTGAGAATTCTTCTTTTAGCTCTGAGTCCCATTTTTTAATGAGGTTATTTGATTTTCTGGAGTCCACCTTCTTGAGTTCTTTATATGTATTGGATATTAGTTCTCTATCTGATTTAGGATAGGTAAAGATACTTTCCCAATCTGTTGGTGGCCTTTTTGTCTTATTGATGGTGTCTTTTGCCTTGCAGAACCTTTGATGAGGTCCCATTTGTCAATTCTCAATCTTACAGCACAAGCCATTGCTGTTCTATACAGGAATTTTTCCCCTGTGCCAATATTTCAAGACATTTCTCCCCTTTCTCCTCTATAAGTTTCAGTGTTTCTGGTTTTATGTGGAGCTCCTTGATCCACTTAGATTTGACCTTAGTACAAGAAGATAGGAATGGATCAATTTGAATTCTTTTACATGATAACCACCAGTTGTGCCAGCACCATTTGTTGAAAATGCTGTCTTTTTTCCACTGGATGGTTTAGGTCCCTTGTCAAAGATCAAGTGACCATAAGTGTGTGGGTTCATTTCTGGGTCCTCAATTCTATTCCATTGTTCTACTTTTCTGTCCTTATACCAGTATCATGCCGTTTTTATCACAATTGCTCTGTAGTAAAGCTTTAGGTCAGGCCTGGGGATTCCACCGAAGGTTCTTTTATCCTTGAGAAGACTTTTTGCTATCCTAGGTTTTTTTGTTATTTCAGATGAATTTGCAGATTGCCCTTTCTAATTCATTGAAGAATTGAGTTGAATTGCATTGAATCTGTAGATTGCTTTTGGCAAGATAGCCATTTTTACAATGTTGATCCTGCCAATCCATGAGCATGGAAGATCTTTCCATCTTCTGAGATCTTCTTTAATTCTTTCTTCAGAGACTTGAAGTTCTTATCATACAGATCTTTCACTTCCTTAGTTAGAGTGGAGCCAAGGTAATTTATATTATTTGTGACTATTGAGAAGGGTGTTGTTTCCCTAATTTCTTTCTCAGCCTGTTTATTCTTTGTGTAGAGAAAGGTCATTGACTTGTTTGAGTTAATTTTATATCCAGCCACTTCACCGAAGCTGTTTATCAGGTTTAGGAGTTCTCTGGTGGAATTTTTAGGGTCACTAATATATATGATCATATCATCTGCAAAAAGTGATATTTTTACTTGTTTTTTTATCCAATTTGTATCCCCTGATCTCCTTTTGTTGTCGAATTGCTCTGGCTAGGACTTCAAGTGCAATGTTGAATAGGTAGGGAGAAAGTGGGCAGCCTTGTCTCGTCCCTGATTTTAGTGAGATTGCTTCCAGCTTCTCCCCATTTACTCTGATGTTGGCTACTGGTTTGCTGTAGATTGCTTTTATCATGTTTAGGTATGGGCCTTGAATTCCTGATCTTTCCAAGACTTTTATCATGAATGGGTGTTGGATTTTGTCAAATGCTTTCTCCACATCTAAGGAGATGATCATGTGTTTTTTGTCTTTGAGTTTGTTTATATAACGGATTACGTTCATGGATTTCCATATATTAACCCATCCCTGCATCCCTGGAATAAAATCTACTTGGTCAGGATGGATGATTGTTTTAATGTGTTCTTGGATTCGGTTAGTGAGAATTTTATTGAGTATTTTTGCATCAATATTTATAAGAGAAATTGGTCTGAAGTTCTCTATCTTTGTTGGATCTCTCTGTGGTTTAGGTATCAGAGTAATTGTGGCTTCATACAATGAGGTGGGTAGAGTACCTACTACTTCTATTTTGTGGAATAGTTTGAGCAGAACTGGAATTAGATCTTTTTTGAAGATCTGATAGAACTCTGCACTAAACCCATCTGGTCCTGGGCTTTTTTTCTTTTTTGGTTGGGAGACCTTTAATGACTGCTTCTATTTCTTTAGGGGATATGGGACTATTTGGATCGTTAACTTGATCCTGGTTTAACTTTGGTACCTGGTATCTGTCTAGAAATTTGTCAATTTTGTCCAGGTTTTCCAGTTTTGTTGAGTTTAGCCTTTTGTAGAAGGATCTGATGGTGTTTTGGATATCTTCAGGGTTTGTTGTTATGTCCCCCTTTTCATTTCTGATTTTGTTAATTAGGATGATGTCCCTGTGCCCTCTAGTGAGTCTGGCTAAGCGTTTATCTATCTTGTTGATTTAGTCAAAGAACCAGCTCCTCCTTTGGTCGATTCTTTGAATAGTTCTTCTTGTTCCCACTTGGTTGATTTTGCCCCTGAGTTTGATTATTTCCTGCCATCTACTCCTCTTGTGTGAATTTGCTTCCTTTTGTTCTAGAGCTTTTAGATGTGTTGTCAAGGTGCTAGTGTGTGCTCTCTTTTTGGAGGCACTCAGAGCTATGTGTTTCCTTCTTAGAAATGCGTCCATAGTGTCCCATAAGTTTGGGTATGTTGTGGCTTCATTTTCATTAAACTCTAAAAAGTCTTTAATTTCTTTCTTTATTCCATCCTTGACTAAGGTATCATTGAGAAGAGTGTTGTTCAGTTTCCACGTGAATGTTGGCTTTCCATTATTTATGTTGTTATTGAAGATTAGCCTTAGTCCATGGTGTTTTGATAGGATGCATGGGACGATTTCATTATTTTTGTATCTGTTGAGGCCTGTTTTGTGACCAATTGTATGGTCAATTTTGGAGAAGGTACCATGAGGTACTGAGAAGAAGTTATATCCTTTTGTTTTAGGATAAAATTTTCTGTAGATATCTGTTAAGTCCATTTGTTTCATCACTTCAGTTAGTTTCACTGTGTCCCTGTTTAGTTTCTGCTTCCACGATCTGTCCATTGATGAAAGTGGTGTGTTGAAGTCTCCCACTATTGTTGTGTGAGGTGCAATATGTGTTTTGAGCTTTACTAAAGTTTCTTTAATGAATGTGGCTGCCCTTGCATTTGGAGCATAGATATTCAAAATTGAGAGTTCCTCTTGGAGGATTTTACCTTTGAGGAGTATGAAGTGTCCCTCCTTGTCTTTTTTGATAACTTTGGGTTGGAAATAGATTTTATCCGATATTAGAATGGCTACTCCAGCCCGTTTCTTCACACCATTTGCTTGGAAAACTGTTTTCCAGCTTTTTACTCTTCGGTAGTGTCTGTCTTTTCCCTGAGATGGGTTTCCTGTAAGCAGCAGAACGTTGGGTCCCATTTGTGTAGACAGTCTGTTAGTCTATGTCTTTTGTTGGGGGAGTTGAGTCCATTGATATTAAGAGATATTAAGGAAAAGTGATTGTTGCTTCCTATTATTATTATTATTTTTTTTTTTTTTTAGTGTTGGCATTCTGTTTTTGTGGCTGTCTTCTTTTTGGTTTGTTGAGGGATTACTTTCTGGCTTTTTCTAGGACATGGTTTCCATCCTTGTATTGGTTTTTTTCTGTTATTATCCTTTGAAGGGCTGGATTCGTGGACACATAATGTGTCAATTTGGTTTTGTCGTGGAAAACTTTGGTTTCTCCATCAATTGTAATTGAGAGTTTGGCTGGGTATAGTAGCCTTGGATGGCATTTGTGTTCTCTTAGGGTCTGTATAACATCTGTCCAGGATCTTCTGTCTTTCATAGTCTCTGGTAAAAAGTCTGGTGTAATTCTGATAGGCCTGCCTTTATATGTTACTTGACATTTTTCCCTTACTGCTTTTAATATTCTATCTTTATTTAGTGCATTTTTTGGTCTGATTATTATGTGTCTGGAGGAATTTCTTTTCTGGCCCATTCTATTTGGAGTTCTGTAGGCTTCTTGTATGTTCATGGGCATCTCTTTCTTTAGGTTTGAGAAGTTTTCTTCTGTAATTTTCTTGAAGATATTTGCTGGCCCTTTAAGTTGAAAATCTTCATTCTCATCTACTCCTATTGTCCGTAGGTTTGGTCTTCTCATTGTGTCCTCAATTTCCTGGATGATTTGAGTTAGGATCTTTTTGTATTTTGTATTTTCTTTGATTGTTGTGACGATGTTCTCTATGGAATCTTCTGCACCTGAGATTCTCTCTTCCATCTCTTGTATTTTGTTGCTGATGCTTGCATCTATGGTTCCAGATTTCTTTCCTAGGTTTTCTATCTCCAGCATTGCCTCACTTTGGGTTTTTGTTATAGTGTCTACTTCCCTTTTTAGGTCTTGGATGGTTTTATTCAATTCCATCACCTGTTTGGTCACGTTTTCTTGCAATACTTTAAGGGATTTTTTGTGCTTCCTCTTTAAGGTCTTCTACCTGTTTAGCAGTATTCTCCTTTAATTCTTTAAGTGAGTTATTAACGTCCTTCTTGATGTCCTCTACCATCATCATGAGATATGCTTTTAAATCCGGGTCTAGTTTTTCAGGTGTGTTGGGGTGCCCAGGACTGGGTGGGGTGGGAGTGCTGCTTTCTGATGATGGTGAGTGGTCTTGTTTTCTGTTAGTAAGATTCTTACGTTTGTCTTTCGCCATCTGGTAATCTCTGGAGTTAGTTGTTGTAGTTGTCTCTGGTTAGATCTTGTTCCTCAGGTGTTTATGTTAGCCTCTATCAGCAGACCTGGGAAACTAGCTCTCTCCTGAGTTTCAGTGTTCAGAGTACTCTCTGCCGGTAGGCTCTCCTCTTGCAGGGAAGGTGCCCAGATATCTGGTGTTTGAACCTGTCTCCTCCAGAAGTTATGATCCATTCACAGAGGTCTTAATTCAAGTGGAGGGTCCTGTGTATACCTTACGGGTGTCAGCAGACTCCATGCCCAAAATACTCCTGTGCTGGCATGGACCGGAAGGGACTTGTGCCCCTGATCAGGCCCGGTTTTCTGCTTCCCTAATTAATGCAGTATCAGGTCCCTTGTGATTGGATTGGAGCAGCAGCTGTGTTCCACTTGCCAGAGGTCTTAAGATCCTGTGGTGGGTCTTGTGGGTAGCTTGAGGGTGTCAGCCGACTCTTTGACCTAGCTACCCTGGTGCTGGTGGGACTGGAAGGGCACTTTTCTACTTTTCAAGTTTGTTCACAGGCTTGGATTTATGTAGTGTCTTATAATAACTTCTCTCTTTGCTTTATTCCTTCATTCTTACCAACATTTTATTGACCAATTAATCTTTCTGAGGCATTTTGTTTTTCATTGCAATTTCTTGTCCGTAGAATAAAAAAATAAACTTATTGAGGACTTCGAACTCTGTAAACTTCTCTATAATATAATAGGCACTTAGAAATATGGTAGGTAAGTAGCATGGTCTATTCTATGCTGTTAGTACCATAGTCTATCCTATGGTTTTTCTATCTGAAACAATTTGTTTTCTGTTTTACACATCTATTTCTTCTATGGAGCATTTCCTAATGATAGTAATATTTATTTCTTTATTCTACCATTTTCTTATTTCCTAATCCAAAATATAGTACTGACAGATTTAGAAAAGCTAAAATTATAGAAAATTATAGAAAAGCTGAAAATTGAACAGTTTTTTGAAAAGTTTATATATAAAATATAAAAAGTATATATATATTTATATATTTATATTTGTGTGTGTGTGTGTGTGTGTGTGTGTGAAATTCTAACCAAAATGACTCAAAGTATTCTAGAACTAAGACTATTTCCTAAAGTTTAGTAAAACTTGGATGAAAATTCCAGCTCCTTTCATTTATTTCTGGAATAAATCATTTTGGGAAATAAATAGCATTTAGTACACAGCATATATTTTTCATTCAAAATAGTAAGCCAGATTTCAATTTCTCTTAGAAATTGTTTAAAAGGAAATAAATATTTGTCTGTCTACTCTTCTAAGAAATTTTGTGAATCTTTGGGGAATGGTTGATATAGGTGTCTTATCCATGGCTAAGCACTCATAGTTAATTATTCTTGGCACTTCAGAAAATTGTGTGTCTTTGAATATCCATTACTCACTAAACAACACTAGTAATAAAGATTAAAAGTAGCAAAAAATGTTTGAAATCTTAGAAAGGAGATCAAGAACAAGGTCATTTATCAAAGCAAAAGCAGGAGGTACGTACAGACAGCCTGATTTGGTCAGGCTGTCTCTTTCTCGCTCTCTGTCTCTCTCTCTGTCTCTTTTTATCCTCTCTCTTTCCCCATACCTTCCTACAATAAGGCTCTAAAACTATAGACTGTCTCTGTTCATCAAGGCCTGGACTAAAGACACTTGCCTGAGTGAGAAATCACCCAGCGCCCCCCCCCCCCCATGCTTTCCCCTGCCCCCTCTTCCAGTATCTCTTGGGCCTAGTTTCACTCTGGGGCCCTTATTCTGTTCTCAGTTCCTCTGTAGTATCCAATGTAGGATGTCAGAGACGGAGAACCTGGTACCAGGGGCTGCCCCTTGTCCACCCCCACCCCCTCAGTCATGTGGGGTCAGTGACTTCACACAGCCAGATGCCCACCCAGGGCCACCTGGAAATCGTACAGCAGTCCTCCCACAACTGCCCACCCAGAGCACAGGAACTCTGGTCAGACACGGGCTCTCTCCCTCCCCTCTTCCCCTACATCCACAGCCCCTCACCCTTGGGTATGAGAAATTTCTAGGCACGGATTTTAACCATGTTTATTGTGTCAGGCAAGGTGCCACTATTGTGCAGCAGGCCTCAAACTCAATTAAGATAGTGGTTGATTACCCTTTCAAACTGTATTGCCAATATGGCATCATTGGGCATATCCTGCTGGCTTAAGAGAATATCAACAAACTTTAGTAGATTTTTCAGCAGTATGAATGTATGCCAACAAAGGAAAGTATAAGGAGTAGAAATATGAAATGCTGTCCTCTGGGCATGGTGTGGCTGCGGTCCAAATGAACTCAAAGAAGCTATGATTACTTGCGTACATTTACAATATTAAAGAACTTCTGCAAAAGTTCCAGTTTAAACAGGCAGGGCTCTCGTGGCCAGCCACTGAGGAACTACATACAGTGGATTTTTGATGGATGAGAGTCACTTTGGAGTGGGGGAGTATCCACTGGTAAATTGTCCTTGACTCATGAGATGACCCCACACCCATGTGCATATTGGCAAAACAAATTAGACTCAATGACCAATGAAGACAGAAGAAGAAGAAGAAGAAGAAGAAGAAGAAGAAGAAGAAGAAGAGGAAGAGGAAGAGGAAGAGGAAGAGGAAGAGGAAGAGGAAGAGGGAAGAGGGAAGGAAGGAAGGAAGGAAGGAAGGAAGGAAGGAAGGAGGAGGAGGAGGAGGAGGAGGAGGAATTAATAAAAAGAAAAAGATGTCCTGAGGGACATGGGTATTGATAGAGAGATGACTATGATCACTATACCTCTATACACTTCTCAAAGAATATGTTTAAAAAGAAGCATGTATTTAAGACTTATGGAATAATTTGAGGAAATAAGGATTTTAAAACATTTTCCCAGAGGATGAATAGATGTAGTTTACCATGAGGATACAAGCTTTTGAAATAATTTGCCATGCTTAGTAGATTCAAAATAAAAATAATCTTTTGTGAATAAGGAATATCACATGAGTGCTCGCTTCGGCAGCACATATACTAAAATTGGAACGATACAGAGAAGATTAGCATGGCCCCTGCGCAAGGATGACACGCAAATTCGTGAAGCGTTCCATATTTTTACAGGAGAGCACTGCTAAAGAGTTACAAGCTCTTAAAGAAAAGCAGGAAAACACAGCCAAACAGGTGATGGAAATGAACAAAACCATACTAGAACTAAAAGGGGAAGTAGACACAATAAAGAAAACCCAAAGCGAGGCAACGCTGGAGATAGAAACCCTAGGAAAGAGATCTGGAACCATAGATGCGAGCATCAGCAACAGAATACAAGAAATGGAAGAGAGAATCTCAGGTGCAGAAGATTCCATAGAGAACATCGACACAACAGTCAAAGAAAATACAAAATGCAAAAGGATCCTAACTCAAAACATCCAGGTAATCCAGGACACAATGAGAAGACCAAACCTACGGATAATAGGAATTGATGAGAATGAAGATTTTCAACTTAAAGGGCCAGCTAATATCTTCAACAAAATAATAGAAGAAAACTTCCCAAACATAAAAAAAGAGATGCCCATGATCATACAAGAAGCATACAGAACTCCAAATAGACTGGACCAGAAAAGAAATTCCTCCCGACACATAATAATCAGAACAACAAATGCACTAAATAAAGATAGAATATTAAAAGCAGTAAGGGAGAAAGGTCAAGTAACATATAAAGGAAGGCCTATCAGAATTACACCAGACTTTTCACCAGAGACTATGAAAGCCAGAAGAGCCTGGACAGATGTTATACAGACACTAAGAGAACACAAATGCCAGCCCAGGCTACTATACCCGGCCAAACTCTCAATTACCATAGATGGAGAAACCAAAGTATTCCACGACAAAACCAAGTTCACACAATATCTTTCCACGAATCCAGCCCTTCAAAGGATAATAACAGAAAAGAAGCAATACAAGGACGGAAATCACGCCCTAGAACAACCAAGAAAGTAATCATTCAACAAACCAAAAAGAAGACAGCCACAAGAACAGAATGCCAACTCTAACAACAAAAATAAAAGGGAGCAACAATTACTTTTCCTTAATATCTCTTAATATCAATGGACTCAATTCCCCAATAAAAAGACATAGACTAACAGACTGGCTACACAAACAGGACCCAACATTCTGCTGCTTACAGGAAACCCATCTCAGGGAAAAAGACAGACACTACCTCAGAGTGAAAGGCTGGAAAACAATTTTCCAAGCAAATGGACTGAAGAAACAAGCTGGAGTAGCCATTTTAATATCGGATAAAATCGACTTCCAACCCAAAGTTATCAAAAAAGACAAGGAGGGACACTTCATACTCATCAAAGGTAAAATCCTCCAAGAGGAACTCTCAATTCTGAATATCTACGCACCAAATGCCAGGGCAGCCACATTCATTAGAGACACTTTAGTAAAGCTCAAAGCATACATTGCACCTCACACAATAATAGTGGGAGACTTCAACACACCACTTTCTTCAAAGGACAGATCGTGGAAACAGAAACTAAACAGGGACACAGTGAAACTAACAGAAGCTATGAAACAAATGGACCTGACAGATATCTACAGAACATTTTATCCTAAAACAAAAGGATATACCTTCTTCTCAGCACCTCACGGGACCTTCTCCAAAATTGACCATATAATTGGTCACAAAACAGGCCTCAATAGATACAAAAATATTGAAATTGTCCCATGTATCCTATCAGACCACCATGGCCTTAGACTGATCTTCAATAACAACATAAATAATGGAAAGCCAACATTCACGTGGAAACTGAATAACACTCTTCTCAATGATACCTTGGTCAAGGAAGGAATAAAGAAAGAAATTAAAGACTTTTTAGAGTTTAATGAAAATGAAGCCACAACGTACCCAAACCTATGGGACACAATGAAAGCATTTCTAAGAGGGAAACTCATAGCGCTGAGTGCCTCCAAGAAGAAACGGGAGACAGCACATACTAGCAGCTTGACAACACATCTAAAAGCCCTAGAAAAAAAGGAAGCAAATTCACCCAAGAGGAGTAGACGGCAGGAAATAATCAAACTCAGGGGTGAAATCAACCAAGTGGAAACAAGAAGAACTATTCAAAGAATTAACCAAACGAGGAGTTGGTTCTTTGAGAAAATCAACAAGATAGATAAACCCTTAGCTAGACTCACTAAAGGGCACAGGGACAAAATCCTAATTAACAAAATCAGAAATGAAAAGGGAGACATAACAACAGATCCTGAAGAAATCCAAAACACCATCAGATCCTTCTACAAAAGGCTATACTCAACAAAACTGGAAAACCTGGACGAAATGGACAAATTTCTGGACAGATACCAGGTACCAAAGTTGAATCAGGATCAAGTTGACCATCTAAACAGTCCCATATCACCTAAAGAAATAGAAGCAGTTATTAATAGTCTCCCAACCAAAAAAAGCCCAGGACCAGATGGGTTTAGTGCAGAGTTCTATCAGACCTTCAAAGAAGATCTAATTCCAATTCTGCACAAACTATTTCACAAAATAGAAGTAGAAGGTACTCTACCCAACTCATTTTATGAAGCCACTATTACTCTGATACCTAAACCACAGAAAGATCCAACAAAGATAGAGAACTTCAGACCAATTTCTCTTATGAATATCGATGCAAAAATCCTCAATAAAATTCTCGCTAACCGAATCCAAGAACACATTAAAGCAATCATCCATCCTGACCAAGTAGGTTTTATTCCAGGGATGCAGGGATGGTTTAATATACGAAAATCCATCAATGTAATCCATTATATAAACAAACTCAAAGACAAAAACCACATGATCATCTCGTTAGATGCAGAAAAAGCATTTGACAAGATCCAACACCCATTCATGATAAAAGTTTTGGAAAGATCAGGAATTCAAGGCCCATACCTAAACATGATAAAAGCAATCTACAGCAAACCAGTAGCCAACATCAAAGTAAATGGAGAGAAGCTGGAAGCAATCCCACTAAAATCAGGGACTAGACAAGGCTGCCCACTTTCTCCCTACCTTTTCAACATAGTACTTGAAGTATTAGCCAGAGCAATTCGACAACAAAAGGAGATCAAGGGGATACAAATTGGAAAAGAGGAAGTCAAAATATCACTTTTTGCAGATGATATGATAGTATATATAAGTGACCCTAAAAATTCTACCAGAGAACTCCTAAATCTGATAAACAGCTTCGGTGAAGTAGCTGGATATAAAATAAACTCAAACAAGTCAATGGCCTTTCTCTATACAAAGAATAAACAGGCTGAGAAAGAAATTAGGGAAACAACACCCTTCTCAATAGTCACAAATAATATAAAATATCTTGGCGTGACTCTAACTAAGGAGGTGAAAGATCTGTATGATAAAAACTTCAAATCTCTGAAGAAAGAAATTAAAGAAGATCTCAGAAGATGGAAAGATCTCCCATGCTCATGGATTGGCAGGATCAACATTGTAAAAATGGCTATCTTGCCAAAAGCAATCTACAGATTCAATGCAATCCCCATCAAAATTCCAACTCAATTCTTCAACGAATTGGAAGGAGCAATTTGCAAATTTGTCTGGAATAACAAAAAACCTAGGATAGCAAAAAGTCTTCTCAAGGATAAAAGAACTTCTGGCGGAATCACCATGCCAGACCTAAAGCTTTACTACAGAGCAATTGTAATAAAAACTGCATGGTACTGGTATAGAGACAGACAAGTAGACCAATGGAATAGAATTGAAGATCCAGAAATGAACCCACACACCTATGGTCACTTGATCTTCGACAAGGGAGCTAAAACCATCCAGTGGAAGAAAGACAGCATTTTCAACAATTGGTGCTGGCACAACTGGTTGTTATCGTGTAGAAGAATGCGAATCGATCCATACTTATCTCCTTGTACTAAGGTCAAATCTAAGTGGATCAAGGAACTTCACATAAAACCAGAGACACTGAAACTTATAGAGGAGAAAGTGGGGAAAAGCCTTGAAGATATGGGCACAGGGGAAAAATTCCTGAACAGAACAGCAATGGCTTGTGCTGTAAGATCGAGAATCGACAAATGGGACCTAATGAAACTCCAAAGTTTCTGCAAGGCAAAAGACACCGTCAATAAGACAAAAAGACCACCAACAGATTGGGAAAGGATCTTTACCTATCCTAAATCAGATAGGGGACTAATATCCAACATATATAAAGAACTCAAGAAGGTGGACTTCAGAAAATCAAATAACCCCATTAAAAAATGGGGCTCAAAACTGAACAAAGAATTCTCACCTGAGGAATACCGAATGGCAGAGAAGCACTTGAAAAAATGTTCAACATCCTTAATCATCAGGGAAATGCAAATCAAAACAACCCTGAGATTCCACCTTACACCAGTCAGAATGGCTAAGATAAAAAATTCAGGTGACAGCAGATGCTTGTGAGGATGTGAAGAAAGAGGAACACTCCTCCATTGTTGGTGGGAGTGCAGGCTTGTACAACCACTCTGGAAATCAGTCTGGCGGTTCCTCAGAAAACTGGACATAGTACTACCGGAGGATCCAGCAATACCTCTCCTGGGCATATATCCAGAAGATGCCCCAACAGGTAAGAAGGACACATGCTCCACTATGTTCATAGCAGCCTTATTTATAATAGTCAGAAGCTGGAAAGAACCTAGATGCCCCTCAACAGAGGAATGGATACAGAAAATGTGGTACATCTACACAATGGAGTACTACTCATCTATTAAAAAGAATGAATTTATGAAATTCCTAGCCAAATGGATGGACCTGGAGGGCATCATCCTGAGTGAGGTAACACATTCATAAAGAAACTCACACAATATGTATTCACTGATAAGTGGATATTAGCCTCAAACCTAGGATACCCAAGATATAAGATATAATTTGCTAAACACATGAAACTCAAGGAGAATGAAGACTGAAGTGTGGACACTATGCCCCTCCTTAGATTTGGGAACAAAACACCCATGGAAGGAGTTACAGAGACGGAGTTTGGAGCTGAGATGAAAGGATGGACCATGTAGAGACTGCCATAGCCAGGGATCCACCCCATAATCAGCATCCAAACGCTGACACCATTGCATACACTAGCAAGATTTTATTGAAAGGACGCAGATGTAGCTGTCTCTTGTGAGACTATGCCGGGGCCCGACAAACACAGAAGTGGATGCTCACAGTCAGCTAATGGATGGATCATAGGGCTCCCAATGGAGGAGCTAGAGAAAGTAGCCAAGGAGCTAAAGGGATCTGCAACCCTATAGGTGGAACAACATTATGAGCTAACCAGTACCCCGGAGCTCTTGACTCTAGCTGCATATATATCAAAAGATGGCCTAGTCGGCCATCACTGGAAAGAGAGGCCCATAGGACTTGCAAACTTTATATGCCCCAGTACAGGGGAATTCCAGGGCCAAAAGGGGGGAGTGGGTGAGCAGGGGAGTGGGTGTGGGTGGATATGGGGGACTTTTGGTATAGCATTGGAAATGTAAATGAGTTAAATACCTAATAAAAAATGGAAAAAAAAAAAGGAATATCACATGAAGGAAAAACCAATGCCAAAAGAATGGAAATATGGTGAGAATAAATTGAATATAAATCAATGAAAAATAATGAAACTGAAAATATCCTAAAATATAAAATTTATTAGAGTATTAAATAGAAGAGAACCAGAGAATAATAAAATAAAGGTCTGCCAGGGTACGGAAGTGATAATGCAGAGAAAATAGAGGCTTCATAAATATATAACATTTGGGCACCTCTGGACATTACTACATGTTGTGCTTAGAAATACATTACATATACACAGCAAAGAAAGCTTGCAACAGAACAGGGTTGTATATGATTTTCATTGTCCCTGCATCCACAGATAAGCAAAACTATTTTTACATGTTGATCTCAATTGTATAGAACCTTACCTGAAGAACTTTCTTGGTTTTTATATTTTTAAATTAAGTAGGTTCAAAATATTTAATTGGTCATGATTAAAATGAACATATCACACCGAGTGAAACTTCACTAATTTTTAAATGTTTTATTTTAAAATAAAGCAACTAAAAGCCTAGAGGGATATTTGGCATTCATTTTAGAAAAGACATATCTTTCAATGTCTGGTCAAATTGATATGGTTGCAAATTTCTGTGAGTTCTGAAGGTTCTTTTCAGGTGTTATGCTTCTAATATTAGTGTACCTCATTCTGTCCATTTTAAATTATTTATTTATTTATATTCCAATCCTCTCCCAGTCCCCACTGACATAGTTCCTCATCCCACTCCTCCTCCCCTTGCCTCCAAGAGGATGTCCCCCACTGCCAGACCTCGCCCTTCAGCCAGAGTCTCACATCTATCCAGAATTACAGGTATCTTCTCCCACTGAGGCCAGATTGGCAGTTTTCTGCTTTTTCTGTGCCGGTGGCCTTGGCCCAGTCACTGTATACTGCCTGGTTGGTGGCTCAGGCTCTGGGACCTCCCTGGGGTCCAGGTTATTTGAGACTGCTGGTCTTCCTATGTGGTCTCTCTCCTTCAGCTTCTTCAATTCTTAATAATTTAACCATAGGGGTCCCTGACCTAAGTCCAATGGTTGGCTGTAAGTATCTGCTTGTGTCTCAGTCAGGAGTTGGTTGGAGACTCTCAGAGGTGAGCCAAGCTAGGGTCCTGTCTGAACCATATCATAGCATCAGTAATAGTGTCAGGCCTCAGTGCCTCTCCCACCTCATGAGATGGATCCCAAGATGGGCTGGTCATTAGACTTCCTCTCCTTCAGTCTCTTTTCCATTTTTGTCAGTGTTGTTCATATATCTTATTCATGTAAGCAAAAAACAATAAACGATATACAAAACAAAACAAAAAACCAGTTACACTTCAATAATGATGCTACCAAAAAGTGATGGTATAAATAAAATGTGATTGTCAGTATTTATCTCTGGGATGAGTAGAGAGATAGGATTTTGTTTATTTGTTTAAGTTAAATGTCAAATTGTAGAAATATACATTCTGTTTGACAATTTGCAGGTAACATTTTTATTGAAAATGAAATTAAATATTCATTTTTTATAGAAATTATAAATTCTCTTTTGAAGTGTTTATTTTAAATGACAAAACAATGGAACATATTGTCTGTAAATATTTGAAATGTACAAAACTGTTTACCTAAATTTGAGCTTGCTACAATCTTGGTTTCATTTGGAGTATAGTTAGAAATGAAAAAAGGTGCCATTCACCTTAAAGGTCTATATTTAATAAATTTAAAAAGCCGTTTATATCCACTAAAATGCTAAATCTGTAAGACTGTTTTAATGATACAGTTTGGTCCTAATTTTATTATTTTATATGATTAACAATGGGATAAAATGCCATGAATCTGAAAATGTCTCAGGTATTTGTCCTCAGATTATCCATCTTAATCCTAAATAAAAAATGGTGCCAAAGTATCTTGCTCAGTACCATCAATTTAAGGAATTCATAGAACTGGTCTTGAATAGTTCCTGGACCTTTAGGAAATTAAGTTCTAGTGATTTTCATAATTTTTTTCAATACTTAGTGCTTTCTGTATGAGTTTTTTGGGATTTGCTGTGCAATCATACTAGAGTAAACAGAAGCTCGAGTTGAAGTCTCACTATTATCTATTAACTTTAAAAGTCACTGTATTTTCTCCACCATTGCCAAGATAACCATATACATTATGGTGACAAATGGCAAAGAAAATTGTTTTAGTGCATATTTTATTTGAGAAGGTTCTATTTAGTTCACTGGGCCGTTTATTAATCAAATTTCTTGTGTTTTCAGTACTTAACTTTTGCACATTTAAAAAATATTTTCCTATATTCCATATATGTTAATCCCCTCCAAAATTTATATTTTTGAAATAATTTACAACTCTGTAGGCTTTTTTAACCTTGGTATGGTTTTACTGTTGTTGTTTGCTTGTTTGTTTTTTACATTACTCCGCAGAAGCCTTTGATTTTATGTAACATCAATTGTCAGTTTTTAATCTTACCTCTGATGCTATTGGAGTCTTTACAGAAATTTTTCCTATGCTTCTATTATGACGTATTTTGTTAGAAAAAGTACAGTCTATTAAATACATGAGGACCAGAATTTAATAAAATAAGGTTGGGTAGGGTAGTGAAATGACATTGCAGAGAAAATAGTCGGTTAATGAATATCTAACATTTAGGATTCTCTGGACTTTACTAAATGTTCTTAGACCTTACTCATTATGGTTTTCTAGCAGTTTGATTTACAAGTTTTACAAATCATGCTTAAACTGATTTGCGTAGAGAATAAAATATGTAGACCTAGTTTCATCATTTATTTCAAGAACTATTTGTTGAAGAAATACTGTTTTGTACTGAATTCTTTTTATATCTCTGTCAAATATTAGACAATTGGAGTCACATAAGATAATTTTTCAGATTTCTATTCTTTACATTGGTCTACATTGTGATTTTTAGAGAGTAATGTACAGTGTTGTTAATATGGCTCCAAAATATAATATAAGATCTAGTATTGTGACATCACTTTTCTTTTTCTGGACAGGAATGAGTTGGTTATTCAAGGTTTTAAAGATTTGGTATGTAAGATTATTCTTACTAGTTCTGTGAAGGATGCTAATGCAATTTGATGGGGACTGCTTTGAATTACTACATCATATTTGATAAGACATCCTTACAATTTTACTTATTTGAAATATAATCAGGAGAGATCTTTTCAGCTATTGGCATCTACTTCAACTTTTTTTTTTCAGTATACTAAAACTCTTTGGTCTGAAGGACTTTCACTATCTAAGAAATACATATACACAAATGTGTGTGTGTGTATATATATATATATACATATACATATATATATATGTATATATATATACACACATACATATACAAATAATATACATATGCACATTTATATACATATATGTATATATGTATATATTTTCATAACATATATGCATATATATTACACATTTTAATTTTTATACTAGTGTGAAAACTATTTCCTCTATAATTCTTTATTTTTATTAAGTATTTTCCTCAATGACATTTCCAATGCTATCCCAAAAGTCCCCCATACCCTCCCCCCCACTTCCCTACCCACCCATTCCCATTTTTTTGGCCCTGGCGTTCCCCTGTACTGGGGCATATAAAGTTTGTGTGTCCAATGGGCCTCTCTTTCCAGTGATGGCCTACTAGGCCATCTTTTGATACATATGCAGCTAGAGTCAAGAGCTCCAGGGTACTGGTTAGTTCATAATGTCGTTGCACCTACAGGGTTGCAGATCTCTTTAGCTCCTTGGATACTTTCTCTAGCTCCTCCACTGGGGGCCCTGTGATCCATCCAATAGCTGACTGTGAGCATCCACTTATGTGTTTGCTAGGTCCCGGCCTAGACTCACAAGAGACAGCTATATCTGGATCCTTTCAGCAAAATCTTGCTAGTGTATGCAGTGGTGTCAGCGTTTGGAAGCTGATTATGGGGTGGATCCCTAGATAAGGTAGTCTCTAGATGGTCCATCCTTTTGTTGCAGCTCCAAACTTTGTCTCTGTAACTCCTTCCATGGGTGTTTTGTTCCCAATTCTAAGAAGGGGCACAGTGTCCACACTTTGGTCTTCATTCTTCTAGGGTTTCATGCATTTGGCAAATTGTATCTTATATCTTGGGTATCCTAAGTTTTGGGCTAGTATCCACTTATCAGTGAGTACATATTGTGTGAGTTCCTTTGTGATTGGGTTACCTCGCTCAGGATGATGCCCTCCAGGTCCACCCATTTTCCTCTATAATTCTTGGCCATCAAATTTGGTGTTAGTATATGGAAAAACTGCAGATTTTTAAATGTTGCTCTTTATGTACTGCTATTTTGATGAAAGTATTTATCAGTACTGTGGTAGATTATTTTGGGGCAAGTCTTTAAATTACAGGATTATGTTACTAAAAAAAAAACCTTTGACTTGTTTCTTTTTGTTTCTCATTTTCTTTTTTTATTATATTTAATCTTTTTTATAGTCCAGTCATTATCTCCCTCTCCAAGGGGATATTCCCCACACACACACCACCCCACACCTCCAAGCATCCCCACTTCCTAGGGCCTCAAGTCTCTTGATAGTTACATATTCTCTCACTGAGGCCACACCAAGCAAAAATATGTCAGGGACCTTGGACTAGATAGTGTATGCTGCCTGGTTGGTGGCTCAGTGTCTGAGAGATCTCTGAGGTCCAGTCAGTTGAGACTGTTGGTCTTCCTATGGGGTTTCCATCCTCCACAACTTCTTTCAGTTTTACTCTTAGTCAACCACAGGGGTCCCTGACTTCAGTCCATTGGTCAGATGTTAGTATCTGCTATCTGCATCTATCTTGGTCAGCTACATTTTGGGCCTCTCAGAGGAAAGACATGCTAAGGTTCCTGTCTGTAAGCACACCATAGCATCAGTAATAGTGTTAGTACTTGGGGCCTCACCTTGAACTGGGTACCAATTTGGACTGGTCACCGGACATCCTTCCTCTGTGTCTTTTCTTCATTTTTGTCCCTGTAATTCTTTTTTTTTTTTTAATATTTTTATTAGGTATTTTCCTCATTTACATTTTAAATGCTATCCCAAAAGTCCCCCATAAACCCCCCCACTCACCTACCCACCCACTCCCACTTTTTGGCCCTGGCATTCCCCTGTATTGGGGCATATAAAGTTTGCAAGTCCAATGGGCCTCTCTTTCCAGTGATGGCTGACTAGGCCATCTTTTGATACATATGCAGCTAGAGTCAAGAGCTCCGGGGTACTGGTTAGTTCATAATGTTGTTCCACCTATAGGGTTGCAGATCCCTTTAGCTCCTTGGGTACTTTCTCTAGCTCCTCCATTGGGAGCCCTGTGATCCATCCAATAGCTGACTGTGAGCATCCACTTTCTGTGTTTGCTAGGCCCCGGCATAGTCTCACAAGAGACAGCTTTTTGACAGGAACAAATCTAAGTCAGAGATTTTGACTGTGGAATGGGAACTACATCCATCTACTTGATGCCCAGTCTTTCTACTGGAGGTAGATTCTACAAGTTACCTCTTTCCACTGTTGGGTATTTCATATCAGGTCCCTCCCTTTAAGTCCTGATATTATCTCACCTCCCAGGTTTCTAGTACGTTCTACAAGGTTTCCCCATCCCCCTCTTCCCTAGGTTGGCTATTTCCATTTACTTTACTGAACCTCAGGACTTCTTTCCTGGTTCCTGCCCAGATACCTAATCATGTTTCCCTTTCCTCCCCTCACCAACCCATGTTCTTTCCTCCCTCTGCTCCCCCCCCCCCCCCAACGTCATTGCATTCTTCTCCCTCACAAGTGGGATTGAAGCATCCTCGCTTTGGACCTTGGGCTTATTAACTTTCTTGAGTTCTGTGGATTGAATTTTTACTTTTTGAGTAATATCCACCATATCCATGGTATGTAGTGAGTACATACCATGTATGCCCTTCTATGTCTTAGTTACCTCACTCAGGATGATAATTTGAGTTTCATCCATTTGCCTGAAAAACTCAAGATGAATGTCCTTCTTTTTAATAGCTGAATAGTATTCCATTGTATATATGAACCACATTTTCTGTATCCATTCTTCTGTCTTGGGACATCTGGGTTGTTTCCAGCTTCTGGCTATCACAAATCAGGACTCTCTGAGCAAAGAAGTGTGTGCATGCTCCTGTGGCATGGTAGGGCATCTTTTGGGTATATTCCCAAGAGTGGTATTTCTGGGTCTTTAGGTAGATCTATTTTCAATTTTTTGAGGAACCTTCAGATTAAATTCCAGAGTGGTTGTACCAGTTTGCAATCCCACCAACAATGGAGGAGTGTTCCTCTTTCGCCACATTCCTGCTAACATGTCCTATTACCTGAGTTTTTTTTATCTAATCCATTCAGATTAGTATAAGGTAGAAAGTTAGTGACACTTTGATTTGCATTTCTCTGATGACTAATGACTTTGAACATTTCTTTATGTGCTTCTCAGCCATCTGAGATATACTGTTGTGAATACTCTTTTAGGTATATTTTTCACTTTCTGTTTGAGTTGTTTTGGAGGTTAGTTTCTTGAGTTCTTTATATGTTTTGTATATTAGCCCTTTATAAGATGTGGAGGTAATGAAGTTTTGTTTTTTTGTTTTTTTCCCAATACATAGATTGTCAATTTGTACTATTGACTATGGCCTTTGCCTTACAGAAAGCTTTTCGGGTTCTTGAGGTCTCGATTACCAATTTCAATCTTAGAGGCTGAGCCTCTGGAGTTCTATTTGGAAAATTTCCCCCTGTGCTAATGAGTTCAAGGCTCTTTCCCAATTTCACTTCTACTAGATTCAGTGTATCTGGTTTTATGTTGGGATCCTTGATCCACTTGGACTTGAGCACGGTGCAATGTGACAAATAAAGTTCTATATTCATTTTTCTACATACAAACTGCCAGTTGGACTAGCACCATTTATTGAAGATGCTTTCTTTTTTCAATTGTATATTTTGGATTCTTTGTCAAAGATCAAGTGTCCATTATTATGGGTTTTGTTTCTGGGTCTTCAGTTCTATTCTGTTGATCAACCACTCTGTTTCTGTACAAATATTATGCCTTTTTTTGTCACTATTGCTCTGTAGTACAGCTTGAGTTCTGGGAAGGTCATTCCCCCAGAAGTTCTTTTATTGTTAAGAATTGCTTTGACAGCGGGAAGTGGTGGCACATGCCTTTAATCCTAGCACTTGGGAGGCAGAGGCAGGCAGATTTCTGAGTTCGAGGCCAGCCTGGTCTACAGAGTGAGTTCCAGGATAGCCAAGGCTACACAGAAAAGCCCTGTCTCTGCCCCTTCTTAGAATTGGAAACAATCACCCATGGAAGGAGTTACAGAGACAAAGTTTGGAGCTGAGACAAAAGGATGGACCATTTAGAGACGGCCATATCCAGGGATCCATCCCATAATTAGCCTTCAAACGATTACACCATTGCATACACTAGCAAACGTTTGCTGAAAGGACCCTGCTATAGCTGACTCTTGTGAGACTAGTCCATAAGTGGATGCTCACAGTCAGCTATTGGATGGATCACAGGGCCCCCAATAGAGGAGCTAGAGAAAGTATCCAAGGAGCTAAAGAGGTCTACAACCCTGCAGGTGCAACAACATTATGAACTAACCAGTATCCCGGAGCTCTTGACTCTAGCTGCATATGTATCAAAAGTTGGCCTATATCTCGGGTATACTAAGTTTCTGGGCACTTTGCCCCTTCTTAGAATTGGAAACAATCACCCATGGAAGGAGTTACAGAGACAAAGTTTGGAGCTTAGACAAAAGGATGGACCATCTAGAGACTGCCATATCCAGGGATCCATCCCATAATTAGCCTCCAAACGATGACACCATTGCATACACTAGCAAACACATAAGTGGATGCTCATAGTCAGCTATTGGATGGATCACAGGGCCCCCAGTGGAGGAGGCTAGAGAAAGTATCCAAGGAGCTAAAGAGATCTGCAACCCTGTAGGTGCAACAACATTATGAACTAACCAGTATCCCGGAGCTCTTGACTCTAGCTGCATATGTATCAAAAGATGGCCTAGTAGGCCATCACTGGAAAGAGAGGCCCATTGGACAGGCAAACTTTATATGCCCCAGTACAGGGGAACGCCAGGGCCAAAAAGTGGGAATGGGTGGGTAGGGGAGTGGGGGGGGAGGGTATGGGCAACTTTTGGGCTAGCATTGGAAATGTAATTGAGGAAAATACGTAATAAAAAAATATATATTAAAAAAAAAGAAAAGATGGCCTAGTTGGCCATCATTGGAAAGAGGGGCCCAATGGACACGAAAACTTTATATGCCCCAGTACAGGGGAACGCCAGGGCCAAAAAGTGGGTATGGGTGGGTAGGGGAGTGGGGGGAGGGCATGGGGAACTTTTGGGCTAGCATTGGAAATGTAATTGAGGAAAATACATAATAAAAAATAAGAAAGAAAGAAAGAAAGAAAGAAAGAAAGAAAGAAAGAAAGAAAGAAAGAAAGAAAGAAAGGAAGAAAACCTGTCTCAAAAAACAAAAAAAAATTATTTTGACGTATGAAATTGAGAATTGTTCTTTCCATACCTTTGAATAATTGTGTTGGAATTTTGATGGTGATTATATTGAATCTATAGATTGTTTTTGGTAGGGTGGCCAATTTTACTATGCTACTCTGACGAATACATGACCATGGGAGTGCTCTTCATTTTCTGAGGTCTTTTTTGATTTCTTTCTTGAGAGACTTGAAGTTTTTGTCAGACAGATCTTTTACTTGTTGGGTTAGAGTTATATCAAGATAGTTTATATTATTTGTGCCTATCGTGAAGGGTGTTGTTTCTCTTTCTCAGCCCATTTACCATTTATATACAGGAAGGCTCCTCATTTGTTAATTTTACATACAACTACTTTGCTAAAGTTGTTTATCAGGTGTCAGAGTTCTCTGGTAGAATATTTTGGAAGGCTTATGTATATTAACATATCATCTGCAAGTAGTGATACCTTGACTTCTTCTCTTTCAATTTGTATCCCCTTTTCTTTTGTTGTCTTATTGCTCTAGCAAGAACTTTGAGTACTGTATTGAATAGATAAGGGGAGAGTGGGCATTCTTGTCTTGTCCCTGATTTTAGTGGGATTGCTTCATTTCTTTTGATATTGTCTGTTGGTTTGCTGTATATTGCTTTTTATTATGTTTAGGTATTAATCTTGAATTCCTGTCTTTCCAATATTTTTAACATGGAGTGTTGCATTTTGTTACATGCTTTTACAACATCTAATGAGATGAACATGCGATTCTTTGAGTTTGTTTATTATAGTGGGTCATGTTAATGGATTTTCCCATATTGAACCAAATTTGCATCCCTGGGATGAAGCCTACTTGATTTTGGTGAACAATGCTTTTGATGTGTTCTTAAAATCAGTTTACTAGAATTTTGTTGAATATTTTTCATTGATACTCATAAGCAAGATTGGTCTGAAGTTCTCTTGATTAGTTGAGTCCCTGTGGTTTCATAGAATGAATTAGGTAGTGTTCTTTCTGTTTTTATTTTTACATAATAGCTTGAGAAGTTTTGGTATTATGTCTTCTTTGAAAGTCTGGTAGCGTTAGAATTCTGCACTAAAGGCATCTGGCCCTGGCCCTCTTTTTTTTTTTTTTTTTTTTTTTTTTTTTTTTTTTTTTTTTTTTTTGAGGGGTGGGGTAATGATTTATTCTATTTCATTAGGGGATATGGGTCCATTTAGATAGTTTACCTGCTCTTGATTAACTTAGATACATGACGTGGTATCTATCTAGAGAATCATCCATTTTATCTAGATTTCCCACTTTTGTTGAGTATAGGTTTTTGTAGTGGGATCTGATGACTCTTTGAATTTCTTCAGTTTCTGTTATTATACCTCCCTTTTCATTTTTGATTTTATTAATTTGGATACTGTCCCTATACCCCTTGGTGAGTCTGGCTAAGGTTTATCTATTTTGTTGATTTTCTCAAAGAAAAAACTCCTGTTTATGTTTATTCTTTGTATAGTTTTCTTTGTTTCTACTTGGTTGGCTCATATTTGCTCAACAGTTTATTCATTTCAACTTATTTGAATATAAGTTTTTAAATTATTCCATAATAATCATGTAAATTTTATTGGACAATATTATAATATCTTTTCACATCTAATTTTATTTAATTTTATCTTTGTTCTGTACTTTGGAGAAGTTAGCTGGGGATCATACTTCTTAAATCTTTTTAAAGAACAAACTATATATATTAATCATAGAGTCTTTACTTCCTCAATTTCTACTCTCATCATTATTATGCCCTGTTGTAGATTTAGAACTTTTAGGGTTCAATTTTATTTTATAGTGGATATTTGATTTTTAAGCTAGTCTGTTTACATAAATACACATATACACCATGACTGACTCAGTAGCTAGCAAAATAAGTCTGTATATCAATTTTCTTGTATACGTATTACCTGTATAAATTTTATTTTAAAACTATTCTGTTTTCTATGGAAATTATAAATCAGTGACATTTTCTGAACTATGATTTTATAACTAACTGGATTTATTGGATAAATGTCAAGTTAAAATCAGACCATTGATTTGCTGTAATATTATTAAAGTTATCATTTTCATAGAAAATGAAGTGAATATAGACACTTATGTAAGTATTTAGTAGTAATAAATATCAGTCATAGTGATAATATACTCACAAGAGAATAATTTAGAACCTAACATTAAAAGGGATCATTGATTATCTTTTCTGAATAAAATCTTATCAACACAAATAATGCATAGTATTTGAGAAATATGACTAAGAATAATGCACATAGTCAAGATACCTGTGTCATAACTGTAACTAAGACATCATGTTTACCCATTAAATAATTGGTACAATGCATCATTTTCTCTAATAATTCAGATCTAGTAGAAATAGTAATTCCATTTTTCATCTCTTTATCTCTACTCCAACAAGTTATTTCTCTGGAAGTTGAAGGCTATTTTAACTTACCTCAACTCCAGAGTCTTTAATTTACAGAGACCCCAATGGAGAAGTTAGGGAAAGGACTGAAGGAGCTGAAAGAGATTGCAGCAGTACAGGAAGAACAACAATATCAACCAACTAGACTCCCCAGAGATCCCAGGGTCTATACCACCAACCAGGGTGTACACATGGAGAGACTACTGGCTCCAGTTGCATATGTAACAGAGAATGGCCTTATCTGGCATCAGTAGGAGAGGAGGCCTGGTCCTGTGGAGACTTGATGCCTCAGCATAAAGGCATACTGGAGTGGTGGGGTGGGAGTGGGTGGATAAGCAACCTGATAGAAGCAGGGAAACGGGGGAGCACATAGTGGGTTTGTAGAGGAGAAATCTGAAAGGGGAACAACCTTTCGAATGTAAATAAGTAAAATAACCAATAAAAAATTTTGGAAACTATGTAGAATCCATTCAATTCTCCAGGTTTTTAAATAATCACTACAAGCTAAATAATATTTTACAAGCATATAACGCAAAAATCAACAGTATTCCACACATTAACACATATACAAAGCAACTTTCATCAGGAATGATTCTTTAAAATTAAAGCATATATTAATGTCTCCATAATGATTCTGGACTGAATAGAAGCTGTTTAAAAGACAGTTAAAATAAAGCTGTATTAGTCACATAAATAAGAGTATAATGAAATCTAACAAAATACCTAGTAAAATGCCCAATTACAATCTGATCTAATACTCTTATAGTATATTGACAATATTCTCTTATAGCAAAGTGATACATTTCTTTACTGAATTTAATATGATTAGTTTATTTTTCCCATACTACCAATTACAATGCAACAAATTCACTACTTCAGAAAATATCTCTGTGTTATTTGAAAACAGTAAGTCAATCCATCATTATAATGACTTGAGAGGCTGTGGTATTTAAAATTCACCACCTTTAGAGTCTTTGGATGGCTCTTTTGCATAAACTTCTTTCACTATCTTAGCCACTCTGAACAACCATTCATCTTCAAGATAACCTGTCAGGCAAATTACAAATACACTTCTCTATGAAATGTTATAAAACGTTAATATAGAAACACTTCAGAGTTTAAAAATATATAATGTTGTAACACAATCTGAAATTAGCCATTGTCTTGAGTTGTAATGATTATCCGTATCATATAATGATGTAATTTAAAGAAATAAAAACAAATTTGTATCATCTGATCCATGTGGTCTGATATCTGATTACTTTAATCATTGTACATATTTTAAGATATAATTGATTTTTATACTAGCTTAATTCATTATGAACTCATATAATAGAAGATATATTTCATTTTATTTAAAATACTTAAATATTTTATTATTCTTTAACTACCTTAATTTGGTGGGGCAGCTATGTTTAATATGCATATATTAATCACACTATTATTTTATATAATTATACTCTTTTGATAGTGAAACCACTCTACATTATTTGTCTGTTTTTCATTATCTTCCATATCGATATTACAACCTGGTCACTAATGGCAAGTAACTGTGTGGTATTTATAATTGTGGTGTCAGACAGCATAGTTCATATGATCTTTAACACTGTTTCAAAGATCAGAATGTTATATGGAAACATCACATTATGAATTATTATACATTAAAGGACAAATTAAAGGTCTTGGTGCAAACCTAAAAACTTTGAAATGGCTAGTATAAATTTTTTCTTAAAAGCAATCTAACAGCTTTTTATACTGTATAATCTCAATAGATATTTTTTAGGGTTATATTCTGTGTGATTAGATTCTTTTAAAGAAATGTTTATATATACACCTATTTCTAGAAGAGTTTTATCAAGGTATTACACAAGCCCTCAATATGGAGAAAACCTAAATACTAGAAAATAAACTGAGCCATTCAAAAATAAGGCCCCATGAACTGAATGGTTGTCAAAAGAAGACATACAAATCTCCAACATAAAATTTAAATCAACAATCTTATCTTTGAAAAAATAAACCTAAAAACTGTTTCAAGATTCCATTTCAACCCACTCTAAATGGCTATTGCTAAACAAAGAAATGACATTTGGGAACAGTTTTTAGAAACATGAGGTATTTTTAAATGCAGGAGGACACATGGGATTAGAAGATGAAAGGGTACCATGTGTTGGGGTTCATTGGGAATTGAAAGTGCTAGGGCTGTGATCATACACATATACATGTATATTTCTCAAAAAATGAATTTAAAGTTTTTCAAAATATAAAAGTAAAGAATTGAAATGAATATTGGGGAGGGCATATTGATGTAGGAACTATCTTAATTTTCTTAAATTTTTCTTACTTCTCACCACTATGTACTGTAGAAAGTTTCACCTGATCTCCAATGTACAGGTTTACAAAACATATATACAAGTTGTATTAGTCGGGGTTCTCTAGAGTCACAGAACTTATGAAATGTTTCTCTATACTGAGATAATTTATTGTCATGACTTATAGTCTGTAGTCCAATTAACCCAACAGCTGGGAATGAGAGAGAAGTCCAAGAATATGGTTGTTGCTCATTCCCACGAGTCTAATTGTTCCAGTTGGACTTCTGTATATAAGTAGGTACCAACAGATATGCTGACGAGTAAGTGTAAGCAGGGGAAGAAGAATAAATCTTCCTTCTTCCAAAGCCCTTATGTAGGCCTCCAGCAGAAGATGCGGCCCAGATTAAAGATGTGTACCAGCAGACCTGGATCTGGGACCTGCTTTGTCCCCCAAGCTGACCTTTAATTCAGAGATGTCCTTGCCTCAGTCTCCTGGGATTAAAGGCATGAACTATGTTGCCTGGGTCTAAGCTTTTCATGGCCACTATGCCTCAAGATCTCCATGAAAAGATTCAGGTCAGAAACTTGTCTTCCAGCCTCAAGATCTGGATAATAGGCTCTCCAATTCTGGATTGTAGTTCATTCCAAATATAATCAAGTTGACAAACAGGAATAGCCATTATACAAGTCAAACATGTATTTATAATAACTCATGAAAATAACTTAAACATATGTTTATATAATTTTGTCTTTATAAATTATGAAAACAAATTTGCAATGAGTTTCTTTTTCCTCCTTTTTGTTGAAAATTGATCTTTTTATTGAATGATATATCCTGATTATATTTTCCTCCCTTCTAATTCACCCAGTTCCTTTCCACCTCTCTCATCTAGATCTACTCCCTTTCTGTCTCACATTAGAAGACAAGCAAGAAGGAAAATAAGAAAATTACAAAATATTTAAAAAAATTAGAGGAAAACTAATACATTTGAACTGAACAAGGCAAACAAACTGAAGAGAAAGATCACAAGAGAAGGCACAAGAAAAACACTCTTCTCAAAAGAAGAAATCTCTGTATGCTTGTATGACCTGTTTGTAGCTGACATAAAGGGCCTCATTTCCTTGGTATCTTCTGTCCCCTCTGGCTTTTACACTTTTGTCTCCTCTTTCACAGCATTTGATGATCCCCAAGGGTGAGGTTTGATAGAGACATTCTATTTGGAACTGAACTTTCCAAGGTCTTTCATTCTCTGGCTAATGTCTGAGTGAAGTCTCTATTTGTTTCCATTTGTTGCAGTAGGAAGCCTCTCTGATGATGGCTGGAAAATGTATTGACTGATGAGTATAGAAAAATGTTATTAGGGGTCATTTTATTCATGTAATTATTTATTATTGTATGAATGTATGTATGTATGAATGAATGTATTCATTAAAACTATAGTATTTAGTTTTATCCTAGGTCCCTGGGCTTTTCTCAGATTCCTGATCACTCACGTAGTGCCGAGTATGGGTTCCATATTCTGGAATAGACCCTAAGTCAATATTGATTGGTTATCCTCACAAACATTATTCCACCACTTCAGTAGCATATCTTGAAGGCAGGACAGCATTGCAGATTAAAGGTTCATGGCTGGATGAGTGTTTATATTTTTCTTTTGGTAGCTTGGAGCATAGATTCCTATACCAAGGATATAAGACTGTCAGCAACAGTTTGTTTCCCCCATTCATGTTTCGCTGTGTTCAATGTGTTGCATAAGTGTTGGGGGGTTTGCTGTCAGTTTGTGGACAGCATAGTCTTGATAATAGCCAGTGTTGTATAGGAACCCCTATGTCTGACACTGAATTAGATGCAATATAATCCTAGCGATGGACACTTTCATTTGGTGAAAAAAAAAAAAAGGTCAAGTTGTGGCCCTGTTTACATTGCCATTACATATTTATATACTTTAGGAAGATTCCAAATTAAATCTCAAGTAATCGTTAATTTCATCTGTCCTCTTTTGTTTCCCCGTTTCTTCCTCATACCAAATTGATCCTCTTGTTGCAGACCCCACCATGCAACCTTAACTTTTTTTCTATTTTTCTCTCCTAATTATATTTATTTGTTCCTCCTAGTCCTTTACTATATAGATAACCTGTGGTCCTATATATAATGTAGTTTTAGTTTATTGAGTTATCAGCTACTATCCACACATATGTGAGTTTATAACATGTTTGTTTTTCTGGGCCTCAGACACTTCTCTCAGGATGAGTTTTTACTAGTTCTAACCATTTTCTTGCAAATTTCATGATTTCATTTTCTTTTAACAGGTGACAAATATTGCATTGTACATATGTACCACTTTTTCTTTATCCATCCATCTGTTGTATGACATCTTAGTTTTTGCTGACTTATCAGTATTATTAATAGACTGTAATGGACATGTTAAACTAAGTGTCACTGTGGTAGGATGAGCTTCTTTTGAGTATATGTCCAAGGGTGATATAGCTGGATCTTGAGGTAAGTCAATCTCCAATTTTCTGAGGAACCCCTACACATGTTTCAATGCCCACCAGTCCAGAAAAAGGGCTCCTCTTGCTCCAAAGCCTCAGAAGAATAAGGTGTCACATGATTTGTTGATGTTAGCCATTTTGGCAGGTGTAAAATAAAATCTCAAAGTATTCTTTAAATTTCCTAAGTTGCTAAGGATGTTGACCACTTTTAAGTGTCTCTGTCATTTGTGACATTCGATTCTCCTCTTTTGAGAACTCTCTTTTTAGAAATGTATTACATTTTGAACTTGGGTTATTTGTTTTCTTGATACCTAATTTTTTGAGTTCTTATGTATTTTGGATACTAGACTTTAATTGAGTATGTAATTAGTAAGTTTTTTTTTCCATTATATGAACTGGGATTTTGTGCAAATGACACGATTCTATGCTCAGCAGAACCTTTGGAAAGTTACTTAAGGTTCCACCTATTAACTGTTAACTTTACTATGTGTTTTAATGGTGTTCTGTTCAGAAAGTCATTTCCCTTGCCAGTGAATTAAAGGCTATTCACCACTTTCTCTCCTATCAAGTTGAGTAGATCTGGTTTTATACTGATGTCTTTGATGTATGTAGAGCTTAGCTTTGTGAAGGATTAAAAGTATGGATCTATTTGGCATATTCTACATTCAGCCATCCAGTTTGACTAGCACAATTTGTTGAAGACGCTATCATTTTTTCATATGTACTTCTTGTTTCTTTTTCAATAAATAGGCACTCAAAAGTGTATGGATTTATGTCTATTCTTAAATTAGATTTCAGTGATCTAAATGTCTGTTTTTCTGCTAATATCATTCAGCTTTTAGTGAGATTAATCTGTACTACTACTGGAAATACAGAGTAGTGTTAGCTTTCATATTTCTTTTTTTTAATTAGATATTTTCTTCATTTACATTTAAAATGCTATCCCAAAAGTCCCCTATACACTCCCACCACCGTGCTATTCAATCCATCCACTCCTGCTTCCTGGCCTTGGCATTCCCCATATAATCTTTGCAAGACCAAGGGCCTCTCATCCCATTAGTGGTCTACTAGGTCATCCTCTGCTACAAATGCAACTAGAGACAAAAGCTCTTGGGGGAGGGAGATACTCGCTAATTCATATTCCTCCTATAGGGTTGCAGACCCCTTTAGCTCCTTGGGTACTTTCTCTAGCTCCTTCAGTGGGGGTACTGTGTTCCATCCAATAGATGACTGTGATTATCCACTTCTATATTTGCCAGGCACTGGCATATCCTCAAAAGAGACAGCTATATCAAGGTCCTGTCAGCAAAATCTTGCTGGCATATGCAATAATGTCTGGATTTGGTGGTTGTTTATGAGATGGATCCCTGGGTAGGGCAGTCTCTGGATGGTCCTTCCCTCTCTCTCAGCTCTGAATAATGTCTCTGTAACTCCTTCCATGGGTATTTTGTTCCCCATTCTAAGAAGGAATGAATTATCCACACGTTGGTCCTCCTTCTCGAGTTTCATGTGTTTTGCAAATTATATCTTGGGTATTCTAAGTTTCTGGGCTAATATCCACTTATCAGTGAATGCATATCATGTCTGTTCTTTTGTGATTGGGTTACCTCACACAGGATGATATCCTCTAGATCCATCCATTTGCCTAAGAATTTCATAAAATCATTGTTTTTAATAGCTGAGTAGTACTCCATTGTGTAAATGTACCACACTTTCTATATCCATTCCTCTTTTGAGAGGCATCTGGGTTCTTTCCAGCTTCTGGCTATTATACATAAGGCCGCTATGAACATAGTGTAACATTTGTCCTTATTAAAAGTTGAAACATCTCCTGGGTATATGCCCAGGAGAGGTATTGCTGGATCTTCCAGTAGTACTATGTACATTTTTCTGAGGAACAGCCAGGCTGATTCCAGAGTGGTTGCACCAGCTTGCAATCCCATCAGCAATGGAAGAGTGTTCCTCTGTCCCCACATCCTGGCCAGCATCTACTATCACCTGAATTTTCTATCTTTCTGACTGGTGTGAGGTAGAATCTCAGGATTGTTTTGATTTGCATTTCCCTGATTAAGGATGTTGAGCATTGTTTCAAGTGCTTCTCAGCACTTTGGTATTCCTCAGTTGATAATTCCTTGTTTAGCTCTGTACCCCATTTTTTAATGGGGTTGATTTTCTGGAGTTCAGCTTCTTGAATTCTTTGTATATATTGGATATTAGCCCCTTATCAGACTTAGGATTGGTAAAGATCATTTCCCAATCTGTTGGGGGCCTTTTTTGTCTTATTGGCAGTATATTTTGCCTTACAGAAGCTTTGAAATTTTATGAGGTCCCATTTGTAAATTCTAGATCTTATAGCACCAGCCATTGCTATTCTGTTCAGGAATTTTTGCCCTGTTCCCATATCATCGAGGATTTTCCCTACTTTCTCCTCTATAAGTTACAGTGTCTCTGGTTTTATGTGGAGTTCCTTGATTCACTTAGACTTGAGCTTTGTACAAGGAGATAAGAATGGATCAATTCACATTCTTCTACAAGATAACTGCCAGTTGAGGCAGCACCATTTGTTGAAAATGCTGTCTTTTTTCCACTGGATGGTTTTAGCACTTTTGTCAAAGATCAAGTGATCATAGGTGTGTGGGTTCATTTCTGGGTCTTCAATTCTATTCCATTGATCCACCTGTCTGTCACTGCACCAGTACCATGCAGTTTTTATCACAATTGCTCTGTAGTACAGCTTAAGGTCAAGCATGGTGATTACACCAGAGATTCTATTACTGTTGAGAATAGTTTGTTGTTATTGCAGATGAATTTGCAAATTGCCCTTTCTATCTCACTGAAGAATTGAGTTGGAATTTTGATGGGGATTGCAATGGATCTGTAGCTTGCTTTTAGGAACATACCCACTTTGACTATATTAATCCTGCAATCCATGAGCTTGGGAGATCTTTCTATCTTATGAGATATTCTCTGATTTCTTTCTTCAGAGACTTGAAGTTCTTTTCATACAGATCTTTCACTTCCTTAGTTAGGGTGACAAAAAGATTTTCTATATTTCTTGTGACTATTGTGAAGTGTGTTATTTCCCTAATTTCTTTCTCAGTCCATTTACCCTTTGTGTAGAGAAAGACCATTGATTTGTTTTAGTTAATTTTATATCCAGCTATTTCACTGAAGCTGTTTATCAGGTGCAGGAGTTCCCTAGTGGAATTTTTAGGGTCACTTCTATATAACATCATATCGTCTGCAAATAGTGACATTTTGACTTCTTCCTTTCCAATTTGTATCCTCTTGATGTCCTTTTGTTGTCTATTTTCTCTGGCTGGGACTTCATTTACTATATTGAATAGATAGGGAAAAAGTGGGCAGCCTTGTCTAGTCCTTGATTTTAGTGGTATTTTTTCAAGTTTCTCTCCATTTAGTTTAATATTGACTTTTGGTTTGCTGTATATTGCTTTTATTATGTTTAGTTATGGGCATTGAATTCCTGATCTTTCCAAGACTTTTATCATGAATGGGTGTTGGATTTTGTTAAATGATTTCTCAGCATCTAAGGAGATGATCATGTGGTTTTTGTCTTTGAGTTTGTTTATATAGTGGATTACATTGATGGATTTCCATATAATAAACCATCACTGCATCCCTGGGATGAAACCCACTTGATCATGATGGATGATCATTTTGATATTTTCTTGGATTTGGTTAGCGAGAATTTTATTGAGTATTTTCGCATCAATGTTCATAAGGGAAATTTGTCTGAAGTTCTTTCTTTGTTCATTATGTGGTTTAGGTATCAGAGTAATTGTGGCTTCATAGAATGAATTGGATAGAGTATCTTCTGTTTCCATTTTGTGGAATAGTTTGAGGAGAATTGGAATTAGGTTGTCTTTTAAGGTCTGATAGAACTCTGCACTAAACCCATCTGTTCCTGGGCTTTTTTTTGGTTGGGAGAATATTAATGAGTACTTCTATTTCTTTAGAGGTTATGGGACTATTTAGATCGTTAATCTGATCCTGATTTAACTGTGGTACCTGGTATGTGACTTAAAAAAATTCTGTTTTATCCAGATTTTCCAGTTTTGTTGAGTATAGCCTTTTATAGTAAGATCTGAGGATGTTTTTGATTTCCTCATGTTCTGTTGATATGTCTCTCTTTTCTTTTTACATTTCTGATTTTGTTTAATTAGGATACTGTCCCTGTGTCTCCTAGTTAGTCTGGCTAAGCGTTTATCTCTTTTGTTGATTTTCACAAAAAAAAAAAAAAGGAAAGAAAGAAAGAGAGAGAGAGAGAGAGAGAGGGAGGGAGGGAGGGAGGGAGGGAGGGAGGGAGGAAGGAAGAAAGGAAGAAAGAAAAAGAAAGAAAGAAAGAGAGAGAGAGAGAGAGAGAGAAAGAAAGAAAGAAAGAAAGAAAGAAAGAAAGAAAGAAAGAAAGAAGGAAGGAAGGAAGGAAAGAAAGAAAGAAAGAAAGAAAGAAAGAAAGAAAGAAAGAAAGAAAGAAAGAAAGAAGGAAGGAAGGAAGGAAGGAAGGAAGGAAAGAAAGAAAGAAAGAAAGAAAGAAAGAAAGAAAGAAAGAAAGAAAGAAAGAAAGAAAACAGCTCTTTGTTTGGTTGATTCTTTGTAGAGTTCTTTTTGTTTCTACTTGGTTGATTTCCAGCCCTGCTTTTGATAATTTCCTGCAGTCTACTCCTCTTCAGTTAATTTGCTTCCTTTTGTTCTAGAGCTTTTAGATGTGCAGTTAAGATGTTAGTGTATGCTCTGTCTCGTGTCTTTGTGGAGGCACTCAGGACTATGAGTTTCCCTCTTAGCACTGCTTTCATTGTGTCCCAAAAGTTTGGGTATGTTATTGCTTCATTTTCATTAAACTCTATAAAGTCTTTACTTTCATTCTTTATTTCTTCCTTGGCCAAGTTATCATTGAGCAGTGTTGTTCAGCTTCCATGTGAATGTTGTCTTTCTATTATTTATGTTGTTATTGAAGATCAGCCTTGGTGATCTGATAGAATGCATAGGATAATTTTAATATTTTTGTATCTGTTGAGGCCTGTTTTTTTTTTTTTTTGATGAATTATATGGTTACTTTTGTAGAAAGTTCCATGAGGTGCTGAGAAGAAGATATATCCTTTTGTTTTAGGATAAGATGTTCTTTAGATATTTGTTAAATTCATTTTTTCATAACTTCCTTTAGTTTCAATGCGTCTCTGTTTAGTATCTGTTTCTAGGATCTGTCCATTGATATGGGGTGTTGACGTCTCCCACTATTGTTGTGTGAGGCCCAATGTGTGCTTTGAGTTTTACTATAGTTTCCTTAACAAATTTGGATGCACTTGCATTTGGAGCATAGATATTCAGAATTGAGATTTCATCTTAGAAGATTTTACCTTTGATGAATATGAAGTGCCCCTACTTTTTGTTTTTGATAACCTTGCGTTGGAAGACAATTTTATTAGATATTAGAATTGTTACTCTAGCTTGTTTCTTTGGACCGTTTATTTGGAAAATTGTTTTCCAGCCTTTTACTCTGAGGTAGTATCTGTCTTTGTCCTTGTGGTGGGATTCCTCTATAGAGTAAAATCTTGGGTCTTTTATGTAGCCAGCCTGTTATTTTATGTCTTTTTATTGGGAAATTGAGTCCATTAATATTAAGAGATATTAAGGAAAAGTAATTGTTGCTTCCTGTTATTTTTGTTGTTAGAGTTGGGATTTTGTTCTTGAGGCTATCTTCTTTTAGGTTTGTTGAAGGATTACTTTCTTGCTTTTACTATGGCGTAGTTTTCGTCCTTGTGTTGGTGTTCCCCATTATTATCCTCTGAAGTGCTGGATTCCTTAATGTATTGTATGAATTTGGTTCTGTCATGGAATACTTTGGTTTCTCCATCTATGGTTATTGTGAGTTTTGCTGGATATAGTAGCCTGGGCTGGCAATTGTGTTCTCTTAGAGTCTGTATAACATTTTTCCAGGATCATCTGGCTTTCATAGTCTCTGGTGAAAATTCTGCTGTAATTCTAATAGGTCTGCCTTTATATGTTATATTTTGACCTTTTTCCCTTACTGATTTTAATATTCTGTCTTTATTTAGTGCATTTGTTGTTCTGATTATTATGTGTCACAAGGAATTTCTTTTCTGGTCCAGACTATCTGGAGTTTAGTAAGCTTCTAGTATGTTCATGGGCATCTCTTTCTTTAGGTTAGGGAAGTTTTCTTCTATAATTTTGTTGAAGATATTTACTGGCCCTTTAAGTTGAAAATCTTAATTCTCATCTATTCCTATTATCCTTAGGTTTGGTCCTCTCATTGTGTCCTGGATTTCTGGGATCATTTGAGTGAGGATCTTTCTGCATTTTGCCTTTTCTTTGATTGTTGTGTCCATGTTTTCTGTGGAATCTTCTGCACTTGAGATTCTCTTTTTCATGTCTTGTATTCTTTTCTGATGCTCATATCTATGGTTCCGGTTTTCTTTCCTAGGATTTCTATCTTCATAATTATCTCCCTTTGGGTTTTTTTTTTTATTGTTTCTACTTCCATTTTTTGATCTTGGTTGGATTTGTTCAATTCCATGACCTTTTGTTTGTGTTTTCCTGTAAATCTTTAAGGGATTTTTGTGTTTCCTCTTTAAGGACTTCCACTTGTTTAGCAGTGTTCTCCTGTACTTCTTTAAGTGAGTCATTAGTGACCTTCTTAAAATCCTTTACCAGCATCATGAGATATGATTTTAAATTCGAATCTTGTTTTTCAGGTGTGTTGGGGCATCCATGACTTGCAGTGGTGGGAGTACTGGGTTCTGATGATGCAGAGTGATCTTGTTTTCTGTAGTAAGAGTCATACGTTTGCCTTTCTCCATCTGGTAATCTCTGGTGTTTTATGTTCTAGCTGTCTTTGGTTGGAGTTTGTTCCTCCTCTGATTCTGTTAGCCTCTGTCAGTGCTCCTAGGAATCCAACTCTCTCCTGAGTCCCAGTGGTCATAGCACTCTCTGCAGGCAAGCTCTCCTTCTACAGTGAAGTTGCACAGAGGTTTGGTGCTCAGATCTACCTCCTGGCTGAAGATGAAGGCCAGAAGGGACCCTATACAAGAAGGTCTGTTGCTTCTTTGGCCTGCTTGGTCTGGTCTATGAGAGACCTGGGATTTAAGATAGAGCTCTCACTTGAGTCCAGAAATCAGAGCCCTCTCTGGAGCCTACTCTTCCTCAGTGATCCTAAGATCCTGGGTGCTAGGACGCCTGCAGTGTAGAGAGTCCTCTGGGGACTGTGCAACTGTCCAATGAGTTTTTGCCCAAAGTGGCCTGGGGCATGGTGCCTACTGGAAGAAACCCTAGCCTCTGGTTGGGTGGGTTTCCTGTGTCCCTGTTCCTGCTGGCATAGTCCCCTCCTGGTTGTTTTGGAACAGATGTGTTCCACTCAGCAGTGTTCCTACGATCCTGGGTATGCTGGGCACCTGTTGCATAGAGAGTCCTCTGGGAACCGTGGGATCATCCCCAGAGTTCACGCCCAGTGCCAAAGTTGGCCCTGCCAACAGGAAGGACTTCATATTTCTTTATTTAGGATAGTTTTTGTTTTTGTTATTTTTGTTGTTGTTTTGTTTGTTTGATTTGTTTTGGTTTTAGTTTTTCGATACAGAGTTCCTCTGTATAGCTCTAGCTGTCCTGCAACTCACTCTGTAGACCAGGCTAGCCTCGAACTCAGAAATCTGCCTGCCTCTGCCTCCCAAGTGCTGGGATTAAAGACATGCCACCACTGCCATCCTGGTTTTGCTTGTTTGTTGGCTTGTTTGTTGTTTCTGTATAAAACTGCAAATTCTTCCTTTAAAATCTGGGAAGGGCCGGGCATTGGTGGCGCACACCTTTAATCCCAGCACTTAGGAGGCAGAGGCAGGAGGATTTCTGAGTTCGTAGCCAGCCTGGTCTACAAAGTGAGTTCCAGGACAGCCTGGGCTATACAGAGAAACCCTGTCTCAAAAAACAAAAAACAAAACAAAAACAAAAACAAAAAACAAAACAGCAACCAAAAAAAAAGATCTGGGAAAAATGGTCTTATAATTAGTGTTGGGAGTTCTGAATTCTAGTGTGGATTACATTGAATCTGTAGATTGCTTTTGGAAGGCTTGGCCTGTTTACAATATAATCATCAAAATACATGAGCATGGGAAATATTTCAATCTTTTGTTGTCTTTCTCTAATTTTTTCTTCAATGTCATAGTTTTATCATGCAAATCTTTCACATGCTTTGTTAGAATTACCCACAAGATATTTTATATTGTTTGATGCTATTATAAAAGTGTTGTTTCCTGGATTTCATTATTAGTCCATTTGTCATTTGTATATATGAGGACTGATGATTCTTATGAATAAATTCTGTATCAAGCTGGTTTACTGATAATATTTATGACATTTAGGAGATTGCAGGTGCTGTTTTGTGGAGTTTTTATGTACATTATCATATCATTTAGAAATAAAGATACTTTGACTTTGTCCTTTCCAGTTTATATCCCCTTAATCTTCTTCAGTTGTCTTCTTGCTCTAGTTCAGACTTCAAGTATTGTTTGGAATAGGAATGGGGAAAGTGGGCTTCTTTGTCCTCTGATTTTAGTAGACTTGCTTTGAGTTTCTTTCCATTTAAGTTTATATTGGTTATAGGATTGTCTTTATTACATTTAGGTATTTTTCCCTTTTATTTCTAATCACTTTAGCATTTTTTTGTGCCTACAATGTTGGAAATGTTGCTGCTTGCAGCTCCTGAAACATCTCTGCGGATTGGGGAGAAGCATTCCAACTAAAGAGGGGCAAAATATTCTATAATTGATAACATGAGGTATACTGGAGAGTATAATCATGCAGAAGGGCACAATCTATATTTCTCTTCTTTATAGTCACTCAAGTGACTTTTCTTAATCTTTTTTAAGTTAGGTATTTTCTTCATTTACATTTCCAATGCTATGCCAAACGTCCCCCATAACCTCCCCCACCTATTCCCCTACCTACCCACTCCCAATTCTTGGCCCTGACATTCCCCTGTACTGAGGCATATAAAGTTTGCAAGACCAAGGGGCCTCTTTCCAATGATGGCCAACTTGGCCATCTTCTGATACATACTCAGCTAGAGACACGAGCTCCAGGGAGTACTGGGTAGTTCATATTGTTGTTCCACCAATAGGGTTGCAGACCCCTTTAGCTCCTTGGGTACTTATTCTAGCTCCTTCATTGGGGGCCTTGTGATCCATCCAACAGCTGACTGTGAGCATCCACTTCTGTGTTTGCTAGGCCCCAGCATAACCTCACAAGAGACAGATATATCAGGGTCCTTTCAGCAAAATCTTGCTAGATTATGCAATGGTGTCAGCGATTGGAGGCTGATTATGGGATCGATCCCCTGGTATGATAGTCTCTATATGGTCCATTCTTTCATCTTAGCTCCAAACTTTGTCTGTGGAACTCCTCCCATGGGTGTTTTGTGCCCAATTCTAAGGGTTAAAGTGGCCACACTTTGGTCTTCGTTCTTCCTGAGTTTGATGTGTTTTATAAATTGTATCTTGTATCTTGGTTATTCTAAGTTTCTGGACTAATATCCACTTAACAGTGAGTACATATCATGCGAGTTCTTTTGTGATTGGGTTACCTCACTCAGGATGATGCCTTCCAGGTCCATCTATTTGCCTAGGAATTTCATAAATTCATTCTTTTTAATAGCTGAGTAGTACACCATTGTGTAAATGTACCACATTTTCTGTATCCATTCCTCTGTTGAGGGTCATCTGGGTTCATTCCAGCTTCTGGCTATTATAAATAAGGATGCTATGAACATAGTGGATCATGTGTCCTTCTTACCAGTTGGGACATCTTCTGGGTATATGCCTAGGAGACATATTGCTAGATCCTCTGGTAGTACTATGTCCAAATTTCTGAGGAAACGCCAGACTGATTTCCAGAGTGGTTGTACAAGCTGGCAAACCCACCAACAATGGAGGAGTGTTCCTCTTTCTCCACATCTTCGCCATCATCTGCTGTCACCTGAATTTTTGATCTTAGCCATTCTGACTGGTGAGAGGTGGAACCTCAGGGTTGTTTTGATTTGCATTTCCCTGATGGTTAAGGATGCTGAACACTTTTTCAGGTGCTTTGCAGCCATTTGGTATTCCTCAGGTGAGAATTCTTTGTTTAGCTCTGAGCTCCATTTTTTAATGAGGTTATTTAATTTTCTGGAGTCTACCTTCTTGAGTTCTTTATATATATTGGATATTAGTCCCCTATCTGATTGAGGATAGGTAAAGATCATTTCCCAATCTGTTGGTGGACTTTTTGTCTTATTGACGGTGTCTTTTGCCTTACAGAAGCTTTGCAATGTTATGAGTTCCCATTTGTCGAATCTCAATCTTAAAGCACAAGCCATTGCTGTTCTACACAGGAATTTTTCCCCTGTGCCCATATCTTTGAGGCTTTTCTCCACTTTCTCCTCTATAAGTTTCAGTGTCTCTGGTTTTATGTGGAGTTTTTTGATCCACTTAGATTTGGCCTTAGTACAAGGAGATAGGAATGGATCAATTCACATTCTTCTAGATGATAACCACCAGTTGTGCCAGCACCATTTGTTGAAAATGCTGTCTTTTTTCCACTGGATGGTTTTAGCACCTTTGTCAAAGATCAAGTGATCATAGGTGTGTGGGTTCATTTCTGGGTCTTCATTTCTATTCCATTGATCCACCTGTCTGTTGCTGCACCAGTACCATGCAGTTTTTATCACAATTGCTCTGTAGTACAGCTTAAGGTAAAGCATGGTGATTCCACCAGAGGTTCTGTTATCATTGAGAAGAGTTTTTGCTAACCTAGGTATTTTGTTATTCCAGATGAATTTGCAAATTGCTCTTTCTATTTCATTGAAGAATTGAGTTGGAGTTTTGATGGGGATTGCATTGAATCTGTAGATTGCTTTTGGCAAGATAGCCATTTTTACTATATTGATCCTGACAATCCATGAGCATGGGAGATCTTTCCATTTTCTGAGATCTTCTTTAATTTCTTTCTTTTATAGCTTGAAGTTCTTATCATACAAATCTTTCACTTCCTTAGAGTCTCACCAAGGTATATTATATTCTTTGTGACTATTGTGAAGGGTGTTGTTTCCCTAATTTCTTTCTCAGCCGGTTTATCCTTTGTGTAGAGAAATGCCATTGAATTATTTGAGTTAATTTTATATCCAGCTACTACACTGAAGCTGTTTATCAGGTTAAGGGTTCTGTTGTGGAATTTTTAGTCACTTATATATACTATCATATCGTCTTTAAAAATTGATATTTTTACTTCTTCCTTTCTAATTTGTATCCCCTTGATCTCTTTTTGTTATCGAATTTCTCTGGCTAGGACTTAAACTACTATGTTGAATAGGAAGAGAGAAAGTGGGCAGCCTTGTCTAGTGCCTGATTTTAGTGGGATTGCTTCTACATTCTCACCTTTAACTTTGATGTTGGCTACTGGTTTGCTATAGATTGCTTTTATCATGTTTAGGGATAGACCCAGAATTCCTGATCTTTCTAAGACTTTTATCATGAATGGATGTTGAATTTTGTCAAATGCTTTCTCTGCATCTAACAAGATGATCATTTGTGTTTTTGTTTTGGAGCTTGTTTTTATAGTAGATTACATTGATGGATTTCTGTATATTAAACCATCCCTGCATCCTTGGAATGAAACCTACTTGGTCAGGATGGATGATTGTTTTGATGTGTTCTTGGATTCCGTAAGCAAGAATTTTATTGAGTATTTTTGCATCGATATTCATAAGGGAAATTGGTCTGAAATTCTCTATCTTTGTTGGGTCTTTCTGTGGTTTAGGTATCAGAGTAATTGTGGCTTCATAAAATGAATTGGGTAGAGTACCTTCTACTTCTATTTTGTAGAATACTTTGTGAAGAACTGGAATTAGATCTTCTTTGAAGATCTGATAGAACTCTGCACTAAACCCATCTATAACTGGGCCTTTTTTTTTTTTTTTTTTTTTTTTTTTTTTTTTTTTTTTTTTTTTTTTTTTGGCTGGGAGACTACTAACTGCTTCTATTTTGTTTTTTAGGGGATATAGCACTATTTAGATCATTAATCCAATCCTGATTTAACTTTGGTATTTGGTATTGGTCTAGAAATTTGTCCATTTCATCCAAATTTTCCAGTTTTGTTGAATATAGCCTGTTGTAGAAGTATGTGACGGTGTTTTGGATTTCTTCAGGATCTGTTACATATACCTTTTCATTTCTGATTTTGTTAATTAGGATGCTGTCTCTGTGCCCTCTAGTGAGTCTGGATAAGGGTTTATCTATCTTATTGATTTTCTCAAAGAACCAGCTCCTTGTTTGGTTGATTCTTTGAATAGTTCTTCTTGTTTCCACTTGGTTGATTTTGCCCCTGAGAATGATTATTTCCTGCCATCTACTCCTATTGGGTGAATTTGCTTCCTTTTGTTCTAGAGCTTTTAGGTGTGTGGTCAAGCAGCTATTGTTTGCTCTCTCTAGTTTCTTTTCGGAGGCACTCAGAGCTCTGAGTTTTCCTCTTAGAAATGTGTTCATTGTGTCTCATAAGTTTGGGTATGTTTTGACTTCATTTTCACTAAACTCTAAAAAGTCTTTAATTTCTTTCTTTATTCCTTCCTTGACCAAGTTATCATTGAGGAGAATGTTGTTCAGTTTCCACGTGAATGTTGGCTTTCTATTATTTATGTTGTTATTGAAGATCAGCCTTAATCCATGGTGGTCTGATAGGATGCATGGGACACTTTCAATATTTTTGTATCTGTTGAGGCCTGTTTTGTGACCAATTATATGGTCAATTTTGGAGAAGATACCATGAGGTGGTGAGAAGAAGGTATATCCTTTTGTTTTAGGATAAAATGTTCTGTAGATATCTGTTAAGTCCATTTGTTTCATAACTTCTGTAAGTTTCACTGTGTCCTTGTTTAGTTTCTGTTTCCATGATCTGTCCATTGATTTAAGTAGTGTGTTGAAGTTTCCCACTATTATTGTGTGAGGTGGAAGGTGTGCTTTGAGCTTTACTAAAGTTTCTTTAATGAATGTGGCTGTCCTTGCATTTGGAGCATTGTTTTTCAGAATTGAGTGTTCATCTTGGAAGATTTTATCTTTGATGAGTGTGAAGTGCCCCTCCTTGTCTTTTTTGATAATTTTGGGTTGGAAGTCGGTTTTATTAGATATTAGAATGGCTACTCCAGCTTGTTTCTTCAGAACATTTGCTTGGAAAATTGTTTTCCAACCTTTCTTACTGAGGTAGTGTCTGTCTTATCCCCTGAGATGGGTTTCCTATAAGGAGCAAAATTTTGGGTCATGTTGTAGCCAATCTGTTAGTCTATGTCGTTTTATTGGGGAATTGAGTCCATTGATAGAGATATTAAGGAAAAGTAATTCTTGCTTCCTATTATTTTTGTTGTTAATGTTGGCATTCTTTTCTTGTAGCTGCCTTCTTATAGGTTTGTTGTAGGATTACTTTCTTGCTTTTTCTACAGCATGGTTTCCATCCTTGTATTTTTTTTTTTTGTTCCTGTTATTATCCTTGAAGGGCTGTATTCGTGGAAAGATATGTGTAAATTTGGGTTTGTCATGGAATACTTTGGTTTCTCCATCTATGGTTATTGTGAGTTTTGCTGGGTATAGTAGCCTGGGCTGGCTTTTGTTTTCTCTTAGTGTCTGTATAACATCTGTCCAGGATCTTCTGACTTTCATAGTCTCTTGTGTGGAATCTGGTGTGATTCTGATAGGCCTGCCTTTATATGTTACTTGACCTTTTTCCCTTATTGCTTTTAATATCCTATCTTTATTTAGTGCATTTTTTTTTGGTCTGATTATTATGTGTTGGGAGGCATTTCTTTTCTGGTCCAGTCTATTTGGAGTTCTGTAGGCTTCTTGTATGTTCATGAGCATCTCTTTAAGTTTGGGAAGTTTCTTCTATAATTTTGTTGAAGATATTTGCTGGCCCTTTGAGTTGAAAATCTTCGTTCTTATCTACTCCTATTATCCGGAAGTTTGGTCTTCTCATTGTGTCCCAGATTTCCTGGATGTTTTGACTTAGGATCTTTGTGCATTTTGCATTTTTTTTGATTGTTGTGCCGATGTTCTCTATGGAATCTTCTGCACCTGAGATTCTCTCTTTCATCTCTTGTATTCTGTTGCTGATATTTGCATCTGTGATAAAGATTTCTTTCCTAGGGTTTCTATCTCCAGCATTGCCTCACTTTGGGTTTTCTTTATTGTGTCTACTTCCCTTTTTAGGTCTATTATGTTCAGTTCCATCACCTGTTTGGTTTGTTTTCCTCTTTTTCTGTAAGGACTTCTACCTATTTGTTTGCATTTTCCTGTTTTACTTTAAGGACTTGTAACTCTTTAGTAGTGCTCTCTTGTATTTCTTTAAGTGAGTTATTAAAGTCCTTCTTGATGTCCTCTACCATCATCATGAGATATGCTTTTAAATCCGGGTCTATCTTTTCAGGTATGTTGGGGTATCCAGGACTGGCTGAGTTGGGAGTGCTGTGTTCTGATGATGGTGAGTGGTCTTGATTTCTGTTAGTAATATTCTTACATTTGCCTTTTGCCATCTGGTAATCTCTGGAGTTAGTTGTTATAATTATCTCTGGTTAGAGCTTGTTCCTCTCATGATTTTGTTAGCCTCTATCAGCAGACCTGGGAGACTAGCTCTCTCCTGAGTTTCAGTGGTCAGAGCACTCTCTGCAGGCAAGCTCTCTTCTTGCAGTGAAGGTGCACAGATATCTGGTGTTCGGACCTGCCTCCTGGCAGAAAATGGAGGCCTGAAACAGGGCCTGTCCTGGAAGCTGTTAGCTTCTGTAGTCCACAGTCTCACCTGCACAGACTAGTCTTGGAGTGTCTTCTTAATTTCTAAAGTATACATTTTCTGATATATGAATTGGTTCCTGTATGAAACTTCAGTGGGCCTCATTACTGACCCCATTTTTCTAGGTCCCAATAGTTGCAATCCAATGGTATTGGCATCTAGAACAGAGACCTAAAGTCCTGTATTGGATAATAGAGTAGAGATCTCACAACAGGTGGTAAGTGTGAATAATGTGGCAGAAATCAGGGAAGGTTATTCATTATCTCAAGCTTGTACATATTTTTCTAAAGAAAGAAAGAGCACAAATATTAAATCCACAACTATTAGATTTCTAGCAAGATTTTATAAATGAATATCTTGTTTACAGGAGAAACATCTTTAGATGAAGTTGTATGAGACAGGGTTAGAAAGAATATTGTAAAGTCACACACACAAAGAGAGAGAGAGAGAGAGAGAGAGAGAGAGAGAGAGAGAGAGAGATATTCCTGTTCAATTTTGGGTTCTTGGACATTAATATATACTGTTATTCACATGATTAAGGAAGAAGGATATTAATAATAATGAAGAGATGAATAATTCCTTGAATGACTGTAAACTGGATGAGCCTCCCTTAAATTTGTCAAAGAGGCCAAAATATTTTCCTCATTAGGCAAAACCAAAAGGATTAACAGCACTGATAGCTATGCTCTTGATGATTCCAGCATACTGGAGCCTCCTTAAGCATGTGTCCTCCATTGCCTGAATATTAACCTGGAGCAAGGGCTGCATAATTGGATAACCAATCTAACCTTGAATTCTTTCCATTTATTGATAGGGATTTAGGAGAGCCTATGAAACAAACTAACTTACATACTCTGGAAGCTAGACTGTGGCAGGGAAAAATAATTTGTTTCCCAATTTCTCCTGAATCTCATGAGCTGAGCTTAGTATTTGCAATGTGCCACTTAATCTATTTAAAACCTTGAAGGAGAGAGGAGAGAGAGAAAACTTTAAATAGTACTCACATACTATCTTGAGAAGCAAGAAAGGAACTGCAGCTATTTGAATCCAGATTTAAAAGAGTACTTGTGTATCCTGTTGATCCTTCACTGCCTTTAAACTTATTTCCCACTAAATTGTCCTACAAATATTATAGCACGAGATATTAAACCTATGGTATAGATTTATGTATGCCACAAGAGACATAACATATTAAATGCTTACGATACTATTCTTGCTCAGTTAGTATGTTAGGGGAAGACTTCATCTCAACAATTATATAGGTTTGATCCCTGTTGTGTGCTATTACCCTTAACTAACAATAAGCTTTTAAGAGCGTTATAGAACTGCAGTATTTTAAAGATTCATTTGTGGATTTTTATGGAAGACAGGAAATCATTATCCAGCTGTTAAACTATGGAATTTTCTCTCAGGACTAAATTTTTTATTTTAAAATTCCAACCTTCTTTCATGCCATATGCATATCCTTATTTTATTGAGTCCTCTAATGGTATAGGAAAGATTATAGTGCACATATTCATCACTCTATTAACACTTCTTTTTCTTCAGTACAACTGTTGGAACTGGCTCTTACATCTATTACAGTAAATTCATAAACTTTTAAATATCATTTCAGATTCTGCTTGTGTTGTAGGAGTTTCAGCAAGAACATCATACCCATGCACACTGTAACTTTTTTGTATTTATTGCAGAAGGAAATAAGCAAGCTGATACATTAATCTCCAGTATTTTTCTTTTTCAAGAAAAAAAATACTAGGAAGGGGTATGTGTCTGTCATGGTAGATAGATAGATCCACTGAAACATTATGGATTTCTCTTCCTTTTCTCTAGCCTGGATATTATGGACAATGACAAAGGGTGAAGAGACAGTCAAAGTCACTAGAAAGATAGCAAACCTCCAGCTAAAGGGCAAAGGGCTATGGAATTGATTATGGAGGAAAGAAGAGAGAAATTATCTGCAGTCCTCCTACTTGGTTCTTTCACAGAAGTCCATTTAACCAAATGCTTTTAAGAGCTGATTGGTATCTAAGGAAAAGTCTTACAAGCTATTAATTTTCATTAACTTATAATGGAATTTTATTAATATTCTTTCTTTGAAAGCAAGGATTTATTGGTATTGATCTTGGTGGTACACTGGAACTGTCATAAGACCTATTTCTGAAAAAAACTACATGTTTTGATCACAGGACATGAAGAAAACAAATGGTTCTTTAGTAGAGGGTTTTTCCATGCTGACTGGCTTTTATTCTACAGAAATGCTCTATATAGATTCTTGGACTTGTCTACTAACAGTCCCACCTAGCTGTGTAACTGGGATCTGTAAGTGACAAGAAATGTTTCAAGATATACCTTTGTGTGCAATACTGGAATGGATGTTATGTGAGTCACTACTTTAGACAAATTACTATTGCTATAAAAAGACATCATAACCAAAGTAACTTACCAAAGAAAGAGTTTATTGAATGCTCAGTTTCAGAAGGTGAGTCTGTGGTCATCTTGTCAAGGTCATCATAGACTCAGTGTGTCTAGATACAAAGGCAGGAATTGTGACTTGTAAGTGGATGGATGTGTTTCTGATTCCTGCATGAATAAGGCTGCATTCTTTATACAGCTATATCTCTCTTCAAAAGTATTTTGGTATGAAATGTTAGATATTGCTGAATAACCATCCCAGATGTGCTTACATGGTGCCGTGTTTCAGGATGACCTTGGGGCTTAAATCTGTGACTATGTACCTGGATTCCTTGGAGATCAATGTGAACTCAATTTTGATGAATATGACAGTCAGCTATATTTCCATGTGTGCATAGAGGACTCCTTCAATTTCATGGGTAGTTGACTTACAAAGACACACTGTAAGACTTTGATGCCTCTTTGTTGGTCAGAGACTTTCACAATTATACAATATGTGAAGACACTGTTGACTGCTATATTTGTCACTGACGGCCTGGATACAGGTATCAAGTGTGAGATGGATATAAAAGAATACAGTAGGAATCCTTACCAATTAAGGGGGAGGGGGATGTGCTGACCTTTCCTCAGAGGATCAACAGGGACACACTGTGAGCTGGACTTCCTCCAACTACCTTGTTGCCTCAGGCTATGCTTATATCTCTATCCTCTGAGAAGCTCCACCCAACAGCAGAGACTCACAGCAAAACCTTAGACTGAGCTAAAATTGTCTTGTGGAGGAGGTAAGGGAAGGATTGGAGAACCTGGAGCTGACAGGAACTCCACAAAATAACAACAGAGTTAACTATCCTGGAGCCCTGTGTGCTCCCAGACACTGAACCACAAACAAGGATTAGACCCACATATATTTAGAAGATATATACGCAGTTTGGTCTTCATGTAGGTCTTTTAATAAGCAGAACATGCGCTTACCCTGACTTTAATGCCTGCCTGTAGAGCCTGTTCCCCTAACTAGGCTAACTTGTCCAGCCTCAGTAGGAAAGGATATGCCTAGTCCTAGAGTGACTTGAGGTACCAAGGTGGGTTGATACCCAGTGGGGAGTCTCCCCCTTCTCAAAAATGAAGGGGAGTGGTGGTGGTGGTGGTGGGAAGCCATGTGATGGAGAGGTGGAAAGAGTTGGGAAGCTACAATTATAATGGATCCCCAAATCAATCCATTATTAGGCTAATGAACAAGGGATGTGATATAAAGCTTTGGTTAAAATGAGTTATTAGGAATTAAGACCACATCCCTGAAAAGTCTATTTTATTTCTAACTCAATGATGTTTATGAACAACAAACACCTTCCCTTCACATGCTGGTGCAATAGCTTCTTTCTAGGAGTGGAAGCAGCCAGGTACCAGAAGCTCAAAACCCCATAGAATGATGTCTGTGATAGTCTATGTGAGAGACAGAGAAACAAGATTCTTGGCCTTTTTATTTTTTTCTTTTCATAGTGTCTGATGGACTCTCCTGTCTCTGAAGGAAAAGCATGTGTGCACAGAGAATAAGGTTATCAGACCGAGATGATGAGTCCTGTGACCATAAAAGTCCAACTCTTAGGACAGGCCATTGATTTATGTGTCCATGTAAAGCCACAAGATGTTTTCCACAGAATCCCTGTTAAGGCTATGAGACATTGGGAAGAATATACATTAACAAAGACCAGGGGAATGGGAGGTAAAGATGTCTGTAACTGTTTAGTGAACATGTCAACAGCTATAGCAACTAAAATATCCCAAGATCATCAGAGATAAGCCCTGAGTGCCTTATCTCTAGTTCTTTCAATAGAAGAAACATGACACATTTTACTTTTTGACACAAATCACTGCAGGACTATATTATGGCACCATGAATGGGATATCACTATGAGTGTGCATTTATCCTCATATAGAGTCTCACTGGAAAACATTTTTCAAATTTCTTGTGCTATGTGATCCACATCAAATCTTGTTTTCCCTATAGCTCCCAGCCCTCCATCAGCAACACTTTAAAAATTAGTGCTGATTTTGGCACTGGAAAGGTTTAGTAGAAGCCCCTTGTACTGGCTAGTTTTGTGTCAACTTGACACAGCTGGAGTTACCACAGAGAAAGGAGCTTCAGTTGAGGAAATGCCTCCATGAGATCCAACTGTAAGGCATTTTCTCAATTAGTGATCAAGGGGGAAAGGCCCCTTGTGGGTGGGACCATCTCTGGGCTGGTAGTCTTGGGTTCTATAAGAGAGCCAGCTGAGCAAGCCAGGTGAGGCAAGCCAGTAAAGAACATCCCTCCATGGCCTCTGCATCAGCTCCTGCTTCCTGACCTGCTTGATTTCCAGTCCTGACTTCCTTTGGTGATGAACAGCAGTATGGAAGTGTAAGCCGAATAAACCCTTTCCTCCGCAACTGCTTCTTGGTCATGATGTTTGTGCAGGAATAGAAACCCTGACTAAGACAAATTGGTACCAGCAGAGTGGGGTATTCCTGTGACAACCTGACCATGTTTTGGGCAGGACTGTGGAAGGACTTTGGAACTTTGGGCTTGAAGATCCATCCATTGTTAAGAGCTCTGTCGGATGTTGTGTAGGAGCTTGGAAGATAATGTTGAGAACACTGCAGAAGATGGAGGTCTGGTTTGTGAAATTTCACAGGGAAAAATTAAAGACTCTTTTCAGGGCCATTGCTGTTTTGATTGTGAAGATTCTGCAGTTCTGGTTAGCTGGGGCTGAAGAATCAGCTGTGATTAACAAGATACCAGAACTACTAAAGCAAAAACTTTGCATTACTGGGACTATTGATGTTGGTTAGCTGGAGCTAAGAAATTAGTGGTGATTAAGAAGAAACCAGCATCATTGAGGTGACATCTTCTGGGAAGTGTTTTCTGAAAGCACAAAGAGGCTGTGTTCCAGAGATGGCCAAGGTTGTACTCCTGATGCAGCGGGACTTGTTAATATGTAAGGGTCACCCAGGTGGTACTGGTTTTGAAGGCATGAAGGGGTCATGCAAAGCAGCTGAGGCTTGGCACTGTGAGAGGCCATGGAAGGCCATTGGTGAAGGTGCAGCCTCAGTTGCAATTGAAGGCCCAGGACTGAAGGGGTCATGCAGTGTTTTGGAGATGCCAGTACCATGAGAATGACCACCAAGAGCATCAGCAGCAGTGGAGTACAGGCATCTGGAGCCTAGAGGATGACGAGTGTGCTACAAAGGGCATGGCTGGAGAAGTGACCCAAGCCCTTGGAGGAGCTCAGAAGATCGTGAGTTGGATCCCAGACAATGGATGGTTGGAGATTGACTTTTGCTTTTGATTGTGACTGTGCCCTGATATTTTCCCTCTTGAAGGAAGAAACTGTTTTAGTGGAGCCCACAGTTAAGAGACTTTTAATTGTAAAAAGACTTTGGATTTTAAAAGAGATGGATATTTTGAAGAGATTGAAAATTTAAGAATATGTAAAGACTGTGGGACTTTTAAAGTTATTTAGATCTTGGGGATGAATAAGATTGTAAGGGTTGAGACTTACTAGTGATGTTTTTGTGTGTCAAGTTGACAAGGGGTCAATTGTACTGGCTAGTTTTGTGTCAACTTGACACAGCTGGAGTTACCACAGAGAAAGGAGCTTCAGTTGAGGAAATGCCTCCATGAGATCCAACTGTAAGGCATTTTCTCAATTAGTGATCAAGGGGGAAAGGCCCCTTGTGGGTGGGACCATCTCTGGGCTGGTAGTCTTGGATTCTATAAGAGAGCAGGCTGAGCAAGCCAGGTGAGGCAAGCCAGTAAAGAACACCCCTCCATGGCCTCTGCATCAGCTCCTGCTTCCTGACCTGCTTGAGTTCCAGTCCTGACTTCCTTTGGTGATGAACAGCAATATGGAAGTGTAAGCCGAATAAACCCTTTCTTCCCCAACTGCTTCTTGGTCATGATGTTTGTGCAGGAATAGAAACCCTGACTAAGACACCCCTTATATTGCGAATTTTATCCCTGTGGTTTTGCAGCTAGGTGAGGTTTCCTGTTGAGTTCGTACCTTTCTTTAATTTTCCTTTGGAGATGGCAACAAACGAGAATGACACAACCATGGGTAGAGGTACACTGATCTTTGTGATCTGAACATACAAATATGTGCTATATAAACAAAGACAGCAGGTAAGAAAGAGATATTCTAGCTGCCCACACTTGGTGATTGGGAATAATCATCCAAGCCTTTTCTTAAGAAGTTCAGACCAACGATTGAAAACTATCAGTCATAGATAAGGGAAAGGGCCAAAATAAGTATTTATGAGTAAACTATGGTACCATATAAACATTCTATTTATTGAAAACTGTATATATAATGCTAGGACATAAAATCAAGAATTAATGTTAAGACTATAGACTTTATAACTGTATTATAATGAAGTCAGAGATCTATAGAAATTGGGGTAGAATTTCTGCTTCTCCTTTGTAGGCTCTGATGAGACCTGAAAGAAGTATTAACAACTGTGCTTAGACAGTGGACATGCTAACAAACATGCCTCCATATTAGGAATTTCAGGGTTTTCCATTATCTATTACCATTAAAATTGTCTATAGTTCTTTGTCATCACATTTAATCCAATGAGTTGTCTGATGTTTCAAGTCAGGTCAGATTGAGGACCATGTTCAACAGGACTGGCTAGAGAAATTGAGATGTCAGAATACAAAGGATTGGACCAAAGTCTTGAAGTTTTTCTGGGTGATATCACATATCTGTTCATTAATGCTAGTCATTGTGGTGTTTTGAATTTCCTTTGAGGTCTTACCATTGACTAACACATACTTGCACACATGAAATCATCTTGTCCTGGATCTCTTAAGACCAGATATCAGCTGGACTCATAATGGTTACTGTATGTGACCCATACATGCATTATGCCAAAGTCTACTCAGATTGCTCCTCTGGTTTAGCCCAGACATCATAAGGCCATGTTTTGTGGCCCTAGGTTCTCCGAGTTGATCATATCTACTAGATTTGATTAAGAGTGGGTATGAAGGGGGGGGGGTTCCATCCCATAATCAGCCACCAAACGCAGACACTATTGCATATGCCAGCAAGATTTTGCTGAAAGGACCCTGATATAGCTGTCTCTTGTCAGGCGATGCCAGTGCCTGGCCAATACGGAAGTGGATGGAATACAGGGCCCCCAATGGAGGAGCTAGAGAAAGTACCCAAGGAGCTAAAGGGGTCTGAAGCTCTATAGGTAGAACAACAATATGAACTAATCAGTACCCCAGAGCTCATGTCTCTAGCTGCATATGTAGCAGAAGATGGCCTAGTCGGCCTTCACTGGGAAGAGAGGACCCCTGGTCTGGCAAAATTTATATGCCCCAGTACAGGGGAATGCCAGGGCAAAGAAGTGGGAGTGAGTGGGTAGGGGAGCAGGGTGTCGGGGGAGGGTATAGGGGACTTTTGGGATAGCGTTTGAAATGTAAATGAAGAAAATATCAAATAAAAATTAAAAAAAAAAAAAAGGACTGGGTATGGTCCACAACCGTAGATGGCAAATTTGACCCAGGCTCCTAGGTGGTAAGGATCCTCTATCTTATACTGATAGTGATTGGCTGACAGTCATCAGGTTAGAAAGACTTTTTTTAACCCTATAGGTGGAACAACAATATGTTGTACAGGGGAATGCCAAGGCTAAGAAGCAGGAGTGGGTGGGTAGGGGAGCAGGGCAGGGGGGTGGTGTATAGGGAACTTTTGGGATAGCATTTGAAATTTGAAATGTATATAAAGAAAATATCTAATTAAAGTTGAACCTAAAATTTAAAAAAAAAAAAGGAAAAAAAAAAAGACTTGTTTATGCACTTAAAATTTTTGGTCAACAGAATCTAGCCTAAACAAAAATTCATTTGCATTCATAATGAGGTCACACATTGTCTAACCATTCTTGATAGTCATGACATGTTTGTTTGTTTGAAGAGGAAATTTCTGGATTCTTTGGAGAATTGTGTTGTGTGGTATTTTCTGAAAATTGTCTTATGATAGGATGTGTTTGTTGAGGCAGGCATGTGGGAGGATGTTTCCCTGAGAACAGACATATGGTGTTTCTAGAATCTGCCTGGAAAAAGGGCATGTAATGATTTGCTAGAGCAGTTGCTTGAAAGAAAATAAGATGTTTGCAAAGGATATAAATAGAACCTAACAGAGTATAAGATACTGTGTGGTATTGGGTCGCCTTGCTACTCTTTGCTGATCATTGTTTTCAGGGACTTTGTAGAGAGAAACATATCAAATGACTTCTGGTAGCATTCCAGTAGCTTCTTCCTACTTCTAGAGACTTCGTTCAATTACGAAAGGCTTGTGGTTTCTTCTAGACCTAACTACTATTGCTAATTTATGAAAGATGTTTGCAAGTGGATGGAGACACTACTACTGATTCATGTGAATTTAACTGCTGATATACTGACAATGCAGATTGGATTTGTCCCCAAAGAATTATTTCTAAACAGGTCTCCATCCTGCTTTGCCCTTAACATTTTCTTTTCACTAACTAGTGAGTATTGGGTTACAAGAAATGTTAAAGCATTTAAGTATACTTCTCTTTTCTTTCTTTAGATTTCTTTTTACTCTTTTATAATTGGATATTTTATTTCAAATGTAATCCCCTTTCCCAGTTTACCTCCCTCTCAGAAACACCCTATCCCATACTCTCTTCCCATTTCTATTAGGGTGATCCCTTTACCCACCCACCCACTCCCACACTGGGGCATCTATCTAGCCTTCATAAGACCAAGGATCTCTCCTCCCATTGATGCATGACAAGGCCATCCTCTGCTACATATGCAGCTGGAGCCATGTGTACTCCTTGGTTGGAGGAATGGCTACCTAAATACTATTCCACCTGAAGATCCATCCCATATACAGACACCAAACCCAGAAACTATTTTGGATGTCAAGAAGGGCATGCTGAAAGGAGCCTGATATGGCTGTCTTCTGCGAGGCTTTGCCAGAGAGGTGTATGTTAGTAGCCAACCATTGGACTGAGCATGGAGTCCCTAATAGAGTAGTAAGAGAAAGGACTGAAGGGGTTGAAGGGGTTTGAAACCCCATAGCAAGAACAACAACATCCAGCAACCAGACCCTCCAGAGGTACAAGTAGCTGCAATGGTTCCTTTGATGTCAGTTTATGCCTTTGCACCTGTGTTAATAATTGTATCTTGTTCTGATTAACTGACATCTGGACAAATTATACTTGGTAACTAGGCTGTGGTCTGAGATACATTTGTGAAAAGCTTGTTGCAAAAGAAAAAAAAAAGAAAGGAAGGAAGGAAGGAAGAAAGAAAGAAAGAAAGAAAGAAAGAAAGAAAGAAAGAAAGAAAGAAAGAAAGAAACAAAGAAACAAAGAAAGAAACAAAGAAACAAAGAAAGAAACAAAGAAAGAGACAAAAATCAATTGAAAATTGAAGTCAAGTACTTGGCTTCAACTGCTACAGGATGCAGTATAAAACAATTTATACATCTACATTGATAGGTTATTGGGTGAGCCTCAGATTCAATATGATAATAGTGCCATCATTGCTCATATGTGCTGGGGATATTGTCTGGTTAGAATGGAATATATGTGCAGGTGATTCTATATTTTTGAATCTAAGAGTGTGAGCTTATACTAATCACCATAAAAAGTATTGTGTGTAAGCTAGCATATGTCTGCATTGATGCCTTGATTTGTTTAAATATCAATTGTAATTAAGGCCTTATGGTTTATACTCTAGCCATAAATTTGTTTCTAAGTTTGGTGCAGGTTCACTTTTTGTGTAATCTCAGCTAATTTCACTTTAGTGTTGCTGCCCAGACTTCTTCAGAGTCAGGTACTGGCCCAGGCATACTTTAATTCTCTGTTTGATGTAGGCCTATTTCATTTCATAAATTTATGTAGAAAAAAATACCCTCTCTTTTTGGACCAAGACATCTTCTGTATCAAGGACAGGCTCAGGCCCATAGCGTTTCTCTTTGTGAAACCAGGTATCATCAGGGTTGGGGATTGGCCCAGTCACATGCATGTTCTTGGTTTGGCCTAGTCCTAATTTATACAGGAAATTGCCCAGGCTCATATCACATTTTGCCTTGGGCCTGGGCTTCTTCAGGAAGAGGTTGGAGCCTAAGCACAAATCTCTTTCCTTTTTTTGGCTTGGATATATTCAGGGTCAGGCATCTTTATTTGTCCTAGGCATACTTCTGCCTTTGGACCTGAGTTTTGAAATGCTCAGTGTGGTATTAGGCCTGGGAACACTTCTGTGTTGGAGTCCAGGAATCTTTGCGGTCAGGTTTAAATCCTGAATACTCTACTTTCACATTTAGCCCCAGCTTCTTCATGGTCCATGTTTGTTTTGGCTACTTTCATTATATTATTTTTCCAGGCTTTTTTCCTTTCAGGGATTTTTCCTGGTGTGTATATCTTATGGATGGTCCTTTATCTGTTTTTCTGTACATTTGAGGTAGTGGATTATTTGGATTTCATGTTTGTCCAAAGTGACATTTTATTTAGCTGTGGTTTATTGGCAACATTTCTGAAAAATAATCATGTAGATATTGATAGAGAAGAATACTTGTTGTCCTTCTCTGACATCTCAAATATACATAGTATATTATTGACCTATCCCCAGGAAAATATGCACCAACACAACATATAGCCCATGGTCCAGGTGAAGCACAGTATACATTATAGAAATAGAAAGATAGAAAATGTAGGAGAGAAGAATAGTGAACAAAGTACTCCTTGTTGCATAGGTGGCTGTGCCTGTGGTGGAGAAGCCCTGTGAGCTCATGGGGAAGATTGTTACCTCCAAGTAGTTAGGTACAAAGAGGGTACATCTCACAGAATTACCATGCAACATCCCTTCCTCCTTTGGTCAGATCTTTTGATAGAATACCACAGGTAGTTAAGAGAAACAAGAGAGGTTAATCCTCCATGGGTCTACAGGATGCTGTGCTAAGGTATTGGAGGTTCTGCAGATCTTCACAAGGCCCCATTCAAAGGTATGTGGATGGTATCCTCTCTCTATATTGTCATATATGACAGGTTATGTGAAGGTATCTTTCTGGTCCTTGCCATTGCAACTCTTATCATGATCACATGTATATTGTACATCAAAAACACTTCAACCACCATATTCTCCCATAACCATCCCTTTCAACAAAGCCCTCTGCTAAGTATGTACACTGATGTGAGAACATGTCATTACTCAAAGTTTTTTTTTCCACTGACTTTCTTAGGGTTTCCATTACTGTTAAGAGACACATGACCAGGGCAACTCTTGTAATGGATAACATTTAACTGGAATTTGCTTACAGGTTCTGAGGTTCAGCCCATTATCATCATGGTGTGAAGCATGCCAGTGTCCATGGCACTGGAGGAAATGAGAGTTCTACATCTTATTCCCGAGTCAAACAAGAGAAGACCGTCTACCAGGCACCTAGAAGGAGGGTTTCAAAATCCATCCCCACAGTGACACACTTCCTCCAAAAAAGGCAACACTTACTCCAATAAGAACACACCTCCTAATAGTGTCACCCCCTGAACCAAGCATATTGAAACCACCACACTGACTTACCTGAAAGGAATCAGCACATACCTTCTCCTAGCTATAAACCATAGCCCACTATAATGGACGCTGCTGCCCTCAGAAGTAGGGCACACCCATAACCATGACTAGAGCCCTGGATGTGAGGTCACAAATGCCAGGCCTTAGAGTTTAAAAAAGATCAAAGCTTGCCCAGGCACACAGGTGCCTTTTGGATTGGTTCTTGTGGGGAGTACTTAAAAGGTTCCTCTTAGGGTAATTCATGCAACACTCACTTCTATTTCTCCTCCTTTAGGGAAATTCACCCCTTCCTAGAGCCATTTGAGTTGGGATGAGTTGTGCTCAGACCCAACGTGCAAAATTCAAAACCCAGTCTATCATTTCTGCTGCTCAGTTTATTAGCAAGTTTCTCTTGTCATGAAACATAGATTGGGCCATCTGTAGAATTTGGTTATAGAGCTAATTGACAAATTTAGCACTCAACCTGTCCCTTAACCACCATTAAATATAGCTTGAAATAGGATTACCCAGGAAGCAGGTTGTCATAAAGTTTCCCTATCTGACTCTCAAGAATGTCACTCACTGGAGAAGAGCATACAACAGAGCTTTATTCCATCAGGGTTTAGAAACCAGAGTCTGTGCAAAGCTGCTGTCTCTGCTTTACTGTTTCTCACGAGTACAGGTGGAGATTAGGAGAAAAAAACAACTGACATATTCCCTTACACACATGTATACACAGTCATCCACAAATGTATTAACATGTTTTATGATTAGTTTAAGTATGAAAGATAGATGAAGAGAGAGTGTTTATGGCCAGACAAGGAACATGAGCCAAATTTTCTTTCCAGGAAGATTCATGTCTAGAGAACCCCAAGAGAAGGTTCAGTGAATCACTCCCTATCTTGTGCAAAATGCACTACTTGAGGGAATATCGTAGGTGGGTGGTGTAAGGAGTTAACCATTAGCCTTCTGTAGGCTCAGTCCTTGAGTTTTAGACCAGGTGTAGAGTTGACAGTTTCTTCCAGATTCCTTTCTCCATGGCATATGTATGGTGCCCTCTCCTTGAGCTTCTATATGGCATGTCCCTATGGAGACATCTTTGTGTTCAGTGCTGTTTGACTTCTTCCCAGATCTCCTGTTGTGTTAGATTAGGAATACCTCACACACATCCTTGAGCCCCAATCACCAGTTTTCTTGTCTTTGATCTTGCTCTTACATGCAAATTTCCATAACTGAGGACACAGACATTTACAGATATATACAAACCAGATGACGTATACACTAAATAACATACAATTTTAATTTGATATTGGGTTAGGTAGAATGCTTAGATGCTATTTCCACTTGAGTTCACACTTTCAGTCATGCTGGGGACAACACATGGTTACAAAAGGTAAGATTACTGATGTGAATAAAAAAAATTCCCTTCACAACCTCAGAGACTACTTTCTGTGAAGCATCTCCTACTTTCCCAGTACACTGTGGGTTTGCATAGCTGACAGTTGTCTTTGCTTTGGGGCACAACAACAAAGCTTCATTCCGCACCTGAATTCTTTTCATGTAATACAGACTGGCTGTGGTCATCTTGTGGCCTCATTCTTTAGTGAGTAGTGGTTTTCATTTCCCTGGGTACTTGTTTGGCTTATTATTTGTATACATCCTGCTGATAATTCAAATGTACCTATGGCAACAGCAAAGGTCCTGTTAAAGATCACTTCATGGACCACATTGCACGTCTTACCCTTTATATGCTCTACCTTGCAGTAGAATACACTGAGATTAAATTAGGCCATCATCTTAGAAATGCTTTCTGGATTTCCCTCACCACATAACTCAAACTTCCCTGAATACCTGCACTTCTTATTGAATCGCAATCTATCCTAGTAGACATTGTATTACCTCATATCAAAGCCATAGGCTTTAATATGGCCATGAGCTATTCGATGATGTAACAGAGGCCAGATCTCACTTCTGTCCATCTTTTGTAAATGTGCCTGTGTGTATAGAATGAGGAGTGACCATGTTTTCCTGCTTTGTGCTGAGTATACTCTCCCAGCAAATAGGAGGCTATACATAAAGTCATCATCCTAAAACAGTCTGAACATAAAATTAACCAATAATTTTCATATAAAACAATATATATCTTGATAGAGGAAGACTTGACATCAATAAATGTCATCTATAGACACTTTTCAACATATAGACATGGAACTGCAGACAGGACCACACACATGAGCAGCAAAACACATCCACATGAAAATTCACATATAATATAATGTAAGTACAAAGAAAATGTGCTGTCTTGATGTTTCCTGTGATAGTAACATTAATGTTTATGCCCACATTGTGGCAGCTATCTGAGTACAAATAAAAAGATTACTACTTCGAGGAACTAAAGATATCAGGTAAACTCGAATATCAGTACCCTGTATGAATTGTCAACTTTTCCTGGATAAATGAAGAACATTGGAAATGTATGCTTGTAAACAGCAATGCTTCATTTTTTTTTCTTACCTAGGCTGAAGGTTTGAGGTTGGAATCCTGGCCTAGGTATTTGTGGATAACTTTATTCACAGGCCTTTCTCCATGGTGAGTAGAAGGACTCCTTTTCCTAAGTTCTTGGGTAGCCAGTCCCACTATTATGAGTGTTCTGACACTTGTTGTTTCTAGTTCTTCTTATAAGTTGTCCCCAGTAAGAAACACTTCAAGTACCTCACTATGCTTTAGTCTTATCATTTAGTATCCCCAGGAAGAATTGACTCAACCTGAGTGAGTCATTCCAGATACTTTCCGTTCCAGAACATAGCCCAAACTTACTCAGATATGTGGGCTTGCTGTGAATCCTTTTACTCCTTGCTGGATTCTGAATTAGCCTCAGGCTAAGAACACTGCTGTTACTAGATAAGAGATTTATTCTGTGAGGTCACAGAGGCCTTCCCTAATTTAATTCTGAGTATCACAAGGGGCATTCAGGCCTCATCTGTCTCCCAGCATGATCCATTCTTGTTCTCTGCCAATCTATATTTAAGCATCCTTGGATGCTCTTAGATTTGGGGAAAATAGAGGTGTTTCTCAGAGACCCTTCCCTGGAAATCATATATATATATATATATATATATATATATATATATATATATATATATGTACATCTCTGGTCAGCCCTCCATCTTCCCACCATAGGGACCTTCAACCTCGAGAGGAGAAACATAGTGGACATGACTGCTTCCTCAGCTCAAATGCCTGAACCTCACTCTCTGCCTTTTCATCTCAGATTCTCTACAGCCATCAGGGTTCACTGCTGTCACTCAAGCTGCAGGGTATTGCCCACTGTCCCTTGTATCTGTCTCCAATACTAAATATAGCTTGTTTCCTAACCTAACTTCTTTGCACTTAATAATTTAACTTGAGGTAGATTGTGGTTTATTAGAGTACTTGCCTGGAATACACATGTTCCTGGGTTTTAGGTGAACAATACAAACAACAATAATAACAAAAAGATAAATAATGAATAAATAGAGTTTTGATGAATCACAATAGATAATGTTACAGGCAGAGCCCTGCTTGTGAGTTATGGAGGCTTCTGGGGGCATTTACCTTAACTTGTACCAACTTCTGCCAACCTGCCCCCAAAATAGCAGTATTAGTGATCATGGTGTCCATAAATATGTAAGGCCCCCTGTCCTCATGTGCTGACTGACACTGGTAGCTATGTTGGCCCTGCTCTGAGCAGGGACTTATGGTCACGTTCATGCTTCATTTTTGCTGGAGCTGTGTCTAACTACTTTTTCACTGTGTTTCTCATAAAGGGATGATGGATATAAAATGTATCTAATAAATAAAACTGGAATTTCTGAACACTCATGGCCATGGGGAAAATGTGCATTCTCTGCACTGACTCAGAATGTTAAAAGGCTCAGTCATTAATTGTGAAAATCTTGAAAACATTCAGTTGTATTATTTTGTTTCCATGGACACACAAAGTCCAGCTTCTGGCATGAAGAGGTTTTAAGGGAGTAATACTGTGTGTGTTTATATTCAGATAGTCACACATTCAGATATGACTCATGAGCTTGAGGACCCTGTGGGAAGTCAAAAGTGCCTTTGGAAGAACAGGCTTCTATATCAGGTAGTCAGTGTTGTACCCTGAGACTTTCCATGTCTTATCTTCCCCATGGACTCATTGTGGCTCTTGCTGGCTATCTACTGTAGAACATACACATTATATATTGCAATATTTAGGCACAGACAGACATATACCCTTCATTAGTGTGAGAAATTGACCAATCTAATCAAAGCATGACCCACCCTTGGGAAGAAAGAACAAAATTTGGCCAAACCATATTAAAAGCTTAGAATTACATTTTAATTAGGGGTTAATTTTGATGTGATTTGTTTTAGCATCAAATTATATACTGATGTGTTAATTTTATGTTGAATCCTATAATTATATGTGGTTTGGGCTTAATTTCCCCTCCCCATGAACATTTGTGCCACTTTTCAGCTAGTCTATTCTTCCTCAGTATCTCTAGCCTCAGGTCTGTGACAGTAGGAATAGTGTCAGCTTAGCTTCCTACTGAATTCCATTGGAATTAAGATCTTTTACTGCCTTTTCCCATCTCATAAAGCACCCAAATTATGTTTGCTGAAGTTTATTTTCTAGAGGAGGTCTTGTTAACCTGTATGCCTGCATCAGTACAGACACAAGAAGCAGCAAGATAGAATGGTGAGCAGGAATTAGAGTGGTTTCATTAGACAACACAATATAAGCAACAGGTTAATGATACTAATATTAGGACATGATTGGTAGTTGTTGAAAGCCTATACTGCATCTAGTTTTAAAATTGAAGGTTGATACGGCTGAGAAGTTTTCAACTCTATGACTATTTTACTTTTTTCCTCATTCACCATCCAACAGGCCCTTTGTTTTTTGGGTTTTTTTTTTTGTTGTTGTTGTTTTTTTTTGTTTTTTGTTTTTTTTTTTCATTTCTTTGCTATTGCAATGTCACTGCTATGAGCATTGTGCCCACCTCTGACACACTGGCTCTGTTTCCTATGGATTTTAATCAGTAGTGTGACTGGTCAATCTCAAGGATGCTATATGTTTCAAGAAGAGGTTCCATGCTGTTTTCCATAATATCAGGTGCCTAGTCTTGCTGGGTCATGTGGAAGACAGTGTGACATGGTTCCTATCCCTGAAACAGAGCCAACAGGGCATAGGCCTTGATGAGTGTTAATGGTTTCTGTGGGCATAAGACTTGTTTGTATTATAACGGTACTTATGTTCCTGTTCCTCCTTCAAGGAATTTCCTCTTTGTAAATGTTAATGAGTCCATGATAATCAGACACAACAGAAGTCTGTGAGGCTAGGATGTGGCTAATGTTTCAGCAAAATGGTAAATGCTGAGATTTTCAGGGAAGCCTTTAAGGCTGTGGGAAAGAACTCTGACAACATGAGTTTAGCAATACAAAATATAAGGATGCAATATGACTTGGATAAGGAGTGTCACTGACCTAAATGAGCAGAGACAGCTGCACTGTGAGCCAGCTTGTGAGGCAGATTCAAAGGCAAGCAGATTCCAGAGTTCAAGGTTAGTCTGGGTGGAAGCTAGTTTAGTCCTAGGTGTGATAGAAATGGTGATACCAGAGCAAAATTCTACACAGATAATATATTGTCTGTGCTTACAAAGGCAAATTGATCTCCAAATCTATTTGCATTTGCAATATTAAAAAAAATGTGCTTGCTGGGGTCATAGGATGCAGATTCATGGGATACTCCGAAAGGAACCTGGAGTAATGAGTGAATTGATATGTAAATAAAAGACCAGGCTTTTGATCTTTAAGAGAACTATCTAGGGAGTTTTTGGAATTGCAAGAAAAAGTTGTCTCAAGCACTGAGATGTAGGAAAGGTGTCTCAAGCAGAACCTCGTCCACAATTGGACTTCAATTCATTTCTCTTGCTGTTGTATAACATGTCTTCTCTCAGGGACCACTCTCCAAGCCCAGGCTGATCCGTGGCAACTGGGTGAGTGATTTGTATAATTTTTGTTACTATTTAACAGTGAATTTAATTTAACTAATAAAAGGAGGGTCCTGCAAATATGGCCATGGGCACATTGTTGGGGAGCTCATGAGGCCTATTGTTGAATCTACTATGATTATTATAATAAATGGTAAAATCATCAACCAACTGCATTCAAATTTGTATCTTTGTATCCATAGATGAGTTCAGCTCTCATACCTCATTAGATTAGTTTCTTTGTACAGTTGAGGGTGATTAACATAGAAATAAACAATTACTCAAAATGTACAGAATATGTGTCAGCTATAAACAGGATTCCCTTTGTATTATCCTTCTTCCTCAGGATAAGAGACAACTGTGTAAGAGGCAGAGACTGTGAGAACCAGAAGACAGAGAAGATCATAGTAAAACAATGTCTTCTTGACTCACAAAAATTGTCCTTGGACTTTAATGAGTGCACATGGCATGCATGTGCCTTCATTCTCAAACACACACACACACACACACACACACACACACACACACACACACATACACACGCGCGCGCGTGCGCGCGCACGCGCGCACACACACACATGCACACACATTCATGCACACACACAGTGAGGGGGGGGAGAGGGAGGAAATAAATATTATAAATCATTTATACCATGTTACTAATCATCACTTCACTTTTTTTCTGTGATTTTATGTGACTTTTATAATATTAATTTTAAAATCTACAATTAAAACCATCCAAACTCTCTTCATTTCCAAACAAGCAAATATGGTGACGAGAAAATGAAGTTTGAGTATTCTGTCTGCCTAATTATTTTTTAAATTTTTATTTATTTATTTATTTATTTATTTACACTAATTTTATTCTCCCCTACCCGTCCAACCTCCAACTATTCCCCATCCGATAACTTTTCCTCACTCCCTTTCACCACATGGATGACAACATCCTCCACCCCATCTGACCTCTAATCTTCCTGGGGCCTCTAATCTCTTGACAGTTAAATGCATCATCTCTGAATGAACACAGTCCCGAAAGTTCTCTACTGTATGTGTGTTGGAGGCCTTAAATTAGCTGCTATATGCTGCCTGTTTGGTGGTCCAGTGTTTGAGAGATCACAGGGGTCCAGATTAATTGAAACTGCTAGTCATCTTACAGGATTCCCCCACCCCCAGCTTCTTTCAGCCTTCCCTAAGTCAACAATAGGGGCCAGCTGCTTCTGATCAGTGGTTGGGTGCAAATATGTGCATCTGACTCTATCAGCTGCTGGTTGGGTCTTTCGGGAGAAGTCATAATAGGTCCCTTTTTGTGAGCGCTCCATAGGCTCGGTAACAGGGCCAATCCTTGGGAGCTGCCTTTGAGCTGATTCCCACATTAAGCTTGTTGCTGAACCTTCTTTTCCTCAGGTTCCTCTCCTTTTCCATCTGTGTAATTTATTCAGGCAGGAAGAATTATGGGTTAGAGTTCTGACTGTGGGATGCCCTCCCCTCTGTCATTTGCTTCCTGGTGCAGGTTGGCTCTATATGTTTCCTCTCCCTACTGTTGGGCATTTCATCTAAGGTCCCTCCCTTTGAGTCCTGAGAGCCTCTCACCTCCCAGGTCTCTGGTGCACTCACAGGGCTCCCCTCCAACCTCCTATTTCCTGAGGTTGCCTGCTTACATTCTTTCTGCTGGCCCTCAGGGCTTCAGTCCTTTTCAGTCACCCTGTACCGGATCAGATTCCCCTCTTCACTTGCGCCCCCTCCCCCATCACCCATCTACTTTTTCTCCCAGGTCCCTCCCTCCCTTCCCACTTGTGATTGATTTCTTCTCTCACCTGAATGGGGTTGAGGTGTCCTCACTTGGGTACCTCACCTTGTTAACCTTTCTGAGTTCTGCAGAGTATATCATGGATATTCTGTACTTTTTTGTTTTGTTTGTTTTGTTTTGTTTTTTGGCTAATATCTACTTATTAGTGAGTACATAGCATACATGTCCTTTTGGATCTTAGTTATCTGACTCAGGATGATATTTTCTGGTTCCATACATTTGCCTGTAAAACTCAGTATCATCTATCTATCAATCAATCTATCAATCTATCAATCTATCAATCTATCAATCTATCTATCTATCTATCTATCTATCTATCTATCTATCTATCTATCTATCTATCTATCTATCTATAAACTTACCTATCTCATCTCTCTTATACACACACACACACACACACACACACATATATATTTAGAGAAATAGAGGCCAAGTGTTTGAGAAGAGAAATTTGTACTGTTGGAAAGGCTTAGAGGGAGGAAAGGAAAGTGAGAAATTAAGTAGCTATATTTAATTTTAAAAATAAAGCAAAATATTCTAAATATAGTATATATTCACAAGGAATTTTACTAGTCATAAGCATAATGTAATCATGTAATCTGTATAACAATGATAGAATGAGATCATCATGTTACTCAACAAAATCTCCAAACTCAGATAGATACATGCTCCATGTACGTAGAATATATGTTTAAAGTTGTGTGTGTGTGTGTGTGTGTGTGTGTGTGTGTGTGTTACAAAGCTGGAAAGCAGAACATAAGAAGAGAGGAAGAAATCTTTTGGTAATGATAGAGATGGTGGTGGTGGTGGTGGTGGTAGGGATTGGAAGCCAATGTGGTAAAACAGGATATGGTTTGGGAGAAGTGGACCAGTAAGGGGCTGACAGATTGGATGAAGTAATAGTAGGTGAAGTTTGGAATGATCTGAAGAAGTCCAACGTGTGCGGTTATGCCATATTGAAGTTCATGGATCTTTCTCTTCTATTTACAGCAGTAATTTTAAAAAAAAATGTTGGAGAAAATGAGTATGTTAAGATACAACTTATCTAGATAACATGCATGCACAGTTAGAAAACTCTTTTAAAAAAGGAAATAAAAATAAATATAAGACACTTTCCCTCCCTTTACCTGTAGTCTTGTGGGAGGTATAATTTAGAAAACACACATTGCTGTTTCTTTATTTCAGTTTTAAAAATTTTATAATGTAAAGATTCAGTACAACATGAAATCAAAGTTGGGGTTTCTAAACTATTATTTTAATGCTTTAAACACAATCTTTGATATTTTACCATGATTTTATATTTGCTATCTTTCTCTAAGTTCTATATATTTCAAAATATCTCTGGATTGCTGAGTTTTGTATTCCGTGGCCATCTACATTGTGAAGAGCACTACTTTGCATACTAATTGATGCATTTGGTACTTGATTCATGGGCATCTGATCAGCATTTTAAAAATATTCTCAAATCATTTTATCCTAAATTCAAGAGCGTTTTTTTTTTTTAATATTTTGGTGGGTTACAGCTTTGCTATGGGTTCATACAAAAAGATTTTATAATTAAAGTGCTGACACAATGTGTACTATAAAAGTACGAACAGGCTAGCTATAAAAATACTTATGATTGCTCTGGCTTCCTTTGCAGAGCTTGTGCTACAGTTAGCAGCAGTGTGGCTGCTGATAATACTGTGCCTTAAGTATGGTCCATATCTGCTCATCAGATGCTACTTTCACTTTACATAGTGCTCAAACTTTTTCCTCTTGTACTTAAAGTTGCCCTCACTTTACATTACTCTTCTGGAAGATCTCTTGTAATGAGCAGTCTCAATTAAGCTGAATGTCAGTATGTACAAGATTTCAATAAAGCAATTAATTAGATTTGACAGCAATTGCCTTTGACATGTGCTGTCACACCCTATCAAACTTTAGGCATTTGAAGCATAGGTAATACACAGAGTTTCGATTGAAATGTTACCAACATATATTCAGGAAATATAAGAGCTTCTTGAAATGAAGTTCTGCCTAAAGTGTAACAGTTTCTCTCCTATAAATGGATAAGAGCACAGGAAGCCTGCCTCTAAGCAGTCTTCAGAGAATTATGTGGCACAATGCAGAGCACAGAGAAAAAGCTAGATGGAAGCTAGATAGAATTGATAATTTCAGCCGGGATTATCAGGAGACAAGCTACTTTAACCTAAAAGAGTGTTAGCAGTGTTTAAGTTGATAAATCGGTCACTCTGTAGTTAATGCCAACCACTCTGGATAACCCTGATTACTGACTGAATGATTTTAAAAGACTGTTTGTTTACTGAGGACATGTGCTTTTCATTTCTAAATTCTTATTTATTTTTTTACTTTGACATTGGTACTGATTTCCATGGATATTAAATAAGTATGTTGCCATATATATATATAGAAACTATATGATGTTTTATAGTTAAAAATTTTCTAAATCATGGCACTAATTCATGTCCCCATGATGGAGACAAGAGTCTTAAAGTAAGACTGCTATTGGAATTATATTTTAAAAATAATATATAAGAAATAATTTACATAGACAAAAGACCAGAAAATACTCTGTCTAAAGAGCCTGGTGACAAGTTATAGGGGGGTGACCCTTGCAGAATTAGTAAATATTAAGGCCTACCTCAGAGAAATGTATTCTAATGTGGCTAATTTAGGTACTGCTAGTACAGCAGGTGGGTACCAAGTTTGTGATCTAAACATAAACCCCCTACCACATGTCTACCAAGCTCCATCAGTGTTCTGATCTCTTCATCATTCACTATGAAGGAAAAGGCAGCAATGATTGGCAATAAATGCAGAATCACATGGCTGTTAAAGTGCTGAGGACAAGTGACACTTGTGCATGTAGCCCTAAACATTTATACCACACCCTCAAAGTTTCAGGGAAGTTTATAGGAAAGAGAGCAGGGAGCACATAAGATCAGAATGACAGAGTAAGAGGTTATTGGCTGCCCTTCTGTAAAATAACACAACCATTGCAGTCAGTAATGCACAATAAACAACTCTTGCTATTGTACTGGACCCACATACGGTTAGCGCTGTCAGCAATTAGTCAAGAAAAGGAGGGGCTCCTAGGGACATATTCCTTACTGATGAGCTACTGACTCTAGATTCTGGGAGAGAGTGAATCACTGATTCCAGTTGCATACCCAGTGCTGAACTTAGTAGGAGCAATCAGAGAGTTGCAAATTGACAGTTGCACAGACATTCATGTTTCAAATTAATGGGTCACAAAATAACACGAATAGGCATCATTTGAAGGAAGAAATTTGTAGGAAGGAGGGGCATAGAGAAGGGTTTTCAATTCTATTCCACTGATCAACCAGCTTTTTTATGATAATGCCATGCAATTTTTATTAATATTGCTCTGTATTATAGCATGAAATCAGGGATGGTGATAACCCAGAAGTTATTTCATTGCAGACAATTGTTTAGCTGTTCTCCGGTTTATTTATTTATTTATTTATTTATTTATTTATTTATTTATTTATTTATCTATTTATCTATTTATTTATTTATTTATTTAATATTTTTTATTATGTATTTTCCTCAATTACATTTCCAATGCTATCCCAAAAGTCCCCCATACCCCCCCCCCCACTCCCCTACCCACCCATTCCCACTTTTTGGCCCTGGCGTTCCCTTGTACTGGGGCATATAAAGTTCGCCTGTCCAATGGGCCTCTCTTTCCAGTGATGGCCTATTAGGCCATCTTTTGATACATATGCAGCTAGAGTCAAGAGCTCCAGGGTACTGGTTAGTTCATAATGTTGTTGCACCTACAGGGTTGCAGATCTCTTTAGCTCCTTGGATACTTTCTCTAGCTCCTCCACTGGGGGCCCTGTGATCCATTCAATAGCTGACTGTGAGCATCCACTTCTGTGTTTGCTAGGTCCCGGCCTAGTCTCACAAGAGACAGCTATATCAAGGTCTTTTATTTTTAAATGAAGTTAGAATTACTCTTTCAAAGTCTGTAAAGAATTGTGTTGGAGTTTGGATGGGAATTGCCTTGAATTTGTCAACTGATTTTTCATGTTGTCTATTTTTACTATTTTAATCCTACTAACCCATGAGCATGGGAGATTATTTCATTTTCTCATATTTTCCTCAATTTTATTCTTCAGAGACTTGAAGTTCTTGTCATACATGTCTTTCACTTGCTTGCTTAGAATTACACCAAGATATTTTATATTATTTGTGACTATGGTAATGGTGGTTGTTTCCCAGATTTCATTCTTGTCCCATTTATCATTTGTAAAAAGGAAGGCTACTGATTTCTTCGAGTTAATTTTGTATCCACCCACTTTGCTGAACATGTTTATTATCTGTAGGAGTTCTCTGGTAGGATTTTTGGGTTAATTTATATATACTATTATATAATCTGTGAATACTTTGATTTCTTCCTTTCAATTTGTATCCTTTTGATCTCCTTTAGGTGTCTCATTGCTCTAGCTAGAACATCAAGTAGTATGTGGAATAAATAAATAAGGAGAGAGTGGGCAGCCTTATGTTGTTCCTGATTCTAGTAGAATTGCTTGAAGTTTCTTTCCATTTAATTTGTTGTTGGATGTTGGATTACTTTATATTGATTTTATTATGTTTAGGTATGCACCTTGTATTCCGAATCTCTCATAGACTTTTATTATGAAGAGGCATTAGATTTTGTCAAATGCTTTATAGCATCTAATGATGTGACCATTCAGTTTTTTTCTTTCAGTTTATTTACATTGTAGATTATGTTGATGGATATTAACATATTGAACCATCCCTGCATCCTTTAGATAAGGCCTATTTGATCATGGTAGATGATCTTTCTGATGTGTTCTAGAATACCTTAACATAAAACCAGAGAGAATAAATCTAATAGAAGAGAAATTGGGGACTGCCTTGAACATATAGGAGACAAAATAAGCTTTGGCGCTAGTATGAATAATTAATAAATGGGACATCATGAAACTGCCATGCATTTGCAAGGCTAAGTATATCATTATAAGGACAAAATGGCAGCCTACAGAATGGGAAAAGATTTTCATCAACCATACATCTGACAGAGGACTAATATCCAAAATATATAAGGAAATCAAGAAATTGGACACCCACATACCAAATAATTCAATTTAAAACTGTGGTACAGAGCTAAACAGAAAATTCCTAACTGAGAAATCTCTAGTAATTGAGAAGCACTTAAAGAATTATGCGAAGTCTTTAGGCATAAGGGAAATGCAAGTCAAAACAACTCTGAGATTCCATTTTATACTGGTCAGATTGGCTAAGATTCAAAACTCAAGTAATAGCACATGCTGGCCAAGATGAGGAGCAAAGAGAACACTTCTCCATTGCTAGTGAGAAAGTAAATTTGTGCAACCACTTTGAAAATCATTTTGGCTTCTCAGAAAGTTGGGAACTGTTCTACCCCAAGATGCAGCGATACACTCCTGGGCATATACCCAAAACTGTTCCACTATACCAGAAGCACACTTGACTATCTATGTTCATAGCAGCTTTTTTCAAAACAGCTAGAAACTGGAAACACCAAGACATCCCTCAACTGAAGAACAGATGAAGAAAGTGTAGGACATCTAGCTATAGAGTGGAATACTATTTGACTATTCAAAACAAAGACACCATGACATTTACAGGCAAATGGATAGAACTAGAAAATATTGTCTTTTTTATTGGATATTTTTTATTTACATTTCAAATGTTTTCCCCTGTCCAGGTCTTCCCTTTAGAAGCCTTCTATCCCATCTTCTCTCTGCCTCTATGAGGGTGCTCCCCCACCCACCCTCCCACCCACTCCTGTCTTCCTACCCAGACATTCCCCTACACTGGAGCATCAAATACCCAAGGGCTCAAGGCCCTCTCCTCCCACTGATGTACCACAAGGACATCTTCTGTCACATATTTGGCCAGCACCATTGGTCCCTCCATGTATATTACTTGGTTGGTGGTCCAGTCCCCAGGAGCTCTGGGGCCTCTGGTCTGTTTATACTGTTGCTCCCTCCATGGGACTGCAAACTCCCTCATCTCCTTCAGTCTCTTCTCCAGCTCCTCCATCAGGGAACCTTGTGCTCAGACCAGTGTTTGGCTGTGTGCATCTGCCTCTGTACTTGTCAGGGTGTGACAGAGCCTCTCAGGATACATCCAAATCAGGCTTCTATCAGCAAGCCCTTCCCAGCATCCACAATAGCATCTGGGTTTTGTGGCTTTATATGGGATGGATCCCCAGGTGGGGCAATCTCTGGATGGCCTTTTCATCAGTCTCTGGTCCACACTTTGTCTCCATATTTCTTTCTGTGAGTATTATGTTCCTCTTTATAAGAAGCACTGAAGCATCTGCATTTTGGTCTTCCTTCTTCTTAGGTTTCATATGGTCTGGGAATTGAATCTTGAGTATTCCAAACTTTTGGGCTAATAATCATTTATCAGGAAGTATATACTGTGTGTGTGTTCTTTTGTGACTGAGTTACCTCACTTGGGATGATATTTTCAAGTTCTATCCATTTGCCTGTGAATTTTGTGAGGTCATTGTTTTTAATAGCTGAGTAGTATTCCACTGTGTAATTGTACCACATTTTCTGTACCCATTCCTCTGCTGAGAGCCATCTCAGTTGTTTCCATCTTCTGGCTATTATAAATATGTCTGTTATGAACATAGTGGAACATGTATCTTTATTACATGTTGGAGCATCTTCTGGTATATGCCAGGACTGGTATAGCTGTGTCCTCAGGTAGTACAATGTACAATTTTCTGAGGCAACCCAGACCCAGAAAGAAATATGTTATGTAGACACTTAGTGGACATTAGCCATAATGTACAGAAAAATATGCTACAATCCAGAGACCCCAAAAAACCTAAGTAATAAGGAGGGCCCAAGGGAGGGTGTTTAATTTCACTCAGAAGAGGAATTAAAATTTATGAACAATGGATGGAGAGAACTGGCTTGGAACAGGGTAGGTATCAGGTGTAGGGGAGGTAGGAAAGGACTCTTAGTGAGAACAGGAATCAGTGGATAGGCATCTCTGGGACTAGCAGAATACCCAATGATAGTGGAGGCTCCCAGGAGACTATCGGCATGATTGTAGTTGGAACTCCTAACAGTTGGGGACATGGAGACTGAAGTGGCAACCTCCTATAATTAGGTGAGAGTTCCAGTAGTGGGATGGGGGATATGAATCCACCCATAAAACCTTTTAACAAGAATTTGGTCTGCCTACAAGATGCACAGGGGTAAAAAGAGAGGAGATAGAGGGAATAGCCAAACAAAGACTGGCCAACCGTTATATCCATCTCATGGGAAAGAGCTAAGCCCTGACACTATTAATAACACTCTGCTATGCTTGTACATGAAAGCTTCACATAACTTTCTACTGAGAGTCTTCATCCAGCAGAAGATGGAAAGAGATGCAGAGATCCACAGCCAAACATCAGACATATCTCTGTGAGTTGTAAATATAATTTTCAATAAATTTAAGTAGTAAATTAATATGGTGACTATTTATCCTAGATACTTCCCAATAATGACACAGAGAGGGCAAGATTCAGTTTTAAGCTTTACCTTAAAACTGGGGCAGTCCATCTCAATCCCCTCAACTAATCTGGCTATTTCCTAGCAAGATCTCAACAATGTATGTATGGTCCCCTATGATTCTGTTGAACTCAGAAGAAACTCCTAACTCTTTCCTCCTTGTTGCAAATCTCAATCTCTCTTCCTTTATCTTCTTTCCCCTGAAAGGTAGAAGTTGTGCCTTATTCTCTCTTCTGCTCAGTCATTGCATGATCAGCATTGACAAGGCAAAGAATAAATGGTAAGAATTGTTTACACAAATTTGAGACAGGAGGTTCTTGACATAAGCATTAGAATATCATGTCCTGATTGAAACAAGAAATGAGGAAAGAGAAGTCAGCACTTGCATAACACATGGATAACAGAGCACACAATATTATGCCTACAGGAAGTCTTGTGGAAGAGTCAAGGAGAGGACTTAGTGAGCCAGAGGGTTCAATAAGACCACTGGGCCTCAGTGGAAGAGGTGGTACTTAGTCCTGCTAAGACTAGATATTCCAGGATGGGATGGCACCCAAAGGGGTATTCTAATTCTCTGAGAAAACGGGGGATAAAATGAGGATTGGGTTTGTGGGAATGGGAATGGAGGAGCAGAGGAAGAGGGGCTGCTATGGGGTGTAATGTGAATAAAATAAATAAATAAACATACATACATACATACACAATACATACATACATAAATGAAAAATACTAGCTAAAAATGAAAAAAATCAATGTTTACTCAGATATTTATATAAAAACAAAACTTATTCCTCAACATATTAGTAATGTTATTATTTCTTCCTGTAGAGTAAGAGACATTTGGATAATGTATCCAAACTACATCCCCAGACCACATCTGACCAATTGCTTTGTTTTGTAAACAGTTTTAGAAGCACACGGCCCATCATCCATTTAAAATTTACCTGCTTGTGCTTTTGTTACAACAGTGGTTTCATAGCTGTAACTAAAACTAAGCAGTCTTCATAGCTGACAATATTCCTGGCTGATTCTTTAGAAAAGTTTCCCAGTTCTTGAGCAAGACACACCCTTCTCAAGTTGTGGTCCTCACAATGAGAAGGAATTACCTGGGAACTTCTTTGACATACAACTCTTGGAGTGATAGCTATAACTGCTCTAAGGCTAGTTATTGGTAATCTTTTGTTGATAGCCTTTAGTTAATTCTAATTCATGTTTTAAGGAGTGCTCCCTAGGACACACAATGGTTTACTCAATAGGACTACCATCCTCTTCTCTCTTGTTCCAGTATCTTCAAGTAACGTTTAGTTTTGTGTAAATATACCCAAATATGCACTTGCTCATGTGTTTTCTGTGGTTTCCTTCATATTTCAATGTTAGAACTGAGTAGCATAGAAAACACCATATCATTAGTTGGCACTGTATATTCAAATAGCTTCCATGACTTGAAGAATTATCACAACACGTTTCATAGCGCCACTGAATGGTGAGAAAATAAGGGAACCAGAAAGCTAGATAAAGCAAGGCATCTCTTGTGTACCTCTAAGACATGCTCAGATTATCAGCATGGAATCTCACCTATGTCCTGGACAATAGAACTAAGAGAAAGGAAGATGTTATTGACTAGTACTCCTGTATATCAGCAAAGAATTATGTGTATTGAAAGAAAGCAGATGAAGTGGAGAAAAATAATAAACAATAACAAAAAATAATCAGTAACAACTAAAAGAAGAAGAAAAATGTCAAACTTAGTAGGTATGAATACCTGCTAGTCTACAATAAAGCTTTAAAAGGGGGCAAATGACAAGGAAGAAAGTATCACTCTTTACTTCATTTTGAAGATTTCCTGGTAGCTACATAAGACTTGTCAGTAGGCCAGGAAGTGGTGGCACACACCTTTAATCCCAGCACTCGGGAGGCAGAGGCAGGAGTGTTTCTGAGTTCGAGGCCAGCCTGGTCTACAAAGTGAGTTCCAGGACAGCCAGGGCTATACAGAGAAACACTGTTTCGAAAAGCCCCCCCCAAAAAAAAAAAAAAAAAAAGACTTGTCAGTAGACCAATGAAACATTCCCCAAACCTGATAGATATTTCTACTATTATAAATATTATACTTAAAGTCATTTTTTAAAGTACATGATTTTTAAATGAGCTACAGGGAACTCTCTGCGTGTCTCCTACTTTATTTCTTTCTCCCCTTCTCCGTTCCTTTCTTCAAAGGTGTCCAGCAAAAGTGAGCACCAGGAGCAAACACAAGGACCTGCTCCTGACCAATTATAAGATGGTGGGGAGGGGTGACATTGCTAACAGGGCACTTTGATCTTTGTTGGAAGTTGCCAGTTCAGATGTGTCAGTAATGTGACTGTGTGAGAAAGTCGACCCAAATAACTGGGCAGAAAGCAGACCATTTCATAGATTACCTGATTTGTACCAACCCAGGGACAAGAATATGCAAGCAATGGAAGCCTGAAATAAATTTGTCTATTCATTTAACTACATACCAATGGAAGCTTGGAAGCTATGCTTTCACAACAATGGAAGTAGCATGTGATCCATGAAAAGAAAATGGTTATCCAGAATCCTACAGATCAGCAGACAGACCATGTAAATTGTGAATTCAAGATGCATGTAGTTTATGCTGTGGGTGGCTCTCTGGCTAAGGAGAAGGCAAGATCAAAGATTCCAGGGCAGAGAACCATCATTTACAAAGAAAACCCATCTCAACAATATGGCCTGAAAATGATGTTGTCACATGCCTTTTTTCAGTGGTGTAGAAAGAGGTTTTGATCTGTGCTTTTAGTTCAAGAGTATTTGAAAATGAAAACGCTAGACTGAGTGTGGTCAAGTGTGCCAAATGTGACCTACTACACCCTTTTACTACTCTCTAAACAAGGAGGGTGAATTTGCTGCCCAGTTTAAATTTACATCACCCATCCACAATGGCCCCATGTGGATAACAGTGGGCCCTTTGAGCTTGACCTCTATAAATCTGAGGTGGAGGTGAGGTCCAGGATGCAGAGTTAAAGGCTCTTCTCAGACTTCTACAAGTTGAAAGACTCAAACAAAGCAAAAATGAAAAAGAAGGTCTCTAAAACTGTGGAGAAACATTAGAAAAGAATGAAGCTGAGTATTGACAGTCTCAATATGTAGCTCCTGGAACTTATTAGGTAGACGAGGTTAGCCTTTACAGTGAGCACAGTGTCTTTGCCTCCTGCATACTGGGATTAAAGGCATGTGCCACTACACCCAGCTTCCTTTTTGAAGTATTTGTATTTCCATTCTTTGAAAGAAAAACTAGGAGTCAGAGTTGTAGACTGAGGAGAACTGAGTTCCTGAAGCCATGGCCTTTACCTCCTTGCTGAAGAGAAAGGTTGCAATTTGTTCCTCTAGAATGACAGCCCAAGGAACTAAGGCTCCCATTAACTTAAGGGGTTTGTAAAGTGACATGACATTCAAACAAATTTGGATTCGTAAATAAAAGAAAATAAGAGCCGCAAGGAAAAAAAGCCAGAGATTAATAAATAATAATATCAATTTGCATGATCTTGCTAACAAGTCCTTCTTGGTAATAATTCAGAGCATTTGGGTTTAAATACTTGAGGCTTTGCTGTGCATTCCTTGTTCATCTTGCACTCACATGTAATGGTTGCTATGGGTGACCTAGAAATGAAACCAATCATGGTACTATAATTTAAAACTAAAACAGCTGGCAAAAATCTTCACTCTTGGAGCATGATGTCGTAGAAGTAAATGAAAAGGTTGGGAGACTTTTCATTTGCTTCTGTGATAACATGAGCTACTTGAACTAAGGAACATATTAATGTTTCTGCTGAAGTTTTCTATTACACGTCAGGAGCCCCATTCCAAGATATCACTGTAGAGGTGATAGGAAAAGACAGATCATAGAATGAAATGGTTGGTCCTAACACGAAATAATCAAGCATCTTTATATTTCCACTTTACATTATAACAGGAAGCCTGATTAGATTCTGATTCTGTGGTTTTACCTAAAAATAAACCTAGCTAGGAAGGAAGTCTTTCTTTTTTTATTTCTATATGTGCTGCTTCTTATTATAAAAGAATTTCTTTTAAAGGTACAGGCACATCATAATCACAGGAGCTTAATTCTTGAATAGACAAATATACTGAATGTCAGAAGGAATTCCCATGTGTCATTTCATGTATTTTCAATATACCAATGTCGTCTTTTCTTAGAAAATAAACCTTCATTTGATATCATGAATATGAACATTTACAAAAACATAATTCTGTGAAATATCATTTCACCATTGTCAAAGAAAAAAATTATAAACCTTGTATTTAAAATTACAAAACAGTATAATCAGTATATGTAGCATATTTTAACAATACTTAATGGCTTACTGAGTAGAAATTTTGACTATATCTGTAAGTTGTCTCTAAGTCAAAGTTCATTGGATTAGTCATATATTTTAGTTTGTTGAAATTAATACAGATACTTCTTGACTTAGGATGACATTATTTCTTGTAACCCATGGTATTTTGGCAATGATAAATGTTAGGAGGCATTTATTAAGTCGATTACAGGTTCAATCAGGAAATGTTCCCTAAATATTCATGTGTTTAATACCCATTTTGCCAGCTGTCTTAGGAAGAAATGATATATTAAGAGTTGGTAACTGAGGTTGGAACTTTAAGGGTTAAAGCTCAGCCTTGCATTCAGTCTGGCTCTTACCTTCATGATCCTTCAAGATTGATAAAAAGGGATCTTACTCTGCAACTATGGATAGGGACATGCATTTTCTGTAGGAGAGACTCCCCTCTGATATCATTCACCAGATAAACAAAGCTCTCTACCAGTGTTTCTGCCTGCTATTGTATTAAAGTGATGAGAAAATCAGAAACACAATTTCTGAGTTGCTGGGCATTACAGTTTAGCAACCTGATGTGCTGTAAACTACCAGTGGTTTGTCCTTATAACCTTGTGGTAGACTGGGCTCTCTCACTCTGTACCTCTGCACAGCATCAGAGGAAAGGTTTATATACCAAGTGCTGTTTAAATTTCAAGCACAGTGGGATTACACTAAATAAACAAATACAGAAATGTTCTCTTCAACAACAACAACAACAAAAGCTTGAAAGAATGATGTAGTTGTCCTATTTAGTGCCAGAGTCCCCCACTGTTGATATCAGCACTGTGGCTACTAGGAGCCAGTACATTAATCACGATCCTCTGTTATAAAGCTTTTCTGATAAGAAATGTAGGCAACACTAGTTTGTGGGGGTACAAAAAAAAGAATATTAGAAAGCAGGTTGCCACCATATTCACTTAACAAGACAGTAGTAGTAGGTTCACCTTTATAACTTTTTTTTAAAGATTAATTTATTATATGTAAGTACACTGTAGCTATCTTCAGTCAGATCTCCTTATGGATGGTTGTGAGCCACCATGTGGTTGCTGGGATTTGAACCCCGGACCTCCGGAAGAGCAGTCGGGTGCTCTTACCCACTGAGCCATCTCTCCAGCCCTCACCTTTATAACTTATAGGGCTTGCCTAGCCACTGGTTCTTCATCATGTTTAGAGTAGCAGAAATCATGGGCTCCACACTCTTGAGTCTGAACCAAATTTAGTATCAGTTACACATATCGTAAACTTGCCACTAATGTACCAGTTAGAACTTCCTGCTGGCAGGTTAGTATTGTAGTGTGTGGTGTTCACAACAAAGTACACTGTTTTTCTCTCTCAGTTATTTGCAGACCAACTTCTGTAACTATAAAAATTAGCCACCAGGGAGGAAATATCTATCTCAGTACTCAATTATCTCGTCTGTGTTCTATATTCAAAGTGGGTGGTTGATGTCTTTAGCAATATGGATATTCCTTTAATTTTCAGTTGGAAACCAAAGGTAATGGCAATAATTTATCCTGTTTTGGGGACCTCTGGGTCTTCTTTGACCAATAACTCATAGAAAGATTTCCCACACAAAACACTGGAATTATGTTTAATGACTTACTGCTTCTTGGTCGGTGGTTAGCATTGTTTACCATGGGATTTGTTGTTACAACTGCATCACTAACTGTATTGCATTTTAAACATGCTTATAATTTAGTGAGTTTCCAAGATTTCTTCCACACATTCAGGTCTCATGGTACATCACAGAAGAGGAAGCAGCAAGAATACATGTTATGCTACAAAGAGAGAACAGACTAGGATGTTCCATCCTGGACTATTGATCATTAACAGCTGTTGGTGGAAGAAGTGTCATTTTTACTACCCATGGATAAGTAAGCCATGTTCCAGGAAGTGTCCTCCGACCCACACTTACAGGAACAACTCTAATCAAACTCATTGTGTCTTAAACACTCCCCCAAAACAGATGCTGGAGAGTGAGTCTTTAGGAAGAAGGAAGTTTCAGTTGTAGAGGAAAGAGGGGTATGAGAAAGCAATAGGTAGGAATCACTAAACAGCAGTGTATCAGAGCATGAAATAGTCAAACAATTAATTAATTAATTAATCAATTAATTAAAACGATGCACTCAAAAATCTCAGAATAAAAAGAACTTTCAAGTTATGCCATAAATTCATGAGCCATAAAAAAATCATAGAATAACTTTTACTAATCTAAAGCATGATGACCATTTTAGAAGACCAGCGAGAAGTTACATAGCACCAATGAAGCATGAAACAACTTCCAGGAATCTGTAGACAAACAATCAAACAAACAAACAAACAAAATAAACCCAACACACTAGTAAAAGAAAACGAAGAAAAAAAAGAAAAAGAGTTACCCCAAAAACTTGAATAGAATACTTTAATTATAATGCCAGTCAAATACAAATAAAGATTATAAACATCTAACAAGATATCACAAATCATTTTCTACAGAAATATGAAATATACAGACATAAATGTAGGCAGGAAACTCATATACATAAAATAACATATATAAAATCTCAAAATTAAAATCACCAATACATAACAAATATTAGCCTTTATACAAAAAACAATGAAAGTTAGAGTTATGGAAGGTTTCATTTCTTTTCTTACAAACATATCAAATATTTCAAAGTTTGGAAGAACAACTTGTTGATAAGTAAAATAGGTATTCTTGTAACTGGGAAAACAGTGAAATTTTTAGACATGTGCAGAAACATTTTCAGTTGCCATGGTTTGAGAATAGAAATTCAGCTGGCACCCAGTGTGCATCGATCAGAATCCTGCACTATGAATAGTATAACCCTGCACAATAAAACAAAAACAAAAACAAAAACAAAACAAACAAAAAAAACAACTATCTGGTCAAAAAGATTAATAGTGCCACAGTTGAAAACTTTTACTTTTGATTAGTTTTATATTACTGATGATAAATTAAGTACTATACCTAATAAAGTTATTTTATCAAGGAATTTATCCTTCAGAGCTACTTAAGATAAATTCAGTGTATACCGAATTATTGAAGCATAGCAAAACATGGCACAAAAGAAAAAGATGGACAAATTTGACATTCATCATTAAGCATTTGTTAAGGGATGTATCCATATGCACTTGTAACATAAATAGGTCTAGATGATTTGTGTTTTATTAAAGCACCACCTCAGACATATTATTGAAAAAGAGGATGAGTTTAGAAATGAGGGCGGAAACATCTGTATTCTTATTCTTCGATACGAGGTGGGGGATCAGAAGAGAGCAGATCATTACGAGATGTTACATTTCACTGCTTCCCAATAATTATGTTATCAATTCTTCAAGAAATAAAAACAAGGATCAAGTAGTTGTTGGAAAGTTCCCCTTAAAAGAGACAACATGGAAGATAAATATATCTAAAGATTCCTTAGTAAGTAGAACAAACAGTTTAAGAATAAATAAGTAATGAATCACATTTTTGCCTATATTGTTGACTCCAGCTAGGTAAGCATTTGTTTTCCTTAAGTATAAGGACTGTTCCATGAATTTTCATAGGAAGATGGTTGTCAGGACACCCACAAAGTGACATGAAGCATGTCTCTAAATTCTTTAAAACAGAAGTAAAAAATGGAGGGGACAATTAAGAATAATCCTACATGACAAGAATGGAATTCTAAGTAACTGGATCTGGGAAAGTTAGTCATTAAAGTACAGGCTAATCTTGTAAAAGTCATTATTTTTAACATTGGACACAATAAGTGAGAAAAGAACAGAGACTGGGTTTCCGACTGCTACAACTTCTAAGATCCACTGCTGTGTCTAGTTTCTTCCAGGTTTTAATAAAAAATATGATGATAAATGGTTCCTGCTGATAATTTTTAATGCATCCAAGGTTAGAAGTCAAAGTTTTTGCTAATAATTGTGTATTAGACGGGACGGAATGGGGGCATGTAGAGAATGACAGCAGAGCCACTCTTCATTCTGAATGATTCTGTCAAGATATGTTTTAAAGAACTCTTTAGTTTTGTTATTGTCACAAATCTAAAAGTTAGCTCTCTCTAATTAGCACCCCACCTTAATAAGCTGTGTCCTAACATTTTCAGTCACCTAGCATATCAAAAGCATTACTGCCTCTGAAAATAGATGCCCACCTGTGGCTACAGCTCAGTGGTGAAGTACTTTTCCAAGATGTTTGAATACCGTGTGAAATCAACATAAAAAGGAACACTGAAATGTATGGAGAGTGTGTATCTTTCCAAAATTCTGCGATGATAAAAATGAAATGTAAATGACATGTTAATTATCTTACCATTATGTGATAGTATGATACAAATAGTTCTTTTCATTACCGTTATGTTGATATTTTGGTACATTTCAAATATGAATATTATCTGGATCACTTCACACAAGCTCATGATAAGCCTAAATACACTATCTTGCTATATTTTTAACCAGAAAAGGGATTCTTTGTTCCTGAAAGAGTAAGTTATTGATGTTTTAAAACAATCACCACCATCCTTCCAAACATGCTAATTTGTTCTTTCGGTCTGCTGTTCTTTTTCTGTATAAACCAAAGTAATTTTTTAAGGAAGTGCTTTATTTATTTAGATGTACCTATAATTAATTTTGCCTGTATTGTTTTTGTACTCATGATAAACCATGATTGATAAAAAAAGGTGGTATCTTCAGATTAGAGACACCACACCACAAGGCTAGTGGAAGAAAAACAAAACAAAACATTAAGACATTTACAAATCAGTTCTACTAAATAAGCCATTTAGTAGAAGTGGGAAAGAAAGGATGTTAAAATATTTACAAAAACCACAAGGATTTTCTTCTCAACAGGGATTATGATACAATTCATTTGGACTGCTGCATGTGCTATTTCTTCTTGGTGTATTTACGGAGAGCAAAGCTACCCTACAGCTAGGATCTTCTGCAGCACAGGGCTTCCTCTGTGGTTCGGCATGGTGCCTAAGCTTTTCAAATATTATTAGGCAGCCTTCGTCCCCTCTGTGAAGTCTATAGACTAACACCAAGGAGCTGACATTTAACTAACAAATTTTCTCTTAGATGAATGATTTGAGTCAAGTGGCATAAAATGACTTCAAAGTGCTCAGAAATTGAATCCAAGAGTCAGCTTATGTTGAACAGCAGCCTTCTGGGCATGTTTTATAACCATGTCAGAAGTTCAACTTTTCTTTTACTGAGACTTATGACTAATGTATTGCTAGGTAATTCCTGTGGTCCTAATTATTCTACCACATTCAAATTATTGGAGTTTGCAAAACAAGACAGCACTAACATTACTGAAATTATACACTAGCAGAGCAAGTAATATCAAATCATATACATCCTAGACATTAAAGTATACAATATAATAATCAGAACACTTCAATTATTACATGATCAGAAAATCAGTAAGTTAATGAATTTATTGATAATATAACTATTACTTCTTTAAAATGTCTTTATTTTTAATGTATTTTGATTTAAAAATAAATGTCAAAGTGCAACAATTAAGAAATACCATAAATTGCTAGCCTTCACTGAGTTCTCCCAGTGATAAATTGTTGCATATATATATATATATATTCCTTTGATCTTATTCAGATTTGACTTGCAATCATTTCTGTAGTCATTGCTGTGACAAAGCAATTTAGGCAAGAGACAAATCTATTATGCTTCCATTTCTAACTATATTCATAACCTTTTATTAACTCACCTACGTATAGCTTCTATTGAGAGCAACATGCCCTCTATCTGCATAATTGCCCTATCAGTGATACTATACAGGTTTTGAAGAGAGAACTCAGTTTAGGAGTGTTTGTAGCTCCTGCAGAGGATCTGGATTTTATTCCCAGCACCCACATGACAGCTCATGATCGTCTGTAACTCTAGGTCCAGAAGATTAAATAGATGTCCTCTTCTGATGTTCACAGTCATTTAGTACACACAGCACACATATATACATACAGTCAAATCACTAATAAATATAAAATAATTTTCAAAATGGTATAAAATAGAAACATATGGTATTTAAGAATTTGGGATTTGGCTTCTTTCCCTGGGAGAATAGTCTTAGTATCCAGACACAATTATGAAAGTATCAATGCTTCCTTCTCTTTCCTTCTCTTCTTTTCAATACTGAGAATGATTTCATGTTACATATGGACATGTGTGTGAAACAATGCCCATGGAAAGACAAAGATATTTTAATATTTTACTAATTAACCTTTGATCCTCCTCTATCTCCTCTTTCTGTCTGTCTGTCTGTCTATCTGTCTGTCTGTCTGTGTGCCTCTGTAATACATATACATATGTGCTTCTGTGTGTGTGTGTGTGTGTGTGTGTGTGTGTGTGTGTGTGTGTGTGTGTGCATGCCTGCATGCATGCTCCTATATGTGTTTTGAGTTTTGGTATTGCCTATCAGTTGGTATGTATGAAGGTCACAGGACAACTTCCAGGATATAATTTTCTTCTTCCACCACAATGCTCTGGGGATTAAACTCAGGTTGTCAACCTTAGAGTTGATGCCCTTACTAACTGAATCATCTCCCTTGTCCTGCATATGTCTTCTGGGCTTTGCTTTCAGTTGTTACAGTTGCCAATACAATATTGGCAAGGGGAAGAGAATTTGTATTAGCATATTTATTTATAATAATTTTTAAAGTAGTAATAGTTGTTTTAAATATAAAGTCAAGCTAGAAAATCTGATGGATTGTGATTTTTCTTCAGTCCATAACAGTATTACTTTGATAATCATAAGTAATAAGCAAAATGAAAAGGAATGTCTGAAGCCTGCCCAGGAAGCCAGTTCTAAAGGTGGTCATTGAAGCTGACTCATTTTCCTTTATGAAGTCTAGAATTAACCATTTAGTTAAACAGAGTAAACTTAGTAGACCACAAAATGAGAGCATGCATAGGACAATGAATAGATTTTAATTCCTTTTTGCAGCAACCTTTTCTCTTTAGTGACTCTCTGAGGTGAAAAAAAGTGAACAGCAGAGCCTGTGTAAGTTACAAACCCAAGGTTCATTGTGCACATGCAATTACTCCATGAACTGTAACACCCTTTCAATGACAGTGGCTTGGACCTTATTTTCATGCAGCTTCCAGAGCCACAGGACATACACTATTCAGAAGTTCATATGCATACTGTGAATCTCAGCCTCCATGCATCAGTGAGAATCTGAGCATATTGAAGTGCATTGACACTTCACTGTCTTCCCCTGTCTTTTATTAATTAAAACAAACTTAAAGACAGATTGAAGTTTGTTGTCAATTTTTAAAATTATTGACTTTCTTCTTTTTAATGCAAAATGTTTATTTAAGGAGAACAAAATTTAAAATATTAGCTTACTAGTCTCTGGTTAATTTTATTTATTAATTATTTAGAGGCTTTTGATAAATACAACTAAAGAGATTTACTTTAAATTTTTACAGACAATGATCTAGCAGTTAACAGGGATCACATTTTTTAATATATTTTTTATTAGGTATTTTCTTCATTTACATTTCAAATGCTATCCCAAAAGTCCCCCAGACCCACCTACTCCCACTTCTTGGCCCTGGCATTCCCCTGTACTGGGGCATATAAAGTTTGTAATACCAAGGGGCCTCTCTTCCCAATGATGGCCGACTAGGCCATCTTCTGATACATATGCAGCTAGAGACATGAGCTCCAGGGGGTACTGGTTAGTTCATATTGTTGTTCCACCTAGAGGGTTGCAGGCCCCTTTAGCTCCTTGTGTACTTTCTCTAGCTCCTCCATTGGGGGCCCTGTGTTCCATCCAATAGATGACAATGAGCATCCACTTCTCAGTTTGCCAGGCACTGGAATCGCCTGACAAGAGACAGCTATATCAGGGTCCTTTCAGCAAAATCTTGCTGGCGTTTGCGATGGTGTCAGCGTTTGGAGGCTGATTATGGGATGGATCCCTGGGTGCTGCAGTCTCTACATGGTCCATCCTTGAGACAGTGATCACATTTTAAAGTCCCCACATTTATAAGTTTGGAGTTTGTAAAGCTCTCTCTCCCTCCCTCCCTCCCTCCCTCCCTCCCTCCCTCCCTCCCTCCCTCCCTCCCTCCCTCCCGCTCCCTCTCAGCCCCCTCTGCTATTACTGAGAACCTGGCAGAGTGAAAGAAAAATGTATTAAGAATCATAGCAGATGATCCTGGGTGGGATCCAATTTCCTCATTGGATTTAGTTTTAAAAACAAAAAAAGGAGGAGAAATGGGATATCTAAAGCATGAGCAACACAGGACATGGACTTAGGTGTTATTTGATCTTTAGCATAAGAATCTGTGTAAGAAAAAAATAGGAATATTTTCCCTGTGCTTGATATATGTTTTAATGTGATTTGATACATTAATAAGTATATAAATGTATAATAAAACAGTTAAAAACAGAAGAAAATTTGTAACTTCTTTACTCCAAGAAAGTTAAGTCTAGAAATCTAAATATTAATATTACCATGTATTTATTCATTTAGGAGAATATTCTTATAGATAAATGTCAGCAGGTTATTCCACAACATGGAAATGGAAGTAAAAGATGAAGTTATGTCATTGACTAAGGAAATGTTTGTGCTTGGCAGTAGTGTCTCATGACTTTAATCCCAGAACTCTGGAGGCAGAGGCAGACGGTATTTCTGAGTTGAAGGACAGCCTGGTCTACATTGTGAGTTTTAGGAAAGTCAGAACTACAAAGGGAAACCCTGTGTTGAAAAACAAAACAAACAAACAAATAAAAGTTTATAATGTAATAAAAATAATTCAAATAATAAGATCTAGGAAAGTGAAAGTTGTATTTGATCTTTGACTAAAAAGAGATGAGCATATTGAGCTTCTGTACTTCAGGCAAATCTCCAACTGGCTGATTCTCTTACTGTTCTGCCCATGGGAAGCTGTCGGAGAAGTTTAGTTTGAGCCAATGAAACCCCCCTAAAAGCCTCTAGTTTTAGTTCCCACAGAACACAGTGAAGCTGTCTGTACAAGTGCACTTCTTTGCCCTTTTGTGAAATAATCAGGAAGGTAAATGTCACCAGTTTGTCTTTGCTTAACATTTTTTCAAGTAATTGGGTAGCCATCGTAAGGCTTCTTGTCCCATCCGTGGCCTTAAATTAGACAGATCCTTAAAGTCCTACAACTAACTGGGCACTTTCTCTGACCTTTTCTGTTTTCTTCTAAACCCATTAGCTCAAGCCTTGTTCAAATGCACAACAGAATGGGGTGTCCTTATCACAATGCATGTTCAACTTCTACTCTTGGCAGACTTAAAAGAAAAACCTCAGCGATATTAGCTTTTCAAAACCTTCATTTTAAAGATACTGGTCTAGTAGTAAAAGTTCAGAAAACTATCTGTACAAGTTTGTATATAAGGGCCTAGAGAGAGCCTTTTATATATTAGTTCAGACCCAATACTGAACTTGCAGAGGACCTTGGTTCAGTTACCAAAATCCATGTCATAACCAATTGTTGTTGCATGGGTTCTGACATTCTCTAACCTTTGCATACACATGGTGCACATAAGCTCATTCAGACACACATAGATGCACATGAATAAAAATATGTAAACCTTTAAAAACAAGATTATAAAGAAGCGAAATGGTAACTATTAGTAGCTTAGTTTGTTTTCTTTTATATCAGGGAAGTAATAATTAAGTTGGAATAGTATATGCAATTGTCTGAAAGCCAGATCCATCCATGTGGCTTAGACCATCAGAATTGTTAATAAAAGTCCAAATAAAAATGTAGTGTGTAAAATGAGATCAATTCTGCTTCAGGATCCTTCGAGAATACTTGGTATTGTCATGCCTAGTCATTTTCATGTGCCTACAGTAACATTCAAGTATTGTAAATATTTTAAACCATGTATTAACTAATAGAAACAAATTTCTTGCTCTCTAGCTTTTGACAGAAAGTGAAGTGACCTCTAAGTTTATAAAATAGAGCATCTCACCCTGGGGGGAAATTATACCTACACCAATGTTGTTTGTTCCTTCTGTTCCATGCTTAATTTCTTCTCTAAGTAGAAAAGGATGAAGGTGAAAGATTTTTAAGGTTCAAAACCTCTCTGATGAGCAATTTCCTGGATTGTTAAACAAATGATTTGGACAACTACCACAAAATTCCAAGGTGAAAGTTATTAGAAATGTGTTGCATTTTTCCTTAGCAATTTTTGTTTGTGTTACCTTTTCCTCTTTCCTTTCTTCTTCTTCTTCTTCTTCTTCTTCTTCTTCTTCTTCTTCTTCTTCTTCTTCTTCTTCTTCTTCTTCTTCTTCTTCTTCTTCTTCTTCTTCTTCTTCTTCTTCTTCTTTAATCTGACTTATTCTGTTTCTCCCTGTGCCTACTGAAGGCTGGAAAAATGTGTCACTGTGTTTGAGAACTCTTTGATAACTCGCAGTTCCGTTTCTTTTGCAACAGCTACAGACAACAATTGCAGTTACAGACAGAGAAGGAATCTTCCCTACATGTCCATAAGATTCTGTCACACTTCCCCAAATGTTAAATACTTATGGTGGGCAATATTTTCAGAACTTCTTTTTTCATTTGATATGCACATATTTCAGAATGGATAAAAAATGTGGGTAGTGTTGGTTGTCGTCATTAAAGAGAATTAATAGTAATTAACACAGAAACAAAAGGAATGTGAACTCCACATTCACTCTCATGTATTTTCTTCTTTTTCCCTATGATTGTGGTCAGAGGTAATTTGAAGCCTGCTTTCAGTTTTTCTGTGGCACTTCTTTACCCTCTAGAACTTGTTTTGATCACTTTGTTGGAGAGTAATAGCATTTTATGATATAGATTAGAGGAGAAACTAAAAGTGCCAGGCTTACTAGGTCATCTGTGCAGAGAGGACATGTTGTCTATTTATCTATCATAGTATTTATGTGGATAAAAACAAATTTTGTCCTTCAGGACATGCAGAGATTTGTCAGGAATGAGGTAGCTGTGGTCTGAGCTTACCTAGTGTCTTAGCCACATTTCACTATCACCTTTAAGTGATTTTTAGTTTAAAAAAATGGGACTTCTGTCTTTCTAAGTCAGTTGCCTTGCCTGTTTCGTTTTAACCATGTATGGGTATTCGGTGGTGGGGAGTGCAGGGAAAGACTAGTAACAGTTACTGGGTTTTAAAACTCAATCCCTTCATAAGTATTTGTTAATCATCTTGAATACTTTTGTACTCATAAATCAATACCTGAGCATTTCTATAAGAATTTTGAATTTAGAAAGATTCAATTCAAAGTATCAATGAGAGAAAAGCTGAGAACTAGTAACATACTGAAGGTCCCTACTTCCAGTTGGTCCAGCATTTAACAAATAACAAATAACGAGTCAGTTTCACAAGAAACTTATTGAGGATTCATGAGATGCAGGACATCACACTAAGAGATGCAGTAAATTAAAAGCAAAATAAAACACCAAGTCATAAAATACCTGCAATGTAATTGAAAAAGAAGTGGTTAAAAATTACATTAAAGCTATTATATGAGACACCATAATAAGTGCCACAGGAGAGAATAAAACAGAATGCTAAAGCATTTCAAAGCAAAATGAGATTATCAAATCAGGATATCTTTTATATGCTGACCAGTCAAATATATAGAATTAAAGACTTTTAATGAGAAATAATAAAATGTAGAATATTTTAAAATTAAGAGTTATAGCATAGAATGAATAATATATGTGGCTACTTTTCCATGTTTTAGCTTTTCCTGTTCACAGTCATAAATATTTTTTCTATGAAATGTTTTCTTTTAATGGAGTAGCACTTAGATTCTTCATTCTGTTTTGGGTTTCCCTGAGAGCTGTCCATCCTGGGGTGAAAGATATATATAGGTTCACTTCATTGTTCTCTCTGGTCATCAAGATTGCAGGCTTTGCATGGATTCTTCAAGTGGCTATCACTGTGCTTGTCTCAATGACAGGGCATGGTCATAGAGAAAGGATGCTAAACATTTGGGGTTAAAATTGAGCTACTGAGGTGGATAATTAAAGATACTGGTTCATTGCTCTCAAAGATCAACACATGCTGTTAGTGGGCTGGGCTTTATTAAATGAAGATGGAGAAACATGAATAACACAGATTTCCCCCCTGTTATCAGTCTGAGTGCAGCAGGGACCAAGTTTGCTGCTCTGTGGACTGCAAAAGGTGGGCTTTGCTGGTTCTGCCTATTGTGTGACGTTGCATTTTCTCATTTCACAAGGAATATCACACCAGTTTGCTAAAGTAGTGACAGGTCGGTTCATCTTTATGGTATCCCCTGGTAAATGAGAGCCACTTTCTTTTACACACATGGCTTGATACTCTATTACTGGCATCCTTCAATATATCATTTGGCTTATACTGTTAAAGGAACAGCCCACAAAATGGAAGTATGTGTCGGGTATTAACATCGAATTAAAACTGCAGGTAGAAAAAAGGAGATACTGGCATATTCCTGTCCATGAGCTTGACAGGAAATTTATTTTGCTATAGCTGAAAAGTAATTAACCTCCACTGTGAGAGAATTCTATTACCAGTAGCTACTCTGCCATGCAAAGTGCACTACATGGAAATGTTACAGGCTATCAAGCAGAAACGGCAGATTTGTGTGCATTTTAAACTCAATTTCCATTATTCCAGTTTCTTCTCCTCTCCATCTCTCCTTCCATACCATCTTCACTCTTTTTTTCACAAAATCTAAAAGTTAATATGGACAGAAATCTAAAAAAAAAAAAAAATTCAAATCAAGTGCTACAAAGCTATGGAAGACATTTCTGTTCCCACTAGAGTTTAGGGCTTATCTTCCAATCATATAACCCAGTGTAACGAAAGGAATGTCGTGCTATGCAAGACATTGTGTGATGAATGCTGCCCAAGAGGGGATAAACCCAAGAAGATTATAGTTCACTCAGTTCTATTAGGTTTTCAATACTGATCCACAAATATGTATACCTGTGTAGACAATATAAGGAACATGGGGAACCATAAAAAACTGAATTCTACAGAGATCATCTCTGTGATAACACTAGTATTGGAAACGGGTATTTAATAGTGATTGCTATATGACTCAACTATTTTAGCATGACTCCAGTTTCATGAGTTATTACCGTTAATTTTGTGATCAAGAAACACTAAAGGAAGGCAAAGTATTTCATTTGATTTAACTGAATGAGGTACAGACAGACAGCATGCATGCAAACACACACACACACACACACACACACACACACACTCTTAAGAAAAATATGTTTAAAAGTAAACAGATGCACATAAACAGTGTAGTAAAACCACCTACCATGTACTGTGTTCTTACACCGTTAAAATGGAATGAGATGTTAAGGATGAGCACAAAATGGAAGCTCATGTTGGTAAAACCCATCGTGTCAAAGGCTATTGCAATCTGAACTTACAATTCATTGATTTACTGCTATTATTTAAGAAATCAGGACATGTGCACTTCTGGGATTGGTGAAACTTAGCCCAGCTCTCCTTTTTAGAGCTATTACAATTTAAAATGCATATCCACTGAGCAGAGTTCATCTACCTGTTATGTAATATGTCTAATTTTAAGGTGATCACAGAGATCCCAGAAAAGCTCTTTTACTTATAGCTGCACAGTTGAAATCAAGTCAGTACTTTGCTTCCTTCTATTACATAAAATATCTACATACTTATGAACTCCCTAAGTAAAGAGAAAAGAACTGGTATATCATATTTGTGTGTTTCCAGAAATAATATAGGAGAAAAAAAAACAGTACTAAAATACCACACTCTCTTCCTGAGAACACTATCTAGATGTGGGGTATTTTATGGCATTGACTATAGCCTGCTATTCTGGGAATTGAACTTTATAAACATGAAAGCCAACTTGTAAATTTTTCCTGACAGAGAATAACAGTGAGCTCTGGGAAGCAGAAAGTGGTATGCATTCTCTCTGGGATCTGTCACTGTTCATGATCATTAAAGAAGGCAGATGGAATAAACAAATATCTGTTATTTGACCAGTGTAAGGGAGTTGAGATGGAAAACAACATGCTTCCTTTTGGGATCTTGAAATAGCTAACTAAGCTGTCTGCCTTCCTCTAGGAAAATGCCATAAAATGATACAGCTGGTTGTGGTTGAGTCTAATTTAGAGGCCAAGAAGGCAAAGCCTTCACTGAAAATTACAGGGGATGCAAAATTTTAGGAATTACAGACTCATGATTTCCTTCTCCCCGGTTACCTAACAGCTATGTGTGTGAAGGACAGCTGTGCATTAAGAGCAGATCTCGCTCCTGCTCAGGTAGAGAGAGGCTGGGGGAATGTCTCATGGCAAGACGGGTTCATAATGGTGACCTATGAATACTGGAGATTGGTGATTGTTTCTTTTTTATGTAAATCACTATTTCAAATTGACAGCAAATTCCAAGTACTATAATTAATGGGAAATATTTAAATACCTTTGTAATAGAGGTCTGAGGTATAATATATTGGAAAAAATTTCTCTGCTCTTTAAAATTTCTTTTAGAACCAAATTTTATTGTAGTAGCATAATTCTCTTTTACTCTCCCCCCTCTGTGTGTGTGTGAAGAGTGAGAAGGAAGAAGAGAGAAGATATGTGTTTAACCACAATTTATGAATTCAATGGACTTCTCTTTTGCAGCTCAAGCTTTTTCCTGTCTACACTCTAATACCCTATAAATGTGCCAAGACAAGGGACAATAAAACAAAGGTAGAGTCAAGTACCTCATGAAACTAAGAATGTCTGATCATTTCTTTGAATTAATGACAAAGTATTTGATGTAGATGTTAAAATGTTTTTTTTATTTTTATTTTGCTTTTTTGACTTTTTATTTTTTATTTTTATTTTTGTATACCTCACATTTTATTCCCTTAACCTAATCCACCCTCTGACTGTTACACATCCCATACCTCCTCCCCACACTCGGCTCATTGTAGATGTCCCCACCGCAATCCCACCTGACCTCTAAATTCCCTGGGGCCTCCAGTCTCTTAAGCTAAAATGCTTTTTACAGGCTTAATTTTACTGCTGAAAAGTCAAGACTGGCTCTAGTCTTAGCATTCTGGAAGATAGACATGTGTATCTTTCACTATATGTTGCATACCTTTGGTTAAACAAGTACCTATGCTGTGGCAAACACCTATGTCCCCTAAACTCCCCACATTAGACTTTCTGTTATGTTTCTTGTAGAAACAGGAGGAAAATATTTCAAAAGTTGAAGCAGTTGTGTTATACATCTCTTCCCAATGGATACATTTTAGACACATGGAGTATAAGAACAGTTTAACACTGCACACAGAATTTCTGACTTTGGCATTAAGAATAAAAGTCTGCAACATGTGTCAGAGAGTAGCACTGGGCACAAACAACTTTGAACTTTAATCAAAGAGTAGTATAAAGACATTAGAAAAGGATAAAAATGTTAAATACCTTTGAGATCAATATATGATCATTGTCTTAGGTAAGAATAAAAAGTGAAAATGTGAATATCACCTGAGAAGTATTATACAATATCTATCTAAACATAGTTTAAAATGGAAATATAATTTTAAATGGTCATAATAGCACATAAGTTTCAGGTTATTTTAACATATTTTTATTTTTGAGATTATGATTTTATCATTTTTCCCTTTGATTTCTCCCCAGCCTCTTTTTATATATGATTCTTGATCTAGCTCAAGTCCATAGTTTCTTTTTTCTTTGGTTTTTATAACATATATATGTGTGTACATGGTTGTATGTGTGTGTGTGTGTGTGTGTATACATATATACGTATATACATATATACATATATATGTATATACACACACACACATATATATACATATATATGCTTATTCATATGTATTTCGCAAAACAATTTCCAAAGTCTATGAAATGCATACTTGTCTGTTACAGCTCACCATTTTGTATAAGACAAGCAAATGGGGAGATCTTCCTTCAGGAAAATTCTTTCTCTCACTTTTAGAGCTTCTCACTACCTCTAAATTCTTTATCTAGGTTTGAGGCCCCATTGGCTTTCCCTCTCCCACTTTAGCAGGTCCATTGGTGTCTTCTTATTCAAGTCTTAGTTAGTTGCCATTGTGATGAGACTTTATGGATATTGCTTCTCTGAACATTTTAGGATACACAATCTTGTAGCATACTGACTATTTCCCTGCACCTTGCCATATTTCTGTTGCTCTTCCTCAATGATACCTTAGCCTTAAGTGTAGCATTTGTATCATAGATGCATTAGTTCGGACTGGGCTCCACAACGCTGCATTTTTACTTTGTTTGTTTATTTGTTTTGTTCTGTTTATTTGTTTAGCAGTTTTACTTAATAGTTTATGTTTCAAAGAGAAGTTCTCTTGATGTGAGATATGAACTATAGTTGTCATAGGTATAAAATAAATATTTCGAATGGAGTTAAGAGGGTTTTTTTTTTATTGTTTCTTTGCTTGCTTGTTTGTTTCTGGCTCAGAAAACTGTCAGTTAAAATTCTCCAAGATTCATGACATTACTCTCCCTTGGGAGATGACTAGGTTTTCAATACTAAGCATTATTTTTTCTCCTGCTGAAGAGGTCTTCAGTCCAATTAGAGAGTTCTTAGTTATTGCTAATCATGTGTGCCACTATATTACCTGTAGAGTTATCATGTCCTACTGGTTATTGCTATTACTGTGATTAATAGGCATTATAACTGGCAGGACAATTGTTTCTCTACCTTGGAAGCGTAGATGATTCCCTCTTGTACAATTAAAGCTAGTTCTTAGTGTTGAAGCATTCAGGTCTGAGATAACTGGGGTTATCTGGGTCCTTTGTCCAAGTATATAGCATCTTCAGCAAGAAGGATTTACATCCGAACTCTAGGATGCAATCAAGGAATACCAGCAGCCTATAATGCATTGATGAAAAGATTCTCCTGTGTTCTTTCTTTTAACTCAACTGATTGTTATTTTATCTGTTTTTAATGTTGTGAAGCACTACCTGTCAAGTATTGGCCATGACTCTTGATCAAATGAGGTACTATTCAGAAAGTCCTTCCCTACACCCATATTGTGTAGGGTTTACTGTTTTATTTTAGCAGTTTCAGTTTCTCAGAGTTCACATTTAGGACTTTCATTATTGATGTTATTTTTTTGTACAAAGTTATAGAAATTAATCTAATTTCATTCTTCTAATAGGGGACACCCAGTTTTTTCAGCATCTTTAGTTAAAGATACTTTCTATTCTACACCGTTTCTTTTTGGCATCGTTGTGGAATATTAAATCATTGCAGTTACATGAATACAATTTTTTTTCTAGTATTGGTTTACACATCTCATTTTGTAGCAGATGCCTATATTTTTTATGATTATGGCTCTGAAATATATCTTAATATACAAACTTGACATCTATTCTGCATTATTATTTTTGATTAAGATTATTGTAACAACCCAAAAACTCTCGTCATTAAAGACAATTTTTTTCTTTTCTTTTTTCTTTTTTTTTTTTTTTTTTAGAAAGGTGTTTTGATTGGGATTTCACTGAATGTGAAAATGGCTTTTAGAAAAATGGCAATTTTTACACTTTTATTTCTTCTGATCCATAGGTATTGAATGAGCTCCAAAATGGCCATAGTGGATAATCATTTCGATATATATCTATAATTCTGTTTATAGCTACTTTACTGAGTACTTTTAAATATTTTTTTTCATTAGAGATTTTTTCTTATAATGTTCTGTTATTCTTGTGTCTTTACTTGTTGTGATGGTTTGTAAATTCTTGGGCCAGGGAGTGGAACCATTTGGAGATATGATCTTGTTGGAATGTCACTGTGTTGATATGATCAATTGGTGTGTCACTGTGGGTGTGGGCTTAAGATCCTCACCCTAGTTGCCTGGAAATCAGTCTTCCACTAGCAGCCTTTGGATGAAGACATAGAACTCTCAGCTCTGCCTGTGCCACACCTGTCTAGATGCTGCTATGCTCCCATCTTGATGATAATGGACTGAACCTCTGAACCTGTAAGTCTGCCCCAATTAAATGTTGTTTTTTTATAAGACTTGCCTTGGTCATGGTGTCTGTTCACAGCAGTAAAACCCTGACTAAGACACCTCTTTTAAAAGTTATATTGATTGACTTCATAGAAGTTTGGGAGCTCTCCTTCTTCTTTTAGCTTTTGAATATTATAAGTATTGTTGGGTTATCTAAAGAACATTCAGTAGTATGTGTCTGTTTTGTTGACATACTGAATGCTTCTAAGTTCATATAATTTTTTATTAGTTAAAAAAATTATTGGCTATGGATCTTCTTTGAAAATCTGGGTGATATTTTCTCTGAATCCATCTGTCCATATACCCATATTTATATGTGTCTGTTTAGGATATCTTTATTTAGTTTTGTGGTTTGGATAAATCCAGAAATCCATTTATTTCATTTGGGTTTTCCATCTTAAAGTAGTACAAGTTTTTAAAGTGTTCCCTTATAATAATCTGAATGTCTGTTTTTAATCCTTCTCTGCTCATTACTGATTCTATTAATTTTGGTTTGTTTTCTGTTTGCTAGTTAGGTTAATGGTCTTTCAATGTGGTTGATCTTCTCAAAGGGTAAGCTCTTAAATTCATATTTTGTATTATTATTTATTTCTATTTCAGTTTTTTTCTACTTTGAGTTTTGTAAATTTCTTGCCATTTACTGGGTAGGAATTTGGTTTGTTCTTGTTTTTCCAAAAATTGTAGTTGCATGATTAAGTCATTTATATGAACTCTTACTGATTTATTCAATTAGGGCTATTAATTTTCCTCATTAAACTACTTTTAATTTATCCCAATGGTTTTCTGTTGTGTTTTCTTTTTCCTCTAGTTCCATTAATAATTTTTTTGTCACATTCATCACCTAGGAATGAGTTGTTTGGTCTCCACAAAATTTGATTTTAGTAGAGATTTGTTTTTCTGTAAACTTTACGTTTTATTGTATTATAGTTAGATAAAGTACATGGCATTCTTTCAGTCTTTTTTAATTCACAGAGAATAGGTCGTTGTGGATGCATTTGGTTTTCAAGAAAATTCCACATGCTGGTGAGTAGAATGTAAATACTGTTTCTTTATTTTTTTCTTTTTCTTTTTTGATTTATTAGGTATTTTCTTCATTTACATTTCCAAAGCTATCACAAAAGTCCCACATTCCCTCCCCCTCCACTCCGCTACCCACCCACTTCCACTTCATGGCCCTGGCATTCCCCTGTACTGAAGCATATAAACTTTGCAAGACCAATGGGTCTCTCTTTCCAATGATGGCTTACTAGGCCATCTTCTGATACATATGCAGCTAGAGACAAGAACTCCGGGGGTACTGGTTAGTTCATATTGTTGTTCCACCTATAGGGTTGCAGACCTCTTTAGCTTCTTGGGTACTTTCTCTAGCTCCTCCATTGGGGGCCCTGTGATCCAGCCAATAGCTGACTGTGAGCATCCACTTCTGTGTTTGCTAGGCCCTGGCATAGCCTCACAAGAGACAGCCATATCAGGGTCCTATCAGCAAAATCATGCTAGTGTATGCAATGGTGTCAGCTTTTGGAGGCTGATTATGGGATGGATCCTAGGGTATCACAGTCACTAGAAGGTTCATCCTTTCATCTCAGCTCCAAACTTTGTCTCTGTAACTCCTTCCATGGATGTTTTTTTCCCAATTCTAAGAAAGGGCAAAGTGTCCACACTTTAGCCTTTGTTCTTCTTTAGTTTCATGTGTTTTGCAAATTGTATCTTGTATCTTGGGTATTCTAAGTTTCTGGACTACTACCCACGTACCAGTGAGTACATATTGTGAGAGTTCCTTTGTGATTGGGTTACCTCTTTCAGGATGATACCCTCCAGGTCCATACATTTGCCTAGTAATTTCATAAATTCATTCATTTTAATAGCTGAGTAGTACTCCATTGTGTAAATGTACCATATTTTCTGTATCCATTCCTCTGTTGAGGAGCATCTGGGTTCTTTCCAGCTTCTGGCTATTATAAATAAGGCTGCTATGAACATAGTGGAGCATGTGTTCTTCTTACCAGATGGAACATCTTCTGGGTATATGCCCAGGAGATGTATTGCTGGATCCTTCGGTAGTACTAATCTCTGGTAGTACTATGTCCAATTTTCTGAGGAACCACTAGACTGATTTCTAGAGTGGTTGTACAAGCTTGCATTCCACCAACAATGGAGGAGTGTTCCTCTTTCTCCACATCCTCGCCAGCATCTGCTGTCACCTGAATTTTTGATCTTAGCCATTCTGACTGATGTGAGGTGGAATCTCAGGGTTGTTTTAATTTCATTTCCCTGATGATTAAGGATGCTGAACATTTTGTCAGGTGCTTCACAGCCATTTGTTATTCCTCAGGTGAGTATTCTTTGTTTAGGTCTGAGCTCCATTTTTTTAATGGGGTTATTTGATCTTCTTGAGTTCTTTATATATATTGGATATTAGTCCCCTATCTGATTTAGGATAGGTAAAGATCCTTTCCCATCCTCTTGGTGGCCTTTTGTCTTAATGACAGTGTCTTTTGCCTTACAGAAGCTTTGCAAATTTATGAGGTCCCATTTGTCGATTCTCGATCTTACAGCACAAGGCATTGCTGTTCTATTCAGGAATTTTTTCCCCTGTGCCCATATCTTCAAGGCTTTCCCCCACTTTCTCCTCTGTAAGTTTAACTGTCTCTGGTATTATGTGGAGTTCCTTGTTCCACTTAGATTTAACTTTAGTACAAGGAGATAGGAATGGATCAATTCGAATTCTTCTACATGATAACTGCCAGTTGTGCCAGCACCATTTGTTGAAAATGCTGTCTTTTTTCCACTGGATGGTTTAGGTCCCTTGTCAAAAACCAAGTGACCATAGGTGTGTTGGTCCATCTATGGGTCTTCAATTCTATTTTATTGGTCTACTTGTCTGAAGCTATACCAGTACCGTGCAGTTTTTATCACAATTGCTCTGTAGTACAGCTTTAGGTCAAGCATGGTAACTCTACCAGAGGTTCTTTTATCATTGAGAAGAGTTTTTTCTATTCTAGGTTTTTTGTTATTACAGATGAATCTGCAAATTGCCCTTTCTAATTCGTTGAAAAATTGAGTTGGAATTTTGATGGGGATTGCATTGAATCTGTAGATTTCTTTTGGAAAGATAGCCATTTTTACTATATTGATCCTGTCAATCCACGAGCATGGGAGATCTTTCCATCTTCTGAGATCCCCTTTAATTTCTTTTTTCAGAGACTTGAAGTTTTTATCATACAGATCTTTCACTTCCTTAGTTAGAGTCACACCACGGTATTTTATATTATTTGTGACTATTGAGAAGGGTGTTGTTTCCCTAATTTCTTTCTCAGCCTGTTTATTCTTTGTGTAGAGAAAGGCCTGTGACTTGTTTAAGTTAATTTTATATCCAGCTACTTAACTGTAGCTGTTTATCTGGTTTAGGAGTTCTCTGGTGGAATTATTAGGGTCACTTATATATACCATCAGAGCATCTGCAAAAAGTGATATTTTGACTTCTTCCTTTCCAATTTGTATCCCCTTGATCTCCTTTTGTTTTGGAATTGTTCTGGCTCTGACTTCAAGTACTATATTGAATATGTAGGGAGAAAGTGGGCAGCCTTGTCTAGTCCCTGATTTTAGTGGTATTGCTTCCAGCTTCTCACCATTTACTTTGATGTTGGCTGCTGGTTAACTGTAGATTGCTTTTATCATGTTTAGATGTGGGCCTCAAATTCTGATCTTTCCAAGACTTTTGTCATGAAAGGGTGTTGTGTTTTGTCAAATGCTTTCTCCGCATCTAACGAAATGATCATGTGGTTTTTGTCTTTGAGTTTGTTTATATATTGGATTACTTTGATGGATTTCTGTATATGAAACCATCCCAGCATCCCTGGAATGAAACATACTTGGTCAGGATGGATGATTTTTTTTATCCATCCTGAATTTTATTGCGTATTTTTGCATCAATATTCATAAGGGAATTTGTTCTGAAATTCTCTATTTTTGTTGGGTCTTTCTGTTGTTTATGTATCAGAGTAATTGTGGCTTCATAGAATAAATTGGGTAGAACCCATTTGGTCCTGGGCTTTTTTTTTTTTTTTTTTTTTTTTGATTGGGAGACTATTAATGAGTGCTTCCATTTCTTTAGGGGATATAGGACTGTTTAGATCATTAACCTGATCCTGATTTTACTTTGGTACCTGGAATCTGTCTAGAAATTTGTTCATTTCATCCAGGTTTTCCTGTTTTGTTGAGTATAGCCTTTTGTAGAAGGATCTGATATTGTTTTGGATTTCTTCAGGATCTGTTGTTATGTCTCCCTTTTCATATCTGATTTTGTTAATTAGGATGCTGTCCCTGTGCCCTCTAGTGAGTCTGGCTAAGGGTTTATCTATCTTGTTAATTTTCTCAAAGAAACAGATATAGGTTTGGTTGATTCTTTGAATAGTTCTTCTTGTTTCCACTTGATTGATTTCACCCCTGAGTTTAATTATTTCCTGTCATCTAATGCTCTTGGGTTAATTTGCTTCCTTTTGTTCTAGAGATTTTAGGTGTGTTGTTAAGCTGTTAGTGTGTTCTCTTTCTAGTTTCTTTTTGGAGGCACTCAGATCTATGAGTTTTTCTCTTAGAAATGCTTTCATTGTATCCCATAATTTTGGGTATTTTGTGGCTTCATTTTCATTAAACTCTAAAAAGTCTTTAATGTCTTTCTTTATCCCTTCCTTGACCAAGGTATCATTGAGAAGAGTGTTGTTCAGTTTCCACGTGAATGTTGGCTTTTCATTATTTATGTTGTTATTGAAGATCAGCCATGGTGACCTGATAGGATGCATGGGACATTTTCAATATTTTTGTATCTGTTGAGACCTGTTTTGTGACCAATTATATGGTCAATTTTGGAGAAGGAACCATGATGTGCTCAGAAGAAGGTATATCCTTTTGTTTTAGGATAAAATGTTCTGTAGACATCTGTTAAGTCCATTTGTTTCATCACTTCTGTTAGTTTCACTGTGTCCCTGTTCGGTTTCAGTTTCCACGATCTGTCCATTTATGGAATTGGTGTGTTGAAGTCTCTGACTATTATTGTGTGAGGTGCAATGTGTGCTTTGATCTTTACTAAAGTTTCTTTAATGAATATGGCTGCCCTTGCACTTGGAACATAGATATTCAAAATTGAGAGTTCCTCTTGGAAGATTTTACCTTTCATGAATATGAGGTGCCCCTCCTTGTCTTTTATGATAACTTTGGGTTGGAATTCGATTTTATTAGATATTAGAATGGCTACTCCAGCTTGTTTCTTCAGACCATTTGCTTGGAAAATTGTTTTCCAGCCTATCATTCTGAGATAGTGTCTGTCTTTTTCCCTGAGATGGGTTTCCTGTAAGCAGCAAAATGTTGGGTCCTGTTTGTGTAACCAGTCTGTTAGTCTATATCTTTTTATAGGGGAATTGAGTCCATTGATATTAAGAGATATTAAGGAAAAGTAATTGTTGCTTCCTTTTATTTTTTGTTGTTAATGTTGGCATTCTGTTCTTGTGGCTTCCATCTTTTAGGTTTGTTGAAGGATTACTTTCTTGCTTTTTTAAGGGCGCGGTTTCATTCCTTGTATTTTTTTTCTGTTATTATCCTTTCAAAGGCTGGATTCGTGGAAAATAATGTGTGAATTTGGTTTTGTCGTGGAATACTTTGGTTTCTTCATCTATGGTAATTGAAAGTTTGGCTGTGTGTAGTAGCCTGGGCTGGCATTTGTGTTCTCTTAGTATCTGTATAACATCTGTCCAGGATCTTCTGGCTTTCATAGTCTGTGGTGTAAAGTCTGGCCTGCCTTTATATGTTTCTTGACCTTTTTCCCTTACTGGTCTTAATATTCTATCTTTATTTAGTGCATTTGTTGTTCTTCTTATTATGTGTTGGGAGGAATTTCTTTTCTGGTCCAGTCTATTTGGAGTTCTGTAGGATTCTTTAATGTTTATGGGCATCTCTTTCTCTAGGTTTGGGAAGTTTTCTTCAATAATTTTGTTGAAGATATTTGCTGGCCCTTTGAGTTGAAAATCTTCATTCTCATCTCCTCCTATTATCCATTGGTTTGGTCTTCTCATTGTGTCCTGGATTTCCTGGATGTTTTGAGTTAGGATCTTTTTGCATTTTGCATTTTCTTTGATTGTTGTGCTGATGTTCTCTATTGAATCTTCTGCTTCTGAGATTCTCTTCCATCACTTGTATTCTGTTGCTGATGGTTGAATCTATGTTTCCAGATTTCTTTCCTAGGGTTTATATCTCCAGTGTTGCCTCACTTTGGGTTTTCTTTATTGTGTCTACTTCCCTTTTTAGGTCTAGTATGGTTTTGTTCATTTCCATCACCTGTTTGGATGTGTTTTCCTGTTTTTCTTTAAGGACTTCTACCTGTTTGGTTGTGTTTTCCTGTTTTTCTTTAAGGACTTGTAACTCTTTAGCAATGTTCTCTAGTATTTCTTTACGTGATTTATTAAATTCCTTCTTGATGTCTTCTACCATCATCATGAGGTATGCTTTTAAATCCGGGTCTAGCTTTTCAGGTGTTTTGGGTTTCCCAGGCCTGGCTGAGGTGTGAGTGCTGGGTTCTGTTGATGGTGAGTGGTCTTTGTTTCTGTTAGTAAGATTCTTAAGTTTGCCTTTCGCCATCTGGTAATCTCTGGAGTTGTTATAGTTTCCTCTGGTTAGAGCTTGTTCCTCCTGTGATTCTGTTAGCATCTATCAGCAGACCTGGGAGACTAGCTCTCTCCTGAGTTTCAGTGGTCAGCGCACTCTCTGCTTGCAGGGAATTTGCACAGATATCTGGCGTTTGGACGTGCCTCTTGGCAGAAGACAAAGGCCTGAAAGAGGCCCTGTCCCAGAAGCTGTGTTGCCTTGGCCTGTCCCAGAAACTGTTAGCTTCTATAGTCCACACTCTCACCTGTGCAGACTAGTCTTAGAGGGATCCGGGAACCAAGATGGCTCCCCCAGGTTTTTTGGCAAAGCCCTCCTGGGCGGGGCAGACACCTCTCCTCTGACAGGGAAGGTGCAGATATGTCTGGAGCCTGAAACAGTGTCTGCCTCAGAAGCTGTGTGGCTTCTGCCTGTCCCAGTTGCTGTTAGATTCTGTAGTCCACACTCTTACCTGTGCAGACTAGTCTTTGAGAGACCTGGGAACCTTGTTTCTTCTGGTAGAATATTTTGTATATACCTGCTAATTCTATTTGATTCATGATGACAATTTTTCTAATGTTTCTCTGTTTAAGTTTTCTCCACACAATTTATCTAATGAAGAAAGTGAGATATTGAAATCACTTATTATGAAAGGATTGGTGTTAATATGTATTTTAATATGACAGTAAAAAAAAAAAACTAGTGAATTTGGGTGCATCAGTGTCTGATGCACGTATGTTTATGAGTGTGATGTCTACTTGCTTAACCATTTCTTGATTAGAATGAAATATCCTCTATCTCTTTAGATTACTTTAAATCCGTAGTCTATTTTGTCAGATATTAGGATAATAATGCCTGAATTTTTCCTGTTTTGATATGATAAGAGTAATTTATTCCACCCTTCTCTAATGTGCTACCTGTCTTTAAAGCTAAGATGTACTTTTTCAAATCACAATAGAACAACAGATGGTTGTCTCTTTTTTGATTTATTCCACCAAGTTTATTGACATTTTTATATGACAGGCAGCATTATAAACGTAAGAATAGAGTAAAGGTCCACAAAGAAGGGTTTGTGTATGCTTCCTCATGAATTTTGAATCTACATGAATCACATTCAGTTTACAAATAATGAATTTAAAATCATTTACTAAAATGTACACAAAATGCTAAAGGAATGACCAAAGACACAAATTTTGTATTTTTAAATAGGTACATATTTAATTTGAAGCACAGAAAAAGATTCTCTGGAAGTTATATTTTCACAAAGACAGGAGATAAGTTTTAATTGTATTACATATTAATGGACTCAATCCATCATTCTTTGAGTTCTGTGTACTTTGTTGCCTATAAACATCTTAAACTCATTGCATCTATGTTATGTGATGGTTATTTTTGATAGTTAAGAACATTGTTATTCATATTAATTATTGAAAATTATGTTTTGATTATAGTCATTTTCTTATTGGTTTTTGGTGGTGGTGTTTTTGTGCTCAGTGGTACTTTGTGCTTTTAGTAGTTACAACTTTTATTTGTTTTTATAGTCTCTTGATAATGTTCATTCTTTTCAGTGTAGACTCATGTTTACCATGTTTTTTTTAGGTTTACTTTGTTAATACCAATTCTTTCAGTTGGTTTATATTATGATTTGTTTTCATTTCTTTTTTTCCTTCTGCAACTGAGGCAGAGAGTTAATTTGTGTACATTAGCTTAGGTTGGCCCTTGTGGTCTTTGGGAACTTGGAAAATGCTGTTTTAGGTCCTTCTGGCTCTCAAGAATTTATACTGAGATACAAGCTGCAATTCTGATGGGCTTTTCTTTGTATATTTTATTGTGCTTTTTTCTCTTGTACCTTTCAATCCCTTCTTTATATTCTATATATTTTGTGTTTGTGATGGCTCTTTGTTTACTATATATGAATCTTTTAAACCCTATATCTGTTGATTCTATCTGAAATCAGGTAAAAGCAATAAACATGAGCATGGCTGTGAGATATTTTCTTAATCAGTTGAGATGAAAGATCCACACTTATTCTGGTCTGTACCTTCTGTTGGGAGCATATATTAAACATATGGTAAAGGGAAGCTTTTGAGACTTGCCTGTTTGCCATCACTCTTGCTGAGGCATTCATGTATCCTGTTTCTGAAGCATATATTCAGTGGTATAAGTACTCACACCTTCAGCATTCTAACACTGACTAAACACAGGCAGTTCTGTAGGACATCCCTAGAATGTGAACACCAGGTGGGGACTGTTGAGATACCTGACCTATTTAGACTGAACAACTTCTAGATCTTTGGCCTTTTCATCAGGAGAAATCCATTATTGTTCTACTCAGACAACAGTGCATAAACCTCTCTAATAGATATTATACATATGTAAAAACAAAGCAAACGAACAAAACCACCACCAACAATAACAACAACAAACCCTAGCTAATGCAGCACTTTAAACACGATATGCCTTGGGGAGTTTCTTTTCTGGACTTGTGTATTTAGTATTCTTTGTGCTTCATATATCGATTTGAATATTTCTTTCTATACGCTGGGGAAGTTTCCTTCCATGAACCTGTTGAAGAGCTGGTCTATGACATTGGCCAGAGCTTCTTCTTCATCATCTCTCCCTACATTTCAAACATTTTGGTCTTTACATAGTGTCCCAATTTTGCTATATGCTCCTTTCCCGTGTTTTAAATTCTTTCCTTTTTTACTTATTTTGTCAAAATCCTATAATTATCTTTGAATCCTTATATTTAATTTTCTGCTTCATTCATTACACTTATAAGATTTTGTGATTTCTAGTTGTATTATTGGGTTTTTCAATTCTATCTCCATTTCAGCTTAAGTACCCTTCTATATTTATTTTTATTTAATTCTGTTTTCAAATGCTGGATTTTCCTTACTATTTCCAACAGCATTAGTTTTGTTTTGGTTTGGTTTGGTTTTTTTTTGACAATAATTGAGCTACTTCATTGTGTCTTCTACAAATTCCTTGAATTTTTTAAAATAAAATTTATAGTTTTGTTGTTGTTGTTTTAATTTTTGTACCATGGGTTCTTCTGGGTAATTTTCTCTGGCAAACATGCTTATAAGTCTTGGGGATTTGAGAGTGTGAATGAATACTTCCTTGATTCCATAATAAAAGTATGTATTTTTTGTTGTTGTTGTTGAGATCTGGGCATGAGGATGTATGTGTGTTTGTCTGTGTGTGTGTGTGCGCACATGTATTTACCTATTTACCTGTTGTGGCCATAGAAGGTTAAGACCAAAGAGAGGATATTGTCAGATTAAGAGTGGAGATTGCATGTGGCATAGGTAAAATGAGTCAGGTAGATGCATCAAACAAAATATGCATCCTGACACAACCATGAAGCCTGGGGTAAAGCTCTGCTTGGTGTGTGTGTGTGTGTGTGTGTGTGTGTGTGTGTGTGTAAGAGAAAAACAGGTAGACTTACCCAGCTAAAAGCATGTATAGGATCTGCTTGTGTGAAGGTCCTGTGAGGTGGGGCCAGGCTGAATAGAACTTGTAAAAACCTATAGTTTAGACGATGTATGAATATGAGTTTCTAGAGTAGGCCAGGGCATAGGATATGTGAGCCAGGCTAGGTATGGTGTGTTAAAAAAAAAAAAAAAACATGTAAATGGAGGGGAGGATCAAGTAGGATCAACTGCCTAGACCCTGTAGCTGGATAAAGGGATGGCAATTTTAAGAGATGTGTATTCCAAAAGGAGCTAATGGAATAGAAACATATCTTTGAAACAAAATGTTAGCATCGCCTAAGTATTCTTTCTTACCCAATACTTTTCTGAACTAAAAAAAGAATGTCAAGGGAATCCTCTGGAAAAAAAAATGTTAGTATAAAAACAGAGATGGGAGCTTACTTAAGAACATCTGTTGTGCAAAGCCACTTGAAAAATAACTGAATGTTAACGTGAAAGAAAATGTGCTCAGCATGAAACTAACCACAAGTAATGTAATAGCAAGGAGGCTGGGAGAGTGACATAAGGAGATGGTACCCTACTGTGCAATAACTTCTGAGTGTCCAATCCTTGTCAGAGCTCAGCTGAGCAAAGAGCTGTGGGCAGGCATTATATAGGCAAATTACCCATGAAATGAAGCAAGTTGCAACTGAGTCAAGAGCTGGAGATGGAAACGCCTTTTTAAAATAAGACCACAAGTAAAATGCCAAGGTTCCCCCACATTGTGTATGGCATGTATATTTATACACTGAAAGTGGATTTCTTCCTTTAAAGAATTCCCTTTTTAAATCAGAGGTAGGAACTTTGGATTATAAATATTTGCTTTCATAATATAACTCGTTTGTGTAATATTTTAGACTTTTAAATTTCAAATACATTTTAAACTATTAAACTGTGACTATATGCTTTGATTTGCTTACATTGTCAATTTGCTTGGATTTTATATTTATAATACTAATCATATAGTTAAAAATGCCACCATTTCAAAAGAAAAACATAACACATTTTCACTGCCATCTAATTCAATTCAAGAAAATGCAAAAATATCCAATATATTTAGTTTTCTTGTTTAAGGCAATGGCACAAGGAAAGAAAGTATAAATTGCTGTCATGAAGAAAATATATTTTGGAATTAAAATAAAAGAACCCCATTTAAATGTCATCCATGTTACGATAAACATAGCCCAAAATACAGATCTCAGTGAGAAGTGTTTTCTCTTCAAGGGTAATAACCAGTACATGAAACACTAGCTTTACTACAAGAACAGCAAGGATATTCCAGAGCTCTTATTCCTTGTCGTCGATGGGTGTTTTGTGACATAAAGGGAATTTTAGAAACTGTTTAGCTTTTTAAACCTGAATGTAAGGTTTATATCTTTGACTATATTTATGCATAGCATTTAATAAAAAGATGCCATGTATGGATGATCTAAATGAGCCTTTTTAACGGAGGTCCTTTTTGCACTACTCTTTTGCTCTTGATACCCTCTGGAATCATTAATAAAATCTTTTTTTTCCATTTTTATTAGGTATTTAGCTCATTTACATTTCCAATGCTATACCAAAAGTCCCCATACCCCCCCCCCACTCCCCTACCCACCCACTCCCCCTTTTTGGCCCTGGCATTCCCCTGTACTGGGGCATATAAAGTTTGCAAGTCCAATGGGCCTCTCTTTGCAGTGATGGCCGACTAGGCCATCTTTTGATACATATGCAGCTAGAGACAAGAGCTCCGGGGTACTGCTTAGTTCATATTGTTGTTCCACCTATAGGGTTGCAGTTCCCTTTAGTTCCTTGGGTGCTTTCTCTAGTTCCTCCATTGGGGGCCCTGTGGTCCATTCAATAGCTGACTGTGAGCATCCACTTCTGTGTTTGCTAGGCCCTGGCATAGTCTCACAAGAGACAGCTATATCTGGGTCCTTTCAGCAAAATCTTGCTAGTGTATGCAATGGTGTCAGCGTTTGGAAGCTGATCATGGGATGGATCTCTGGATATGGCAATCACTAGATGGTCCATCCTTTCGTCACACTTCCAAATTTTGTCTCTGTAACTCCTTCCATGGGTGTTTTGTTTCCTATTCTAAGAAGGGGCAAAGTGTCCACACTTTGGTCTTCGTTCTCTTGGGTTTAATGTTTTTAGCAAATTATATCTTATATCTTGGGTTAATAAAATCTTCTAAGTAGAAAAAAAGAAAAAGACTGCAAAAGAATGTGAAATGAGTCCAGAGAACAGTTCTCATCTATTTTAACATAATTAAACATTTTTCTTAAATGTACTTGTATTGATTATATATAAAAAAAACCAAAAATGCAACCACCATTATACTTTTATTTATAAATACAAAGTTAAAATACAGTGTAATTGATATTCATAAGCAAATTCATTGAATCATATATATATATGTGTGTGTGTGTGTGTGTGTGTGTGTGTGTATGTATTTATACACTAAGTCCAGTTTATGAAGTTATTGTAGTGCTAGAGATAATTCTGTTAAAGGCAAGCTTTGTGACTGAAACTTATATAAACATGAACATTCTTCCAGAAATTATATTGGCTATTAGAATTCTGGTTGTTTTCAAGTGCTGCCTTAGCAAGTTATATGATCATGTCACTGCTATACATGGGATCCAGTAGGGCAGAGAATGAATTAGAAACTTATCTGTGGGCTCAGAATCCTGAGATGAGATACTGGGAACCAAGCAGGGAGAGAACCAGCCCAATTAAAGATGGCTATCATTATAAGCAATTGACTTCTCTTTTATGTGGAACTTCCAAGGCACCCTGCAAAAATATTTCTCAGATAAATCTCTATGAAGCATTGAGGAAATATGCACAATGTAGGTTCTGGGGGCTCTGAGACATGCTGTCTAACAGACACATTCAGAGTCCTACATCCAACTTTGCACAGGGTAATTTGAGAGCAGAAACTGAAAGGCTTATCTTACAACCTAAAGGTCCATGTGATACACAGTAGACTGGACTGAGCTATATTTGAAATGGTCATTGTGATGTTGACTGTGCAAGCCAGATGCCTGTAACATAATTTGATACAGGGATGCTGTTCCAAACAGCTTTTCTGACTGTAACCTTAGTAACAGTATATGTAGTACCTCCAATAATGAAAGAAAACAAGCTGAAGGAGGAGGAGGAGGAGGAGGAGGAGGAGGAGGAAGGAGGAGGTCCACAAGGAAGGGTTTAAATATGTTTCCTCATGAATTTAGAATCTACATGAATCACATTCAGTTTACAAATAATTTAAAATCATTTACTAAAATGTGCATAAAATGCTAAAGGGATGACAAAAGGCACAAATTCTGTGTTTTAAATAGATACATATTTAATTTGAAGCACAGAAAAAGATTCTCTGAAAGTTATATTTTCACAAAGACATGAAATGAGTTTTAGTTGTATTACATATTAATGGGCTCGATTCATCATTCTTTGAGTTTGTGCACTTTGTTGCCTATAAACATCTTAAACTCATACGATTGTTTCTGTCATTGATACTATTGAATCTATGCTTGGTGATGGTTGTATATGGGAAATATATTATGTCAGATAGATGATGCTAAGGAAACTGAGGGGAAAATGTTTGAGGAACATGAGGCAAGTTAGTGACAGCTAAATACCAGAATGGTTTTACATTCAAAAGATTGTACTGGAAGCATTACTGAGATGTGTTTCATCATAGCATACAAAAATGAAACTTCAAAATTTATCTTTAATAAATATCAGAAAAGAAGGGTAAAGCATAAGAACTAATCAATATACAAAATCCCATGTTAGTATCTCTTTCCAAGTAACAGGCTGGCCTGAATGCAAATTGACAACACCTTTGTTATGTTGGAGTCAGTGAATTGAGGAAGAAAAAACCCCAGACTCAAAGGATATACAAAGAGCATTTACTTCTGCATGCAGTGGCCCAATTCCATCTGGATGAAAAGACCCTGACTGAGTTCATAGTTTGAAAATTCAGAAATGAACCCACACACCTATGGTCACTTGATCTTTGACAAGGGAGCTAAAACCATCCAGTGGAAAAAAGACAGCATTTTCAACAAATGGTGCTGGCACAACTGGCAGTTAACATGTAGAAGAATGCAAATTCATCCATTCCTATCTCCTCGTATTAAGGTCAAATATAAGTGGATGAAGGAACTCCACATAAAATCAGAGACAGTGAAAAAAACTGGGGAAAAGCCTCAAAGATATGGGCACATCAGAAAAATTCCTAAATAGAGCAGCAATGGCTTGTGCTGTAAGATCAAGAATCAACAAATGGGACCTCATGAAATTGCAAAGCTTCTGTAAGGCAAAAGACACTGTCAATAAGATAAAAAGGCAACCAACAGATTGGGAAGGGATCTTTACCTATCCTAAATCAGACAGAGGACTAATATCCAATATATATAAAGAACTCAAGAAGGTGCTCTCCAGAAAATCAAATAACCCCATTAAAATATGGGGCTCAGAGCTAAACAAAGAATTCTCAACTGAGGAATACTAAATGGCTGAGAAGCACCTGAAAAAAATTTCAGCATCCTTAATCATCAGGGAAATGCAAATCAAAACAACCTTGAGATTCCACCTCACACCAGTCAGAATGGCTAAGGTCAAAAATTCAAGTGAAGCAGATACTGGTGAGGATGTGGAGAAAGAGGAACACTTCTCCATTGTTGGTGGTTTTGCAAGCTTGTACAACCACTTTGGAAATCAGTCTTGTGGTTCCTCAGAAAATTGGACATAGTACTACCAGAGGATCCAGCAATACCTCTCCTGGGCATATATCCAGAAGATGTTCCAACTGGTAAGAAGGACACATGCTCCACTATGTTTATAGCAGGCTCATTTATAAGCCAGAAGCTGGAAAGAACCCAGATGCCCCTCAACAGAGGAATGGATACAGAAAATGTGGTACATTTACACAATGGAGTACTACTCAGCTATTAAAATGAATGAATTTATGAAATTACTAGGCAAATGGATGGACCTGGAGGGCATTATCCCGATGAGGTAACCCAATCACAAAAGGACTCACATGATATGTACTCACTGATAAATGGATATTACCCCAGAAACTTAGAATACCCAAGATATAGGATACAATTTGGGAAGCACATGAGACTCAGGAGGAACAAAGACCAGGGTGTGGATGCTTTGCCCCTTAGAATTGGGAGCGGAATGCCCATGGAGGGAGTTGCAGAGATGAAGTTTGAAGCTGAGATGAAGGGGTTGACTGTCTAGAGACTGCCATATCTGGGGATCCATCCCATAATCAGCCTCCAAACTCTGACACCATTGCATACACTTGTGGGATTTTGCTGAAAGGACCCTGATATAGCTGTCTCTTGTGAGACTCTGCTGGGGCCTGGAAAACAGACGTGGATGCTCACAGTCAGCTATTGGATATATCACAGGGCCCCCAATGGAGGAGCTAGAGAGAGTACCCAAAGAGCTGAGGGGATCTGCAACTCTATGAACTAACCAAGCCCCACACCCCCAACCCCGAGCTCGTGTCTCGTGCTGCATATATATCAGAGGATGGCCTGTTCGGCCATCAGTGGAAAGAGAGGCCCATTGTTCCTGAAGACTTTATATGCCTCAGTGCAGGGGAATGCCTGGGCCAGGAAGTGGGAGTGTAGGTGTAGGGGAGTGGAGGAGGGTGGGGGTGGTGGAACTTTTGGGATAGCACTGGCTATGTGAATGAAGAAAGTATCTAATTAAGAGACTGCCCAGGCCTGACCCGGGACAAAAGCCCCTTCTGCTCCACTCGAACCCCGGGCTTCCTGGCCAGCGGAGTGGCCTGACACCCACAAGGGCCCACACAGGATTCTCCACGGGATCCTAAGACCTCTGGTGAGTGGAACACAGCGCTGGCCCCAATCCAATCGCACGGAACCTGAGACTGCAGTACATAGGGAAGCAGACTGCCCGGGCCTGACCCGGGGCAAAAGCCCCTTCTGCTCCACTCGAGCCCCGGGCTTCCTTGCCAGCAGAGTCGCCTGACACCCGCAAGGGCCCACACGGTATTCCCCACGGGATCCTAAGACCTCTAGTGAGTGGAACACAACTTCTGCCAGGAGTCCGGTTCGAACATCAGATATCTGGGTAACTTCCCTGCAAGAAGAGAGCTTTCCTACAGAGAATACTCTACCCACTGAAACCAAGGAGAGTGCTACCCTCCCAGGTCTGCTTATAGAGGCTAACAGAGTCACCTGAAGTACAAGCTCTTAACAGAGACAACTATAACAGCTAGCTTCAGAGATTACCAGATGGCGAAAGGCAAACGTAAGAATCCTACTAACAGAAATCAAGACCACTCACCATCATCAGAACGCAGCACTCCCACCCCACCTAGTCCTGGGCTCCCCAACACAACCGAAAATCTAGACCCAGATTTAAAAACATTTCTCATGATGATGATAGAGGACATCAAGAAGGACTTTCATAAGTCACTTAAAGAATTACAGGAGAGCACTGCTAAAGAGTTACAGGCCCTTAAAGAAAAGCAGGAAAACACAGCCAAACAGGTAGAAGTCCTTAAAGAAAAACAGGAAAACACATCCAAACAGGTAATGGAAATGAACAAAACCATACTAGAACTAAAAAGGGAAGTAGACACAGTAAAGAAAACTCAAAGCGAGGCAACGCTGGAGATAGAAACCCTAGGAAAGAGATCTGGAACCATAGATGCGAGCATTAGCAATAGAATACAAGAAATGGAAGAGAGAATCTCAGGTGCAGAAGATTCCATAGAGAACATCGACACAACAGTCAAAGAAAATACAAAATGCAAAAGGATCCTAACTCAAAACATCCAGGAAATCCAGGACACAATAAGAAGACCAAACCTACGGACAATAGGAATTGATGAGAATGAAGATTTTCAACTTAAAGGGCCAGCTAATATCTTCAACAAAATAATTGAAGAAAACTTCCCAAACATAAAGAAAGAGATGCCCATGATCATACAAGAAGCCTACAGAACTCCAAATAGACTGGACCAGAAAAGAAATTCCTCCCGACACATAATAATCAGAACAACAAATGCACTAAATAAAGATAGAATATTAAAAGCAGTAAGGGAGAAAGGTCAAGTAACATATAAAGGAAGGCCTATCAGAATTACACCAGACTTTTCACCAGAGACTATGAAAGCCAGAAGAGCTTGGACAGATGTTATACAGACACTAAGGGAACACAAATGCCAGCCCAGGCTACTATACCCGGCCAAACTCTCAGTTACCATAGATGGAGAAACCAAAATATTCCATGACAAAACCAAATTCACACAATATCTTTCCACGAATCCAGCCCTTCAAAGGATAATAACAGAAAAGAAGCAATACAAGGACGGAAATCACGCCCTAGAACAACCAAGAAAGTAATCATTCAACAAACCAAAAAGAAGACAGCCACAAGAACAGAAGGCCAACTCTAACAACAAAAATAAAAGGAAGCAACAATTACTTTTCCTTAATATCTCTTAATATCAATGGACTCAATTCCCCAATAAAAAGACATAGACTAACAGACTGGCTACACAAACAGGACCCAACATTCTGCTGCTTACAGGAAACCCATCTCAGGGAAAAAGACAGACACTACCTCAGAGTGAAAGGCTGGAAAACAATTTTCCAAGGAAATGGTCTGAAGAAACAAGCTGGAGTAGCCATTCTAATATCGGATAAAATCGACTTCCAACCCAAAGTTATCAAAAAAGACAAGGAGGGACACTTCATACTCATCAAAGGTAAAATCCTCCAAGAGGAACTCTCAATTCTGAATATCTACGCTCCAAATGCAAGGGCAGCCACATTCATTAAAGACATTTTAGTAAAGCTCAAAGCACACATTGCACCTCACACAATAATAGTGGGAGACTTCAACACACCACTTTCATCAAGGGACAGATCTTGGAAACAGAAACTAAACAGGGACACAGTGAAACTAACAGAAGTTATGAAACAAATGGGCCTAACAGATATCTACAGAACATTTTATCCTAAAACAAAAGGATATACCTTCTTCTCAGCACCTCATGGGACCTTCTCCAAAATTGACCATATAATTGGTCACAAAACAGGCCTCAACAGATACAAAAATATTGAAATTGTCCCATGTATCCTATCAGACCACCATGGCCTAAGACTGATCTTCAATAACAACATAAATAATGGAAAGCCAACATTCACGTGGAAACTGAACAACACTCTTCTCAATGATACCTTGGTCAAGGAAGGAATAAAGAAAGAAATTAAAGACTTTTTAGAGTTTAATGAAAATGAAGCCACAACGTACCCAAACCTTTGGGACACAACGAAAGCATTTCTAAGAGGGAAACTCATAGCTCTGAGTGCCTCCAAGAAGAAACGGGAGAGAGCACATACTAGCAGCTTGACAACACATCTAAAAGCTCTAGAAAAAAAGGAAGCAAATTCACCCAAGAGGAGTAGACGGCAGGAAATAATCAAACTCAGGGGTGAAATCAACCAAGTGGAAACAAGAAGAACTATTCAAAGAATTAACCAAACGAGGAGTTGGTTCTTTGAGAAAATCAACAAGATAGATAAACCCTTAGCTAGACTTACTAAAGGGCACAGGGACAAAATCCTAATTAACAAAATCAGAAATGAAAAGGGAGACATAACAACAGATCCTGGAGAAATCCAAAACACCATCAGATCCTTCTACAAAAGGTTATACTCAACAAAACTGGAAAACCTGTATGAAATGGACAAATTTCTGGACAGATACCAGGTACCAAAGTTGAGTCAGGATCAAGTTGACCATCTAAACAGTCCCATATCATCTAAAGAAATAGAAGCAGTTATTAATAGTCTCCCAGCCAAAAAAAGCCCAGGACCAGACGGGTTTAGTGCAGAGTTCTATCAGACCTTCAAAGAAGATCTAATTCCAGTTCTGCACAAACTATTTCACAAAATAGAAGTAGAAGATACTCTACCCAACTCATTTTATGAAGCCACTATTACTCTGACACCTAAACCACAGAAAGATTCAACAAAGATAGGGAACTTCAGACCAATTTCTCTTATGAATATCGATGCAAAAATCCTCAATAAAGTTCTTGCTAACCGAATCCAAGAACATATTAAAGCAATCATCCATCCTGACCAAGTAGGTTTTATTCCAGGAATGCAGGGATGGTTTAATATACGAAAATCCATTAATGTAATCCATTATATAAACAAACTCAAAGACAAAAACCACATGATCATCTCGTTAGATGCAGAAAAAGCATTTGACAAGATTCAACACCCATTCATGATAAAAGTGTTGGAAAGATCAGGAATTCAAGGCCCATACCTAAACATGATAAAAGCAATCTACAGCAAACCAGTAGCCAACATCAAAGTAAATGGAGAGAAGCTGGAAGCAATCCCACTAAAATCAGGGACTAGACAAGGCTGCCCTCTTTCTCCCTACCTATTCAACATAGTACTTGAAGTATTAGCCAGAGCAATTCGACAACAAAAGGAGATCAAGGGGATACAAATTGGAAAAGAGGAAGTCAAAATATCACTTTTTGCAGATGATATGATAGTATATATAAGTGACCCTAAAAATTCTACCAGAGAACTCCTAAACCTGATAAACAGCTTCGGTGAAGTAGCTGGATATAAAATTAACTCAAACAAGTCAATGGCCTTTGTCTATACAAAGAATAAACAGGCTGAGAAAGAAATTAGGGAAACAACACCCTTCTCAATAGTCACAAATAGTATAAAATATCTTGGCGTAACTCTAAGGAGGTGAAAGATCTGTATGATAAAAAACTTCAAATCTCTGAAGAAAGAAATTAAAGAAGATCTCAGAAGATGGAAAGATCTCCCATGCTCAGGGATTGGCAGGATCAACATTGTAAAAATGGCTATCTTGCCAAAAGCAATCTACAGATTCAATGCAATCCCCATCAAAATTCCAACTCAATTCTTCAACGAATTAGAAAGAGCAATTTGCAAATTCATCTGGAATAACAAAAAACCTAGGATAGCAAAAAGTCTTCTCAAGGATAAAAGAACCTCTGGTGGAATCACCATGCCTGACCTAAAGCTTTACTACAGAGCAATTGTGATAAAAACTGCATGGTACTGGTATAGAAACAGACAAGTAGACCAATGGAATAGAATTGAAGACCCAGAAATGAACCCACACACCTATGGTCACTTGATCTTCGACAAGGGGTCTAAAACCATCCAGTGGAAGAAAGACAGCATTTTCAACAATTGGTGCTGGCACAACTGGTTGTTATCATGTAGAAGAATGCGAATCGATCCATACTTATCTTATTGTACTAAGGTCAAATCTAAGTGGATCAAAGAACTTCACATAAAACCAGAGACACTGAAACTTATAGAGGAGAAAGTGGGGAAAAGCCTTGAAGATATGGGCACAGGGGAAAAATTCCTAAACAGAACAGCAATGGCATGTGCTGTAAGATCGAGAATTGACAAATGGGACCTAATGAAACTCCAAAGTTTCTGCAAGGCAAAAGACACCGTCAATAAGACAAAAAGACCACCAACAGATTGGGAAAGGATCTTTACCTATCCTAAATCAGATAGGGGGCTAATATCCAACATATATAAAGAACTCAAGAAGGTGGACTTCAGAAAATCGAACTACCCCATTAAAAAATGGGGCTCAGAACTGAACAAAGAATTCTCACCTGAGGAATACCGAATGGCAGAGAAGCACCTGAAAAAATGTTCAACATCCTTAATCATCAGGGAAATGCAAATCAAAACAACCCTGAGATTCCACCTCACACCAGTCAGAATGGCTAAGATCAAAAATTCAGGTGACAGCAGATGCTGGCTTGGATGTGGAGAAAGAGGAACACTCCTCCATTGTTGGTGGGATTGCAGGCTTGTACAACCACTCTGGAAATCAGTCTGGCGGTTCCTCAGATTTTGGACATAGTACTACCGGAGGATCCAGCAATACCTCTCCTGGGCATTTATCCAGAAGATGCCCCAACTGGTAAGAAGGACACATGCTCCACTATGTTCATAGCAGCCTTATGTATAATAGCCAGAAGCTGGAAAGAACCCAGATGCCCCTCAACAGAGGAATGGATACAGAAAATGTGGTACATCTACACAATGGAGTACTACTCAGCTATTAAAAAGAATGATTTTATGAAATTCCTAGCCAAATGGATGGACCTGGAGGGCATCATCCTGAGTGAGGTAACACATTCACAAAGGAACTCACACAATATGTACTCACTGATAAGTGGATATTAGCCCCAAACCTAGGATTCCCAAGATATAAGGTACAATTTGCTAAACACATGAAACTCAAGAAGAATGAAGACTGAAGTGTGGACACTATGCCCCTCCTTAGATTTGGGAACAAAACACCCATGGAAGGAGGTACAGAGACAAAGTTTGGAACCGAGGTGAAAGGATGGACCATGTAGAGACTGCCATATCCATGGATCCACCCCATAATCAGCATCCAAACGCTGACACCATTGTATACCCTAGCAAGATTTTATTGAAAGGACCCAGATGTAGCTATCTCTTGTGAGACTATGCCGGGGCCTAGCAAACACAGAAGTGGATGCTCACAGTCAGCTAATGGATGGATCACAGGGCTCCCAATGGAGGAGCTAGAGAAAGAACCCAAGGAGCTAAAGGGATCTGCAACCCTATAGGTGGAACAACATTATGAACTAACCAGTACCCCGGAGCTCTTGACGCTAGCTGCATATGTATCAAAAGATGGCCTAGTTGGCCATCACTGGAAAGAGAGGCCCATTGGACACGCAAACTTTATATGCCCCAGTACAGGGGAACGCCAGGGCCAAAAAGGGGGAGTGGGTGGTTAGGGGAGTGGGGGTGGGTGGGTGTGGGGGACTTTTGGTATAGCATTGGAAATGTAAATGAGCTAAATACCCAATAAAAAATGGAAAAAAAAAAGAAAGTACCTAATTAAAAAAAAAAAAGAGGAATATTAGGGAGGGGCAGGTGATCTATATCTTGATTGATGGGTTCTATCTCTGGGGGTTCTGTTTGATGCTATGTTCAGACTAACTATTCTTCATGCCAAGGAGGAGTAAAGCTTGACCTCTTGACCACAAGCTTGGCTGTTTTTTGTTTTGTCTTGTTTTGTTTTTGTTTTTGTTTTTCAATTTGGGGAGGAGTACATCTTGACTACTTGGCTACAAGTTTGGCTAACTGTTCTTTTATAATCTGGGGAGGGGTCTATTTCATGTAAGCCTGAAATTGTTTCAGTAACTGATTTGCCCAGTTCTGGGAAGCAGAAAATCAACCCTGGTCTCCTGAACTGCTAGTTTTCAGCCTGTCATGGAGTTAGCCTGTCTCAGGCCAATTCACTCCTTTCAGGTAGACGTTTATCACAGCACTGAAACACCGAACTCAAAATATTAAAAAAACACTAGTACCTTCAGGTCATTGAAAGGTGTGTACTCAATCTGCTGTCCCAGCCTGTGTAAGTTTATTCCAATATATTTGGGGTTTTATTGCTGTGAAGGAACATTATAACCACAGCAACTCGTATAAAGGAACACATTTAATTGGGGATAGCTTACAGCTTCAAGGGTTTATTCAATAATTGTCATGGTGAGAAGCGTGTTTTCGTGTATGCAGACATTATTTTGGAGCAGGAGCTGAGAGTTATGTATCTGGATTGCCAAACAGCAGAAGTGGAATTGAGCCATTAGATCTACCTCAAAGACCCCCTTCTGTAGTGACACACTTCCCCAATGAACCCATGCCCACACAAACAAGGCCACATCCCCAATATTGCCACTCCCTATGGACCAAGAATTCAAACACAGAGTCTATGGGGACCATTCCTACTCAAACCATTACATTTCACTTCTTTGCACCCATAGGTTCTTAGCTATAACAATGCAAAATGCATTCAATCCAACCTGAAAAGTCACTAGAGTCTGTAAAAGTCTAAGTCCAAAATTCAAAATCTTTTTGGAGATTCATGGCAATCTCTTAACTGTAATCCTCTACAAAATTAAAACTAAAAAAAATATCCAAATGACAACAAATGCAGGAGAGCATGTGGGGAAGGAGAGCAGGGTGATTCCTGGTGAGAGTGTCACTAACACAGCCAATATTTCTATCAGTGTGGAGAATTCTCAATAATCTAGGACTAGCATCATCATATGATCTAGCTGTACCATTTTTGGAGATATACCCAGAGGATTCTATAACTTTATACACAGATAAATGTATAGCCATCTGAAAAGCTATTAGAATTATAATAGACTCAGATGAGCCAGTACCAGGCTCACTGCAAAACCAAACACATACTAATCAGATCTGTCATTTTATTTTATTATTTTATTTTTATTTTTATTTTATTTTTTGCTTGGGCAAGGTTTTGTTTTTGGTTTTGTTGTTTTCTTCTTGTTTTGTGATATCATGGGATATCTAAAAGATAAGTTAAGGTTATCTAGGTGAACTTTTCTGCCACGGGAGTATTGGTATTTTAAAGTCAACTGTGTCATTATCTTTATTGATATGTTTATGTTAATTGATGTAAATTATCTCATGATTTCAACACTCTCTTCCAGTGAAATGTAGTTGACTTTTTTTAAAGAAAAAAATGAAATGCCTCCATTATAATAATGATTGACACAGATTCTACACAGATGCTTTCTCATGGATGACCAAAATTTCAGAACGGCTGAATAGTTTCCATTCCATTAGAAACTGGATATTTGATAAAAATAATGAAAGTTATTACTGTGTTGCTGAATTATCCCTTAAACATTAGCAGGAGTATACTTTACATAGCTCCTGTGTTCCAGGTGCTAAAACAGTTAAGTATTCACACTTAGCAGGGCATTAGGCCAAGAGTGAATCATGGATGTCCTTTGTTCTCTCTGAGTCACCAGTAAATTACACTCCCTTTACTTACCAATGAGGTGGGGTTCCAGCTGCTATCTAGAATTAATGATAAAATTTGTTACCAGAAGGCTCATCTGATTCTAAAACTTTTGTGTCCAAGAGTCAGCTTTGTGGAAGATCATTAGAATAGAGAAAACAATGTCTTTTTATAAGCTTTGATTATCATTGCTTAGCTTCCCAAAGGGCACTGAACACAAGAGTAAGGTAGTATTAAATAGATAAGAACCAAAATAACCTGATGGTGTTTATTAGTATTATGTAGTTAATCCAATACATTGAAGATGCAGTTCTTTGTCCTAGACAAGCAAGAGTTCAGTGGGATCACTTCATAGTTGGTTTGGAGAACAGCATCAACTTGCAGGGATTTTTAGTTCTTGGTAGGCATACAAGATATTTAGAACATAGACAATAAATGCTGATTTGTATCCATCAATAGTATTCAAAGGAATGTAGTTTAAGTTCAAACCTTCCTAAGGAAACCAAAGCTTCCTTGATTAAATTTTTAGATATACAATTACTTGATGCTTTCTGTCCAATTGTAATATAAGTATCAAAGAGCTATTTCTTATTTTTGCTAGAATTCCTGTTGAAAAAATTTCCTATCTGACAAGCAGGTTTGGCAATAAGCAAACGAGGCACATTGTCATGGCATAGTTAACTGTCAGTGTTCACAATGAATGGTGCATAAATGGCTTCCTCACTTAAATTATTTTGAGCATAGTGCAATCACATCAGTGCTCATCTGTGGCTCAGTCTTAAGCTAGAAATCGTATTGTGTTTTATAATACATGGACTTGCAAGATAGTTAGGAGTAAAAGATAGATAGAGTGCCATGGAGGATTAATTTCAAAAATTAAGAAAAATTTATTGATAAGAGGTATAGTTTATCTTAATGAAAATGAATGAAAAAAACAGGGCTTATAGACACAAAAGATGAAATGAAAATGTAGGCTCAATTAAGAAAAACATACAAAATGGGAAGGATTAATTCAGTGAGGAGCTGGTAAAAATTTAAATAAACTTACTTATTATTAGGCTGAAAGTGACATTGTTCAGTGGAAGAGGCATCACAGGACCCTGTGTTTAAAGCCTTATATTTTGTTTTATATTAGCATGCATACACACATACACACAAACACACAAGCACAAACAGACACACAAAGAAACATATATACACACACACAAACACACACACATACATGCACACACATACATACACAGAGATATAAAGTATGAGACAAAAGGAATTTAAAATGTTGTTCAGACAGGAGAGATTGCTAAATTTGTAATATGTCTTAATGTAAGCATGAAGACCTGTTTTTGAATCCCAGGCAACTATTTAAAAGTTGGACATAGTTGCATATATTTGCAACTCTAGTCACAATGTTCAGTGGCCAGCCGATCAAAGATCTTCAGATTCAATGGAAGGACCTGTCTCAAAAAATGCAAAGGAGGTCAATGTAAGAACATACTTCTTCTGCTGTCATTTGCTCATGTACATGAATATTCACATAACCACAAGGATATGCAGACATATATGTACACTATAGTTCACACACACACACACACACCACACACATTTAAAATTTGAAGTGATTGAACCATTCCTGCATCCCTGGGATGAAGCCTATTTGATCATGGTGAAAGATTATTTTGATGTGTTCTTGGACTTGGTTTGAGAGAATTTTATTGAGTATTTTTGCATCGATATTCATAAGGGAAATTGTCTGAAGTTCTCTATGTTTGTTGGATCTTTGTGTGGTTTAGGTATAAGTGGCTTCATAGAACGAATTGAGTAATGTTCCTTCTGTTTCTATTTTGTGGAGTATTTTGAAGAGCATTGGTATTAGGTCTTCTTTGAGGGTCAAGGTCAGAGATTGAGGGTCAAGGTCAGAGAATTTTGCAGTAAAATCACCTGATCCTGTTTTTTGTTTATTTGTTTGTTTGTTTTTTAAGGGGTTATGGGACTGTTTAGATGGTTTATCTGATCCTGATTTAACTTTGGCACCTGGTATATATCTAGATGTCCATTTCATACAGATTTCCCAGTTTTGTTGAATCTAGGATTTTGTAGCAGGATCTTATGATTTTTTAAATTCCTTCAGTTTCTGTTGTTATGTGTTCATTTTTAATTCTCCATTGTTAATTTGGATATTGTTCCTGTGCCCTCTGGTTAGTCTGGCTAAGGATTTATCTATCTTGTTGATTTTTTTTCAAAGAATCAGCTCCTGTTTTTTTTTTTTTCTTTTTTTTGTTTTGTTTTGTTTTGTTTGTTTTGTTTTTTTCCTACTAGTTGATTCCAGCCATAAGTTTGATTATGTCCTGCTGTGTACTACTCTGGGGTGTATTTGCTTCTTTTTATAGTAGAGTTTCAGGTGTGCTGTCAAGCTGCTAGTGTATGTTCTCTCTAGTTTCTGGAGGCTGTAAGTTTTCCTCTTAGCACTGCTTTCATTGTGTCCCATAAATTTGGGTATGTTGTACCTTCATTTTCATTAAATTCTAAAAAGTCTTTAATTCCTTTCTTTAATTCTTCCTTGACTAAGTTATCATTGAGTAGGGCATTGTTCAGCTTCCATGTGTATATGGGATTTCTGTTGTTTTTTGTTGTTATTGAAGACCAACCTTAGTCCATGGTGATCTGTTAGGATGCATGGGATTATTTCAGTTTTCTTTTAGTGGTTGAAGCCTGTTTTGTGTCTGATTATACAGTCAGTTTTGGAGAAGGTACCATGACGTACTGAGAAGAAGTTATATTCTTTTGTTGTAGAATGAAATGTTCTATAGATATCTGTTAAATCTGTTTGGTTCATAACTTCTGTTAGTTTTATTATGTCTCTGTTTAGTTTCTGTTTCCATGATATGTCCATTGATGAGAGTTGGGTGTTGAAGTCTCCCACTATTATTATGTGATTTGCTCCCAGAGCTCCCAGGCACTAAACTACCAACCAAAGAATACACATGTAGGGATCCATAGCTCTAACTGCATATTAGTAGAGGATGACATTGTCTGGCATCATGAGAAGCCCTTGTTCTCATAAAGGCTCAATGTCCCAGTGAAAGGAATGCCAGACTGGGGAGGTAGGAGTGGGTGCGTGAGAGGGGAGCTTCCTAATAGAAGCAGGGGGAGGGTGGATGGGAGGGAAAACTGGGAAAATGGATAATATTTGAAGTGTAAATAAAGAGAATATCAAAAAAAAAAAGAAAGAAAGAAAGAAAAAGAAAAAAGGAAAAAGAAAAAAAGAAAAAGAAAAAAGAAAAAGAAAAAGAAAAAGAAAAAGAAGACCTACCTTGTTAAATATGCAATTCCATATATTTGGAGAAATGTACATCTGTTTATTCTAAATATTTGGGGAAATGTACGGTGTTTAAAAACAAAACAAAACAAAACAACACCCTAAAATTTGATGTAAATGCTTTTCCTTCAACTTACCACCCCATTATTACTCTTGGGAGGGCTGAAACAAACCTAAACTATGTTAAATTATATCATAAAAAATCTAAAGTTTAAGTTAAAAAAATAGATCACTAGTGAATGCCTTATATCCTAATATCTTTCTTTTAGATGTATCATATTAAACAAAATTCCAGCTTATCTAGTCTTCAAAGCATTCCAGAACAAATAAGAATCGTCTGTAATTTGTCTGAACAGATGAACACAGATGTTCACTTCATCTTTTATGTCTTTGAATACACTAAGCTGGGGAACCCATGTATACACCACCAGTCTTTATGACACTGGGCTTAAAGAACAAATTCTCACGAACTTTCTAACTCGGAGTCAGCATCCTTTTGACACACTGATGAAATTAAATATGCAGCTTTTATATGCTGAAAGCAAACATTTTCAGAATGCTGAATTTTCTGCTTCATGATGTCATGTCCCAAATGGTATTTGCTTCTCTCTTTTAAAAAAAAAAAAAAAATAGGTATTTTCCTCATTTACATTTCCAATGCTATCCCAAAAGTCCCCCATACCCTCCCCACAAATGCAATTTTTTGTTGTTGTTGTTTTGTTTTGTTTGTTTTTTTTTTTTCGAGACAGGGTTTCTCTGTGTAGCCCTGGCTGTGCTGGAATACACTCTGTAGACCAGGCTGGCCTTGAACCCAGAAATCTGCCTGCCTCTGCCTCCCAAGTGCTGGGATTAAAGGCGTGTGCCACCACGCCCAGCGGTATTTGCTTCTCTTAATGCACATCTACTGTATTGTCAATTAGATATTGTGCAAAGTCTAAAAAAGTGAATTAAGGAAAATTCCTGTACAGTTTTATGCTTTGATGTGGACTATTTTCATGTTCAATGATTAAGATATTATAAAATATAAATTTATACATTCATACACTTAGAAAACTAGAAAGTTCATAACTGGAGAAAATTAATAATTTTGTTGAGATGTGCACTTAAAACTTGCTAGGGTACAAGATTTGGTAAGTTGGTAAATGACCTTTTGAAATATCTGAAGTGCCTGACTTAGTCCTTCCTTGCTTACACCTCCATTTTGAATTATTCTATAGATAGTGAGACTGATTTAAGTCCCTCAGTATAAATGTTGACACATCTCAGAATAACAGTGTTTATTTGAAATTATTTTATAAGGTTTTTCCATAAAGTTAAAATTGTTTTACATGGACTTATATACGCTGCACTCTATTTTAAAAGTTGATGTAAATTATTTATTTTAATACATTCCTTGGGAGGGTAACTTGTCTAATTTCTCATTTCAACATTTTTTTATTAAGATCCCCGATGTGTGTGTGTGTGTGTGTGTGTGTACACTTAGATTTGAAAGGCATCTTTTAAAAACTTTGAAATGTTTGACTGAAGAAGTTCTTTCTAGTTTTGTGGAGTAATTCTTTTTTATTAGATATTTTCTTTATTTTTATTTCAAATGTTATCCCCTTTCCTAGTTTCCTCTCTGAAAATCCTCTATCTCCTCCCCACTCTCCCTGCTCCCCAACCCACCCACTCCCACTTCCTGTCTCTGACATCAAATGACAGGTTGTATCATCCATTGCAGTTTGTAAAATTAACTTACACATGGTTTACAGCCTTTCCTGAAAAATTCTAAAATGCTACACCATCCTTCTTTCTTTTCTTTTTTTTTCTTGTCTAATAACTATTTTTTTAATTAGGTATTTTCCTCGTTTACATTTTCAATGCTATCCCAAAGGTCCCCCATACCCACCCGCCCCAATCCCCTACCCACCCACTCCCTCTTTTTGGCCCTGGCGTTCCCCTGTACTGGGGCATATACAGTTTGCGAGTCCAATGGGACTCTCTTTCCAGTGATGGCCAACTAGGCCATCTTTTGATACATATGCAGCTAGAGACAAGAGCTCCGGGGTACTGGTTAGTTCATATTGTTGTTCCACCTATAGGGTTGCAGTTCCCTTTAGCTCCTTGGGTAATTTCTCTAGCTCCTCCATTGGGGGCCGTGTGACCCATCCAATTGCTGACTGTGATCATCCACTTCTGTGTTTGCTAGGCCCCGACATAGTCTTACAAGAGAGAGCTATATCTGGGTCCTTTCAGCAAAATCTTGCTAGTGTATGCAATAGTATCAGCATTTGGAAGCTGATTATGGGATGGATTTCTACATATGGCAATCACTAGATGGTCCATCCTTTCGTCACAGCTCTAAATTTTGTCTCTGTAACTCCTTCCATGGGTGTTTTGTTCCCATTTCTAAGAAAGGGTAAAGTGTCCACACTTTGGTCTTCGTTCTTCTTGAATTTCATGCGTTTGGCAAGTTGTATCTTATATCTTGGGTACCCTAAGTTTCTGGGCTAATATCCACTTATCAGTTGTAGCACTTCAATAAGACAGATACTTCTCTGTTCCTTGAGATTCTCATAGAACTATGTTGAATATTATCCAGAATAATAGTAAAATATACCTAAGTTTACATCAATACATAAGTGTATTAGACAAGGGCAGTTTTAATTTGATTCCAGAGAGAAAGAGACAGAGAAAGACAGAGAGACAGAGAGACAGAGAGACAGAGAGACAGAGAGACAGAGACAGAGAAGACATGAAGGTTTAAGACATGAAGGTTTCTTGGGTGAGCTTATTTTGCTTAATTTTTAGTAAGGAAATAGCAGTGCCTGTGATTTTGGATTTTTGTTTTAGGCTTCTTAATAGTGTTACCTTCATCTCATTTTATAAGTTAACATGTTGTATCTGTTACCATCTATGTCTGTCAGGCATTGTACTTGATGGAGTAGGAGATACTGAATGTGATAGTATAGACATTTTAAAAAGTGATCAATATTGTTTAAATTATATTTTCTTTACTCATTTTTTAGTGAAAACAAAATCACATAAATACCACTTTCCTTATGTTTTTTTCTCTTTGAATGAAATTTTAATATTAATAATTCAACTTATATACACTGTTCTTTGGAATCAAAGCATTTTTTTTCCAAAATTATCTTTTTCATTTTTGCTATCATTTCAAGATACATAAAGCTTTTTATTACTAAAAGTTGACATTCTATACACACTGAAAGCATTTGCTTGAATTGAGAGTCTCTACCATTTACTGACTGAACTCATGCCTCCCATAGAATTATCTCAATCAATAGTAATTGAGGGCTCACAGTGTGCATGGTTCTGGAAGAGCTGTTTTAATTTAAGAGGTAGAAATTCATTAAATACCTGTGGCATTTAGCTTAACTTGAAGTAGCCTTTGATAATTAAACTTAATCAGAACAATTTCAGTTCTCCTTTTATGAATTTAGCTTGAGGATGTATTTGTTCGTTTATTGTAAAAGTTTTATTAATGCCCTTATGTGTGAAGTATGATGGGTGCAGACGCTACACTAGAGAGGTCATCTTATCCTAACATCCTTCTTCAAATGCTTAGTTCATTGGTAGAATTAATAGAAAAAAACACATTCATATCAAATGCTAAGTGAATTAAATGAACTAAATGACCACTGCATAGAAGAATAACAAAATCTTCCTCAGAGATCCATGAGTAGCTTCAGTATGAAACAGCTGTAATAAAAAATGGTGTAGCTTTACTGCAATATCAAAACTTAATGTCATTGAAGAAATTTAGAGAATGTTAAAATGTTTGGGAATTGCCAAATGATTGCTTGTTATATTTCCTATCTTTGATAAGTACTGCATATCTATGTCCATCAACCACATATCTCACATACTATTCTAAACAAAGCATTTTTCTTAAGACAGGGTTGATGCTTCCATTCACGCTTTAAGAGTTTTGGGAACATATTCTGAAGTTGTGTTTTCCTGGGTAATGCCTAGCATCCCAGATGATGATTTCTGATCTTGTCTCTTGACACATTTAGAAAGGTAAATCTTTCTAAACTAAAATGCAAAATGACCTGCATATTTTAAATATAGTTGCCTTTTGTTAGTAATAATATTGGAAATATGAACCGTTTGCTAGCCATTATTGACATAGACCTTTCAGCAAATTCATTATTGGTTTTTAAAATTTTTTGTGCAGAAAATAATAAGAAAATCTCACGTTTGTGTCTTATTTTTAGGAAAATCACTTTACCTCTTTTCTTTGTAAGTCAGTTTTGTGCATGCTAGCCTTATATCATTTTCTCATGACTTGTAAAGTCTTTTCCATGTAAAAAATGGTGCAGGTTCTTGCTATTACATGGGATGACTGATTGATATATTTTTTCAACATAGACACATGTCAATTATATAGATGGTAAGATATTACTTAAATCATGAGTATAGTTTATCTCATTTCTACTAGTATTTTGGTCTGTACAGTAGGCAGGGTCACGGAGGCTTCAATAGAATTTATAAAGGACAAGGACAGATTATTGGTGTTTTGACCTTCACTTTCAAAAGTACACCTCAATTTTTCTGACATGTGTAATCCTCGTTTACTCTTATACATAATTCCAGCAAGTCTATGCAAGGGTAAACTGCTTGATGGCTAGATTTTACTGCAGGTGGGTTTGGAAAAGAACTAATTTGGGCCTGGGATTATCTGGATGTGTTGGAAGAACAATTCTCTAGATTGCTGATTCTGATGTTAATAACCCAGATGTTAGTAAAAGCTGCCAGCTGGGAACACAATGGCCAAATTTCCTACATATGTATGCTAATGGTAATGAGTGAATCATTTGACCACAAGTAGAATTCTTGGCTTAACTATTAAGATGTAACTTCATTGCTTTGGTTTAAGAAGCAGTTTAGAAATTCAACAAAGCAGATGCTATTAAAAAGTCCCCTGTTTGCTATTTTTGTATGCTGAAAATATAAATCTGTCTTTATGTTTTGATTGATTCCTAAGAAATTACTCCAAATTATATACAAAATTCTAAGTATAGTTCAGATCTACTCAGAGTGGGAAAGTAAGGTAACGCATACAAATCAGTTCTGGATAGGACCCATACATAGGTCATATCAAGAATGCTTCAAGAAGCAAACTGCATTAGACATGGGCTCCAAAATGGGGCATGGTGAAGCTTTGAATGATTTGGAATGTGTTTTGTCTTGACGATAGGAAGCTAGGTGAATCAATGATATGGTGAAATAAACTATATAACTCCTTAAACACAAAGATACAATACAAGTCACTTTATGTCATTACTGTTTCTACTTGCTGTTTCTATCAGTTAACAGTTAGTGTGAATTTAGTCTAGGATGCTAGAGATTATACCATAGCTGATTTAGTGGTAACATGTGGCATCTAAAACTGTATTCAGTCATGTTCACCCCTCATTGCACAACCTGCATACATTCCAGGATTCCTATGAATGAGAAAAGAACATCCGTGAATGGCAATGTTTTATTATACTGTTAAAGCTTGAGCCCTTTGCTGCTATGTCATTCTCTTTTTCATGGTTTACAATAATGGAATTTTTAGATGCACATACTAAAGCATCATACTACCCTACTAATATATTCATCATGTAGATAAAATCCAAGGGGAAAATAGTTACCCAAAAAACCCAAGAAGTAAAAGTCTATATGAAATGGAAAATCGAAAGGAACAACATTCGATTTATTCACTCTTTTCTTACGTGTACTAGTGAAAAAAGGAGGGGATCTACATAATTAGAAAAGAATTTAAATCTAATTAATAGTGCATGAGCATTTTTTTCTCACTAGTTCACCTAAATACTTGCAGACAAACTGTGAGCCAAACATTAAGTAGATCATCAACTTCACAAGTCTATTGATTTATGTTTGCATAAAAATAGAGAAATTTTACAGTCAAGCATATTCTATAAACTCTCATCTTTCTGCACAGCATGAAAACATTTCTGAGCCTCTCAGATTGATGAAGAGAAATGCCTCATTAAATAACACTGAACCCCATGCAGTATTATAAAAACAGCATGGGCAGTGTTATAAAATGTTATTCTGTATTCAGAACAAAGGGAAGCATTGTTATAGAGAATAGAGATTGTCTGGAACCAGGAAAAAGTGTGGAAAACTTCTCATAATGAATTTGACAAAACAATTATTTTTCTGTGTATATAGTATTTTATTATATAAGAAACTGATGAGTTAATAATGAATATGAAATACAGTATCAAAAATGTATTTCCCATCTTAATTTTAAAAGAAATATCACATTCATCTTTCACTTCAATGCAATGTTATTATGGGCTATTTGTCTTTATATGCTTATGTTCTGTTCTAGTCTTTTTCCTAATATAGTTTATTATAAATAATTATTGATTATGGATCACTTAAAAAATAATTGATCATTCTACACGTCCAGACCATCACAAATTTGCTCTTTGAAAAACTGACCATATGTAGATATAGTTGATATGATAACTGGGAGATTATTACAAAGCTGTAATATTTTATCATTAACATTAAAGTAGTAAACTTGTGCATATAAGTTATTGAAAGTTAAAAAATAGAAATTCTGTAATAGTCACTAATAATCTTCAGAAACTTAGAAATTGAAATTACAAAAGACATTATGAGAACAAAATATATGAGTGTAAAATAATAAAGTAATTGGAAAGGCAAATTGAAAATAAAAGTATAAAAAAGAAACAAACCCTAAAACTATACATATTTACAGCTAACATAATTTTGCCAAGCATAGCAATAAAAATAGTTGCAAAGGAAAGGGGACAAACATGGTAGAAATGTGTGTATGTAGGGGATTCACTTCACCAATGCTGATGTAGATAATTTAAAAGTAACAGGTCACATATACCAAAGGAAAAACAAATCCTGGATTAGTCTTATTGGTATTGGAAGAAAGGAATTATAACTAGACATCACTCTGGAAATCAGTCTGGCGGTTCCTCAGAAAATTGGACATAGTACTACCGGAGGATCAAGCAATACCTCTCCTGGGCATATATCCAGAAGATGCCCCAACTGGTAAGAAGGACACATGCTCCACTATGTTCATAGCAGCCTTATTTATAATAGCCAGAAGCTGGAAAGAACCTAGATGCCCCTCAACAGAGGAATGGATACAGAAAATGTGGTACATCTACACAATGGAGTACTACTCAGCTATTAAAAAGAATGAATTTATGAAATTCCTAGCCAAATGGATGGACCTGGAGGGCATCATCCTGAGTGAGGTAACACATTGACAAAGAAACTCACACAATATGTACTCACTGATAAATGGATATTAGCCCCAAACCTTGGATACCCAAGATATAAGATATAATTTGCTAAACACATGAAACTCAAGAAGAATGAAGACTGAAGTGTGGACACTATGCCCCTCCTTAGATTTGGGAACAAAACACCCATGGAAGGAGTTACAGAGACAAAGTTTGGAGCTGAGATGAAAGGATGGACCATGTAGAGACTGCCATATCCAGGGATCCACCCCATAATCAGCATCCAAACGCTGACACCATTGCATACACTAGCAAGATTTTATTGAAAGGACCCAGATGTAGCTGTCTCTTGTGAGACTATGCCGGGGCCTAACAAACACAGAAGTGGATGCTCACAGTCAGCTAATGGATGGATCATAGGGCTCCCAATGGAGAAGCTAGAGAAAGTAGCCAAGGAGCTAATGGGATCTGCAACCCTATAGGTCGAACAACATTATGAACTAACCAGTACCCCAGAGCTCTTGACTCTAGCTGCATATATATCAAAAGAAAGCCTAGTCGGCCATCACTGGAAAGAGAGGCCCATTGGACTTGCAAACTTTATATGCCCCAGTACAGGGGAACACCAGGGCCAAAAAGGGGGAGTAGGTGGGCAGGAGAGTGGGGGTGGGTGGATATGGGGGACTTTTGGTATAGCATTGGAAATGTAAATGAGCTAAATACCTAATAAAAAATGGAAAAAAATAAATAAATAAAAACTGAAAACTAAAAAAAAAAAGTCATTAAAAAAAAATAAAAGAAAGATATAACAGATACTAAATAAGACAAAAGATTCTTAGTGTTTATTCTACCTAACAATGCATTTACAAATACAGTACTAAACAGAATATCCAAATCAAAAATGCATAAGCAGAAATATATATACACCGATGACAATTCAATATTAAATAAAATAATAAAATAATGATAAAAATAAAATAATAAGGAGCTATAACCCATAATAAACCATGACAGTGAAAGCCATGTATAATAATCCCTCTGCCAAAGCTAGGCTGAACAGGGAAACTTAAATTATTTTCCTTAAGATCCAAACAAGAAAAACATTCTAGACTTATTATTCTCCATGGTCCTGAGAGCTGTCACTAGAGTGTCCAGGCTGTAAAAGGACATGAACAGCATCCATGCTGGAAAGATGGTTTTCAAATAGTCAGTTTGTACATTAAAAGTTTTAACATAAAAACTCTAAACTCCACACAAAAAAACAATATAAGAAAATTTAGCAGTGATGCAGAACTCAAAACCCACATACAAAAATCAAGAGCATTGTCTGACACTAATAACAATTTATCTAAAATGGAAACTGAGAAAGCAATTCTATTTACAATAGCTACAAAATCAGCTAAGAATAAATGTAACAAATCCGGAAGTGCGAGTATGACTATAATTGTAATACTGGTGAAGCAGAAATGGAAGAATTAGGACTTTGAGTCTACCCTAAGCTACATAGTAAGTTGAAGGCTATTATGTACTGCACAGATTAATTTTCTCACATTACTACTACTACTACCACTACTACGGTCACTACTGATATTATTAATAATAACATAACTAATTAAAGGATGGAATTTCTTTTCACCTAATACTATAAAGCTCTTATATTGAAAGTGAAGTACAAGCTCACACAGATATATGTTCATACACATACAATAAACCAACCAATATACAAAAAGCATAAGGAAATCCTGTGGTCACAAGTTGAAAGAAGCGATAAACTTAAATGTTCATAGTACCCAAAGAAGCCTACATACTTAATAGAACCTCAAAAATAGTACTGATGGTGTATTTTTACAGAACCAGCCACTCCCTTGTCCCTCCCCATAATCTCTCTCTCCCAACTCCCTCTTACCCTTTACTTCCCAAGTTGATTTTCTTCCCCCTTCTGAGTAGGACTATAGCATCCACAATTTGGTTTGGACTTCCTTCTTCTTGGGTTTCATATGACCCGTGAGTGGTATTGTGATTATTCTGAACTAATTTTTTTTTGGCTAATATCCACTTATCAGTGAGTACATATCACATGTGAGACACTGACACTTATAGAGAAGAAAGTCTCAAACATATGGGCAGGGGGGAAATATTCCTGAACAGTACACCAATGGTTTGTGCTATAAGATCAATAGTTGACATATGGGACCTCATAAAATTGCAAAGATTCTGTAAGGTAAAGAACACTGTCAATAAGAAAAAAAGGCAACCAAAAGATTTGGAAAAGATATTTACCAATCCTAAATCTGATAGAGGGCTAATATCCAATATATACAAGGAACTCAAGAAGTTAGACTCCAGAGACCCAAATAACCCTATTAAAAATGAGGTACAGAGATAAAAAAAACTGTCAACTGAGGAATGGCTGAGAAGCACCTAGAAAATGTTCAACACCCTTAGTCATCTAGGAAATGCAAATCAAACAACACTGATCTCACCTCACACCAGTAAGAATGACTAAGATCAAAAACTCAGGTGACAGCAGATGCTGGCAAGGATGTGGAGAAAGAGGAAGACTCCTCCATTGCTAGTGCATTGCAAGCTGGTACAAGCACACTGGAAATCAGTTTGATGGTTCCTTAGAAAATTAGACATAGTATTACTGGAGGATCCAGCAATACCACTCCTGAAGGATATCATGCCAAGTGAGGTACCCCAATCACAAAAAACACACATGATATGCATTCACTGATAAGTGATATTAGCCCAGAAGCTTGGAATACCCAAGATACAATTTGCAGAACATGTGAAACTCAAGAAGGAAGACACTTCAATCCTTCTTAGAAGGGGGAACAAATTACCCATGGAAGGAGTTACAAAGACAAAGTTTGGAGCAGAGACTGAAGGAATGACCATCCATTGAGTGCCCCACATGGGGATCCATCCCATATACATCCACCAAAACCAGACACTGTTGTGGATGCCAACAAGAGCTTGCTGACAGGAGCCTGATATAGCTGTCTTCTAAGAGGCTTTGCCAGCACCTGACAAATACAGAAGTGGATTCTCACAGCTATTCATTGGATGGATCACAGGGTTACAATGAAGAAGGCATAGAAAGTACACAAGGAGCTGAAGGTGTTTGCAAACCCATAGGAAGAATAACAATGTGAACTAATCCGTATCTCCAGAGCTCCCTGGGACTAAATCACCAACCAAAGAAAACACATGGTGGGACTCATGGCTCTAGCTGCATATGTAGCAGAGGATGGCCTAGGGGGTCATCAATGGGAGGAGAGGCCCTTTGTCCTGTGAAGGTTCTATGTCCCAGTAGAGGGGAATGCCAGCGCCAGGAAGCAGGAGTGCCTTGTTTGGTGAGAAGGGGGAGGCAGGAGGTAATTGGGGGTTTTCAGAGGGGAAACCAGGAGAGGTGATTAAATGAAATATAAATAAAGAAAATATTTATTACAATTTTAAATAAAAAGATATTTTCAGATTCTATCCATTTGCTGCGAATGTCAGGATGTCCTCTGTTATTCGACGCGTTCTCACGACCGGCCAGGAAGAACACAACAACCAGAATCTTCTACGGCAAAGCTTTATTGCTTACATCTTATGGGGCCAGAGTGTAAGAAGCAAGAGAGAGAGAAAACGAAAACCCCGTCCCTCTTAAGGAGCATTCTCCTTCGCCTCGGACGTGTCACTCCTTGATTGGCTGCAGCCCATCGGCCGAGTTGACGTCACGGGGAAGGCAGAGCACAAGTAGTCATAAGATACCCTTGGCACATGCGCAGATTATTTGTTTACCACTTAGAACACAGGATGTCAGCGCCATCTTGTAACGGCGAATGTGGGGGCGGCTCCCAACATCTCCCCCTTTTTCTTTTAATAAGAGCAAATAGGCCACCCATATTAATGAGAGTGGAGATAGAGGTCAAATCCCCAGTGTGTAGGTAAAGGAGCCATGTACAGGATTAGCTCTTAGGCTTACAGGCTTTTACCCAGAGCAACCCTGACCTGCTCCCGTGTCGTTTTGCCTGGGGGAAGGGAACTAGGACACTGAACCTTCATGAAAGATGACATGTCTCCCTAGAATAGGCTCATATATGCCGCAGAGCCTTTCCATTGCAGTGCTTAGCCTTGCAACTCTCTCGGGCTGCTGAAGCACACTCACTCTATCTCGTGCAATGAGACTAGCCTCGTGAGATATAAGAGCTGAGTGGCCAGCGACCTATTGCCTAAGCATAGATATATCAGGGGAAGCTCCATGTTCTAGTCCTGCAAGCGCCTGGGCAATAACCACCTTGTCTCTCCTAGTTTAGGCCTTAAGCTTACAGACCAATCAAAGAAGCAACACTAATCCACAGCAAAGTGTATCTCCAAATAATATTAATCCCACCCATTTTTTAAAGAAAGAAAATGCTGAGGAGATCCAATTGGGTAATCCTTTGGTCAGGGACAGGTCCAAGCGCGTGGAGTTGACCTGAATGATGGCAAGCCTCGAAGGGTCTGTTCAAATTCAGCCATCCAATTCTGTAACATATACTGAAAAAGACTTTTTGACAAATTAGCTGCCCTAGTAAATTTAACATACTGAATGGAAATAACACACAATCCCGGAAACTTTTGTTCACATCCCTGCTGAGTTATTTGTCATAATACATCTAGTTGTATCTGGACAAGATCTATGAGTTGATTAACCAGCATGAGACCTCTCTGTATCTTGACATTAGCTGAGGCCTGTTCATCTATGACTGTAGTCACTGAGGCTGACAAAGTGTTAATGGTGTCAGTCGTCTGGACCTGTCCAGACAGAGCCAAGGCTGTCTGAATCAAGGCCAAACCCAGTTCCTAGTTAGTGGTAAAAAAGCAGGAGAATACTTGAGCATTATACATCACCGTCATTGGGAGTGGAAATGTCGACATTATCCCCCAACGCTGCTCTCTCTTTATTATTGACGCCCTGGACATCACCAAGACGAGGGACATTAGTATTCCCTTGGTCAGTCTGGATTTTTCGGGTGAGTCTTTCTGGTACCCAAAATGGGTTGTCTTCATTCTGTGGGAAAACACAGATAGCTCCCCTGGATCTTATCAAGATAGGATCCGGGCCATACCATTTATTATCAAGGACATTTTTCCATTTAACCATCTCATTGGGCCTATCTGGCTCTGAACAATGACGTTCAGCCGCAGTATGGCCATGAGCATCAATATTTAAAAAATTAAGTGTAAAGAGTGCCAAAGACACCGACACTCTTGGTGCTCGGGGTACAGTCTCCTCAAAAGTTCCCCTCTTCTGTTTTATAAGATAGGCTTTGAGGGTGCGATGCGCACGCTCAACAATACCCTGTCCTTGAGGGTTGTATGGAAGTCCAGTCAGGTGGGTCACGTCCATCTGACGGCAGAACTGTTGGAATTTTTGAGACGTATAAGCTGGTCCATTATCAGTCTTAAGGAGTCTGGGTTTCCCCCAAGCACTCCATGCCTCAAGACAATGTTGAATCACATGTGAGGCTTTTTCTCCAGTTAACGGAGAAGCAAACATGATGCCAGAACATGTGTCAATGGACACATGGAGATATTGAAGTTTTCCAAAGGAAGAAACATGTGTAACATCCATTTGCCAGACCTGTAGAGGTCGAATACCGCGTGGGTTAATTCCCACATGAGGAACTGGCAAGAACTCACAGCAGCTTTGACATTGAGTAACAATGTCACGGGCTTCTTTTCTTGTCAAGGAGAAACGACTGCGTAATGTTTCAGCCGTCACATGAAAATTGTTATGAAAATTTCTTGCAGCCTCTACCGGGGATGATAGGGCAGCAGCCACCACTTTAGTGGCCTTATCTGCCAAATCATTTCCCAGAGCCATGGGGCCAGGTAGGCCTGAATGGGCTCTAACATGAGTAATATAAACAGGAGATCTTCTAGATAACAAAACTAATTGTATCTGCTGAAAAATATTGGCAACTCTACTGGAAGGCTTAATCACTCCAGCCACTTCTAAAAGATTTACTGCATTAACCACATAATAGGAATCTGACACAATATTAAGGGGTTTTAAAAAGGTTTTTAAAACTTCTAAGACCACTAAACATTCTACCACTTGAGGTGAATTTTCATTATACTGTTTGGATACCACTTTACCATTAGCCACATAGGCACCTATGCCAGTTTTTGATCCATCAGTATATACCACAATCCCATTTTTAAGTGGGTTTCTTACTGTTATTTGTGGAAACACAACAGATTGATTTTGGGCAAACTGTAAGATTGGATGTTTTGGATAATGGTTATCTATTTTTCCTGAAAAGGAGGTAACTAAAACTGCCCAATCATTAGATGCGGCTGCCAAGGTTTGAACCTGTGCAGCGGTATAAGGTACAATTAAAAGATATGGACTTTGCCCAAAGTGGGTGATTGCTGCTTTTAGGCCTTTAAGGGCAAGCTGTGCAATTGCATCAGGATACCAATCTATTATTTTAGCTGGGGATACGTTTGGATGGATCCACAACAATGGCCCATTCTGCCACAAAACTGCAGTTGGCAATTGTGCTGTCTTAAAGACACACAAACTGAAAGGCTGCGAATCCTCAATACGTTGTAATTGTGCATTCTGTAAGGCTTTTTCCACTTTTTGTAAGGCCTGGTTAGCAGCTAGAGTAAGAGTCCTAGGGGAGGAGATATGAGGATCTCCTTCTAAAATACTAAACAAAGGCCTTAACTCAGCGGAAGGAATCTTTAAAAAAGGTCTGAGCCAATTAATATCTCCCAACAGCTTTTGAAAATCATTTAAGGTATGGAGGTGATCTCTTCTTATCTCTACCTTTTGGGGCACAATCTTATCTGGGGACACCACAGAGCCCAAGAATTGTCCTGTATCAGAAATTTGGACCTTTTCTGTGGCTATCTGTAAACCCCACTGACTTAAAGTTTTAAGTAGAAAAGGATATGCCTTTTGTAGCATGGTAAGGTCTTTATGGCACAGGAGGATGTCATCCATGTAAAGGAGCAAAATTAAAGAGGGGAATTGTTTCCTCACTGGCAAAAGAGCTTCTTGCACATAAAGTTGGCACATTGTAGGACTATTGGACATCCCCTGTGGTAAGACCTTCCATTGATACCTCTTATCAGGTTCAGCAGAATAAGCTCTCTGACCCGTTAACAAGTCAAAAGTCCAATCTCTCTGCTCTGGAGTTAAAGCAGCAGCGTTTGCTCGGTCCTGCGCCTGTGCCGCCTCCTGCCACAGAGCTCGCCATTCCACATATTTGGCCATACTAGGGAGAGCGGCTTTTGCAATCATTTGCCAGTCGGCAGGAGTCAGTGCCACGCCGGCAAGCCTGTCCAACTGCACCAAGGCAAAACCAGCACTGATTCCACATTTACGGACCGACTCGGCAAGTTCCCCAATCTGCACATATTCTACCGGAGCGTGGACACGCCCACCCTCGGCTCCTTCAAAGACTGGAAATGCCTGCTGTATTTTCCCCCGCTCCTCTCGGGGAATGAATGAGTCTGCGCACTGCCTCTCTGCGCACTGCCTCTCTGCGCATTGCTGACGCACTACGGGCTGACGCACTACGCAGGGCGGGGACTCCGCATAGGGCGGGAGTGCACCTGGTAGCCGATTGCCCTGAGGCCAATTAGCAAACTGGCCTTCGCCAGCCGCTTTTGGCTTTTTTCTTGACCGATTAGCTGGCTGGTAATGGGCTGCTTCTTCCTCCCAGTCTGTTTCCTCAGAGGAGGATTCTTCATCTGCTTCAGAACTACTAAGAGCTGGCTTCCTGAGCTCATCTAGTGACGAGTATCTCCTAGAGACCTCCGCTAATCGATCTTTTTTCTTCTCCCTTTTTCCTCTTTTTCTTCTAATCTCTCTCCAGGTATTCCTACCTAACCTTAACTTTTCCTCGGGTTCAAGACCCTTGGAAAGGCCTGTATACTTACCGTTTCTCCTTGTTCCTACTCTCTCTCTCCGCTTTACTTCTGATAGACTGTCCTGAATTTCCTCTAGAATTTTTAGCCCTGCCTTAAGCACTATATAACATGTGAAAAGGAACAAAAGGGCTCCTAACACTAGAAAAAGTTCAAGGCCAAACATACCTGGTAAAGCCATTTCTCACTTCCGTTCCCCAGCTGATGAGTTCTGAATTCGGCAGTTGAATCCTTCTCAACAGTCTGCTTTACGGGAACCTTTATCACCGTCGTTCCCCAGCTGATGAGTTCTGAATTCGGCAGTTGAATCCTTCTCAACAGTCTGTGTTACGGGAACCTTATAACCTTGATTCGCAGTTCTGGTTCTGGAATGAAGTATCCCTCCTGCGCCAGTCCGGAGTTTTTTCTCGTCCCGGATTTTCTCGTCCCGGAATTCGGCACCAATTGTTATTCGACGCGTTCTCACGACCGGCCAGGAAGAACACAACAACCAGAATCTTCTACGGCAAAGCTTTATTGCTTACATCTTATGGGGCCAGAGTGTAAGAAGCAAGAGAGAGAGAAAACGAAAACCCCGTCCCTCTTAAGGAGCATTCTCCTTCGCCTCGGACGTGTCACTCCTTGATTGGCTGCAGCCCATCGGCCGAGTTGACGTCACGGGGAAGGCAGAGCACAAGTAGTCATAAGATACCCTTGGCACATGCGCAGATTATTTGTTTACCACTTAGAACACAGGATGTCAGCGCCATCTTGTAACGGCGAATGTGGGGGCGGCTCCCAACAGTCCTCATTTTTAATAGCTGAATAATAAATAACTTATTGGTAAAATGAACAAATTTTCTATATCGATTCTTCAGTTGAGTGACATCGTGGTTGTTTCCAGCTTCCAGCAATTATAAATAAGGCTGTTTTGAACATAGTGGAGTATGTTTTCTTGTTACATGTTGGAGCATCTTTTGGGTATACATCCAGGAGTGGTATAGCTTGGTCCTTAGGTAGAACTATTAACAATTTTCTGAGGAACTCTGAGAATGATTTCCAGAATGCTTGTACCAGCTTTCAATCCCACCAGCAATGGAGGAGTGTTCCTCTTTCTCAACATCCTTGCTATCAGCTGAGTTTTTGATTTTGACCATTTTGACTGGTATATTTTGGATAATAGCTCTCTATCAGATGCTAGGTTGGTAAAGATCTTTTGCCAATGTGTGGGGTGCTGGGGTTTTTTTTTTTCCTATTGTTTGTGTCCTTTGCCTTACAGAAGCTTTTAAATTTTGTGAGGTCCGTTTATGGATTGTTTATATTAGAGTATAAGCCAGTGGGAATTTCAGGAGATTTTCCCTGTGCCTGTGTGCTTGTGGCTCTTCCTCACTTTATCTTTAAGATATTCATCTTTTTTCCCAATGAAAGACTTTGGCTTCTTTGTCAAAATCAAGTGATCATAGGCATGTGGGTTCATTTCTGCGTCTTCAATTCTATTCCTCTGATCTACCTGCCTGTCTCTGTACCAATGCCATGCAGTTTTTATCACTATTGGTCTGTAGTATAGCTTGAGGTCAGGGATGGTGATCTCCCCAGAAGTCCTTTTATTGTTGAGAATGGTTTTTAGTATCCTGGGATTTTTGTAATTCCAAATAAATGTGAGAACTATCTCTGGTAAGAATTGAGTTGGAATTTTGATGGAGAGTGCATTGAATGTGTAGATTGCTTTTTGTATGGTGGCGAATTTTACTATGTTAATCCTACCAAACCATGAGTATGGGAGATCTTTCCATCTTCTAAGGTCCTCTTTGATTTCTTTCTTCAGAGACTTGAAGTTCTTTTCATACATATCTTTCACTTGCTTGATTAGAGTCACATGAAGCTATTTTGTATTAGTTGTGACTATTGTGAAGGGTGTTGTATCCCTAATTTCTTTCTCACCCTGTATATCCTTTGAGTAGAGGAAGGCTAATGATTTTTTGAGTTAATGTTTTATCTAGCCACTTTGTTGAAGTTGTTTTTTAGCTGTAGGAGTTTTCCTCTACAGCTTATGTATTCTACTGTATCATCTGCAAATACTTTTAACATGACAGGGTGTTGTATTTTGTTAGAGGATTTTCAGCATCTAATTAGATTATCATGTGAGTTTTTTAAAATTTGTTTATATAGTGTATTACATTGATGTATTTCTGTATATTGAACCATCCCTGCACCCCTGGTATGAAACCTACTTGATCATGGTGAATGATGGTTTTGATATGTTCGTAGATTGGGTTTACAAGAATTTTATTTAGTAATTTTGCATCAATCTTCATGAGGAAAATTGGTGTGAAGTTCTCTCTTTATTGAGTCTTTTTATGATTTATGTATCAGTGTAACTGTGGGTTCATAGAAGAATTGGTATTAGGCCTTCTTTGAAGGTCTGTTAGAATTTTGGACTAAAACCATTTTGTTCCCTAGGCATTTTTTTAGTTGGGAGACTTTTAATGACTTCTCCTATTTCCTTATGGGTTATGGGACTGTTTATATGGTTTATCTGATCCCGATTTAACTTTCGTGCCTGGAGACTGTCTAGATTTTCCAGTTTTGTTTAATATAGACTTTTGTAATCTAGTTTTGTAATCTGTAATTTTGGAACTGATAATTTTTGAATTTCTTCAGTATCTGTAGTTATGTCTCCCTTTTCCTTTCTGAATCTGTTAATTTGAATACAGTCTCTAGGCCTTCTTGTTAGTCTGGCTAAGAGTTTGTGTATCTAGTTGATTTTCTCAAAGAACCAGCTCCTGATTATGTTGATTCTTTGTATAGTTTTCTTTGTTTGTATTTCATTGATTTCAGCCCTGAGTTTGATTTTTTCCTGCCATTTACCCCTCTTGGGTGGGTTTGCTTATTCTTTTTTTTCTTTTCTTTTTTTCTTTTTCTTTTTTTTTTAAGATTTATTTATTTATTATATGTAAGTACATTGTAGCTGTCTTCAGACACTCCAGAAGAGGGAATCAGATCTCGTTACGGATGGTTGTGAGACACCATGTGGTTGCTGGGATTTGAACTCCTGACCTTCGGAAGAGCAGTCGGGTGCTCTAACCCACTGAGCCATCTCACCAGCCCCTGCTTATTCTTTTTTTTAGAGCTTTCAGATGTACTTTTAAGCTGCTAGTGTATACTCTCTCCAATTTCTTTATTGATGCCTAAAGAGCCATGAGTTTTCCCCTTAGCACTGCTTTCATTATGTCCCATAAGTCTGCATATGTTGTACCTTCATTTTCATTAAATTTTAAAAAGTCTTTAATTTCTTTATTTCTTCTCTGACCAAGTTATAATTGAGTAGAGTTCCTCAGCTTCCACTTATATGTATACCCTATGTTTTTTTTTTTTTTGTTGTTGTTGTTGTTGTTAAAGATCAGACATAGTTCGCAGAGATGTGATAGGATGCATGGGATTATTTCAGTCTTCTTGTAGTGGTTGAGGCCTGTTTTGTGACCAATTATATGGTCAGTTTTGGAGAAGGTACCATGAGGTGCTGAGAAGAAGGTATATTCTTTGGTTTGAGGGTGAAATATTCTGTAGGTATCTGTTAAATCCATTTGTTCATAACTTCTGTTTGTTTCACTGTGCCTCTATTTAGTTTCTGTTTCCATAATCTGTCCATTGGTGAGAGTGGAGTATTGAAATCTCTTATTCTTATTGTGTGGTTCAATGTGTGCTTTGAGCTTTAGCAATGTTTCTGTTACCAATACGGGTGTCCTTGCATTTGGGGCATAGATGTTCCAAATTGAGAGTTCATATTGGTAGATTTTTTAATTAATACATATATAGTGTCCTTCTCCATCTTTTGATAACTTTTGGTTGAAAGTCGATTTTATTGGATACTAGAATTGCTACTTCAGCTTGTTCTTGGGATCGTTAGCTTGGAAAACGTTTTCTAGCCTTTTAGTTTGAAATTGTGTCTGTTTTTGTCACTGAAGTGTGTTTCCTATGTACAGCAAAATGCTGGGTCCTGTTTACATATCCAGCCTGCTAGTCTGTGCCTTTTTATTGGAGAATTGAGTTCATTGATGCTCAGAGATATTAAGGACCAATTATGGTTGCTTCTTATTATTTTTGTTGTTGAGGTAGAACTATGATTGTGTTGTTCTCTTATTTTAGTATCGTTTTGAGAAGATACTTTCTTGCTTTTTCTTGGGTGTAGTGTCCCTCCTTGTGTTGGAATGTTCCTGCTATTATCCTGTGTTGGGCAGAATTTGTAGAAAAATACTGTTTAAATTTGGTTTTGTCACGGAATACCTTTGTTTCTCCCTCTATGATATTTGGGAGTTTTTCTGGGTAGAGTAGCCTGCTTTGGCATTTTTGTCCTCTTTTTATTCTAAATTCTCACTTAGAACTAATGAGTTTATTGATGTACAAGTTTAAGGTTTTGGGCTGAATTATTCTTCTTTCCCAAAACTCATATTATCAAAGAGTATTTAAAATTTGGGGTGAAATCAAAACAAAAAAAACACACACAATTATGATGATGTTCCTAGAAGCAAAGAAACGATAAAATACCTTGAGTGCCACGCCACTGAGGGAGGGGTATTGTAGGACTGTGAAAGGCAGCCTGGTTCTTGGTCAAGCACAGCCTGGAAACCCCAGTGACCTTGAGGGATGGCAGGCAATTTGACCTGACCTCAAGACAGATCTCCATTTTAATGAGGTACCTAAAAGCCTGAAGGGCTTAGCCAATTAAGCTTTCCTTCTCAGACACTCATACCTGCAAAAGGTTTTTAAACTCAGACCTGGCCCTGAGAAGTGGGGTATGGTTTTACTCTTTACCACTCTCCACTATGAGAATAAATGCCTTAAAACCATGGACTGCCTCTTTTCACCAGGATCTACCATGGGAAGCAAGGAAACAGATCTTTGCCTAAAGAGCCTGTGGCCTAATCTCCCACAGAACCTCTCAGGGCTCCCTACCACGGCCTCCACCAAGCCAAGCCACCTGTGAACAAGCCAAGGACTCCTCTCCCTGTGGAACCTAGCTGAACTCTTCCCTCTTTTCCCCTTAGACCCCCGTTGCTCCTGGGTGCCCAAGAGCCTGAGAAACAATTGTTTATGGCCTCTCTGCAGGACTGGGGACCACAGAGCCAGCTCTCTCTTTTTCCTGGAGACCTCAGACTTTGCTCGCCAACCCCCAGAGTGGTGTCTTGTGGCTTCCTATAGTCTGACACCTGCTCAGCATTGGTGTGGTTGGTGTGGGGTTAGCACAGTCACAACTTTACATATCCTGCCTCCCTGAGTGGCCCAAGCCCAGTGGCTGGGCAGACTCAAGACACCACAAACCTTACAGGGCATGGAGGTTTTTGTTTTTGTTTTTTTTTGTTGTTGTTGTTATTGTTGTTTTTTGTAGCAAGTTTTGAAATGTTGGTGGAACTAGCTTATAAATATGTAGATGTGAGCTTGAACTTAGGCAATGAAAAAGACCTAGAAAAATCTCGTTGTAGTATTCATATTAAAGAAATATCTAATTAGGGCATGAAGAGGAAAGAATTCCATGTACTTGACTAAATTCCTTAACACATAGTTATTCATACTCAATTTAAAGACATAATCCTCTTCAGTGACAATTAGCCTAAGACATTTAATGCCAACTGCAAGTACCTAAGATTCAACTGAAACAGTTAATGGAAAGTGCTAACACAATACTTTCACATTAAAGACAATATTCCATGTTCATGTTTTGCCTCATTTTTTCCTCTATAATTCACTAGAAACTTTCATAGAAATTGTGGAAAACTAGCATTTAAGGAGAATTCAGATAGTTTATAATAAGGGCAGAATGCTACTGGGGTGTTGCAATATTTATTCATTTTGTGAAAAAAGATCTTCATATGTAATTCAAGTTAGTTTGGAACGCACCATGCAGTTCCTGCTAATCTTGAATTAATAATTATTATGACCTGTCTTCCCTACTGCTGTTATTATAGACACAGTCCATAAAGTTCAGATACCACTGCAGTTGTTCTTTTTTCTCCTGTAGATATGCCAGTTCATCTATCCATGAATGTATGTGAGAAGGTCTTTGCACATAGATGTGCATGTGGTTTGTGTGTGCTGTGCATGTGTAAGCCATATGTTGACATCAAATGTCTTCTTCAATTTTATCCCACCTTATTTTTTGAGAAAGTTTTTTTTTGCATTTTTTATTAGGTATTTTCATCATTTACGTTACCAATGCTATCCCATAATTCCCCCATACACTCCCCCGCACCCCTCTACCCACTCACTCTCACATTTTGGCCCTGGCGTTCCCCTGTACTGGGGCATATAAAGTTTGCAAGTTCGAGGGTGCCCGCCCGGCTGGGGAGGCGGCCTAAGCCACAGCAGCAGCGGTCGCCACCTTGGTCCGGGACCCGCCGAACTTAGGAAATTAGTCTGATCAGGTGAGAGGGTGCGCCAGAGAACCTGACAGCTTCTGGAACAGGCGGAAGCACAGAGGCGCTGAGGCAGCACCCTGTGTGGGCCGGGGACAGCCGGCCACCTTCCGGACCAGAGGACAGGTGCCCGCCCGGCTGGGGAGGCGACCTAAGCCACAGCAGCAGCGGTCGCCATCTTGGTCCGGGACCTGCCGAACTTAGGAAATTAGTCTGAACAGGTGAGAGGGTGCGCCAGAGAACCTGACAGCTTCTGGAACAGGCAGAAGCACAGAGGCGCTGAGGCAGCACCCTGTGTGGGCCGGGGACAGCCGGCCACCTTCCGGACCGGAGGACAGGTGCCCACCCGGCTGGGGAGGCGGCCTAAGCCACAGCAGCAGCGGTCGCCATCTTGGTCCGGGACCCGCCGAACTTAGGAAATTAGTCTGAACAGGTGAGAGGGTGCGCCAGAGAACCTGACAGCTTCTGGAACAGGCGGAAGCACAGAGGCGCTGAGGCAGCACCCTGTGTGGGCCGGGGACAGCCGGCCACCTTCCGGACCAGAGGACAGGTGCCCGCCGGGCTGGGGAGGCGACCTAAGCCACAGCAGCAGCGGTCGCCATCTTGGTCCCGGGACTCCAAGGAACTTAGGAATTTAGTCTGCTTAGGTGAGAGTCTGTACCACCTGGGAACTGCCAAAGCAACACAGTGTATGAGAAAGGTCCTGTTTTGGGCCTTCTTCTTCGGCCAGGAGGAGGTCCAAATACAAGATATCTGCGCACCTTCCCTGTAAGAGAGCTTGCCAGCAGAGAGTGCTCTGAGCACTGAAACTCAGAGGAGAGAATCTGTCTCCCAGGTCTGCTGATAGACGGTAACAGAATCACCAGAAGAACAATCTCTAAACAGAGTCAACTATAACTACTAACTCCAGAGATTACCAGATGGCGAAAGGTAAACGGAGGAATCTTACTAACAGGAACCAAGACCACTCACCATCACCAGAACCCAGCACACCCACTTCGCCCAGTCCAGGGAACCCCAACACACCTGAGAACCTAGACCTAGATTTAAAAGCATATCTCATGATGATGGTAGAGGACATCAAGAAGGACTTTAATAAATCACTTAAAGAAATACAGGAGAACACTGCTAAAGAGTTACAAGTCCTTAAAGAAAAACAGGAAAACACAATCAAACAGGTAGAAGTCCTTACAGAAAAAGAGGAAAAAACATACAAACAGGTGATGGAAATGAACAAAACCATACTAGACCTAAAAAGGGAAGTAGACACAATAAAGAAAACTCAAAGCGAGGCAACACTAGAGATAGAAACCCTAGGAAAGAAATCTGGAACCATAGATTTGAGCATCAGCAACAGAATACAAGAGATGGAAGAGAGAATCTCAGGTGCAGAAGATTCCATAGAGAACATCGGCACAACAATCAAAGAAAATGGAAAATGCAAAAAGATCCTAACTCAAAATATCCAGGAAATCCAGGACACAATAAGAAGACCAAACGTACGGATAATAGGAGTGGATGAGAATGAAGATTTTCAACTCAAAGGTCCAGCAAACATCTTCAACAAAATTATTGAAGAAAACTTCCCAAATCTAAAGAATGAGATGCATATGAACATACAAGAAGCCTACAGAACTCCAAATAGACTGGACCAGAAAAGAAATTCCTCCCGACACATAATAATCAGAACATCAAATGCACTAAATAAAGATAGAATACTAAAAGCAGTAAGGGAAAAAGGTCAAGTAACATATAAAGGCAAGCCTATCAGAATTACACCAGATTTTTCACCAGAGACTATGAAAGCCAGAAGAGCCTGGACAGATGTTATACAGACACTAAGAGAACACAAACTGCAGCCCAGGCTACTATACCCAGCCAAACTCTCAATTATCATAGAGGGAGAAACCAAAGTATTCCACGACAAAACCAAATTCACGCATTATCTCTCCACGAATCCAGCCCTTCAAAGGATAATAACAGAAAAAAACCAATACAAGAACGGGAACAACGCCCTAGAAAAAACAAGAAGGTAATCCCTCAACAAACCTAAAAGAAGACAGCCACAAGAACAGAATGCCACCTTTAACAACTAAAATAACAGGAAGCAACAATTACTTTTCCTTAATATCTCTTAACATCAATGGTCTCAACTCGCCAATAAAAAGACATAGACTAACAAACTGGCTACACAAACAAGACCCAACATTTTGCTGCTTACAGGAAACTCATCTCAGAGAAAAAGATAGACACTACCTCAGAATGAAAGGCTGGAAAACAATTTTCCAAGCAAATGGTATGAAGAAACAAGCAGGAGTAGCCATCCTAATATCTGATAAGATTGACTTCCAACCCAAAGTCATCAAAAAAGACAAGGAGGGACACTTCATTCTCATCAAAGGTAAAATCCTCCAAGAGGAACTCTCAATTCTGAATATCTATGCTCCAAATACAAGAGCAGCCACATTCACTAAAGAAACTTTAGTAAAGCTCAAAGCACACATTGCGCCTCACACAATAATAGTGGGAGACTTCAACACACCACTTTCACCAATGGACAGATCATGGAAACAGAAACTAAACAGGGACACACTGAAACTAACAGAAGTGATGAAACAAATGGATCTGACAGATATCTACAGAACATTTTATCCTAAAACAAAAGGATATACCTTCTTCTCAGCACCTCATGGTACCTTCTCCAAAATTGACCACATAATAGGTCACAAATCAGGCCTCAACAGATTCAAAAATATTGAAATTGTCCCATGTATCCTATCAGATCACCATGCACTAAGGCTGATCTTCAATAACAAAATAAATAACAGAAAGCCAACATTCACATGGAAACTGAACAACACTATTCTCAATGATACCTTGGTCAAGGAAGGAATAAAGAAAGAAATTAAAGACTTTTTAGAGTTTAATGAAAATGAAGCCACAACGTACCCAAACCTTTGGGACACAATGAAAGCATTTCTAAGAGGGAAACTCATAGCTATGAGTGCCTTCAAGAAAAAACGGGAGAGAGCACATACTAGCAGCTTGACAACACATCTAAAAGCTCTAGAAAAAAAGGAAGCAAATTCACCCAAGAGGAGTAGACGGCAGGAAATAATCAAACTCAGGGGTGAAATCAACCAAGTGGAAACAAGAAGAACTATTCAAAGAATTAACCAAACGAGGAGTTGGTTCTTTGAGAAAATCAACAAGATAGATAAACCCTTAGCTAGACTCACTAAAGGGCACAGGGACAAAATCCTGATTAACAAAATCAGAAATGAAAAGGGAGACATAACAACAGATCCTGAAGAAATCCAAAACACTATCAGATCCTTCTACAAAAGGCTATACTCAACAAAACTGGAAAACCTGGACGAAATGGACAAATTTCTGGACAGATACCAGGTACCAAAGTTGAATCAGGATCAAGTTGACCTTCTAAACAGTCCCATATCCCCTAAAGAAATAGAAGCAGTTATTAATAGTCTCCCAGCCAAAAAAAGCCCAGGACCAGACGGGTTTAGTGCAGAGTTCTATCAGACCTTCAAAGAAGATCTAACTCCAGTTCTGCACAAACTTTTTCACAAGATAGAAGTAGAAGGTATTCTACCCAACTCATTTTATGAAGCCACTATTACTCTGATACCTAAACCACAGAAAGATCCAACAAAGATAGAGAACTTCAGACCAATTTCTCTTATGAACATCGATGCAAAAATTCTTAATAAAATTCTCGCTAACCGAATCCAAGAACACATTAAAGCAATCATCCATCCTGACCAAGTAGGTTTTATTCCAGGGATGCAGGGATGGTTTAATATACGAAAATCCATCAATGTAATCCATTATATAAACAAACTCAAAGACAAAAACCACATGATCATCTCGTTAGATGCAGAAAAAGCATTTGACAAGATCCAACACCCATTCATGATAAAAGTTCTGGAAAGATCAGGAATTCAAGGCCAATACCTAAACATGATAAAAGCAATCTACAGCAAACCAGTAGCCAACATCAAAGTAAATGGAGAGAAGCTGGAAGCAATCCCACTAAAATCAGGGACTAGACAAGGCTGCCCACTTTCTCCCTACCTTTTCAACATAGTACTTGAAGTATTAGCCAGAGCAATTCGACAACAAAAGGAGATCAAGGGGATACAAATTGGAAAAGAGGAAGTCAAAATATCACTTTTTGCAGATGATATGATAGTATATATAAGTGACCCTAAAAATTCCAACAGAGAACTCCTAAACCTGATAAACAGCTTCGGTGAAGTAGCTGGATATAAAATTAACTCAAACAAGTCAATGGCCTTTCTCTACACAAAGAATAAACAGGCTGAGAAAGAAATTAGGGAAACAACACCCTTCTCAATAGCCACAAATAATATAAAATATCTCGGCGTGACTCTAACGAAGGAAGTGAAAGATCTGTATGATAAAAACTTCAAGTCCCTGAAGAAAGAAATTAAAGAAGATCTCAGAAGATGGAAAGATCTCCCATGCTCATGGATTGGCAGGACCAACATTGTAAAAATGGCTATCTTGCCAAAAGCAATCTACAGATTCAATGCAATCCCCATTAAAATTCCAACTCAATTCTTCAACGAACTAGAAGGAGCAATTTGCAAATTCATCTGGAATAACAAAAAACCGAGGATAGCAAAAACTCTTCTCAAGGATAAAAGAACCTCTGGTGGAATCACCATGCCTGACCTAAAGCTTTACTACAGAGCAATTGTGATAAAAACTGCATGGTACTGGTATAGAGACAGACAAGTGGACCAATGGAATAGAATTGAAGACCCAGAAATGAACCCACACACCTATGGTCACTTGATCTTCGACAAGGGAGCCAAAACCATCCAGTGGAAGAAAGACAGCATTTTCAACAATTGGTGCTGGCACAACTGGTTGTTATCATGTAGAAGAATGCGAATCGATCCATACTTATCTCCTTGTACTAAGGTCAAATCTAAGTGGATCAAGGAACTTCACATAAAACCAGAGACACTGAAACTTATAGAGGAGAAAGTGGGGAAAAGCCTTGAAGATATGGGCACAGGGGAAAAATTCCTGAACAGAACAGCAATGGCTTGTGCTGTAAGATCGAGAATTGACAAATGGGACCTAATGAAACTCCAAAGTTTCTGCAAGGCAAAAGACACTGTCTATAAGACAAAAAGACCACCAACAGACTGGGAAAGGATCTTTACCTATCCTAAATCAGATAGGGGACTAATATCCAACATATATAAAGAACTCAAGAAGGTGGACCTCAGAAAATCAAATAACCCCCTTAAAAAATGGGGCTCAGAACTGAACAAAGAATTCTCACCTGAGGAATACCGAATGGCAGAGAAGCACCTGAAAAAATGTTCAACATCCTTAATCATCAGGGAAATGCAAATCAAAACAACCCTGAGATTCCACCTCACACCAGTGAGAATGGCTAAGATCAAAAATTCAGGTGACAGCAGATGCTGGCGAGGATGTGGAGAAAGAGGAACACTCCTCCATTGTTGGTGGGATTGCAGGCTTGTACAACCACTCTGGAAATCAGTCTGGCGGTTCCTCAGAAAATTGGACATAGTACTACCGGAGGATCCAGCAATACCTCTCCTGGGCATATATCCAGAAGAAGCCCCAACTGGTAAGAAGGACACATGCTCCACTATGTTCATAGCAGCCTTATTTATAATAGCCAGAAACTGGAAAGAACCCAGATGCCCCTCAACAGAGGAATGGATACAGAAAATGTGGTACATCTACACAATGGAGTACTACTCAGCTATTAAAAAGAATGAATTTATGAAATTCCTAGCCAAATGGATGGACCTGGAGAGCATCATCCTGAGTGAGGTAACACAATCACAAAGGAACTCACACAATATGTACTCACTGATAAGTGGATACTAGCCCAAAACCTAGGATACCCACGATATAAGATACAATTTCCTAAACACATGAAACTCAAGAAAAATGAAGACTGAAGTGTGGACACTATGCCCCTCCTTAGAAGTGGGAACAAAACACCCATGGAAGGAGTTACAGAAACAAAGTTTGGAGCTGAGATGAAAGGATGGACCATGTAGAGACTGCCATATCCAGGGATCCACCCCATAATCAGCATCCAAACGCTGACACCATTGCATATACTAGCAAGATTTTATCGAAAGGACCCAGATGTAGCTGTCTCTTGTGAGACTATGCCGGGGCCTAGCAAACACAGAAGTGGATGCTCACAGTCAGCTAATGGATGGATCACAGGGCTCCCAATGGAGGAGCTAGAGAAAGTACCCAAGGAGCTAAAGGGATCTTCAACCCTATAGGTGGAACAACATTATGAACTAACCAGTACCCCTGAGCTCTTGACTCTAGCTGCATATGTATCAAAAGATGGCCTAGTCGGCCATCACTGGAAAGAGAGGCCCATTGGACACGCAGACTTTGTGTGCCCCGGTACAGGGGAACGCCAGGGCCAAAGGGGGGGAGTGGGTGGGTAGGGGAGTGGGGGTGGGTGGGTAAGGGGGACTTTTGGTATAGCATTGGAAATGTAAATGAGCTAAATACCTAATAAAAAAAAAAAAAAAAAAAAGTTTGCAAGTTCGGTGGGCCTCTCTTTCCAGTGATGGCCAACTAGGCCATCTTTTGATACATATGCAGCTAGAGTCAAGAGCTCCGGGATACTGGTTAGTTCATAATGTTGTTCCAACTATAGGGTTGCAGATCCCTTTAGCTCCTTGGGTATTTTCTCTAGCTCCTCCATTGGGGGGCCTCTGATCCATCCAATAGCTGACTGTGAGCATCCTCTTATATGTTTGCTAGGCCCCGGCATAGTCTCACAAGAGACAGCTATATCAGGGTCCTTTCAGCAAAATCTAGCTAGTGTATGCAATGGTGTCGGCATTTGGAGGCTGATTATGGGATGGATCCCTAGATATGGTAGATTCTAGATGGTCCATCCTTTTGTCTCAGCTCCAAACTTTGTCTCTGTAACTCCTTCCATGGGTGTTTTGTTCCCAATTCGAAGAAGGGGCAATGATACCTTGGTCAAAGAAGGAATAAAGAAAGAAATTAAAGACTTTTTAGAGTTTAATGAAAATGAAGCCACAACATACCCAAACTTATGGGACACAATGAAAGCATTTCTAAGAGGGAAACTCTGAGTGCCTCCAAAAAGAAACTAGTAAGAGCACACACTAGCAGCTTGACAACACACCTAAAAGCTCTAGAAAAAAAGGAAGCAAATTCACCCAAGAGGAGTAGACGGCAGGAAATAATCAAACTCAGGGGTGAAATCAACCAAGTGGAAACAAGAAGAAATATTCAAAGAATCAACCAAACGAGCAGCTGGTTCTTTGAGAAAATCAACAAGATAGATAAACCCTTAGCCAGAGTCACTAGAGGGCACAGGGACAGCATTCTAATTCACAAAATCAGAAATAAAAAGGGAGACATAACAACAAACCCTGAAGAAATCCAAAACACCATCAGATCCTTCTACAAAAGGCTATACTCAACCAAACTGGAAAACCTGGACGAAATGGACAAATTTCTAGACAGATACCAGGTACCAAAGTTAAACCAGGATCAAGTTAACGATCTAAACAGTCCTATATCCCCTAAAGAAATAGAAGCAGTCATTAATGGTCTCCCAGATGGGTTTTGTGCAGAGTTCTATCAGACCTTCAAAGAAGATTTAATTCCAGTTCTGCAGAAACTATTCCACAAAATAGAAGTAGAAGGTACTCTACCCAACTCATTCTATGACGCCACAATTACTCTGATACCTAAACCACAGAAAGATCCAACAAAGATAGAGAACTTCAGACCAATTTCCCTTATGAATATCAATGCAAAAATACTCAATAAAATTCTCACTATCCGAATCCAAGAACACATTAAAGCAATCATCCATCCTGACCAAGTAGGTTTTATTCCAGAGAAAGTTTTTATTACTGAAATTGGAGCTCACAAATTTTGTTAGACTGGCTAGTCAGAAAATTCTAAAGAAGCCGAAGTTTCTGCCTTTCAAGAGCTGGGAATACAGCAGAGCACCAGCATTTTTGCGGTTGAGCTCTGGTGCTCATGATTGTAAGCAAGTACTTTACCAATGGAACCACCTCTCTAACTCCCCATTATAGGTTTGTAATAAGGATATTAAGTGATGGATGAGCAGATGAACATATAGGTAAGGTAATGATTTTTCCATTTATTTATTCATTCATTCATTCATTCATTCATTCATTCATTTGTGATCACAGCCCCACTTCCCCCATCACATAGTCCCACCACCATTTCCAATCCTCGTCTCCTCTGAGAAGGGGGAGGACTCCTGCGGGTGCCAGCACACCCTGGAACATTAAGTCACTTCAAGACTAGGCACATCAGTTCCCACTGAAGCAAGACAACACAACCCAGTTAGGGGTACTGGCAGGCAACAGAGACAGGGACAGATCCTATGCCAGTTGTTGGGGGAGCCTTGTAAAGAACAAAGTACACATTTGCTACATATGGTTTTCCCAACTCTTCCATAAGACTCCCTAACTCCATCTAATATTTAGCTGTGTGCCTCTGCATCTACTTCATTCAGCTGCTGAGTAGAGCCTCTCTGAGACAGTTATGCTAGGTACCTCTCTGCAAGCATAACAATATCATTAATAATGTCAGGGATTGGGTATTGCCCATGGGGTAGGTCTCAATTTGGACCAGCCATTGGTTGGCCATTCCCTCAGACTCTGCTCCATCTTTGTCTCAGAACTTCTAGTAGGCAGGACAAATTTTGGGTTGTAGGTTTTGTGGATGAGTTGGTGTTCTTATCTATCCCCTAGAATCCTGCCGGCTACAGGAAGTGGCTGCATCAGGCCCCATGTCCTCCACTGCTAAAAGTTTCACCTACAGTTACCCTCAAAGGTTTCCTGGAACCTCCCCCATCCATGAACTCTGGAATGTCTTAGAAATGATCCTCTTCACAGCCTACCAGATGTTGATTTTCATTTACTCTCCAGGCCCTCTCTCTCAAATTTTCCTTATACCTCATCTCCAATTTTCTCCTCCCCATCCTCTTTCTCTCTCAGATCATTCCCTTGATACATCCACATCTATTTTATTTCTGCTTCTGAGTTGATTCAAGCATTCTCCCCTGTTCCTTCCTTGCTAATTAGATCCTTTAATTCTGTGGATTGTAGCATGGTTATCCTGTACTTTATGGCTAATATCCACTTATAAGTAAATACTCACCATGGGTATCCTTTTGGGTCTAACACTGGATTTTCTATTTCCATACATTTAGACAAGGTAACTATTAGCTTACAGTATTTGGCCTGAAAATAATGGGGCCAGTAAGACAAGTTGATTGGAATTTAACATAGTGTAGATTAAACTGCAGTATTTACCTGTTTACTTTTAAATATACAATGGAATTTAACTGTAGTTTTCTGAGTTAATTTCTCTGCTTTTAAGATTAATTTTAGTTAATTATGCTGCATTTTCCTATTAGCATAATTTGATCTAATTGCATGTTTAATGTAAATAGCTCTAATCATATATTTCATGTGTTAATGACATAATTACATGATGATTAGATGATGAACAATTATAATTTAATGATGTCATAAAAAAAATCTATAGAAAGCATGGTTACATATAACCTTACCACACAACATAGATATGCCCATTGAGGTCAGAGAACGGGTAAAAGGAAGGGAGAGGGAGCACACATGGTGTAAGTCAACCATTTATTTATCAAAGAACCCTTTATCAAATTGTGCAGAAAAGACACTTGTTATGTTGGTTTCCTAACTCTATTCAGTTTGATATATGTCAGGCCATTGATTTGTTAAAATTTAAAAAGGAATGACATATTAAAGTGCTATGCTAGTTCTTTCAAAAGATAAATATATTTCTGATATAAAGATACATGAGATGTTCCTGAGATCACTCAATCTCACTCAACAACACCTAGCACTTTCCAGAAATAGAATTTATTATAATGCTTGGTAGCCAGGTCTTCCTGACCACAGAATATTAGATCTGAATCAATATATTGTACTTCCTTTCATGAATTTGATGTACAATACTATAATAAAAGGGGAGATGGGAATTAATATTACAGATCAAATGTTTTATCCATATAATAACACAGAAGGTAATTGAATAATACAAATGGATAGGTAGTAAAATTTGTCTTTAAGAGCTATGGAAGATATTGAGAGAATGGTGACAACTGAATTGTGCTTTAAGGGAAAGCAGCTTTTTAGGAGAAAGAACATGTCTTAGTCAGGCTTTCTATTTCTTCACAAGCATCATGACCATGAAGCAAGTTGGGGAGGAAAGGGTTTATTCGGCTTACACTTCCGTACTGCTATTCACCACCAAGGAAGTCAGGACTGGAACTCAAGCAGGTCAGGAAACAGGAGCTGATGCAGAGGCCATGGAGGGATGTTCCTTACTGTCTTGCTTCCCTGGTTTGCTCAGCCTGCTCTCTTAGAACCAAGACAACCAGCCCAGAGATGGTCCCACCCACAAGTGGCCTTTCCCCCTTGATCACTAATTGAGAAAATGCCTTACAGTTGGATCTCATGGAGGCATTTCCTCAACTGAAGCTCCTCTTTCTGTGATAACTCCAGCTGTGTCAAATTGACACAAAACTAGCCAGTACAGAAAGCAAATTCTTTCATAAGTAGTAGGATTTTTCCATTCCTTCCTTTCTTCCTTCCTTCCTTCTTTCCTTCCTTCCTCTCTCCATTCCTTCCTACCTTCCTTCCTTACCTTCTTCTCCTCCTCCTCTTCCTTCTCCTCCTGTTCTTCCTCCTCCTGTGGTTCCTCCTCCTCCTCCTCCTTCTTGTTCTCCTTCTCTTCTCTCTCTTTCTCTCTCTAAGATAATATGACTACAAAGTCTGGTGTGAACAGCTATCTTACAGAAGAATTTCTGTTGATGTTTAAAAGTCTGGTTTGTGTTAGATTTAGAGGAGGTAAATAGTTTGAATTTTGCTTTGCAGACAGTAAAAATTAACAAAGACTTTTAATATAGCAAGTTATGTGATCATAATTTGTTTTTGATAAGCATCCCTGGGGATATCATGTGAGTGGATTAGAGGCCCATCTTGGATTTTAAAACAGAGCCATAAAATTAAGGTTTAAGCAGTGTTATTCGACGCGTTCTCACGACCGGCCAGGAAGAACACAACAACCAGAATCTTCTACGGCAAAGCTTTATTGCTTACATCTTATGGGGCCAGAGTGTAAGAAGCAAGAGAGAGAAGCAAGAGAGAGAGAAAACGAAACCCCTTCTATTTTAAAGAGAACAACCATTGCCTAGGGCGCATCACTCCCTGATTGGCTGCAGCCCATGGCCGAGCTGACGTTCACGGGCAAAACAGAGTACAAGTAGTCGTAAATACCCTTGGCTCATGCGCAGATTATTTGTTTACCAACTTAGAACACAGGATGTCAGCGCCATCTTGTGACGGCGAATGTGGGGGCGGCTTCCCACAGTTCCCCCTTTTTCTTTTAATAAGAGCAAATAGGCCACCCATATTAATGAGAGTGGAGATAGAGGTCAAATCCCCAGTGTGTAGGTAAAGGAGCCATGTACAGGATTAGCTCTTAGGCTCACAGGCTTTTACCCAGAGCAACCCTGACCTGCTCCCGTGTCGTTTTGCCTGGGGGAAGGGAACTAGGACACTGAACCTTCATGAAAGATGACATGTCTCCCTAGAATAGGCTCATATATGCCGCAGAGCCTTTCCATTGCAGTGCTTAGCCTTGCAACTCTCTCGGGCTGCTGAAGCACACTCACTCTATCTCGTGCAATGAGACTAGCCTCGTGAGATATAAGAGCTGAGTGGCCAGCGACCTATTGCCTAAGCATAGATATATCAGGGGAAGCTCCATGTTCTAGTCCTGCAAGCGCCTGGGCAATAACCACCTTGTCTCTCTTAGTTTGGGCCTTAAGCTTACAGACCAATCAAAGAAGCAACACTAATCCACAGCAAAGTGTATCTCCAAATAATATTAATCCCACCCAATTTTTTAAAGAAAGAAAATGCTGAGGAGATCCAATTGGGTAATCTTTTGGTCAGCGACAGGTCCAAGCGCGTGGAGTTGACCTGAAGTCTCAATTCTCGAAGGATCTATTCAAATTCAGCCATCCAATTCTGTAACATATACTGAAAAAGACTTTTTGACAAATTAGCTGTCCTAGTAAATTTAACATACTGAATGGAAATAACACACAATCCCGGAAACTTTTGTTCACATCCCTGCTGAGTTATTTGTCATAATACATCTAGTTGTTTCTGGACAAGATCTATGAGTTGATTAACCAGCATGAGACCTCTCTGTATCTTGACATTAGCTGAGGCCTGTTCATCTATGACTGTAGTCACTGAGGCTGACAAAGTGTTAATGGTGTCAGTCATCTGGACCTGTCCAGACAGAGCCAAGGCTGTCTGAATTAAGGCCAAACCCAGTTCCTAGTTAGTGGTAAAAAAGCAGGAGAATACTTGAGCATTATACATCACCGTCATTGGGAGTGGAAATGTCGACATTATCCCCCAACGCTGCTCTCTCTTTATTATTGACGCCCTGGACATCACCAAGACGAGGGACATTAGTATTCCCTTGGTCAGTCTGGATTTTTCGGGTGAGTCTTTCCGGTACCCAAAATGGGTTGTCTTCATTCTGTGGGAAAACACAGATAGCTCCCCTGGATCTTATCAAGATAGGATCCGGGCCATACCATTTATTATCAAGGACATTTTTCCATTTAACCATCTCATTGGGCCTATCTGGCTCTGAACAATGACGTTCAGCCGCAGTATGGCCATGAGCATCAATATTTAAAAAATTGAGTGTAAAGAGTGCCAAAGACACCGACACTCTTGGTGCTCGGGGTACAGTCTCCTCAAAAGTTCCCCTCTTCTGTTTTATAAGATAGGCTTTGAGGGTGCGATGCGCACGCTCAACAATACCCTGTCCTTGAGGGTTGTATGGAAGTCCAGTCAGGTGGGTTACGTCCATCTGACGGCAGAACTGCTGAAATTTTTGGGATGTATAAGCTGGTCCATTATCAGTCTTAAGGAGTCTGGGTTTCCCCCAAGCACTCCATACCTCAAGACAATGTTGAATCACATGTGAGGCTTTTTCTCCGGTTAACGGAGAGGCAAACATGATGCCAGAACATGTGTCAATAGACACATGGAGATATTGAAGTTTTCCAAAGGAAGAAACATGTGTAACATCCATTTGCCAGACCTGTAGAGGTCGAATACCGCGTGGGTTAATTCCCACATGAGGAACTGGCAAGAACTCACAGCAGCTTTGACATTGAGTAACAATGTCACGGGCTTCTTTTCTTGTCAAGGAGAAACGACTGCGTAATGTTTCAGCCGTCACATGAAAATTGTTATGAAAATTTCTTGCAGCCTCTACCGGGGATGATAGGGCAGCAGCCACCACTTTAGTGGCCTTATCTGCCAAATCATTTCCCAGAGCCATGGGGCCAGGTAGGCCTGAATGGGCTCTAACATGAGTAATATAAACAGGAGATCTTCTAGATAACAAAACTAATTGTATCTGCTGAAAAATATTGGCAACTCTACTGGAAGGCTTAATCACTCCAGCCACTTCTAAAAGATTTACTGCATTTACCACATAACAGGAATCTGACACAATATTAAGGGGTTCTAAAAAGGTTTTTAAAACTTCTAAGACCACTAAACATTCTACCACTTGAGGTGAATTTTCATTATATTGTTTGGATACCACTTTACCATTAGCCACATAGGCACCTATGCCAGTTTTTGATCCATCAGTATATACCACAATCCCATTTTTAAGTGGGTTTCTTACTGTTATTTGTGGAAACACAACAGATTGATTTTGGGCAAACTGTAAGATTGGATGTTTTGGATAATGGTTATCTATTTTTCCTGAAAAGGAGGTAACTAAAACTGCCCAATCATTAGATGCGGCTGCCAAGGTTTGAACCTGTGCAGCGGTATAAGGTACAATTAAAAGATATGGACTTTGCCCAAAGTGGGTGATTGCTGCTTTTAGGCCTTTAAGGGCAAGCTGTGCAATTGCATCAGGATACCAATCTATTATTTTAGCTGGGGATACGTTTGGATGGATCCACAACAATGGCCCATTCTGCCACAAAACTGCAGTTGGCAATTGTGCTGTCTTAAAGACACACAAACTGAAAGGCTGCGAATCCTCAATACGTTGTAATTGTGCATTCTGTAAGGCCTTTTCTACCTTTTGTAAGGCCTGGTTAGCAGCTAGAGTAAGAGTCCTAGGGGAGGAGATATGAGGATCTCCTTCTAAAATACTAAACAAAGGCCTTAACTCAGCAGAAGGAATCTTTAAAAAGGGTCTGAGCCAATTAATATCTCCCAACAGCTTTTGAAAATCATTTAAGGTATGGAGGTGATCTCTTCTTATCTCTACCTTTTGGGGCACAATCTTATCTGGGGACACCACAGAGCCCAAGAATTGTCCTGTATCAGAAATTTGGACCTTTTCTGTGGCTATCTGTAAACCCCACTGACTTAAAGTTTTAAGTAGAAAAGGATATGCCTTTTGTAGCATGGTAAGGTCTTTATGGCACAGGAGGATGTCATCCATGTAAAGGAGCAAAATTAAAGAGGGGAACTGTTCCCTCACTGGCAAAAGAGCTTCTTGTACATAAAGTTGACACATAGTAGGACTATTGGACATTCCCTGTGGTAAGACCTTCCATTGATACCTCTTATCAGGTTTAGCAGAATAAGCTCTCTGACCCGTTAACAAGTCAAAAGTCCAATCTCTCTGCTCTGGAGTTAAAGCAGCAGCGTTTGCTCGGGCCTGCGCCTGTGCCGCCTCCTGCCACAGAGCTCGCCATTCCACATATTTGGCCATACTAGGGAGAGCGGCTTTTGCAATCATTTGCCAGTCGGCAGGCGTTAGTGCCATACCAGCGAGCCTGTCTAACTGCGCCAAGGTAAAATTAGCATTGGTTCCGTATTTACGAACCGACTCGGCAATTTCCTTAATCTGTACGTATTCTACCGGAGCGTGGACACGCCCACCCTCGGCTCCTTCAAAGACTGGAAATGCCTGTTCTATTTTCTTTTGTTCCTCTCGGGGAATGAATGAGTCTGCGCACTGCCTCTCTGCGCACTGCCTCTCTGCGCACCTCTCTGCGCACCTCTCTGCGCATTGCCTCTCTGCGCATCTCTCTGCGCATTGCTGACGCACTACGGGCTGACGCACTACGCAGGGCGGGGACTCCGCATAGGGCGGACCTTGAAACCGACTGCCGGGAGGTTGAACAGTACGCTGACTTTCGCCAGCCGCTTTTGGCTTTTTTCTTGACCAATTAGCTGGCTGGTAATGGGCTGCTTCTTCCTCCCAGTCTGTTTCCTCAGAGGAGGATTCACCTGCTTCAGAGTTACTAAGAGCTGGCTCCCCGAGCTCATCTAGTGACGAGTATCTCCTAGAGACCTCCGCTAATCGATCTTTTTTCTTTTCCCTTTTTCCTCTTTTTCTTCTAATCTCTCTCCAGGTATTCTTACCTGACCTAAACTTTTCCTCGGGTTCAAGACCCTTGGAAAGGCCTGTATACTTACCGTTTCTCCTTGCTCCTACTCTCTCTCCCCGCTTTACTTCTGATAGACTGTCCTGAATTTCCTCTAGAATTTTCAGCCCTATCTTAATCACTTGATAGCATGTGAAAAAGAACAAAAGGGCTCCTAACACCAGAAAAAATTCAAGGCCAAACATACTCACTGGTACTCTCGTTCCCCAGCTGAAAAGTTCTGAATTCATACAGTTGAATCCTTCTTAACAGTCTGCTTTACGGGAACCTTTATCACCGTCGTTCCCCAGCTGATGAGTTCTGAATTCGGCAGTTGAATCCTTCTCAACAGTCTGTGTTACGGGAACCTTTATAAACGTGATCCGTAGTTCTGGTTCTGAAATGAAGTATCCCTCCTGCGCCAGTCCGGAGTTTTTTCTCGTCCCGGAATTCGGCACCAATTGTTATTCGACGCGTTCTCACGACCGGCCAGGAAGAACACAACAACCAGAATCTTCTACGGCAAAGCTTTATTGCTTACATCTTATGGGGCCAGAGTGTAAGAAGCAAGAGAGAGAAGCAAGAGAGAGAGAAAACGAAACCCCTTCTATTTTAAAGAGAACAACCATTGCCTAGGGCGCATCACTCCCTGATTGGCTGCAGCCCATGGCCGAGCTGACGTTCACGGGCAAAACAGAGTACAAGTAGTCGTAAATACCCTTGGCTCATGCGCAGATTATTTGTTTACCAACTTAGAACACAGGATGTCAGCGCCATCTTGTGACGGCGAATGTGGGGGCGGCTTCCCACAAAGCAGAAGATGGCTAAATTAGGAACGGCAACTCATATGTAAAATATATTCATGTTAATATGCCATAATAGAAATAATAGAGGTTAAACAAATATAAAGAAATTGATACAGTGATAAGACTTTGTACCCGTGACTTATGAGAACAGCTGTTGGAAAACTATATGATTAGGTTGAAAACACACGACTGTATGCTTGGTAATGTCAACCACCATAACAAGGAATAGGTCAGTGGTTGAAGGACCACAGTGCACAGTGAATCCAGTATGAAAACTTATTTTCCAGTGAGAATTATCCATCATTACCAACTATTTTTTTCTTCCGGATACAGGAGTACAAGTTTACAATTTTTATTCTCTCACCTTCTTTCTATTATTTACTTAAGTTGTGCTTTTAACTGAATTAGCATTTTTAGCAATATACAACCATCCAGTGGAGAAAAGAAAGGATGTAGAATGGTGCTGGCTCAAATGGCAGTTAACATGTAAAAGAACGCTAGTTAAACTCTTCTTATCTCCTTGTACAAAGCTCAAGTCTAAGTGGATCAAAAACCTCCACAAAAAAATAAAGATACTGAAACTTATAGAGGAGAAAGTGAGGGAGATCCTTTAACATATGGGCACAGGAAAAAAAATTACTGAGCACAACAAAATTGGCTTGTACTGTAAGATCAAGAATTAACAAATGGGACCTCATAAAATGGCAAAACTTCTGTAAGGCAGAAATCGCTGTCAATAAGACCAAAATACAACCAACAGATTAGGAAGAGATCTTTACCAATTCTAAATCTGATAGAAAGCTAATATCTAATATATACAAAGAATTCAAGAAGATAGACTCCAGAAAACCAAATAACCCTGATTAAAAAATGGGGTACAGAGATAAACAAAGAATTCTCAACTGAGGAATAATGAATGGCTGAGAAGCACCTAAAAATGTTCAACATCCTTAGTCATCCCGGAAATGCAAATCAAAACAACCCTGAGATCTACCTCATACCAGACATAATGGCTAAGATCAAAGCATCAGGTGACAGCAGATGCTGGTGAAGAAGCTGGAAAGAACCCAGATGTCCCTCAACAGAAGAATGGACACAGAAAATGTCGTACATTTACACAATGGAGTACTATACAACTATTAAAAATAATGAATTTATGAAATTCTTAGACACATGAATGGATCTGGAAGATATCATCCCGAGTGGGGTAACCCAGTCACAAAAGAACATACATGATATGCTCTCCCTGATAAGTGGATATTAACCCAGAAGCTCAGAATATCCAAAATTCAATTCGCAAACACATGAAACTCAAGAAGGAAGACCAAAATGAGGATACTTTGGTCCTTCTTAGAAGAGGAACAAAATACCCATGGAAAGAGTTACAGAGACAAAGTGTGATTTAGAGACTGAAGGAATGACCACCCAGAAACTGCCCCACATGCAGATACATCCCATAAACTACCACTAAAACTAGATATAATGCAAAATAGCATACCAACAAGAGCTTGATGACAGGAGCCTGATATAGCTGTCTCCTGAGAGTCTCTGACAGTGCCGGACAAATACGGAAGTGGATGCTCACAGCCATCAATTGGGCAGGACACAGCATCCCCAGTGAAGGAGCTAGAGAAAGTATTCAAGGAATTGAAGGGATCTGCATCCCCATAAGAGGAACCATAGTATGAACTAACCTGTATCTCCAGAGATCCCTGGGACTAAATCACCAAGCAAAGAAAACACATGGTTGGACTCTTGGCTCTAGCTGCATATGTAGCAGAGGATAGGCTAATTGGTTATCAGTGGGTGGAGAGGACCTTGGTCCTGTGAAAAGGTTCTATGCCCCAGTATAGAGGAATGCCAGGACCAGGAAGCAGGAATGGATGGGCTGTTAAACACGGGAAAGGGGGATGGATATGGGGTTTTCGTTGGGGATAGTAGCAAAGAGAATAATATTTGAAATGTAAATATAGAAAATATATAATAAAAAAGAATAAAATTTCTACTGTATCATAAGGATAACTACGCTACAAAATTTCTCATCTAAGTAATAAACACTAAAGTGCAATAAAACGAAGTTTACAGAAGTTTTTGTTAAATAGGAACAGGATTTACCATGATCCTAACAAGTTATTAGAAATACTTTACACATGCAAAACAATATGGGAAGGGCAGCCCTTGATCATGTAGAGAATTGATGTCCAAAATTAGGGGAATGCTAGGGCAGTGAAGAGGGAGAGGTTGGGTGGGTGAGGGCGCTCCCTCATGGAAGCAGTGGAGGGAAGGGAGCATGGGTAAATGGGTGTGCAGAAGGGAAATGGAGAAAGGGGAAAACATTTGAAATGTAAATAAACAAAATAACCAATAAAAATAGTTTAAAACCCTTACATTTACTTTATTTCAACTAATATAAAATGAAAATACCTCTATAACCATGTCATTATTTTTATAACGCTGAGAAGTTCATTGAAACAGAGATAATAAAATGTGTTCATAGTGACAAAGACTCATGCTAGCCAGACTACAGTTTAAGTATGTGGTAAGGATCTGGAACTCCTCCAATCACTGGAGGCAATAGTAAGCCTATTAAAACCAATAAACATATTAAATTGAAAGCCTCTTTAAAAAATAGTCACTCAGAAATTAAAGGCCAGTCTCAAGGTAGACTGAGTCACAAGACAAAGTCATTAAGAATGCATACTTTTCCTCAGCTGAGAAGATGCAATGGCCATAATTCTTCATAAATTAAAATAAAGTCATGGACCATCACTGTCCCAAATTTGTTTAAAAAAGGCCTCAATAGAAATCCTAAGAAGAGAAAACATACCTACACAATTTGTTCAATAGCTTTTCTAAACCGATGGTCTTCAATGAAGTGGAACTACAGCTAAGAAGAAGCTCAGTTTTTTAAAGATTGTGTATGACAATAGCATCAGTCATAATCCATTTTGATAATGGATTGATCAAACTTTGTGATTTTTTTTCTTTTTTAGCTAATGTTGTGTTTTTGTCATGGAAGATTATATGCCTACATATCGTTGTGTTTAATCAGTCCAAATTATCATTATGCCACTGGTTATTCAAAGCATATTTTTGTTTAGTATTATATAAATACTTCACATGTGTGTGTCATTTACTCCTCCTATTGCTATTTCATCCCTTCATCTTTCTTATTTATTTTCTGTTGCTTGGTACTCTTTTGTTCACTATTTTATTATTTTAATGAATAATATGACTGTTTTGTATTTTGTTATTGATAAATATCCATTTACAACACATGCTTTGTATTAAATTTAATTAGAGAAATAAAATCAAAACTTAGATGAGATACTATTTCACACCTACTAATGCATCACATAAAAATCAGTAAATAGAAAAAGAAACAAACTAAACATCTCCCAAAAATTTATTATTCTTGATGAAGTAGAGATATTTGAATGGTTCATTTCAGTTGAAAATCTATAGTTTAGTGGGCCTCTTTCATATGGATCATAACACTTTACAGAAAAATCACTCTTAAAATATTAGAAATAGTTGTGATATTTCTAGCAATTTCTCATATAGGTTTTTTACATAAAATTGAGAATAAAGACAGTTGAACTGATATTTGTTCTTTCTTTCATTGTGGTGTTGCTTAATAACCCACTCAACTGGGTGGGTTAAACCCTATCAATTATTTGTCATAGTCCCTGAGAATGGGTTGCCTAGGACCAAGGTGCTACACACCTGACAATTCTTCTCCTACATTACAGGCTGCCATATTCCTGCTTTGCTTTCACAGGGCACTCTCAATCATGAAATCTCTTTCTATTCTTTAGGAACTTTAATTCTGTGAAACCGGAAGTTTCTCTCCTAACAAATTTATGTAACCTCAGATGCCTCTTTAAGTCTTATAAACAAATTCAATCAAGCTGGGAAATAGGGCTCCGATTTATGAGTTCTGTGGAAACATAACTCATTCCACAGCATCAGTATGCCAGGTCCATAGCAGTATTATTATTAATAGATAAAATATGAAAATAATTCCAATGTCTATAATTTAATAATTAGATAAAATATTATACATTAAAAAATGAAATGTTATTCAGACCTTAAATATGAGGAGATTCTGACAGGCAATACAATGTGGATGGATTTGGAGGCATTTTACTAACTGAAATAAGTCAGTGACCAAGGAAACTCTTTCATGTATATCTGGCTGCACTGAAACCTACAGCAAAACCACTCATATAGGGAGGAAATAGAATATATTCCCTTACAGTCTGCTGACTTAACTGTTCAGTGTAGGTTAGATTTTCATCCTGCTATTAGTCACTGGGATACACTTGTGCTTTAGTGGGTCAAATTTCAATTTTGTAACAAGAAAAATATGAAAATGCATGGTGATGATTATTGTAGTATTATGTGTGTTATTAATGTTATAAAACTGTATACTTGAAATGCTTGAAGTAAAGACTATGTTAAGTTCTTCCAGTAGAAATCTAAACAGAGATGTAAAAATTGGAATGTTCTCTACATGTCACCTCATGCATGGTTAATATTTGTAAAACTAAAAAAACCAACCAGCTTCCACACTTTGAAATGACAGGTAGGTAGAGCAATGGAGAATGGGGTTAAGTGTGGATAATCAGTGAAGTTCCATTTCCCCAAGTACAGTAGTGATTTGGTGATAGCTACTCTCTAGTTAGTTTCCATTCCCTTCCTTCCCTGTACCTGCATGCTATTCTCCGAAATGAACAACTGTTACTTCACAAGCACTTTATTTTATAAGCATGCTTATCTGAATTATGTTAATATAATCATACCATTTTCTTAGAAAACCCCTATTTCTTTCAGTATCAGAATTATCTTTAACTTTCCATCTTGCAATTCCAACTTGCAATTTTTTTTATTTGTGATTCATTTTTATTACTTTTATTTTTTTATAGTCTAGTTGTTGCCCCCTCCCTCTGGGTCTGCTCTCCCACAGTTCCACATTCAATTCCTCCTCCCCTTGTTCTCAAGAGGATGCCCCCACCCTGAGACCTCCCCACACACCCTACCAGGCCTCCTTATTCCCTTGGGCCTCATGTCTTTTAAGGGTTAGGTATGTATTCTCCTACTAAGGCCAGGCTCTGCTGTACTGTGTCAGAGGCCTCCGACCAGCTCATATATGCTGCCTGGTTGGTGGCTCAGTGTCTAAGAGATCTCAGGGTTCCAGGTTAGTTGAGACTTCTGGTCTTCCTTGGGGTTGTACTCCTCCTCAGGTTCTTCCAGTCTTTGCCTAATTCAACCACAAATTTCCACCACTTCAGTTGAATTGCTGGGTATAACTCTCTGAAACTGTTTAGGCCAGTTGTTTGTTGGGCCTCTCAGAAGACAGTCAGTCTATGATCCTGTCTTTAAGCACACCACAGCATTCATAATAGTGTCAGGCCTTGGAGCCTCCCTTTGAGATGGATCCAAAGTTGGACCTGTTACTGGAACTCCTTTCCCTCAGCCTCTTCTCCATTTTTGTCACTGTGGTTCTAGACGGGTACAATTCTGGGTCAGGATGTTTGACTGTGGGATGGCAACCCCATCACTCCATTTGATGTCCTGTCTATCTAATGGAGGTGGAATCTATGAGTTTACTCACCCCGCTGTTGGGAATTTCATCTAAGGTCACTCTCTTTGAGTCCTGAGAATCTCATCTCTTATGTCTCTGATACCTTCTAGTGGTTGCCCTACCTTCCACCCCTCAATGTTGCATATTTCCATGCATTCTGCGGTCCCTCAGGGCTTGTCTCATGTCTGTTCCTAACCCCAATACCTAAACATGTTTCCACTTTTCCCTTCCCCCTCCCCTCTCGCACTCAGGTCTCTTCCTCCCTCTGCCTCCTGTGACTGCTTTCTTCTCCCTCACAAATGGAATTTAGGCATCCTTCCTTTGGCTCTTCTGCTTATTAACCTTCTTTATTTCTTTGGATCCTAGGTATTCTGTACTTTCCTCAAATATGTGCAATTGTTAGTTTGGTAACAATGTGTTCACTAAGGTATGCCTTTTAAACCTGGCTTAGGAGAAGCAATGTGGGTATTGCATTTGTTTAAGCTAATTATTAATAGCAGAATGAAAATATAATCTACTTTGAATAGTTAAGAATGTAGATTACAAGATCCGTGAGACAGATTCACTAAAATAGAAAGCATTCTTCTCTCAATAGTTTTTTTCATTAGTGAAGAATCTGACATACTAGGATATGGCAATGCGTTTTCCAGACTTGAAATGCACATGATGCAACTATGAAAGACATCATAATTTATAACTACAGACCAGAGAGGCACTGAAAGAATGGATGTTATTTCATCATTACCACATCATTCTCACCTGTGATTTCTTGCCATGTGGGAAAATGAGTGTGCTTTTTGTTCAAGGCATTATTTTTACAAGAAAATGCTTAATTGAAATTTGATTGTATCTTAGTCAATATATGCCATTTTACTTTTTCATATACTGTTAGCCTGCATCTTTTTTAAATTAGATAATTGAGATCATTGATGTTGATAAATATTATTTTAATGACCAATGATTATGAGTTCCTGCAATTTTGATATTGGTGGTGGTACTGTGTGTGTGTGTGTGTATGGTGTGTGTGTGTATGGTGTGTGTGTGTGACTTTTTTCTTGTTGTTGTTTTCTGGTGTAGAATTATCTATTTCTTGTATTTCTTGTATTGTAGTCACCTTCCTTGTGTTGGAGTTTTTTTTTTTTTCCTCTAGCATTCTCTGAAGGACTGGATCAGTGGAAAGATGAAGATGTTTAATTTTTTTTCATGGAATATCTTAGTTTCCTCCAACTATGGTGATTGAAAATTTTGCTGGGCATAGAATTCTAAGCTGGCATACATGATCTCTTAGAAATTATATGGCATCTTCCCAGACCCTTCTGCTTTTTCAACTCTCTGTCTAGAACTCTGGCATGATTCTACTATGTCTGCCTTTATATGTTACTTTGACTTTATCCTTTCAGACTTTTAATATTCTCTCTTTGTTCCGAATATTTAGTGTTTTGATTATTATGAAGCAAAGATATTTTCTTTTTGGTCCACTCTATTTGGTATTCTATATGCTTCAACATTTCTTTAAGTTAGAGAAATTCTAGAATTGCCTCAGATTGTGTTTTCTTTATTGCTTCTATTTTCATTTTCATAATTTGTACAATTTTATTTCTTTCTTTCACCTGTTATATTTTCTTGCATTTCTTTATATTTGCTCATTTTTGTTTAAGGGTCTAATTTGCTTGATTGTATTTTCCTGTATTTCTTTATTAAAGTTATTTATTTCCTCTTTAAAGTCCTCTACCATTTTTCTAAGATTAGATTTAAGGTCATTTTCTTGTGAATGATGTGTGTTGGGATATTCATGTCTTGCTGTCACAGGATAGCCAAGTTCTGGTGATGCCATATTACTCTGCTGAACTTTAGCCATGTGGTTGTCCCTAGTGTTGGAAGGCCTGGAAGACCCTGATGGACATAGACCTATGGGGCTGTAGGTAGAGTTGGTACTCTCTGATTTCAGCAGGCCTCTAAGATTGTAGGTAGAGCAAGTTGGATTAATACAATGAAAAGAGGCAACTTGCCAAAAGCAATCTACAGATTCAATGAATTTATGACCAAATACCAAATCAAATATTTACAGACCCTGAAAGAACAATTCTCAACTTCATATGTTAAAACAAAGATCCTGGGAAAGCTAAAACAATACTCTACAATAAAAGAACTCCTACTGGTATCGTTATCCCTGAATTTAACCTCTACTATACAGCAATAGTAATAAAAAACTGTATGGTATTGGTATAGAAACAATTGATCAAAGATATTGAATTGAAGACCAAGAAATAAGCCCACACACTTATGGACACTGGATTTTTTTTCACAAAGAAGCTAAAACAATAGAATGGAAAAGGGAGAACATCTCCAGAAATAGTTCTGGAATAACTGGATGTCTTCCTGTAGAAAAACGTAAATACACCCCTATTAGTCATCCTCCATAAAACTTGATTCCAAGTCTATCAGAGACCTCAGTGTAAAATCAGATACACTAAATCTAATACAACAGAAGATGGAGAAGAGCCTTGAACTGACTCATACAAGGACAGCTTTCTGAACAAAATACCAATTGTTCAGACACTATGTTCATCAATTAATAAATTAGACTGCATGGAACTGAAAATCTTCTGTAAGTTAAAGGACACCATCAATAGGGCAATACGACACTCTACAGCTTAGAAAAATATTTTTACCAATCTGAAAGAAGGCTAATATGCAACTTATATAAAGAACTCAAAAAAAATTGACAACAACCCAAATAACTCAATTTGAAAACTGGGGTTCAGAGTAAAAAAAAAGAATTATCAACAAATGAGCCTCTAATGGATTAGAAACACTTAAAAAAATATCCAACATCCTTAATTGTCATGAAAATGCAAATGAAAATGTCTCTGACATTCCATGTTATACCTGTCAGAGTGGCTAAGATAAAAAATCTAAACTGATAACATGTGAAGACAAGGATGTATACCAAGGGGTATACTGCTCATTGCTGGTGAAATTTTAAACTTGTACAGACACTCTTGAAATCAATTTTGTCTTTTATCAGAAAATTGGTAATAGTTCTACACCAAAAACCAGGTGTATCTCTCCTGGGTACAGACACTCAGCTCTGTTCATAGAAGCTTTATTCATCATAGCCAGAAACTGAAAACAACCTAGATGACACTCAATTGAAGAATGAATACAAAAAATGTGGTTCATTTTCACAATGAGTATTAAAACCAAGGATATCATGAATTTTGCAAGCAAATTCATAGAACAAGAAAGTATTGTCCTAAGTGAGGTAGCTAATCCAGACCCAACAGGACATGTATGTTAAGTGAATACTTATAAGTAGATATCAGCAATAAAGTACAGCAGAATCAGACTACAATCCACAGACACAAGAAGCCAAATAACAAGAAGGGTCCAAGGGAGGATGGTTGAATCCTTCATAGAGGGGAAATAAAATAGATATCAGAAGTGGAACAAATGAGGAAACTGGATGGGACAAGGGATGGTGAGGGAAACATGGCAGGGGAATGAGAATCTCCTGTAGGAAAAGCAGGAGAAAGACAACAGAAATTTGGAGTGGGTGGGGCATGGTCATGTCTACAAAGGTAGAGCAGAGAGAGAGGGAATAGCCAACCATTGACTGGCCCAAATTAAGACTCAGCCCATGGGCAAGAACCAATCCCTGACACTATTAATGGTATTCTATTATGCTTGTATAGAGGAGCCTAACATAACTGTGGTCTGAAAGGCTCCTACCACCATCTAACCAAAACAGGTGCAGAAACCCACAGCTAAACATTGGCTGGAGTTTTGTAGAAGAGAATGGGAGATGGACTGAGCAATGCAACACAGACAGGGACTCCACAGAAGGAACAACTGAGTCAACTAACCTGGACCTTTGGTTGCACCCAGAGACTGAACTGCCAATCAAAGAGCATGCCATGGACTGGACCTAGAATCCCTTCACATATGTAGCAGATGTACAACTTGTTCTTCATGCAGGTCTTCCAAAAACTGGAGTTGGGGTTGTCCCTGAATTTGTTGCCTGCCTTTGAATTCTATCTGGGAGGTGTTGCCTGGCTTTCATTGGAGGGGATTTACCTACTCCTGCAGGGACTTGATGTTTGTGTGTGTTGGGCCTCCTTCTTCTCTGAGGAGAATGGGAGGGTAATGGAGAGAAATCTTGTGTGAGGGGGGCACTGTGAGGAGCAGAGGAATACAGATTGAATAAATAAAGAAATGAAAAAAGTTATTTTATGTATTTTCCTGTGATAATAAATTTAATATTTATTAATTAGCCACCAATAAAGCAATGAAAAATTTCCCATAATTATTCTCTTTTGTCATTTTGTTGTCAATTGACTGTTTAGATTATGTTTGACAACTCCTTTCCAACTTTTTTGGAACTTTTCAAACATTGTGTTAGAAGACTTTGTGGTAAAACCAGTATATGTGTGTCTTTGTGTGTGTTTGTGTTTCTGTGTCTTTGATTCTAAAGTAACATTTTCTTCATGCATTCCTTAATTTAAATTCAAAATGGAATATCTGCTTTATGAATTTCTTTCATTTATTAATTTCCTTTCTATTCTCTTCTTTATCTCATTTTTAAAAAGATACAATTGTCACTTCAAATATATATTTCCTTTTAAATGGAAAAATATAAATCATTCTACACAGAGTACTTCCTTGGATTCCCAGATGATTAAGGTGTAGTTGAATGTAAGTGATTACTTTTTCATAAACCAAGATGAGCATCATATTCATTAATAATTTTTTCAGGTATGGCTGAATCACAGATGCTTGGGAATTCATATGATCCCTTTGCTTAAGGAAAATCATTGGGGAATGATCTATAAGAATCTATAACATGAAAGCATACTAAAATCAGAAGTATAAAAGAATAACCGTAAACCAGTTACTTCCGTGTAAATACAATTTGGAGAAAAAAATATCACAAACCTCAGATCTAGGGTAGATTATGATATGAATTTATTTGGTGATTTGAAAATGACAGGACTGGAAATCCAGTCAGGTTACCCATAATAGATTAGAGGAAATAACATTAAAATCTGCCTAAGGAAGTTAAACAAAGTGATTCCGATTTAAACATGAGTAGAAACAATAATCTTTTGGCATCTATAAAGGAAGCTTATAAATCAACTAGAATATTGACACAGCAATTTAAGATGGTTTCTTCTCCAGCAGGTGATAATAATGTGGTGTGGACCTCTAAAATTTGAAATGGCTTTTCATTCATATTGAGTACAGAAGAAAACATAACTGGACTCAAGAAGATTTTATTTTTAGGTCATTCAGTTCATTTTATCCTGTTATTAATCTTTCATTGCCAAGCAGAGCTGTGTTTAAGATTATTGAGTTACTCAGGCTTAGTACCACAGAATCAGAATGTTTTAATCTAAGAGGGGAAGATTCTGTGTTATATTCCACCCATGCGAGGCTCTGTTTCCAAGTCTGAAAAGAAATTAACAAAAAAAAATTAAACTCCATTCTGTAAAATATTGCTCTGGACAAGTCCCTTCCGCTCGACTCGAGCCCCGGGCTACCTTGCCAGCAGAGTCTTGCCCAACACCCGCAAGGGCCCACACGGGACTCCCCACGGGATCCTAAGACCTCTGGTGAGTGGAACACAGCGCCTGCCCCAATCCAATCGCGCAGAACCTGAGACTGCGGTACATAGGGAAGCAGGCTACCCGGGCTTGATCTGGGGCACAAACCCCTTCCATTCCACTCGAGCCCCAGGCTACCTTGCCAGCGGAGTCGCCTGACACCCGCAAGGGCCCACACAGGATTCCACACGAGATCCTAAGACATCCAGTGAGTGGAACACAACTTCTGCCAGGAGTCTGGTTCGAACACCAGATATCTGGGTACCTGCCCTGCAAGAAGAGATCTTGCCTGCAGAGAATACTCTGCCCACTGAAACTAAGGAGAGTGCTACCCTCCAGGTCTGCTTATAGAGGCTAACAGAGTCACCTGAAGAACAAGCTGTTAACAGTGACAACTAAAACAGCTAGCTTCAGAGATTACCAGATGGCGAAAGGCAAACATAAGAATCCTACTAACAGAAATCAAGACCACTCACCATCATCAGAACGCAGCACTCCCACCCCACCTAGTCCTGAGCACCCCAACACAACCGAAAATCTAGACCCAGATTTAAAAACATTTCTCATGATGATGATAGAGGACATCAAGAAGGACTTTCATAAGTCACTTAAAGAATTACAGGAGAGCACTGCTAAAGAGTTACAGGCCCTTAAAGAAAAGCAGGAAAACACAGCCAAACAGGTAGAAATCATTAAAGAAAAACAGGAAAACACATCCAAACAGGTGATGGAAATGAACAAAACCATACTAGACCTAAAAAGGGAAGTAGACACAATAAAGAAAACTCAAAGTGAGGCAACGCTGGAGATAGAAACCCTAGGAAAGAGATCTGGAACCATAGATGCGAGCATCAGCAACAGAATACAAGAAATGGAAGAGAGAATCTCAGGTGCAGAAGATTCCATAGAGAACATCGACACAACAGTCAAAGAAAATACAAAATGCAAAAGGATCCTAACTCAAAACATCCAGGTAATCCAGGACACAATGAGAAGACCAAACCTACGGATAATAGGAATTGATGAGAATGAAGATTTTCAACTTAAAGGGCCAGCTAATATCTTCAACAAAATAATAGAAGAAAACTTCCCAAACATAAAAAAAGAGATGCCCATGATCATACAAGAAGCCTACAGAACTCCAAATAGACTGGACCAGAAAAGAAATTCCTCCTGACACATAATAATCAGAACAACAAATGCACTAAATAAAGATAGAATATTAAAAGCAGTAAGGGAGAAAGGTCAAGTAACATATAAAGGAAGGCCTATCAGAATTACACCAGAATTTTCACCAGAGACTATGGAAGCCAGAAGAGCCTGGACAGATGTTATACAGACACTAAGAGAACACAAATGCCAGCCCAGGCTACTATACCTGGCCAAACTCTCAATTACCATAGATGGAGAAACCAAAGTATTCCATGACAAAAACAAATTCACACAATATCTTTCCACGAATCCAGCCCTTCAAAGGATAATAACAGAAAAGAAGCAATACAAGGACGGAAATCACGCCCTAGAACAACCAAGAAAGTAATCATTCAACAAACCAAAAAGAAGACAGCCACAAGAACAGAATGCCAACTCTAACAACAAAAATAAAAGGAAGCAACAATTACTTTTCCTTAATATCTCTTAATATCAATGGACTCAATTCCCCAATAAAAAGACATAGACTAACAGACTGGCTACACAAACTGGACCCAACATTCTGCTGCTTACAGGAAACCCATCTCAGGGAAAAAGACAGACACTACCTCAGAGTGAAAGGCTGGAAAACAATTTTCCAAGCAAATGGACTGAAGAAACAAGCTGGAGTAGCCATTTTAATATCGGATAAAATCGACTTCCAACCCAAAGTTATCAAAAAAGACAAGGAGGGACACTTCATACTCATCAAAGGTAAAATCCTCCAAGAGGAACTTTCAATTCTGAATATCTACGCACCAAATGCAAGGGCAGCCACATTCATTAGAGACACTTTAGTAAAGCTCAAAGCATACATTGCACCTCACACAATAATAGTGGGAGACTTCAACACACCACTTTCTTCAAAGGACAGATCGTGGAAACAGAAACTAAACAGGGACACAGTGAAACTAACAGAAGTTATGAAACAAATGGACCCGACAGATATCTACAGAACATTTTATCCTAAAACAAAAGGATATACCTTCTTCTCAGCACCTCACGGGACCTTCTCCAAAATTGACCATATAATTGGTCAAAAAACAGGCCTCAATAGATACAAAAATATTGAAATTGTCCCATGTATCCTATCAGACCACCATGACCTAAGACTGATCTTCAATAACAACATAAATAATGGAAAGCCAACATTCACGTGGAAACTGAACAACACTTTTCTCAATGATACCTTGGTCAAGGAAGGAATAAAGAAAGAAATTAAAGACTTTTTAGAGTTTAATGAAAATGAAGCCACAACGTACCCAAACCTATGGGACACAATGAAAGCATTTCTAAGAGGGAAACTCATAGCTCTGAGTGCCTCCAAGAAGAAACGGGAGACAGCACATACTAGCAGCTTGACAACACATCTAAAAGCCCTAGAAAGAAAGGAAGCAAATTCACCCAAGAGGAGTAGACAGCAGGAAATAATCAAACTCAGGGGTGAAATCAGCCAAATGGAAACAAGAAGAACTATTCAAAGAATTAACCAAACGAGGAGTTGGTTCTTTGAGAAAATCAACAAGATAGATAAACCCTTAGCTAGACTCACTAAAGGGCACAGGGACAAAATCCTAATTAACAAAATCAGAAATGAAAAGGGAGACATAACAACAGATCTTGAAGAAATCCAAAACACCATCAGATCCTTCTACAAAAGGCTATACTCAACAAAACTGGAAAACCTGGACGAAATGGACACATTTCTGGACAGATACCAGGTACCAAAGTTGAATCAGGATCAAGTTGATCATCTAAACAGTCCCATATCACCTAAAGAAATAGAAGCAGTTATTAATAGTCTCCCAACCAAAAAAAGCCCAGGACCAGATGGGTTTAATGCAGAGTTCTATCCAACCTTCAAAGAAGATCTAATTCCAGTTCTGCACAAAATTTTTCACAAGATAGAAGTAGAAAGTACTCTACCCAACTCATTTTATGAAGCCACTAGTACTCTGATACCTAAACCACAGAAAGATCCAACAAAGATAGAGAACTTCAGACCAATTTCTCTTATGAATATTGATGCAAAAATCCTCAATAAAATTCTCGCTAACCGAATCCAAGAACACATTAAAGCAATCATCAATCCTGACCAAGTAGGTTTTATTCCAGGGATGCAGGGATGGTTTAATATACGAAAATCCATCAATGTAATCCATTATATAAACAAACTCAAAGACATAAACCACATGATCATCTCATTAGATGCAGAAAAAGCATTTGATAAGATCCAACACCCATTCATGATAAAAGTGTTGGAAAGATCAGGAATTCAAGGCCCATACCTAAACATGATAAAAGCAATCTACAGCAAACCAGTAGCCAACATCAAAGTAAATGGAGAGAAGCTGGAAGCAATCCCACTAAAATCAGGGACTAGACAAGGCTGCCCACTTTCTCCCTACCTTTTCAACATAGTACTTGAAGTATTATCCAGAGCAATTCGACAACAAAAGGAGATCAAGGGGATACAAATTGGAAAAGAAGAAGTCAAAATATCACGTTTTGCAGATGATATGATAGTATATAGAAGTGACCCTAAAAATTCTACCAGAGAACTCCTAAACCTGATAAACAGCTTCGGTGAAGTAGCTGGATATAAAATAAACTCAAACAAGTCAATGGCCTTTCTCTATACAAAGAATAAACAGGCTGAGAAAGAAATTAGGGAAACAACACCCTTCTCAATAGTCACAAATAATATAAAATATCTTGGCGTGACTCTAACTAAGGAAGTGAAAGATCTGTATGATAAAAACTTCAAATCTCTGAAGAAAGAAATTAAGGAAGATGTCAGAAGATGGAAAGATCTCCCATGCTCATGGATTGGCAGGATCAACATTGTAAAAATGGCTATCTTGCCAAAAGCAATCTACAGATTCAATGCAATCCCCATCAAAATTCCAACTCAATTCTTCAACGAATTGGAAGGAACAATTTGCAAATTTGTCTGGAATAACAAAAAACCTAGGATAGCAAAAAGTCTTCTCAAGGATAAAAGAACTTCTGGCGGAATCACCATGCCAGACCTAAAGCTTTACTACAGAGCAATTGTGATAAAAACTGCATGGTACTGGTATAGAGACAGACAAGTAGACCAATGGAATAGAATTGAAGACCCAGAAATGAACCCACACACCTAAGGTCACTTGATCTTCGACAAGGGAGCTAAAACCATCCAGTGGAAGAAAGACAGCATTTTCAACAATTGGTGCTGGCACAACTGGTTGTTATCGTGTAGAAGAATGTGAATCGATCCATACTTATCTCCTTGTACTAAGGTCAAATCTAAGTGGATCAAGGAACTTCACATAAAACCAGAGACACTGAAACTTATAGAGGAGAAAGTGGGGAAAAGCCTTGAAGATATGGGCACAGGGGAAAAATTCCTGAACAGAACAGCAATGGCTTGTGCTGTAAGATCGAGAATTGACAAATGGGACCTAATGAAACTCCAAAGATTCTGCAAGGCAAAAGACACCGTCAATAAGACAAAAAGACCACCAACAGATTGGGAAAGGATCTTTACCTATCCTAAATCAGATAGGGGACTAATATCCAACATATATAAAGAACTCAAGAAGGTGGACTTCAGAAAATCAAATAACCCCATTAAAAAATGGAGCTCAGAACTGAACAAAGAATTCTCACCTGAGGAATACCGAATGGCAGAGAAACACCTGAAAAAATGTTCAGCATCCTTAATCATCAGGGAAATGCGAATCAAAACAACCCTGAGATTCCACCTCACACCAGTCAGAATGGCTAAGATCAAAAATTCAGGTGACAGCAGATGCTGGCGTGGATGTGGAGAAAGAGGAACACTCCTCCATTGTTGGTGGGAGTGCAGGCTTGTACAACCACTCTGGAAATCAGTCTGGCGGTTCCTCAGAAAACTGGACATAGTACTACCAGAGGATCCAGCAATACCTCTCCTGGGCATATATCCAGAAGACGCCCCAACTGGTAAGAAGGACACATGCTCCACTATGTTCATAGCAGCCTTATTTATAATAGCCAGAAGCTGGAAAGAACCTAGATGCCCCTCAACAGAGGAATGGATACAGAAAATGTGGTACATCTACACAATGGAGTACTACTCAGCTATTAAAAAGAATGAATTTATGAAATCCTAGCCAAATGGATGGACCTGGAGGGCATCATCCTGAGTGAGGTAACACATTCACAAAGAAACTCACACAATATGTACTCACTGATAAGTGGATATTAGCCCAAAACCTAGGATACCCAAGATATAAGATATAATTTGCTAAACACATGAAACTCAAGAAGAATGAAGACTGAAGTGTGGACACTATGCCCCTCCTTAGATTTGGGAACAAAACACCCATGGAAGGAGTTACAGAGACAAAGTTTAGAGCTGAGATGAAAGGATGGACCATGTAGAGACTGCCATATCCAGGGATCCACCCCATAATCAGCATCCAAACGCTGACACCATTGCATACACTAGCAAGATTTTATTGAAAGGACCCAGATGTAGCTGTCTCTTGTGAGACTATGCCGGGGCCTAGCAAACACAGAAGTGGATGCTCACAGTCAGCTAATGGATGGATCATAGGGCTCCCAATGGAGGAGCTAGAGAAAGTAGCTAAGGAGCTAAAGGGATATGCAACCCTATAGGTGGAACAACATTATGAACTAACCAGTACCCCGGAGCTCTTGACTCTAGCTGCATATATATCAAAAGATGGCCTAGTCGGCCATCACTGGAAAGAGAGGCCCGTTGGACTTGCAAACTTTATATGCCCCAGTACAGGGAAACACCAGGGCCAAAAAGGGGGAGTGTGTGGGCAGGGGAGTGGGGGTGGGTGGATATGGGGGACTTTTGGTATAGCATTGGAAATGTAAATGAGCTAAATACCTAATAAAAAATGGAAAAAAAATATTGCTCTGAAAGGTTTTATATGTTTCACTTGTATGTCTGGTCGATTGTGCTTAAGCATACATTCAAATAACTCCATAAAATAGAGGAAACTAAGCCATATAGTTAGAAGCATTTAATAAGGCTTTCATTTCTGCTATACCTACTGCAGTATTTCATATTATGTCCATAAATAAAAATAAATGACTTAACTTCCCAATTGAACTATTTTGGAAATGTGTACATATATAGTAAATGCATCTTTCCCCAATTACTTTTATTTAATTATCCTTTTCTCAAGGAAACAGTAAATAAAAATAGAAAGAAGCATACTTTGCAAAGCATTAACATTTTTTAACCTCACAAGTTTATCTATTTGTATTTTAATCTAAAGCCCAAATAACATAAGATGCTAAGTATAAATGTTGTTGACAGCTTTTAACAGCTATTTAAGATGTCACTCCTTAAACACTTGGAAGAACACAGTTAAATATTTATATTTTTAACCTTAAAAATTTGCATTACCAGCTTCACAGGGAAAATCAAAATTATATCTCTGTGTCTGATACAGAAAAAAAATGTTTTAAAGGATTAATTTTCTTCTCCATTCTAAGTAGGATTGAAGCATTCACACTTTGATCTTTCTTTTTCTTGACCTTCATATGGTGTGTGAGCTTGGGTACTCAGAGCTTTGAGGCTAATATTCATTTATCAGTGAGTACATATCACGTGTTCTTTTATGACTTGGTTACCCCACTTAGGATGATATTTTCTAATTCCATCGGTTTGCCTGTGAATTTCATGAGCCATTGCTTTTAACAGCTGATTAGTAATCATAGGACGTAGAGTGAGGGAAGGGGCTGGGAGGGAGAGAGGAGGGGGGGAGGGGGGAGGATCAGGTATGGGAGGATATGGGGGCGGGGAGTACAGTGATGATCAGGAAACTGAATATAGGTGTGTTGCAGTGAGGGATGGGGAAATGGGCATAGCCACTAGAAAGTCCCAGGTGCCAGGGAAGCAAGAGATTCCCAAGACCCAACGGGGATGACATTAGCAATACACAATAAAGGGGAGCTAGACCTGTAGAAATCATATCCAGTGGTGAGACACAGTACCCCTGGGTGAGGGATGGGGTGCCACCCATCTAAAATATTAACTCAGAATTGATCCTGTCTAAAGGAAAAGCAGGGACAAATTGTGGAGCAGAGACTGAAGGAAAGACCTTCCAGAGACTGCCTCACCTAGGGATCTATCCCATCTGCAGCACAAAACACAGACACTATTGCTGAAGCCAAGAAATTTTTGCTGTCAGGAGCCTTGTATAGCTTTCCTCTGAGAGGCTCTTCAAGAACCTGACAAATACAGATGCTCACAGACAACAGTCTGTTAACATAGAAATGAATATTGTTGTTGTTGTTGTTTCCTTTTAAAATGTCAACATTGTTTTTCCACTGGAAGTCAATTTTCACCGAACAAACACATAACCTTTCTCAGTCTTGATTGAAAGTCTTTCCATGTGTAAATATGTGAAGGATATTAGTGTGATGTTATGGCCATATAATTATTATTAAGATCAGTTGTACAGAAACACTAAGGGGTATTTTTAGTACCTTTTTAAATGAAAAAAGAAAAATGAAAACACAAATACCTAAATTTCAGAAATCTATTTCTACATATAATGCAAAAATCTTTAGACTAACCCCCATCCCAGAGTTTATCATCATGGAGTGTTTACATTTTTAATATTTCTCATCTCCCATGTTTCCTTTAAAGTAATTTAATACATAATTTGAAGTTTTAGAACAGAGATAGAGTCACCATGGAGAGATATTTGCAGCACTTCGTGGTGCAGTTACATTTAAGGTTTTAAATCTGAAATTTTAATGGCAGTTAAGACTGCCAAGATCAAGTGATAAGCTTGAAAGAAGAAATGTGCTTATCCTACCACCCAAAGCCTCTTGCCCTGGGGTGGATAGTCTGTCCACCCTGTAAGAACAGCTTTGCTCAATGATGCTGAGAGAAGCCTGCTGAGATGTCCCAGCTGACTCTTGAGTGTACATGGCTCAGTAGTGCCTAATCCTGGGAGAAATGATTAGACTGACTGCTCTGGCTGTGGCTGACATTCCAAGGATTGTGGAGACCGATAAGCCCAGGGACAGTGTTTAAAGGAAGAGACCCAAGATTGCTTACAACAGGTACAGGCAGTGGCACAGGGCAAGATAAGCTATTTTGCAAGGTGTACATATTGGTATAAGTAACTCTAAAGTCACTTTTACAAAATTTAGAATGTTGCCCAAGTTCTATAGAGAAGATAATTTCACCCACCCAACTTCTCTCTAATAAATGAACAGGTACATATTTTTTTTTCATTTTGTCTGTTATAATTTTTAGTAAAAATACCAATAATGAGTTTCCTATTGACATTTTTACATGTCCAAATCATTGTAATTTGCTCATACTCGCGTGTTCATCTCCCTCTTTTCCCCTTCTCATCCCTAACTTGTCCTTTTTCTTTTCAAATGGTCTCTGCTTTGTTTGTTTACATGTATGTATGTGCGTGCATGAGTGCATGCATGTGTGTGTGTTACATAGAATTGTGTTCCGTGTAAAGAAAAAATACTGGCGCATATTCAAAAGTTTCAGATATGATTGGCTCTATTTATGCCTTTTTTCAGTGACCCACTTCAAGAGAATGAGTTAAAGCCATTGCATTCCTGGGTTCGCAGTGGTTAGAATTGCAGTCTCCAATGACAGAATTTAACCAAGAAAAATATAAGTTCAGCTGCATTATAACTTATAGTTCATGTGCAAAATATATCTTGTTTTTTATGCGGACAAACAGGAAAGAGAAGTCAACATGTGTATCAGGCAAGAAAATTAACCTGGTCATTGAGATGACATAAAAAGATTATAAGATGAAGGAAAAGCTGACTGTGTGGGATCCAGACAATTCCCTTCTTACTGAATATTCAAGCCAAGTGAAGCAGGGTAGAAAACAATCCAATGACTCTTGGTCTCAATTCTTCAGGGATATTAGCCTGGCACACCATTACACTAAGCAACTGAGATCATCAAGGGTAGGGGCGGGGCTAAGATTCAGAGTGAATACACATTTATCAATGACCTCAAAATGGCTACTCTTAATTGTCTCCCCAGGAAAACTAAGTTCACCAAATTTAAGGGCTGCCTGCTTTGGGATTGTCATAAGCCAATCATGTTTCTTACATTACCAAAAAGAGAATTTCTGTCAAACTATTGGAATGGTAATCAGAAGGCAGAATTTACTACTTAAGGACTAAGGGTCTGTCTCTGCTGAAATAATTGTTTGACTGAGGGTAGGCCTTTTTTTAGATAAACATCCAAATTCCATCTCAGAATCCTCTTTTGAAGAATATAATGTGTTGCTTATTGCCTATCTTGGATTAATTAAGCACATCTTTCCATAGCATTAATAATGAATCATAGATTCCTAATGTAATAACTAATCTTGGTTGTGATTGTCTTTACATGTCTGCAATGAAGGCACTTCAGTTTAGCAATTGCTTTCATTGTGCAGCCCGTGGATATCTTTGTGGGATATTTTCTTGATTAATGATTTATACAGGTGGGCCCAGCTCCCTGGGAGTGGTAGTATGATTAGGAAAGTGTCAGAGGCTGTGATAAGAAAAGTAGCTGAAAGCAGACATGAAGAAAGGAGTAAAGCATTCCTTTATGAGTTCGGCCCCAAGTTCCTGCTTGCTGGAGTTTCTGTATTGTATGATCTCATTATTTGACTTTACTCAGTAATGAATTTTAACCTATAACATGAAATAAAGCTTTCCTCACAATGCTGCTTTTTCATGGTGTTATATATTTTTATTGGTTATTTTATTTATTTACATTTCAAATGTTGTCCTTTTTTCCAGTTTTCCATCCACTACCCCTCATCTCATCCCCCATCCCTCTGCCTCTATGAGAGTGTTCTTCCACCCATCTACCCATTCCCACCTCAACACCCTAGCATGCCCCTATGTTGGGGCATTACACCTCTACAGGATCTTTGTTACATAAGCAGCATGTTCAGACTGAGGGTTGTCTGTGAGCATCCACGTGTATATTATTCAGGCTCTGCTAGAGCCTCTCAGGGAAGAGTAATACTAGGCTCCTATCAGCAAGTTCTTCTTGGCATCAGTAAGAGTGTCAGGGTTTGGTGTCTGCAGATTGGATGGATCCCTAGATGAGGCAGTCTCTGGATGACCTTTCCTTCAAGTCTCAGTTCTATTCTTTATCATTTCATTTCTGGGTTAAAATTTTTGAAATGGGTGGGTTGTACCATCCCTCAACTTGTGTCTTGCCTATCGAGTGGATATGATCTCTACAGGTTACATCTCCCCTTTGTTGGCTTTTTGGATATGGTCATTCCCATTGGGTCCTGGAAAACTTTTGGTTCTTTGACGTCTGGGACTTTCTAGTCGCTGTCTCCAGTTCCTCATCCCCCACCACTATATACCTCTTTCCAATTCCCTGATCCTCTGTACTTCTCCCCTGCCTCCTCCCACATCTGCTCCTGCCGCCTCTTTCCCTCTCCTCCTCTTCTGTTCCTCCCAGATCCCTCCCTCCCTCTACCTCCTGTGATTATTTGTTTATCCTTCTAAGAAGGATGGAAGAATCCACACTTTGGTCTACCTTCTTCTTGAGCTTCATATGGTCTGTGAGTTGTATTGTGGGTATTACAAGCTTTTGGGATAATATCCACTTATCAGTGAATACATATCATGTGTGTTCTTTTGTGCCTGGATTAGCTGGCTCAGGATGATACTTTCTTGTTCAATCTATTTGCCTGTGAATTTCATGAAGTCATTTTTTAAATAGCTGAGTAGTACTCCATTGTGCAAATGTACCACATTTTCTATATCCATTTTTACAAATAGCTAAGCCAAGAAAAAGTGCACTCACTACCTGCAATGCAACAATTGTGACCCAAAATAACCAGAAATTATAAGATTTTGAACTTAGTTTTAAAGAAGAATTTTCCTGGGTGGCAAGTAGAGACTAATAGAGTGACCACACAGCTTATGTTATTCTCTTCTTTCTCCACAATTAGATTCTTCAGCGTTTCTTACATATGACTCTGTTTCATTCAACTGCTAGCTAAACTATGTCTCCTGTGTTCTAGACAAGTGCACTGAGCTATGTATCTCAAGAGATAAATTCACTTTTGAGGATAAAGATTAATCACTTTTGCAAATGATATTTTTGAACAGGTCAAGTTTTTCAAATACATAGCTAAATTAAATTGCCGATGTACTTATTAGCAAGAACAATGCATATGTAAATATTTGTGCAACATCTAAAAGGCTTATATTATAGTATTCTTGTCCCAAGTCAAACAAATTTCTATAATCATAAGAGTAGATAATTTTTTTGAAAAGTAATCCCAAGAATGTAGTGTGAAAACTGAAGTTTTGTAATATATTCTCTTATGGTATATAAGTTTTATTAAGAAATAGTTTACAATATTGAAAAAATAAGAAAATGTGGTTTTATTGTGATATATATATATATATAGTTTTCCTTCTGAAAATTGGTATTTATGCCTGATAGTGATCTGTTCTCCAGAAAAAAAGAAAAATTCAGCTAATTATCTACTCCACTGCATTATCTTCTTCGATTAAGAAAAGAAGACACAATAAAATATGAAATACACAGATTATATTGGCAGTCCTTCTGATTCTACTGTCCAGTGAAATAAATATAAACATGAGAAACATCAGGGACTCTCTTTCATAATGGTAAGTTTTTATTCATCAGACTTTCTGATTGAATCTAGATGTGATGCCTGGTATTTTAGCCCTTTTGAGTATAAGCAAAAGTTGAGGATTAAAAAAAAAATAACTGCTCCAAGGGGTAAAGCAGAAAACACAAAATGATTTACATTAATGACACACTGGTGTGGCTTCCTCCTAACTACTCTGTGACAATGACCAAGGCGTCCTGCCATTATCACTGTCTGCTATTACTCCTCTCTGACCCGTAGTCTATAACCTGGCAACAAAAGTTACATTTATTTGATACAATTATTATCAGAAATGAATACTCTCATGATTAGAGCTAGACATTTAAGCTCCAAACTAAGATTTCAACTATGTAGAAAATATTGTTTATAGTAAGTGTGAATGGATTATTACTTTTCTCAGGAGACATTACATTCATACTTTGTCTAATATGAATAACTGTAGTGCAGATTTCATGACTAAGGTAGTTAGATGATTCTTCTTTTGAGTGATACCTTTAAAAGCATAAAGACCTTCAAATGTGGAATAGTTTATGAAAAGATGCAGTAATTTTCCATTGTTAGTAGATTCAGAGATATTAAAAGCTAAAATGGTTTCATGGCCATTAATTCTTTGTAATTAATTTCACACAAGAGAAAAAATTATTAATCTTTAACTGTCTAATTAGTCATCTGCAGCTGGGGATTTGTAGCTACATGTTAGTTTAATTAGAGTATCGTTAAAACTTTTGATTTTTCTTACCCTCATTTTCTCTTTGATACAAATATATTATTTGATAAGGATGAATATTGTTTAAAATTATAACAGTGGTACATCATTTTATTATATTTCTTTTAAAATATACAATAAACTATTATAATATGTCAAGAAATAACAAATAAAAACTATGCCTAATAATTAGCTTCTGGCATAAACCTAAGGTTCAAATATGGGGTGCTAGAGAGCTGGATCAAATATTAAACACACTGACTGCTTATCCAGAAAATCCAAGCTATATTCCATGCACTCACACGGCAGCTAAGAACAATTTGTAATTTCAGTTCCAAGGAATATGATGCTCTCTTCTGGAGTTTGTGGCTACTGTATGCACAAGCTGCATAGATATGTGGACAGGTAAAACACCCATTCACACTACAAAAAAAAAAAAAAAAATCAGCTATATGATTTACTTGTTGTTGCCAGAAAGCCAATTACAATCTGAAAATTTATGATTGTTTCATGAAAAGTCTAGTCTGAATTTATAAAAATTTGGTTCCAAATTTTCTCTTTTACATTTTAATAGAATGCATACATGCAAATGTTTCAGCTTGTGTTGATGAGATTTTAGAAATAATATACATGCTGTGGTTTAGGATAAAATAATAAATCTTACAAAGTATTGAATAGTTGTTACTTGTAGCATCAAATGAGAAGATAAATTAATATGTCAGTCATTTGATATCAAATAGCATAAAATCAATTTCTTCTGTTTCTGCTATTTCCTGATCCATAGTTAACATTAATATTGGTATTATCTGTTTGGCCCCAAATATATCATTTCTTAACTTGTCTTGATTTTAGAATTTTACAATTATATATTCCAGCTAACGATTTTCTTCCAAAGTATACTTCCTCTTCTTCAACATTATTGATGCTGTTACATTCTGAAAGAAGCCTGGAACATTCTCTGACATTGTGCTTTTCTCTGTCATTTCTGGGCAGTTGTATAGAGATAATTGTGAGAGGGTATGAGAAAGGAAATACCTATGTTTCATTGTGAAGCCAACCCAGGAAGCAGCACAATCAGAGGTGCCAAGAAGAAGGAGGAGGAGGAGGAGGGGGAGGGGGAGGGGAAGGAGAGAAGGAGAAGGAGAAAGAAGGAGAAGGAGAAAGAAGAAGAAGAAGATGAAGAAGAAGAAGAAGGAGAAGGAGAAGGAGAAAAGTAAAGCAGAAATAGAGTGCAGTAGAGTGCAGATGTCTACTCTTGCTTCTTTATTCAAACATGAGGCAAAGAGTATTAAATACAGATTATGGTAGAATTTTAATTGTCCTAGGATGCAAAAGGCTTTGTCTACAAAAGGGAAGCCGAACTCTGATGGTGTTTCTAATGTTATGATTAGAAAATGAAATATTATGATGAAACTGTAGAATAATAGAAGAAAAAAAACGATCACAAGTCTCTCAAGGGATCCTGATGCAGTTTCATCCAGTTATGTTTCAAACTCTTCTCACAAATCCTGTTATAGCTTTGGAAAATTTGTTTAAAATTTTGGATGTAACTCAAAACAATAAAGAACAGCCTTAAAACAATGAGGCATGCATTCTGGAACACAGCAGCAAACTTGAAGGGCAAGGCTAAAAGCACAAAGGTTGTCTGGAGAATGGTAGAACAGGAAAACTATAGGATGAAAGAAAGAATGGATACAAGAAGAATTGTAAAGTTATCTTCTTAGGAATAGCTTGGCATAGGGTACTTTCATGATTGACACAGCTCTTAGATGAGAGATCTTTATTGTCTTCATTATGTTTAACTGCCAAATTTCATGATAATCATATCACATATTCTCAAAGATTCTAGGAATTATCAGGAGTCCCAGAGTCCTAGGAAAGATGGATATCTCAATTTGACACATGTCCATACATTTGTAAAATGAAAAAGCACACTTGTCCTCTGCTTTTGGTTGTTGATGTGACAGATATTTAAATATGTTTATGGGATTTTGTTTGTTAATATATATGTTGGCAATCTTTGGGTAGTCCATCCTTTCGTCTTAACTCCAAACTTTGTCTCTGTAACTCCATACATGGGTATTTTGTTCTCTATTCTAAGGAGGAATGATGTATCCACATATTTGTCTTCCCTCTTCTTGATTTTCTTGTTTTGCAAATTGTATCTTGGGTGTTCTATGTTTCTGGGATAATATCCACTTATCAGTGAGTGCATATCTAATGACTTCTTTTGTGATTGGGTTACCTCACTAAGGAGGTTATCCTCCAGGTACCTCCATTTGTCCAAGAATTTCATAAATTCATTGTTTTTAATTGTGAAGTAGTACTCCATTGTGTAAATGTACAACATTTTCTGTATCCATTCTTCTGTTGAGGGACATCTGGATTCTTTTCAGCTTCTGGCTACTATAAATAAGGCTGCTATGAACATAGTAGAGTAGGTGTTCTTATTACCAGTTGGAACTTCTTGGTATATGCCCAGGAGAGGTATTGCTGGATCTTCCAGTAGTATTATGTCCAATTTTCTGAGGAAACTCCAGACTGACTTCCAGAGTAGTTGTACAAGCTTGCAATCCCACCAGCAGTGGAGGAGTGTTTCTCTTTCTCCACATCCTCGCCAGCATCTGCTGTCACCTGAATTTTTGATCTTAGCCATTCTGACTGGTGTAAGGTGGAATCTCAGGGTTGTTTTGATTTGCATTTCACTGATAATTAAAGATGTTGAACATTTTCTACCCCACCCACGGATCCATCCCATAATCAGCCACCAAACCCACTATTGCACAATGCCAGAAAGATTTTGCTGACGTGACCCTGTTATAGCTCTCTCATATGAGGCTATGCCAGTGCCTGGCAAATACAGAAGTATATGCTCACAGTCATCTATAAGATGGAACACAGTGTCCCCCAATGGAGAAGCTAGAGAAAGCACCCAAGTTGATGAAGGGGTCTGCAACCCTATAGGTGGAACAACAATATGAACTAACCAGTAGCCCCCCCCCCCCCGAACTCGTATCTCTAGCTGCATATGTAGCAGAAGATGGCCTAGTCGGCCATCACTGGAGAGGCCCCTTTGTATTACAAACTTTATATGCCCCAATAGAGGGGAATTCCAGGACTAAGAAGTGAGAGTGGGTGGGTAGGGGAGCAGGGCAGAGGGCGGGTATAGAGAACTTTCGGGATAGCATTTGAAATGTATATAAAAAAAATATATATAATAAAAATTATGTAGGTTGGCTACATGATTACTAGCTTAGGTCCACATGTTACCAGTGGTATATAACAATTACACTTTGTCAGAAGAGAATACACTCTGACTAACTCCGGAGGAGAAATTTTTGGCTGAGGGAAGATAGCTTTATGAAGGGCCATAGCTTATCGTGTGAAGTCTAAACCTATTGACAGTGGTATGCATCATGTAGATTTAGGCTGACTGGTTTTTATTAGTTTCAGCCTATTTTTCTCATTACTACCTATTCAATGTTTGTAAATTGTTTTTGTTTTTGTTTCTTTTTTGTTTTTAGTGAGTGTGTATTTTTATTAAAATGTTACATTTATCTATCTATCTATCTATCTATCTATTTATTTATTTACATATTTATTGAAGAGTTAGTTCAATGGTTGTGTGCATGTCAGAAAACAACTAGTGGGAGTCAGTTTTCTTGTTTTGTTTTATGTGAGGTAAGGATTAAACTCAGGGTATCTTGCTTGGCTGTAAGTGCTTTACTTACTAAGCCATCTCATTATCTCCAAGTGTGATAGTTTGAAGTTAAACCAAATTTAGAACTCTCTACTGTAGTCAAAGTGAAAATCCACTTTATTAATAAAAGGTTAAGACCTTATATACAATTTCAACTTTAAATGTGTGTGTGTGTGCGTGTGTGAGTAATCAGCATGCTGAAATATGTTTAAATTTAAAAAATCTTAATGCATTTTTAAATAGACATAGTTGGAAAAAACTTACCTACTTTTTAGTTAAGGCAATCAGGATTTTTTGTTTCTTATTTTCTATATTAGGTATACAATATTTCCTTTTCAAACAATTTTTGTTGTTTCTTTAAATGTTATAACAAATTTAACTGTACGTATGTTTTAGAACCAGTTATTTGTTGGCTCTTTATAATCATATTGCTTCCATATGGAAATGGCTTATTTAGGCTCAGATTTTAAGGATTCAGTCTTTTGGGAAGTATGGTGGCTAAAGCTAGAGACAATTGGTCTTATTGCCAAGTCAGGTATTAGAAACATAAAATACTGATGATTAACTAGGTTTATCATTTCAATTTCCTCCAAGATCCAAGCCCATGGCATGGTGCTCCCTACATTGAGGGTGAGGTTTGTAAACTCAATAAATCCAATGACAAAATTCTCTCAAAGCTGGAAACAACCCAGATATCCCCCAACTGAAGAATGGATACAGAAATATGGTTGATTTCACAGTGGATTAATATTCAGCTATTAAAGAATGAGGTCATCATGAACTTTGCAGGCAAATGGGTGGAACTAAAAAATGTCATCCCGAGTAAGGTAACCCATATGCAAAAGGACATGAATAGTATGTACTAACGTATATGTGAATATTAATTCAAACTTTCAAAATACCCATGATACAATTCACAGACCATAGGAAGATTTACAAGAAGAAACGGCCAAGCATGAATACATGAAACACACTTAGAAGGGGAACAAAATAATCACAGAAGGTAGAGGAAAGAAACTGGATGGGAGAGGGGAATGGGGAAGAGGAGAGGCAGGATCACGTATGAGAAGAGAGAGAGGCACACCCAATGGGCCAGGAGAATTAGTCAAAATACATGGGAGTTGCGGTTAGGGGGCATGGAAAAACCATTAAAAAGTCCCAGAGACCTGGGATGTGAAAGTCTATCAGGACACAGTGGAGATGACACTAGCCGAAATGCTCAACAGAGGCAAGATGGAACCAGAAGAGATCATTTTTCTAATAGATAAGCATGGCTCCTGCTTGAGGCAAGGAGTCACCTAACCTAACCATTTTTAAAATATTTAACCAGAATTGTTACTGTCTAAAGAAAATACAGGGGACAAGATGGAGCAGAGACTGAAAGAAAGAGTACCCAATGACTAGCCCATCTTGGGATCCATCCTAAATGTGCACACCAAGACCTGACACTATTACTGAGGCCATTTTATGTGTGCAGACAGGAGCCTAACATGGCTGTCCTCAGAGAAGTTCTACTTGGAACAGACTGAGACAAATGCAGATACTTATAGCAAACCACTTGATTGATGTCCTGGACCAATATGGAAGTGTAAGAGAAAGGACTGAAGAAGCTGAAGGGAATTGACCCCATAGGAAGAATAACAGTGTCAACTGACCCAGACTCCTCAGAGCTCCCAGAGACCAAGCCAAAACTAAGGAGCATACATTGTCTAGTTCATTGCCATAGGAGAGGAATGCCTTTTATGGCCTCAGTGGGAAAGGATGAATTTAATCCTTGTTAATTTGACATTCCAGGGAAGAGGGATACTGGTGAAGGTGAGGACAGGGTGGGTGGGTGGGTGAAGGAACACCCTCTCAGAAGTGGGGGCAGGGGGTAAAGACTCAGGGAGAGAGGGCATGTAAGGGGCGGGAACTTTTAGAATGTAAACAAATTAAATAATTTAATAAAGGTTTTTATTTTAAGCAACTTTTCCAAGGACTTTCCCAAAGTATTGTTTCTTGGTGATTCTAAATTTTATTAAGTTGACATTCAAGGTTAACCATCATATATTTGTTTAGTGAAAAACAAATTTTAAAAGCACATCTAATTTTAAAAAATATGTATTTTGTAATAGTTCATTTGAAAACCTCTCTGGAAGCAAATTATCTTAGTGCAAAGATATCAGCAAATAAATGAATGTATAAAATTGAATTTACATTTTTAACCAAGAAAAGTCATAAAAATGCCCTGAAAAACTGCCATTATAGTACAGTAGAATTTCTAAACTGAGGAGTGGTCGACAAGAGTTTAATAAGTCTTTGCTGTAGAGAGCCATTAAGTGAATAAGGTAAAGGAAAACTGAAGACTGCTACTACCAAATATGTACCAGTAGTTTTACCCTAGGCATGATGATAAAAAGTATCTATAGATATTGCCAAATATTCTCTAAGTAGTAACCAGAAAAGTCTACCTGGAACTTCAAATAACTGAGAAAAAGATTTTAATGACTTATATATAATCATGATAATTAAGATTTGATAAATAAATCAACATTAGGGGTTGCATAACATTTCAGATGTGAAATAAATCTCACTTGCAAAAAATATCTTTACAATAGTAGCACCCTGTGTCTTAATGACATAGATGCTTGAAAGAGACAATTGTCTTTTTGTTAAAACTTCTTAAGATTTAATCAGCTAATATATAAGATGCCCTTTTGTAATAACTTTTTTCTATTTTTTTTGCACAGAAAAATAATTTATTATATATATATACACCTTTCTTTTTTCAATTATTAAATTTTCACACTCCATATTTTATCCACCCCCATCCAACCTCTGACTGTTCCCCAACCCATTTCTACTCCCCATCCACCTGTCTCCATTTGGATGTCTCCACCTCCTGCCCCACCTGAGCTCTAAACTCCCTGAGGTCTCCAGTCTCTGAGGGTTAGGTGCATCATCTCTGAATGAACACAGACCTGGCAGTCTTCTACTGTATGTGTGTTGGGGGCCTCATATTAGCTGGTATATGTTGTCTGTTTGGTGGTCGAGTGTTTGAGAGATATTACAGGTCCAGATTACTTGAGACTGCTGGTCCTCCTATAGGATCTCCCTTCTCCTCAGCTTCTTTCAGCCTTCCCTAATTCATCAACAGAGGTCAGCTGCTTCTGTCCATTGGTTGGGTACAATTATCTGCATCTGATTCTTTCTGCTGCTGTTGAACCTTTCAAAAGGCTGTCATGTCAGGTCTCTTTTTGTGAGCTCTCCATAGCCTCATTGATAGTCAGTCCTTGGGACCTCCCCTTGAGCTGGATGCTACTTTGGGCATGTCGCTGGACATTCCCCAACCCCCCCGCCCCCTTCCAGGCTCCTCTCCATTTCCAACCTAATAATTCTTTCAGACAACAATTATGGGTCAGAATTGTGACAGTGGGATGGCAACCCTCTCTCCCTCATTTGATGCCCTCAGTGTTGGAGGTAGGCTTTATAAGTTCCCTCTCCCTACTGTCAGGCATTTCATTTAAGATCCTTCCCTTTAAGTCATGAGAGTCTCTCACCTCCTAGGGCTCCAGTGCATTCTGGAGGTGTAAGATCCACCCCTTTCGAGGACCCCCACTCTAGTCTCAGGAGAGAGAGCACACCCAAAGAAACACGAGAATCCTTCTTGCTGTAAACACATGAGGTAGTTTAATGACAGAGCTCTGGGTTGAAAAGTATCTCATGCAGGAGACAGTGGATTTGACCCCGAGGCTCGAAAGCTAGGGGTTTTTATAGGTTAAAGGGCTTAGGGGTGGGGAATTCAGCATAGCGGCACACTATTGGCTTATTCAAACATCAGCAAAAGATGCAAGTCAGGGTGTCAGGGTTCTGTGAGTTGTTGCCTCAGTTCAGATAGCCCTGTTATGTCCTCACATTCCTCTTTATCTTTATGGTCAAGCTGTTCCCAGGAAAGCTTTAACTATGAGGCATGCCCGGGTTTCTTTTTTCTTTGTTCTCAGCCCCAGGCAGCCTCTAGGCTCACAAACAACCAGCAATTTTTGAGTACTTTATATGACTTACAGGTCTTGAAATTTCATCTTTCTTTCAGAGGGTCTCCCCAACCTCCTATCTCCTGAGGTTGCCTGTTTCCATTCCTTCTGCTGACTCTCAGGGCTTCAGTCCTTTTAACTCACACAATTCCAGATCAGGTTCCCCTCCTCCTGCCTCTCCCCAAGCCAGGTTCCTCCCTTCCTCCCCACTTGTGATAACTTTCTTCTATCTCCCAAGTGGGACTAGGCATCCTCACTTGGGCACTTCAGCTTGTTGAGCTTTTTGAGTTCTGTGAACTGTATCTTGGGCATTCTGTACTTTTTTTTTTTTTTGGGGGCTAGTATCCCCTTATTAGTGAGTACATACCATGCATGTCATTTGGGTCTGAGTTACCGCACTCAGGATGATGGTTTCTAGTTCCATCCATTTGCCTGCAAAGCTCAGAATGTCCTCATTTTTTTTAATTAGGTATTTTCCTCATGTACATTTCCAATGCTATCCCAAAAGTCCTCCATACACTCCCTCCAACTCCCCTATCTACCCACTCTCACTTTTTGGCCCTGGAATTCCCCTGTACTGGGGCATATAAAGCTTGCAAGTCCAATGGGCCTCTCTTTCCAGTGATGGCCGCATAGGCCATCTTTTGATACATATGCAGCTAGAGTCTTAATAGCTGAGCAATATTCCATTGTGTAAATGAATCACATTTTCTGTATCCATCCTTTTGCCATGGGACATCTGGGTTGTTTCCAGCTTCTGGTTATCCCCAAAAAGACATATATGAACATAGTGGAACACGTGCCCCTGTGGCTTGGTGGGGAATCTTTTGGGTATATTCCCAAGAGTGTTATAGCTGGATCTTCAGGTAGATCTATTTCCAAGATTCTGTGGAATCTCCAGATTGATTTCCAGAGTGTGTATACCAGTTTTTCATCAGACCAGCAACAGAGGAGTGTTCCTCTTTCTCCACATCCTGTCCATCATGGACTGTCTCCTAAGGATTCTGATTAGTGTGATGTGGAATCTCAGGGTCGTTTTGATTTGCATTTCTCTGATCTCTATGCACTTTGAACATTTCTTTATGTACACTTCTCAATCAATCGAGATTCCTCAGTTGTGAATTCTAAGTTTAGTACTATACCCCATTTTTTCATTGGGTTGTTTGTTCGTTTGTTTGTTTGTTTTTGGTGATTAACTCCCTGAGTTCTTTATATATTTTTGATATTAGCCTCCTATTGAATGTGGAGTTAGTGAAGAATCTTTCCCAATCTGTAGATTGCTGATTTGTTTTATCAACTATGTCCTTTGCTTTCCAGTTTCATGACGTTCTAATAATCAATTCTTGACCTTAGAGCATGAGCCATTTGAGTTCATTTTAGGAAATATACCCCTTTGCCAAGAAGTTCAAGACTCTTTCTCACTTATTTTATATTAGATTCAGTGTATCAGGTTTTATATTGAGGCCCTTTATCCACTTGGGTTTGAGCTTTGTACAAGGTGACAAGTATGGGTCTATTTATATTTTTCTACATACAGACAGCCAGTTAGACCAGGACCATTTATTGAAAATGTTTTCTTTTTTCCACTGTATATTTTTGAAGTCTTTGTCAAAAATCAAGTGACCATAAGTATGTGGTTTCACTTCTGGTCTACAATTCTATTCCAGTGATCAATGTGTCTGCCTCCTTAGCAATACCATGCAGTTTATACCACTATTGCTCTTTAGTAAAGCTTGAGGTTAAGGATGGTGTTCTTTTATTGTTAAGACTTGTTTTCGCTATTCTGGTTTTTGTTGTTGTTGTTCTTGTTGTTTGTTTGTTTGTTTTGTTTTGTTTTCCAGATGAATTTGAGAACTGCTCTTTCCATGTCTTTGAAGAATTGTGTTGGAATTTTGATGAATCTATAAATTGCCTTTGGCAGCATGACCATTTTTACTTTGTTAATTCTGCCAATCCATGACCTTGGGAGATCTCTCCATTTTCTGAGATTTGCTCCAACTTATTTTTTGAGAGACGAAGTTATTTTCATATAGGTCTTTCACTTGTTTAGTTAAGAGTTACTTTAAGATATTTTATATTATTTGTGGCTATTGTGAAGCGAGTTGTTTTCCTAATCTCTTTCTCAGCCTGTTTCTCCTTAGTATATTTATTTGAGTTAATTTTATATCCAACCAATTTTCTGAAGTTGTTTATCAGCTGGAGAAGTTCTCTGGAGAGTTTTTGGGGTCACTTATGTATACAATCATATCATCTGCAAATTGTGATACTTTTATTTCTTCTTTACCAATTTGTATACCCTTGATCTCTTTTTGTTGTCTTATTGTTCTAGCTAACACTTTGAGTGCTATATTGATTAGATAAGGGGAGAGTGGGCATCCTTGACTTGTCCCTGATTTCAGATGGGATTGCTTCAAGTATATCTCTGTAGGCTCCCCCAGCCTGAAGCTGACCAGTACAGACCTAGTAGCCACAGAGGTGGGGCCACCTGCGGTGCAGCTTTCTGACTTGGCTGGCTCCTTTTTAAAGTGACAACTGCCCTGTTCTTCTGCTACCTGCTGAGAGGCTGAACCTGTTTTCCTGAGAGATTCCTGAATAAGCAGCCAGCCTGGTGACCTAGTGCTGAGGAAATGGCTCCAGACATCAAGTGTGGAACTGGCAGACTAGTGCTAACAAATTGGCAACAATACATCAAGAAGCCTGGCATGGAAGAGGGTGGGTGGGTGGGGTATGGGCATTCCCCCTTATAAGCACAGTCTCTTAATAAACTCGTTGGCCTTGATCAGAACCTTTATCTTGACTCCATTATTTCTCTCGACCATCTAGTTTCTCTCTTTTCAGGCCCAGCCTGCCTCCCAGGGGTATCCGGGTTCTTGTAAGCCACAGGCCGGCTTGCGACATATCTCCATTTAATTTCATATTAGCTATTTGTTTACAGTATATTGCTTTTATTATGTTTAGGTATAGTCCTTTAATTAATGATCTCTCCAATACTTTTAACATGAAGGGTTGTATTTTGTACAATGCATTTTCTGCATCTAAGGAGTTGATCATGTGATTTTTTTTTTGTTTCTATACATAGTGGATTACATTAATGGATTTTCATATATTAAACCAGCCTCTGTACCCGAGGATGAAGCCTGAGATGATTGTTTTATCTATCTATCTATCTATCTATCTATCTATCTATCTATCTATCTATCTATCTATTTGGAATTTTCTTCATTTACATTTCCAATGCTATCCCAAAGTCGCCCATACCCTCCCCCCACTCCCCTATCCACCCACATCTACTTCATGGCCCTGGCGTTCCCCTGTACTGAAGCATATAAACTTTGCAAGACCAATGGGTCTCTCTTTCCAATGATGGCTTACTAGGCCATCTTCTGATACATATGCAGCTAGAGACACAAGCTCCGGGGGTACTGGTTAGTTCATATTGTTGTTCCACCTATAGGGTTGCAGACCCCTTTAGCTCCTTGGGTACTTTCTCTAGCTCCTCCATTGGGGCCCTGTGATCCATCCAATAGCTGACTGTGAGCATCCACTTCTGTGTTTGCTAGGCCCTGGCATAGCCTCACAAGAGACAGCGATATCAGGGTCCTTTTAGCAAAATCTTGTTAGTGTATGCAATGGTGTCAGCGTTTGGAGACTGATTATGGAATGGCTCTCTGGGTATGGCAGTCTCTAGATGGTCCATCCTTTTGTCTCAGCTCCAAACTTTGTCTCTGTAACTCCTTCAATGAGTGTTTTGTTCCCAATACTAAGAAGGGGCAAAGTGTCCACACTTTGGTTTTCGTTCTTCTTGAGTTTCATGTGTTTTGCAAATTGTATCTTGTATCTTGGGTATTCTAAGTTTCTGGGCTAATATCCAATTATCAGTGAGTACATATTATGTGAGTTCTTTTGTGATTGGGCTAACTCACTCAGGATGATGCCCTCCAGGTCCATCCATTTGTCTAGGAATTTCATAAATTCATTCTTTTTAATAGCTGAGTAGTACTCCATTGTGTAAATATATCACATTTTCTGTATCCATTCCTCTGTTGAGGGACATCTGGGTTCTTTCCAGCTTCTGGCTATTATAACTTAGGCTGCTATGAACATAGTGGAGCCTGTATCCTTCTTAGTAGTTGGAACATCTTCTGGGTATATGCCCAGTAGAGAAAACAACAAGACAATCATCCCACATAAAACCAGGGACGGTGAAACTTATAGGGGATGATTGTTTTGTTGTGTTCTTGGATTCAGTTTGCAAGAATTTTATTGAGTATTTTTGCATAGATATTCATAAGTAAAATTGGTCTGAATTTCTCTATTTTTGGTTGTGTCCTTATTTGGTTTAGGTATCAGAGTAGCTCTGGCTTCTTAACACAAGTTAGGTAGTTTTCCTTCTGTTTCTATTTTATGGAATAGTTTAAGGAAAATTGGTATCAGGTCTTCTTTGAAGGTTTGGTAGAATTCTACACTAAATCTATCTGGCCCTGGGCATTTTTGGGCAGTTTTTAATGATTTTTTCTATTTCCCTATGTGATATCAGCCTGATTAGATAGTTTTCATGTACTTGATTTAATTTTGGTATGTGTCATCTGTCTAGAAAACCATACATTTCATCTATATTTTCTAGTTTTGTTGAGTATAGGCTTTTATAGTAGGATCTCATGATTTTTTTTTTTTTAATTTTCTCCATTTCTGTTGTTATGTCTCCCTTTCCATTTCTGATTTTGTTAATTTGGATACAGCTTCTTTTTTTTTTTTCTTAATTGAATTTTTTATTAGTATGTCATGGGCATAAGCAAAGGTGTGACAGGGTTGGATATGCTGCTTGTGCTATGATAAACTAATCATCTGAATGAAGGTTATAAGTCATGACTTTGATAAATTATCACAAAATACAGTTGGCATAAAATTCTAAAACATGGACTTAGCTTGGGATCTGCTACCAACAGACCTATAGCTAAGTCTATGTTTTTGTTTTTTGTTTTTTTTTTTTAATTTTGTTTATTACATATTTTCCTCAATTACATTTCCAATGCTATCCCAAAAGCCTCCCACACCCCCCCCCCTACCCACCCATTCCCATTTTTTTGGCCCTGGCATTCCCCTGTACTGGGACATATAAAGTTTGCCTGTCCAGTGGGCCTCTCTTTCCAGTGATGGCCAACTAGGCCATCTTTTGATACGTATGCAGCTAGAGTCAAGAGCTCCGGGGTATGGATACAGCTTCTTGACCATTTAGTTAGGTTGGTTAGGGCTTTATCTATCATGTTGATTCTCTCAAAGAATCAGCTTTTGGTTTTGTTGATTCTTTTTATTGTTTTCTTTGATTCTATTTGGTTGATTTCAGGCCTGAGTTTGAGAATTTCCTGCCTAATACTCTTCTTGTGTGAGTTTGCTTCTTTTTGTTCTAGAGATCTGAGGTGTGCTGTTAAGTTGTAAGTGTAAGATCTCTCCAGGTCCTTTACCAGGGCACTTAGTGCTATGAAGTTTCCTCTTAGCACAGCTTTCATTTTGTCCCACATAAGTTTGGGTATGATGTGTCAATATTTTTATTAAATTCCAGGAAGTCTTTAATTTCTTACTTTATTTCTTCTCTGACCAAGTTATCATTGAGTAAAGAGTGTTTCAGTTTCCACATGCATGTGGGCTTCTGTTGGTTGTGCTGTTATTGAAGACTTGCCTTAGGCCATGGTGATATTATATTATGCATGGTATTATTTCTAGCTTCTTGTATTAGTTGAGGGTTGTTCTCTGACCGATTATATGGGAAATTTTGTAGCAGTTACCATGAGGTTCTGAGAAGGTGTATTCTTTTGTTTTAGGGTAAAATGTTCTATAGATATCTGTTACATCCATTTGGTTCATACCCTCTCTTAGTTTCACTCTGTTCAGTTTAGTTTCTGTTTCAATGTCCTGTCCATTGGTGAGAGTTGGGTGTTGAAATAGCTTGAATTATTAGTTGAATTATTGTGTGTGCTTCAATGTGTGTTTTGTGCTTTAGTAAAGTTTCTTTTATGAATTTGGGTGCTCTTGCATTTGGGGATTAGATGTTCAGAATTGAGACTTTCTCTTCGTAAGTTTTCCCCTTGATTAATATGAAGTGTCCTTCCTCATCATGCTTTATAACTTTGGTTTAAAAAAATCTGTTTTATTTGACATTTTATTCGATATTAGGATGACAATTCCTGCTTGTTTCCTGGGACCATTTGCTGAGAAGATCTTTTCCATCCATTTACTCTGAGATATTTCTGTCTTTGTTATTGAGGTATGTTTCTTGCACGCAGCAAAATGCTGGCTTTTGTTTGTGTTTTCAGTCTGTTAGCTTATGTCTTTTTATAGGGCAGTTGAGTCCATTAATATCAAGAGATATTAAAGAAAGAATGTTGGTTCTTGGTATGATTGTTTTTATAGGTTTATGTGCTTGTGACTCTGCTTTTGGATTTGTTGTGAAGTACTTAATATCTTGTCCTTTTTATGGTTCAGGTACCTTCCTTGTGTTGGAGTTTTCCTTCTAGGATCCTCTGTAGGGCTTGGTTGGTAGATAGGTAGTGTTTGAATTTGGTTTTGTACTGGAAATTTTTTAGTTTCTCCATATGTATTGGTTGAGACTTTTGTTGGGTATAGTATCCTGGGCTAGCATTTGTGTTCTCTTATAGTCTACATTACCTCTGGCCAGGCTCTTCTGGCTTTCATAGTCTCTGTTGAGAAGTCAGGTGTAAGTCTGACAGATCTACCTTTGTATGTCACTTGGCCTTTTCCCTTGCAGCTTTTATTTTTCTTTCTTTATTCTGTGCATTTAGTGTTTTGATAATTATGTGATGAGAAGATTTCCTTTTCCATTTATTTGGTGTTCTACAAGCTTTTTGTAACTTTATGGTCATCTCTTTTATTAGGTTGGGGGAGTTTAGGGTGAAAACATTTTCAGGTCCTTTGAGCTGGGAATCTTTGTTGTCCTGCATTTGGATTATTCTTAGATTTGGTCTTTTTATTGTGTCCAAATTTTCTGGATGCTTTGTGTTAGGAGTATTTTATGTTTTGAATTTTCTTTGACAGTTGTGTCAATATCTTCTACACCTCGGATTCTCTCTTTTAGCTCTTGTATTTAGTTTGTAATACTGTAAATCTGTAATTCCTGACTTCTTTCCTAGCTTTTCCAATTCCAGCTTTGTCTCCATGTGTGTTTTCTTTATTGTTTCTACTTCCTCCTTTAGGTCTTGATTGGCTTTATTCAAGTCCTTCATCTGTTTACAAGTTTTCCTGTATTTCTTTCAGTGAGTTATTGATATCCTCCTTAAAGGACTCTATCATCTTCACGAGATAGGATTTTAGGGCAGATTCCTAATTTTCAGGTGTGTTGGTATATTCAGGGATTTCTGTGGTAGGAGAATTGGGTTCTGATGGTGCCCATGTATTTTTGCTTCTGTTGCTTCTGTTCTTGCACTTGCCTTTCCCCATCTGGATATCCCTGGTGTTTGTTGCTCTGGTTGATTGTCTGAATTCTGCCTCTTTTGTCCCTGGGTTTCTTCAGGTCTCCAGTATGCCTGAGGCCCTGGATGTATCAGACCACATGTGGGGCATTCCACCTGGAGGCTCATCACAGGGGCAAAGAAGTGGCTTCTCTGTTGCTCTGGCTCCAGTAGGTCTCCTGGGAGGCCTTCAGACTGTTGGGTCTTCAGTGGAGCAGTCAAGCTGTTGTCCAAATGCTGCGAGTGCAGCTGATTCTTAACTGCTCTGAGTGTAGATGGTCCTCTACTGCTTAACTGTCCTGAGTGCAGCGAGTCATCTAGGATGGATCAGGATATCATAATTTTTCTTTCTTATTGGTTACTTTATTTACATTTCAAATATTATCTCCCTTTTGATTCCCCTTCTGCAAAACCCCTATCCCATCACTCCTTCTACCTGCTTCTAGGAGGGTACTCTCTCACCCACCCACCCACTGCCTCACTGCCCTAGTGTTCCCCTATGCTGGGACATCAAGCCTTCACAGGACCAAGGGCCTCCACTCCAATTGATGCCAGAAAAGGGAATCCTTTTCTACATATGCGGCTGGAACAATGTGTTCCTCCATGTACTCTTTGGCTGGTGATTTCGTTACTGGAAGTTTGGGGGGAGGGGGGCCTTCTAGTTGATTGATTTTGTTGTTCTTCCTATGGGGTTGCAAACGCCTTCAGCTCCTGTAGTCCTTACCCTACCTCCTCCATTGGCGCCAGTGTTCTCAGTCTGATGGCTGTTTGTGAGCATCTGAGCATCTACATCTTTGTTGGTCAGGCTCTGCCAGAGCCTCTCAGGGGACAACTATACCAGCCTTCTGTCATCAAGTGCTTCTTGGCATCAGCAATTTTGGAATAGGAAGTTCTTCTCACATGTTTTGTTGAGGAACTCTTTCAAAATACTAGTTACAATATGTGTTTCAGTTCTACGACATTCCCACAATTGTGTCTGTGGACTAGTCCACTGGACAGATGTGATTTGGAGAATTCACTCATTGTTTACATTTTGCTGAATGCTGCTTTTCTTAGAGGTTTAGCTTTATAGCTTATTTGTTCCAAAAGGAAAGACTGAAATATATGAATTCTCTTATAATTTGACTCATCATAGACTTCATTTCTACTCTATCTCTGACTTTATTTAGTAAAAAGAAGTGAGAAATATAAGAATGGATTATAACTTGTAATATGTATCATGGGAAAAAAACAAAATGAAACCTAAAATAAGTCGCTTTCATATAACTTATAGCTAACACCAAGCACAAATAATTGCAACTGATATGAAATAATTGTAACAACAATAACAGCAACAACAAAGAGAGGACAGACAAAGTCAAAGTTAGATGGAAAAGGAAATGGTGGACCTAGAAGATGTTGAAGGAGTATGATAAAAATTTATTGTATAAAACCCTCTAATAACTAATAAAAATGAGAACAAAAAGAAATGTCAGGATAAAAAAGTAGTATGTGGCCAAAGCACATTTATTAATTCTTCTATATATATTATCAATATATTTACATTAAATCAAGTTCCCTCTCCTCACTGTAGGGCATTTTATCTAAGGCCCCTCCCTTTGAGTCCTGAGAGTCTCTCACCTTCCAAATCTCTTGTACGTTTTGGAGGGTACCCCTATCTCCTATCTTCCAAGGTTGCCTGTTTCAAATCTTTCTCCTGGCCCTCAGAGGTTCTCCGACCCAATATCTGATCGTGTTCCCCTCATGCCCTCCCTCTCCCCTTTCCTACCCTGATGCTTCCCTCCCTCACCCCTTCTTTGCCATCCCACAGTCAAAAACTCTGATCCATATTGTTCCTCTCTGAAAGAACTGCAGGGTCAAAAATTGAGAAAAGTCTGAAGAAAAGCAGATCCAGCAAAAGACGCAAAGTTGGACCTAGCTCAAGGGGAGGCCCCAAGTCCTGACACTATTACTGAGACTGTGGAGTGCTCACAAAAAGGGGCCTAACATTACTGCCTTTTCAGAAATTCAACGAGCAGCTGAAAGAGTCAGATGCAGCTATCTATGTCTAATCAATTGGTTGCTGACCACTGTAGTTGAATTAGGGAAAAACAGGAAGAAGCTGAGGAGGAGGGCAACCCAGAAGCAGGACCAGTAGTCTCAACTAACTTGGACTGATAAGATCTTTCAGACACTTGGCCACCAATCAGGAAGCTCATACCTTTTGATATTTAGGAGCCAACACATATACAGAAGAGCACTGCCTTATCTGGACTCAGTCAGAGCAGATGCATCTAACCCTCAAAAACTGGAGGACCCAGGCCATGGTGAGGTCTGGTGGGGTGAGGAATTGGAGAGGAAGCATCCTCGTGGAGACAGGGAGGATGCAGGCAGGAGTTGTGGGATGTGAAACACTCAGAGGGTACACTGGAAGTGGGATAAAATCTGGAGTGTTAAAAAAAATTAATAAAAGTAAAATATTAAAAATCATTAAACCAAATACATTGCAGATTTTATTTTCTTGTATAATTATTCCAAAATGCATTCTTTAAATAGTATCTAAAATTAGATAAATTAAGATAAATAGGCTTTATCTTAGCAAAGAAGGAGAATAAAATTAAAAATTAGATTTAATAGGCAATAGTCCACATTATTAGACTACATAGTCAAGTCATATTAAGCTACTCTTGGTTTCATAAAATCAAATTAGTTTTTCTCTTCAATATTTACATATTGTGGGTTATATTTGATGCCTAAAATTTTTGTTTGTGGTTATTTAAAGTATTTATTTTAGAATTAGTATTTAAATTTGGCATAAAACATCAAAAATGTATGCCATTAAATATTTTAAGTTATGTTTTTAAATGTTTATTTTGTTATGTGTAATATAAGGATTACAGGAATGTCAGGATGCTCAAGGCATCCAAAATAGGATTTTAGATAACATATAGAGTGGTACAAACCTGCGTAAACCTCATGATATTGTTATTAGAAACTAAACTTGAGACTTCTGGAAGAGCAGCATGTGTTCTTACACACTAAGACATCTCTCCAGCTCTTCATTTTTCCTATAACACTTTAAACTTTATTTTCTTTTGTCTCTCTTGCTGACCACTTACTGGTCTCTTCTCCCCTCCAGCTCTCCTGTGTACAGTTATTCACATTCATTTCATTCTATTGCCCTTTCTTTTCTCTCCTCTGTTCCCTATTTTAAAAAGTTTAAAGTACAATTTCATCCCTTTCTCACTTAAATTTTCTTCCTCCAGCCCTTCTCTTCTATCCTCTCTCAAAAACCTTCACTGTTCTGTTAAGTTGTTATAGTTTTTCTTTATTATAGCTGTATTTCCCTATCCCCTAAACACACACACACACACACACACACACACACACAATTAGGGATGTATGTATTGTTGTTAAATCCATTACTGTTGTTTGTGCATGCATGCTTTTAGAACTATGTTTCTTTGGATAACCAATAAGGTCGCTCAAACCAGGGAGGTGCCACTTGTCCTGTCAGCATTCATTAGAAGCTTGTATATCTTCATCTAGGACTAAAGTCCCCCTCCAAATTTTCCCCAACAATGTTAACATGTATCTTAGTATTGCCACTGTTCTGTTAGTATAGCCATTTGTAGCAGAAACTGTTGCACAGACCTCCTGTTATTCTGGTCATGACAACATTTTTGTCCTGTCTTCTCCAAAGTGTATTAAGCCATAGATATATGAGCTTTGATGTAGAATTATTTGTTGGGGCTGGGCTCTGAACAAACAGTTCATCTCTGTATTGAACACAGTTTCTGTTTTCTGTGATAGCCTCCATTCCTTCAGTGAAAAAAACAAATTCTTTGATGAGGTGATGAGTTAGTAGCTATAGTTATCTATGAGTATAAGGTTTATATTTAGAGTGCAGTTAGTAATTATTCTTGCTTAGCAAAGTGGCAGTGCCCCACGAAGCAGATTTTCAGTACTAGATATAATTTTCATATTGTTTAGTGGTGGTCCTAAGCCCTACATACTCATATGATAGTTTACAACATGGAACAACTGCAGAAACCAGGAAAATATAACAGAGGCAAAAATTTAGTGGGATAGGAGAAGACCAGCAGAATGAAAGAGAGGTAACATGGGAGAAACCATAACACAGAAGATCTCTAATTGAAGGAGACAAATAGTCAAAAATAGTCAATACAGAAAGACAAAGAAGGATGAAAGACAACACTATTTTATGTACCTAAAATAACACATAACAAACACATACTTTTTTTCTTGAAAATATTATTTCATTTTTTATTTAAAGCTAATTAATTCTGTTTTGTTTATGGACTTCACTTTTAATCTACTTATTATTCTATATTAATCTTTTTACATAAATTTGTTTAAGATATTTAATGTGTGTGTGTGTGTGTGTGTGTGTGTGTGTGTGTGTGTGTGTGTGTGAGTGTTTAAGTGTGTGTATGAGAGAGAAGTATTATGAGTTTTAGAAAGTTTTGTAATTCTGGGAATATAGCAAGGTTAAAAAAGAAATTATATATGTATGTAATTTTACCCAACACATGAGATTAGAAGGCCTTTCATTTTCTTTAATTTCTCTACTTAGTGTTTAAATGTTTTCACTGTAGAAATTCCTTAACATTTTGAGTTTTATTTTAGTTTTTACTTGTAAGTAACTTTAAAAGGTATTTGAAGGATGGCTTCATATCTTTTCCTGAAAATTCATTATTGGTGTGTTGAAAATTTTCAGAATTTATGTATTGATTTTGAATCCTAAATCCTTGGACTATATCGAAGGAGAGTGGGTAGAATATGTACCTTTGTCACATTATTGGATTTTGTAAAAAAATGTTTTTAATTATTTTCCATCTAATGTAAATTTAGCTATAGATTTCATATATATACACATATACATACATATACACCCTTTATAATGTTGAGCATTATTGCATCTGTTCCCAGTTTCTTGGGGGTTACAGAATGAAGGGATGTTTCTCATTTTCAGTGCCTTTTTCTGTTTTTATTGAAAAGATAGTGGGATTCATGCATACCAGTGTGTGTCAGGTGTTTCATCTATTGACTTGTGCACATAGAATCATGTTTGTATTCCTAGTATAATCAAAAGTTTTACATGGTGCCTCTTATTCTTAATTTTTCAAAGGTTCTTTATTTTAAATTTATTCTTATTTCTTTAAGAGTTTCACAATAGATTTTGTTTTTGTTTTATTCTTTTTCTAAATTCTACTCTCCTCTTTCCCCTAGTCCTACAGGATGCACTTCTGTTTGAATACCCACTATATTTTGTGTCCTTCTCTTTTATAAACCTACCAAGTGCAGCTGTGTTCAACACATATTCTTGGGTGTATCTTTATTTTGGTCTGAATTGTAACTAATGTCCTTGGTTTATGTTAGAATGTCTTTATTTTCTGTTAATTTTAGAGTATTGCTTCCTTGGATATAACAGTGATTTTTGGATGTTACATTCTAACTTTGAAACATATTACTTCATGCTTTCTTGATGTTAGGATTGCTGTTGAGAGAGATCTGTTGTTCTCTTATATGGTTGCCAAGCAACTTTTAATATTTATTTTTGCTGCTTTGTATTTTTGTTATCTAGACTAGCATAAAACGGTTCTTCTCTCGTTGTATGTATTTGAACCTCAAATTGCCTATTCTGTTTCCATTTCTATCACTTTGTTTAGGTCTAGAGATTGTTCTACAGAAATTTTGTTGGAAAGATTATCTGTGTCTAAGTGATTATTTTAGCCTCTTCTTTCAATCTGTGTATAATCAAGTTTTCTTTTGAATATATCCAAGAATTATTGAAGTATCTTGGTTTTGACCACATATTTATTTTTCCTGAAATAATTCTGAATGTACTATTGTCTCAAAATTGTCTCCACTTCTGAATTCATTCTTCTGTTTGGCCTCGTCTGGTGATGATGGTCTTAAATAAGTTGTTTAATTGCATGCTACTCTATTTCTGAAATTGCTGGTTCTTTTTTCAGAAAAAAACAAAAACATTTCTTACTGACTTTTTAAAAATCTTTCTTCAATTTTCTTTTACCATTGCTGATCTTTTAAAACTTTCCTTTAAAGTATCTTTTCTTCATTTTTGAAAATTTCATATATCTGTGCACTAAAATATGCTCCTATTTTCCCTCATTTTTTCTTTAATTATTTTTTTGTCTGCCCAATTGCCCCTCCCTTTTGTAGTCTATTGCCTTTCTTCTTTTGAAAATTCATTGTAGTGGTTGAAATGAGAACAGCTAAGATTGGTTCACATATTTAAATGTTTAGTGCCCAATAATTGGACATTTTTTGAAACTAATGGGAGGTGTGACCTTAGTGGGGGAGGGGTATTATTGGGAGTGGACTTTGAGGTTTCAAAAGCCTATGACAGGTCCTCTAGTTTTAGTCTCCCCTTGCCCCCAATTTCTATGTCTGTCTTCCTTCCTCCAACTTGTGGGTGAGGAATACACCTCTAATTCCTGTTCAAGTATCATGTCTGCCTCTTGTGGTGTTCTCTGCTGTGATGGTCTGGAACTCAAGTTGCAAAATTGAAAGCAAACCTGTAATTAAATGCTTCCTTTTATAAATTAACTTAGTTCTAATGTAATGCTGAATGCAATGTAAAAGTGGATATACCACCTAATTACAGTAATAAGAACTAGTATTCCATGCTGCATATCCACCACAACTACCATGGCCAGTGTTTCTCCAGACATTTTTCTCTCTAATTATACACTGATTCTTCATATATCTCTAAAGTCAATGTAACTCTTCTGCTCATTGTTTTTTGTAGTATATTTTCTAAGGGAAGCCATCACCTACCTGATGACTACCACTGACTCCAGAAACAGTGTAGTTTGCATATACAGGCTGGAAATCAGTTATGAGCCACTTTTGACTTTTTATTTGTAGAAGATTATATAGAACTTATTTCAGATTATTTCCTTTTATGTGTTACCCTTCTTTTTCATACTTCTACGTTGTCCTACCTCTGTGTGTTTCTGATATCTTTTTCATTCATTCTGACAGGGGAACTAATTTCCTTTTTCAGCAGGTCACTGAAATGTTGGTTCAAAATTACCATACTGCTCAAACTATACTTTAGATATTTCACTATCATGTTCCACATGTGTCTATTTTACTTTTCTTTGGAATTATATTTTTAACTAACCAGATAGGTTGTTCTAGTATTTTCCATCATCAGTTTTCTGGATGCATCTCCATGATATAACTTTTATTTCTTTCACTATTACATAATACATGGTATTTCTTATTACATGATGTTTCTCTTTTGAGGAAAAACAACTATTGGCAATCATTACTAGAGTTTAGGAATTCATTACAGAATATAAATATTAACATTCTAAGTAAGAGACATATCTGGGTATTTAAGGATTCCTTGAATAAATATTTGGTATTCTTAATTTAGAATTATTACGGAATGTAGAAGAAATTCTTAATATATTAACACACATAATATGTTATTTTCTTAGAATTCTCTATAACTAAAAATGTTACTACATTTATAACTCATTATATAAAATGTTGACATATATTTTATAACTTGAAATTAATAAATATTATCATTGTGCTTTTGATTGAAAGAAATAGACAATATTTCTTGTAATCCAGATTGGCTCTATGCTTTCTATATAGCACAGGAAAACTCTGATTTTACACTTTTTACCTTGTGATTTCTGAGAGTAATGGAATACACTGTTATATCTGGTTTGCTGTGTTTTGTTTAGATCTAGAATTTTGTAACACAAAGCAATCAGTTATGGTTTCTATTGATAGGTTAAAACACCATGACCAACACCAACATGGAGCTGAAAAGGTTTATTTTCAGTATACAGTTCCATATTTTAGCCCCAAATCAAAGGGAGTGAGCATGAGACTCAGACTGGAGACCTGATATCAGAAATTGAAGCACAAATCATAGAGGAATGCTTGTTGCTTGCTTCTCATGGCTTGCTCCAGAAATATCACCACCCACAATGAGCTGTGGTCTTCTACACTAATTAATGATTAAAATGTGCCTATAGGCCTATGTGCAGAGACATTTTCTCATCTGTGGTTCCTTCTCCAATAATTCATATTAGTTCAATGTGAGAAAATAAAAGAAAACAAAACAAAACATAAAACCAACTAGAATACCAATCATTCTACCAACTTAGCTACTATCTAAGTAGGTCTACTTGTGAATATCTGTCAAAACTGAAGGAAGTAGAAATCAATAACCAGCTGGACTTGGTGGCTCACACCTTTAATCCCAGCACTCGGGAGGCAGTGGCAGGCAGATTTCTGAGTTCAGAGGCCAGCCTGGTGTACAGCGTGAGTTCCAGGAAAGCCAGGGCTATACAGAGAAACCCTGTCTGAAAAAAACAAAGGAAGGAAAGAAGGAGGGAAGGAAGGAAGGAAGGAAGGAAGGAAGGAAGGAAGGAAGGAAGGAAGGAAGGAAGGAAGGAAAGGAAATCAATACACATTAAAATAATATACCTTTCTTTTATCATGATGGGATCTATTTAAACAAAATACCAGAAATGTTATAATAGTTTTTTTTTCCTGCACTAAATTTTAAGATTTTAAAACAGATTGTTATATAACTGAATTTTTTGATCAGACTAGAGAAAAAGAAAAAAGAAAAAAAAAAAAACCTTAATAGGAAGACAAATCTTTTCTGCTTTAAGTAAGAGGACAAGTCTAGCAATATTTGTATTCATGCTCTTCTGTTATTTATCCCTATACCTAACACTTAGAGATAGGATCTGATTAAAACACAGAAGAGGAAATATTCATTGATTTCTAGCTGGTGTTCATTCAACTATGAAATTAATCAGAATGAGATGTCAATAAGCATAGCAAGTTTCTCTCCACAGGATCCATAGCTCAGGATTGGAGATGGCTTGTGGCCATAAGAAAAAAAAAAATAGGTTAAATACAGCAAAATTCTGTGCATTCATTAAAATCTAAAACTATTAGTTAGTGCACAGACCCTGTCATTCCTGAATTTTTAAATAAGCTTTGGAAATTTTTGCTATTTTGTTACTTAAAGATCTACCAAGATGGTGCTCAAAGTCATTGATTTGAGTTGTGTATTATAAATATTTTATTTTATGAATGGTTTTAAAATATAAATGTGTGAATGGACAGGCTATTCATGTTACAGATATATTTTCTGTGTTATACTTCTATTTATTAATGGATTTACTAAATTATACAATAAAGATTGATATCCAAAATGAATTTATAGAATAGCTGTTTAAAGCAGTTATTACTATGGAAGTATTAATAATCACCCTGTCATATAATTACCAGGGTTTTTGATTATGCTATGGAAAGTTCAAATGTTTATATATATATATATATATATATATATATATATATATATATATATGTGTGTGTGTGTGTGTGTGTGTGTGTGTGTGTGTGTGTATGAAATACATATTTATTGTTATAAATTAATATATTTTATGAATAAATATATATTACACATAACATATATATTATGCATGCTTGTTTCAGAAGATTACATATATGCATGAGACATGTAGTATTTCCCTGCCTGTACCCACTTACTTCACATAGAATAATGATCTTCATTTACCTTGCCATTTCTCTCAAGGATCATATAGATATGGCAGATATGCTTATTATTCTTATTCATCATTGTATTCCAGGTATTTATTAAATATTTATGACTCTAAATACTGTGAATTAGTCTAGGAGAGCCAAGAGAAAAAAAAACCAAAAGTGTTGTTTTCTAGGACATTGCAATAGGAGTGGAATAAAGTAAAAGAGGTAAATTATTAGATACTAATTCATTGATTTATTTGGTGATTTGCTTAATGTACTGCTTGCAGTACCTATTTGCCAAGCATGATCTCATTTTCTACTAGCTTGTTTACTATTGGGTATGTGTCTGTAAAATCTTACGTGCTTGCTTACATGCCCCATCTTGTAATTATAAAGTATAAATTAAGAATACCAACTTGACTGATGATTAAAACCTTTCAGAAGCTATATTGGTTTTGGCCCACTAGTAAGGTCTCCCCTCTTGCACTCTCATTGGTGACAGAGTGCTTATTCCAGAAATATTCTTTCACCATCACCATTAGTAGAAATTCTTAAGAGAGTTGGTAACAAAAATGGTGTACCAAATACGATCAAACAGGTATGGAGGGGTAGGATAAAGAGATAAGGAGATATTCTCCACCTACCTTTGAAATGTAAGTCTACTGAAAGTAATGGCAGACAAACCAAGATTTATTTATTCAATAGGAGTTAAAGAAGGAGAAGAAAAGTTATAGGTCAGCAGTTATTAAACAATGACACTGATCCTCACAGAAATGGCAAACTAATGATTTATTTAGCTAGAAAAAATGTAGCATGAAATATAATTCAGGTATAATGACCGGGTAGTGTGTAAAATGTATGTGAGTATTAAGGAAATGCGTTTGAATTGAAAAATATGTGTATTCAATGATAAGATGAGTCCTAAGAATGCTGAGAAAATGCTTATAAGTTTTCCTTAGGCAAGAAGATGTCTCTGAGATCATATGGCTCTTGCAGAGATCCCATGATCGATGGCCACAACCTATACTGGGCATCTCACAACTACCTATGCTCCAGCTACAAAGGGGACCTGATGCTTTGGATCTCTGGATGCATCTTCATACATCATTTCAGTGAGAGGCACTGTACACATAATTAAAAAATATGAAAAATTACCTTACAGAATTCATTGATGATGATGAAGGTATAAGAAAGAAAAAATGTTTTATTCCTTGACATTTTATTATCTATTTGAAAATAGGAACTAAAAATAAATGAAGAGAATTGCAAAGAGTGATAATGAATGAAGATAAGGAATTCAATTTTGCACATGCTCAAAGTGGACACTTATTCTTCAAAAGCATGGGTCCAGCAGTGAACTATCATCCCCCAAATTCTGCATGCTATTCTTCCAGAATATAAATATTCTTGAAATAATAATGCTAGATGCCAAAAAGAATTGGTGGTTATTACAGGTTGAAAAAAGGCTGCTCATAACCTGCCAACAGGTAAGTTATTTTTAACCTGGGTTATCTCCAATGATCACAGTGCAGTCACATGAATTCTTACAAGTAAACTCAGATGAGTAGGATAAAGAACTGTATTTTGAAAAGGAATTGATTCTCAAGGTCCATCTCATGGATGACTCTGAAGATGCAGAAAGATCTGGAGCTAAGAAATGTGAGCACTCTGTACAGGTTAGGAAAAGCCTACAGTTTCTAAACAGTTGTAAATTAATAGCTCCAATACTACCAATACAAAGGGATGAATTCTATCACTGATCATACCAGCAGGACTATAAAAGGAGATTCTTCCCTGGAACCTCAAGAAAGGAGCTCAATTCTGCCACTATGTCACATTTAATACATGGGAATGTACAATTAACCGATGTTTTTATCTTTAGTACTTTTGTTTAAGCCATTGGTGCATTTTACCTTGCATGGCAACACAGAAAATACATTAAAACCTTTTAATTAAATAGAAATACTCTATATTTAGTTAAATAGAAATAATGTCTCCATGGACACAGACTATCACTTCTATTATTTTCCCCATCATTTAAAACTGTACTTACAAGAATTTTGTTCATTTGTTTTAAAGGTCTTATAATTGCTAAAATCAAAACTTCTTTAAAGACATAGTTAAAAATCACTGCTCAACTCTAAATGTTACTTTTTCTACATTTCTTTTTTTTAAATTAATTTATTTTTTACGCTCCATATTCCATTTCCAGCTTCCCATGCACCCTCTGACTGGTCACATCCCACATCTCCTCCCTACCTCCCTGTCTCTATGTTGATACCCCACCCCCACCCTACCTGACATCTAAACTTCCTAGGGCCTCCAGTCTCTGGAGGGTTAAGTCCACCATCTCTGAATGAACACAGACCCAGAATTCCTCTACTGTATGTGTGTTGCCGGCCTCATATCAGCTGCTGTATGCTTTCTGTTTGGTGGTCCAGTGTTTGAGAGATCTTAGGGGTCCAGATTAATTGAGACTGCTGATCCTCCTACAGGATGGCCCTTCTCCTCAGCTTCTTTCTGCCTTCCCTAATTCAACAACAAGGATCAGTTGCTTCTGTCCATTGGTTGGGTACAAATATCCACATCTGTGGGGCATCAGGCTATACACAGAAAGTCTGGTCTTCAGTCGAGTTGAGGTGTGGAATCCAGGGACCCAGTAGTGATAATTCACCTGCATGGGATGGTAGGCGTTCCCTCATGTCTCCTGGAAACCTGGCTCCTGTCGAAGTTACCGCCCCCCCCCCCATAGCCCCCACAGGAGAAGTATGGCTTTTAGTCATGTAGACAATGTCCCAAGCTTCTAACCTTCAGGCTACACTCCTCTCCAGTTAACTAGCTACAGTAAGATAACATCCCACCATAAGAGGGGCTGTTTGGCCCCACCTCACTCTCTCCTCTTGCTCTCTCTCTCTCCTAACTCTCTTAAGCTTTTACTTTCCTTACTCTCTCTCTCTCTCTCTCTCTCTCTCTCTCTCTAAGCTTTCACCTCTCTCTCTCTACCTTTCTTACTCTCTAGCCTTTCTTCTCTCTCGCTCCTTTTCCCTCTTCTCTCCCCTTGGCCATGGCCAGTCTCTCTCTCTCTCTCTCTCTCTCTCTCTCTCTCTCTCTCTCTCTCTCTCTCTCTCTCTCTCCCATCCCTTCTCTCTTTCCCCCTGCCTTTCTGCATAAAGCTCTAAAACTATAGACTCTGTCTGTTCATCAAGGCCCACTGTGGTTGGATAATGGGTTAGGCTTTTTTTCTAATGAGCTGTGGCTAACCTCCCATCAGAAAGCCTTTCTGTGCTCCAGCCAAAGACAGGATTAAGGACTCTCACCTGCGTGGGAACCTCTCTCCCTCTGCCTTCTCTCCTGTAACTACAGGGTGTTGCCCCCGGGGCCCCTGGTATCAGGGGCTGCCCCTTGTCCACCCCCCGCCAAGTGGTGTCAGTGGCTTACATGCCCACCCAGGTGGAGTGGAAAGCATCTGGCAGTCCTCACATGCCTACCTGCCCAGAGCACAGGAACTTTGGTGGGGTGCAGGCATTCTCTTCCTCCCCATTCTGCCCCTACCCAGAGCTTCCCCACACACATCTGACTCTTTCAGCTGCTTGTTGGCTCTTCCAGAGTGCAATCAGGCTAGGTGATTTTTTTTGTGAAAGCTCCATAGCCACAGTAATAATGCAGGTCTTGGGACCACCCCTTGAGCTGGATGTTATTTTGGGCCTGTCACTGGACCTTCTTTTTCTTAGGCTCCTCTCCATTTCTATCCCTGCAATTCTTTCAGACTGGGAGAACAATTATGAGTCAGAGATGTGACTATGGGATGTCAAGCCCATCCCTCAGTTGATACCCTGTCTTGCTGCTAGAGGTGGACTCTATAAATTCCCTCTCCCTACTGTCAGGCATTTCATCTAAGGTCCATCCCTTTGAGTCCTGAGAGTCTCTTACCTCCCTAGTCTATGATGCATTCTGGAACATCCCCCAACCTCCTATTTTTAAGTTACCTGTTTCAATTCTTTCTGTTGGCCCTTGGGGCTTCAGGCCTTTTCCCTCACCCAATACCAGATCAGGTTCTCCTCTTATCCACCACTCCACCTCCCCCCTCGCCCTCCCTCCCCACTTGTGATTGCATTTTTCTCCCTCCCAAGTGGGACTGTGGCATCAAAATAAGTTGTCATGTGTTTAAATTTTCAAAAAATCTCCCTTAGTACAATTTGAGTCATGTGTATTTTAGTGTCACTTTATATTTATGAAATCTGAGGCTAAAAGTTCGTCATGTACTTTCAATATCCATCTTAAAATTCAAATCAGCCCTTTAGCTTTCTGAGGTCCTCTTTGCTCTTAAATTTGGAAGAATTTTAACGTCACTCAGGAAAACTGTGCAGAAAATGGTGGTTCTACCTATCTCTCACAACTCACTTTATGCCAGAGAATTCTTGTATTTCTAGTGAGGATTTGAGGTGAAGTCACTGTTCTTTGTGGAATAACAGCAACTTGATTGAACCTCATTTAGTACAAATAATTGCCAGTGACAGGGTGGCCCTATTTTGAAGTGTGCTCACATTTAAATTGTGATTTCAATATTTTCTAGTCTGAGACTATTGAAGATGGTAAACTTTTCTATATGTGTGTAATTATGGTAATTATTATTGTAAATTGTGCCCACTTACTTTGAACTGCAGCTTTGACATTAATAATAAACCTATAACCTATTTTCACAAAACACTTATCTATTATTATTTTTAGAACTGTGTTTTTTCCCTTTCAGTTTTGCTGTTGCTTGGGTCCTATTTCAGATTTCTTAACAGAGCCTGACAAACAATGGAACACAAAACAATATTCCAAATCCACCAACATAAAAACGTTCCCCTTAATATTTGTGCTGTCCTAGATATATATAATGAAGAGGAATCCACATATAATTTAGTTTTTTAACTTGAAGATTCACTTGTATTGTCAAATTCATCACAAAAAACACAGATTTGCCCCTGTCACTTAATAAATTCATTAAGTTATATCGATTGCAGTGGTCTCTTGCTGTTTTGTTTGTTTATTTGCTGGTTTTAAAATAAATGATTACAGATGGAGCAACAGAAAGCAAAACTAAAAGTACCCTCATTCTTGAAAAAAAGGGCTAGACAGGGATAGTAACAAACCACATGGTTATGTACCTAGAAAATGGCCAACTCCATTGTCAATGTTATGGGGGATTCTTTATGAATTATATGACAATCAATACTCATAACAGCAGCTTACATTGAGTGAATATGCCTTTTGATTTATTCTAGATGCATACATTTATATATTTTGTTGCAGTTGTGAGCTTCCCTTCTCCTCATTTGTCATTGGCCAGTGGCCCTGAAGGGAAAAGGGAGCAGAAAAAAAAACAAAAAAACAAGCAGGGTTCTGATGGCCATAGCATGAAAGAAAGAACTTCTGGTAGTCAGATTCAGAAGCTCAGCTCATCTTATTGATTGCTGGGGTGAGGTATATAAAAGATCTCAGGGTATGGGAAATAAAGGGCTGATTTGTCATAACACAGTACCTAATTATCTTATGGAGAGAAAGGGCTGGTTAGTTTTATCAAAGTACCTAATTATCATATGGGCAGGAAGAAAGAACTGTGATTATATTCTGAGTCATGCAGCACCTGCAGGAACCTCTATACAGAGACATCCTCTAACTAAGGTCATGCATCGATGCTCACAGAAATTCTTCAAACAAGGATGGAGAAAGGAAGTCCTCCATTTCACACTGAGTTCAAAGAGCTCTCTTGACATGGTGGACTGCAACATCACGAGCAGGATTCCCCAAAAGTGTTTTCCCAAAACGTGAAATATTTATGAATTATTATGTTTATATTTTCCCTACAGAACTCTTCATAGAATGAACTATTACATCAACTTATTTAAATAAAATATATGATAAATTAATAGGATCTGATAACTAAATAAAAAAAAGAGTATGGGGATCTTGGTAAAAACAAAAAAACTCCAGGTTGAACATTAAAACTATTACAAAAAATCAATTTTTTTTATGAACCAATGCTGGCCTTTTGAGTATGGACAACTCAAGACTATTGTTTGCTAACAAGTTACAAGTTTTTTTTTTAATTTTTACTTTTTTATTACATATTTTCCTCAATTACATTTCCAATGCTGTCCCAAAAGAACCCCCTTCCCTCCCCCCCACTTCCCTACACACTCATTTCCATTTTTTTGGCCCTGGCGTTCCCCTGTACTGGGGCATATAAAGTTTGTTTCCAGAGATGGCCGACTAGGCCATATTTGATACATATGCAGCTAGAGTTAAGAGCTCCAGGGTACTGGTTAGTTCATAATGTTTTTCCACCTATAGGGTTGCAGATCCCTTTAGTTCCTTGGGTACTTTCTCTAGCTCCTCCATTGGGAGCCCTGTGATCCATCCAATAGCTGACTGTGAGCATCCACTTCTGTGTTTTCTAGGCCCCAGCATAGTCTCAAAAGAGACAGGTGTGTCTGGGTCCTTTCAGCAAAATCTTGCTAGTGTATGCAATGGTGTCAGCGTTTGGAAGCTGACTATGGAATGGATCCCTGGATATGGCAGTCTCTAGATGGTCCATTCTTTCGTCACAGCTCCAAACTTTGTCTCTGTAACTCCTTCCATGGGTGTTTTGTTCCCAATTCTAAGAAGAGGCACAGTGTCCACACTTTGGTCTTCACTCTTCTTGAGTTTCATGCGTTTAGCAAATTGTATCTTATATCTTGGGTATCCTAAGTTTTGGGCTAATATCCACTTATCAGTGAGTACATATTGTGTGAGTTCCTTTGTGATTGGGTTACCTCACTCAGGATGATGCCCTCCAGGTCCATCCATTTGGCTAGGAATTTCAAAAATTCATTCTTTTTAATAGCTGAGCAGTACTACATTGTGTAAATGTACCACATTTTCTGTATCCATTCCTCTGTTGAGGGGCATCTGGGTTCTTTCCAGCTTCTGGCTATTATAGATAAGGCTGCTATGCACATAGTGGAGCATGTGTTCTTCTTACTTGTTGGGACATCTTCTGGATATGCCCAGGAGAGGTATTGCTGGATTTTCTAGTAGTACTATGTCCAATTTTCTAAGGAACCGCCAGACTATTTTCCAGAGTGGTTGTACAAGCTTGCAATCCCACCAACAATGGAGGAGTGTTCCTCTTTCTCCACATCCACGCCAGCATCTGCTGTCACCTGAATTTTTGATCTTAGCCATTCTGACTGGTGTGAGGTGGAATCTCAGGGTTCTTTTGATTTGCATTTCCCTGATGATTAAGGATGTTGAACATTTTTTCAGGTGCTTCTCTGCCATTCTGTATTCCTCAGGTGAGAATTCTTTGTTCAGTTCTGAGCCCCATTTTTTAATGGGGTTATTTGATTTTCTGAAGTCCACCTTCTTGAGTTCTTTATATATGTTGGATATTAGTCCCCTATCTGATTTAGGATAGGTAAAGATCCTTTCCCAATCTGTTGGTGGTCTTTTTGTCTTATTGACGGTGTCTTTTGCCTTGCAGAAACTTTGGAGTTTCATTAGGTCCCATTTGTCAATTCTCGATCTTACAGCACAAGCCATTGCTGTTCTGTTCAGGAATTTTTCCCCTGTGCCCATATCTTCAAGGCTTTTCCCAATTTTCTGCTCTATAAGTTTCAGTGTCTCTGGTTTTATGTGAAGTTCCTTGATCAACTTAGATTTGACCTTAGTACAAGGAGATAGGTATGGATCAATTTGCATTCTTCTACATGATAACAACCAGTTGTGCCAGCACCAATTGTTGAAAATGCTGTCTTTCTTCCACTGCATGGTTTGAGCTCCCTTGTCGAAGATCAAGTGACCATAGGTGTGTGGGTTCATTTCTGGGTCTTCAATTCTATTCCATTGGTCTACTTGTCTGTCTCTATACCAGTACCATGCATTTTTTACCACAATTGCTCTGTAGTAAAGCTTTAGGTCAGGCATGGTGATTCCACCAGAGGTTCTTTTATCCTTGAGAAGAGTTTTTGCTATCCTAGGTTTTTTGTTATTCCAGATGAATTTGCAAATTGCTCCTTCTAATTCGTTGAAGAATTGAGTTGGAATTTTGATGGGGATTGCATTGAATCTGTAGATTGCTTTTGGCATGATAGCCATTTTTACAATGTTGATCCTGCCAATCCATGAGCATGGGAGATCTTTCCATCTTCTGAGATCTTCTTTAATTTCTTTCTTCAGAGACTTGAAGTTTTTATCATACAGATGTTTCACTTCCTTAGTTAGACTTATGCCAAGGTATTTTATATTATTTGTGACTATTGAGAATGGTGTTGTTTCCCTAATTTCTTTCTCAGCCTGTTTATTCTTTGTGTAGAGAAAGGTCATTGACTTGTTTGAGTTAATTTTATATCCAGCTACTTCACTGAAGCTGTTTATCAAGGTTAGGAGTTCTCTGGTTTAATTTTTAGAGTCACTTATATATACTATCATATCATCTGCAAAAAGTGATATTTCGACTTCATCTTTTCCAATTTGTATCCTCTTGATCTCCTTTTGTTGTTGAATTGCTCTGGCTAGGACTTCAAGTACAATGTTGAATAGGTAGGGCGAGAATGGACAGACTTGTCTAGTCCCTGATTTTAGTGGGATTGCTTCCAGCTTCTCACCATTTACTTTGATGTTGGCTACTGGTTTGCTGTGGATTGCTTTTATCATGGTTAGGTATGGGTCCTGAATTCTTGATCTTTCCAAGACTTTTATCATGAATGGGTGTTGGATCTTGTCAAATGCTTTTTCTGCATCTAAGGAGATGATCATGTGGTTTTTGTCTTTGAGTTTATTTATATAATGGATTATGTTGATGGATTTCTGTATATTAAACCATCCCTGCATCCCTGGGATAAAAGCTACTTGGTTAGGATGAATGATTGCTTTAATGTGTTCTTGGATTCGGTTAGTAAGAATTTCATTGAGGATTTTTGCATCAATATTCATAAGGGAAATTGGTCTGAAGTTCTCTATCTTTGTTGGACCTTTCTGTGGTTTAGGTATCAGAGTAATTGTGGCTTCAGAGAATGAGTTGGGTAGAGTTCCTTCTACTTATGTTTTGTGGAATAGTTTGTGCAGAACTGGAATTAGATCTTCTTCAAAGGTCTGGTAGAACTCTGCACTAAACCCATCTGGTCCTGGGCTTTTTTTGGCTGGGAGACTATTAATGACTGTTTCTATTTCTTTAGGGCATATGGGACTGTTTAGATTATTAACTTGATCCTGATTTAACTTTGGTTCCTGGTATCTGTATAGAAATTTGTCCATTTCATCCAGGTTTTCCAGTTTGTTGAGCATAGCCTTTTGTAGAAGGATCTGATGGTGTTTTGGATTTCTTTAGGATCTGTTGTTATGTCTCCCTTTTCATTTCTGATTTTGTTAATTAGTATGTTGTCCCTGTGCCCTTTAGTGAGTCTAGCTAAGGTTTTATCTATCTTGTTGATTTTCTCAAAGAACCAACTCCGTGTTTGGTTAATTCTTTGAATATTTCTTCTTGTTTCCACTTGGTTGATTTCACCCCTGAGTTTGATTATTTCCTGCTGTCTACTCCTCTTGGGTGAATTTTCTTCATTTTTTTTCTAGAGCTTTTAGATGTGTTGTCAAGCTGCTAGTGTGTGCTCTTACTAGTTTCTTTTTGGAGGCACTCAGATCTATGAGTTTCCCTCTTAGAAATGCTTTCATTTTGTCCCATAGGTTTGGGTATGTTGTGGCTTCATTTTCATTAAACTCTAAAAAGTCTTTAGTTTCTTTCTTTACTCCTTCCTTGACCAAAGTATCATTGAGAAAAGTGTTGTTCAGTTTCCACGTGAATGTTGGATTTCCAATATTTATGTTGTTATTGAAGATCAGCCTTAGTCCATGGTGTTCTGATAGGATGCATGGGACAATTTCAATATTTTTGTATCTGTTGAGGCCTGTTTTGTGACCAATTATATGGTTAATTTTGGAGAAGGTCCCGTGAGGTCCTGAGAAGAAAGTATATCCTTTTGTTTTAGGATAAAATGTTCTGTAGATATCTGTTAAGTCCATTTGTTTCATAACTTCTGTTAGTTTCATGGTGTCCCTGTTTAGTTTCTGTTTCCACGATCTGTCCATTGATGAAAGTGGTGTGTTGAAGTCTCCCACTATTATTGTGTGAGGTGCAATCTGTGCTTTGAGCTTTACTAAAGTGTCTTTAATGAATGTGGCTGCCCTTGCATTTGGAGCATAGATATTCAGAATTGAGAGTTCTTCTTGGATAGTTACAAGTTTTTATCCAATTATTTCTTCTTACTTATTTCTATTTAGTATTAGTCCAACTTGAATAAGTCAAAATCTGTCCCTAAGACTGTCCTGTAGGTATTTTTTGTATGATAATTTTGTTTATTTACAAGCCTTTTGTATAATAAAAAATATTTTTTATACAACACATTATTGCAAAAAAAGGGGGGGGGGGTTCAATAACTTCCCTGAACAATCAGTGGTAAGGCAACCATGGACTGCAAGACCCAGGGTTCAACCAACAGCTTCACAGTATGTAAATAAGGACATACACAAATAAAACAAAATAATAAGATGAAGTAATTTTCAACATAGGAGAATACATATAAATGTACAAAGAGTCAATTTTTCAAATATATACGAGTATGTGTGTCTATAAATATATCGGCCATAATATATCTTCTTACATGAAATATGAATAAATATTTTTATACCCTTTGTAAAATAATAAAACAGCTGAATGCAGTCTTTTTATACAAGGCTTACTTATGTACACTTTTATTTGCTCTGTAAACAAAGATCAAGTATTTTACCACTGTTGTTATGTTGACAAAGAAATCTATGTGTTTCATAACACTAGAATCTTACTCAGACCAAGATTTTATACCAATTTCCTTGTTAAACAGTTAAAGTTCTCAGATATAATTATTTTGTCTAAATGTTTCAGTGCAGACTATAGACATTGCTCATTAATTGTGAATTAAAATTAATCACACATTTCAGATGTTTCCTGTTTTACCAAATAAAGTTTTTGCAAATTCTAATCCCAATGATTCTACTAATAACCATTTGTAATACACTGTAATGATTTCATTGTTTTTTATGCTATTTTGGTGAATTGAAACCTTATACTATTTCAGTCATCATCTCCATCATTATTTCTACAATGGGAAAATATGAAATGGATCATTAATGTTACTGCCATCAGTAACTGTACCCATGTACAAAAATGTATCAATTAATTTTCTATTCCTACCATAAAATTTTCAACAAAATCAAGCTAAGGAAAAAAGGATTTGTTGGTTCCGGGACTCAGCAGAACTTAGGAAATTGGTCTGAACAGGTTAGAGGGTGCGCCAGAGAACCAGACAGCTTCTGGAACAGGCGGAAGCACAGAGCCGCTGAGGCAGCACCCTTGGCGGGCCGCAGACAGCTGGCCACCGTCCGGACCAGAGGACAGGTGTCCGCCTGGCTTGGGAGGTGGCCTCAGCCTCAGCAGCAGCGGTCGCCATCTGGGTTCCGGGACTCCGCAGGACCTAGGAAATTGGTCTGAACAGGTTAGAGGGTGCGCCAGAGAACCAGACAGCTTCTGGGACAGGCAGAAGCACAGAGCCACTGAGGCAGTACCCTTTGCAGGCTGCAGACAGCCGGCCACCATCCAGACCAGAGGACAGGTGTCCACCTGGCTCGGGAGGCAGCCTCAGCCTCAGCAGCAGCGGTTGCCATCTTGGTTCCAGGACTCCCTGGAGCTTAGGAATTTAGTCTGCACAGGTGAGAGTCTGCACCACAGAAGCTGACAGCTTCTGGGAACTGCCAAAGCAACACAGCTTCTGAGAAAGGCCCTGTTTTGGGCCTTCTTCTTCGACCAGGAGGAGGTCCAAAAACAAGATATCTGCGCACCTTCCCTGTAAGAGAGCTTGCCAGCAGAGAGTGCTCTGAGCACTGAAACTCAGAGGAGAGAATCTGTCTCCCAGGTCTGCTGAGAGACAGTAACAGAATCACCAGAAGAACAATCTCTAAACAGAGTCAACTATAACTACTAACTCCAGAGATTACCAGATGGCAAAAGGTAAACGTAGGAATCCTACTAACAGGAACCAAGACCACTCACCATCATCAGAACCCAGCACTCCCACTTCGCCCAGTCCAGGGCACCCCAACACACCCGAAAACCTAGACCTAGATTTAAAAGCATATCTCATGATGATGGTAGAGGACATCAAGAAGGACTTTAATAAATCACTTAAAGAAATACAGGAGAACACTGCTAAAGAGTTACAAGTCCTTAAAGAAAAACAGGAAAACACAATCAAACAGGTAGAAGTCCTTACAGAAAAAGAGGAAAAAACATACAAACAGGTGATGGAAATGAACAAAACCATACTAGACCTAAAAAGGGAAGTGGACACAATAAAGATTACTCAAAGTGAGGCAACACTGGAGATAGAAACCCTAGGAAAGAAATCTGGAACCATAGATTTGAGCATCAGCAACAGAATACAAGAGATGGAAGAGAGAATCTCAGGTGCAGAAGATTCCATAGAGAACATCGGCACAACAATCAAAGAAAATGGAAAATGCAAAAAGATCCTAACTCAAAATATCCAGGAAATCCAGGACACAATGAGAAGACCAAACCTACGGATAATAGGAGTAGATGAGAATGAAGATTTTCAACTCAAAGGACCAGCAAACATCTTCAACAAAATTATTGAAGAAAACTTCCCAAATATAAAGAAAGAGATACCTATGAACATACAAGAAGCCTACAGAACTCCAAATAGACTGGACCAGAAAAGAAATTCCTCCCGACACATAATAATCAGAACAACAAATGCACTAAATAAAGATAGAATACTAAAAGCAGTAAGGGAAAAAGGTCAAGTAACATACAAAGGCAAGCCTATCAGAATTACACCAGATTTTTCACCAGAGACTATGAAAGCCAGAAGAGCCTGGACAGATGTTATACAGACACTAAGAGAACACAAATTCCAGCCCAGGCTACTATACCCAGCCAAACTCTCAATTACCATAGATGGAGAAACCAAAGTATTCCACGACAAAACCAAATTCACACATTATCTCTCCACGAATCCAGCCCTTCAAAGGTTAATAACAGAAAAAAACCAATACAAGAACAGGAACAATGCCCTAGAAAAAACAAGAAGGTAATCCCTCAACAAACCTAAAAGAAGACAGCCACAAGAACAGAATGCCAACTTTAACAACAAAAATAACAGGAAGAAACAATTACTTTTCCTTAATATCTCTTAACATCAATGGTCTCAACTCCCCAATAAAAAGACAAAGACTAACAAACTGGCTACACAAACAAGACCCAACATTTTGCTGTTTACAGGAGACACATCTCAGAGAAAAAGATAGACACTACCTCAGAATAAAAGGCTGGAAAACAATTTTCCAAGCAAATGGTATGAAGAAACAAGCTGGAGTAGCCATCCTAATATCTGATAAGATTGACTTCCAACCCAAAGTCATCAAAAAAGACAAGGAGGGGCACTTCGTTCTCATCAAAGGTAAAATCCTCCAAGAGGAACTCTCAATTCTGAATATCTATGCTCCAAATACAAGGGCAGCCACATTCATTAAAGAAACTTTAGTAAAGCTCAAAGCACACATTGCACCTCACACAATAATAGTGGGAGACTTCAACACACCACTTTCACCAATGGACAGATCATGGAAACAGAAACTAAACAGGGACACACTGAAACTAACAGAAGTGATGAAACAAATGGATCTGACATATCTACAGAACATTTTATCCTAAAACAAAAGGATATACCTTCTTCTCAGCACCTCATGGTACCTTCTCCAAAATTGACCACATAATAGGTCACAAAACAGGCCTCAACAGATTCAAAAATATTGAAATTGTCCCATGTATCCTATCAGATCACCATGCACTAAGGCTGATCTTCAATAACAAAAAAAATAACAGAAAGCCAACACTCACGTGGAAAATGAACAACACTCTTCTCAATGATAACTTGGTCAAGGAAGGAATAAAGAAAGAAATTAAAGACTTTTTAGAGTTTAATGAAAATGAAGCCACAACGTACCCAAACCTTTGGGACACAATGAAAGCATTTCTAAGAGGGAAACTCATAGCTCTGAGTGCCTCCATGAAGAAACAGGAGAGAGCACATACTAGCAGCTTGACAACACATCTAAAAGCTCTAGAAAAAAAGGAAACAAATTCACCCAAGAGGAGTAGACGGCAGGAAATAATCAAACTGAGGGGTGAAATCAACCAAGTGGAAACAAGAAGAACTATTCAAAGAATTAACCAAACGAGGAGTTGGTTCTTTGAGAAAATCAACAAGATAGATAAACCCTTAGCTAGACTCACTAGAGGGCACAGAGACAAAATCCTAATTAACAAAATCAGAACTGAAAAGGGAGACATAACAACAGATCCTGAAGAAATCCAAAACACCATCAGATCCTACTACAAAAGGTTATACTCATCAAAACTGGAAAACCTGGACGAAATGGACAAATTTCTGGACAGATACCAGGTACCAAAGTTGAATCAGGATCTAGTTGACCTTCTAAACAGTCCCATATCCCCTAAAGAAATAGAAGCAGTTATAAATACTCTTCCAGCCAAAAAAAGCCCAGGACCAGATGGGTTTCGTGCAGAGTTCTATCAGACCTTCAAAGAAGATCTAATTCCAGTTCTGCACAAAATTTTTCAAAAGATAGAAGTAGAAAGTACTCTACCCAACTCATTTTATGAAGCCACTATTACTCTGATACCTAAACCACGGAAAGATCCAACAAAGATAGAGAACTTCAGACCAATTTCTCTTATGAATATTGATGCAAAAATCATCAATAAAATTCTCGCTAACCGAATCCACGAACACATTAAAGCAATCATCCATCCTGACAAAGTAGGTTTTATTCCAGGGATGCAGGGATGGTTTAATATATGAAAATCCATCAATGTAATCCAGTATATAAACAAACTCAAAGACAAATACCACATGATCATCTCGTTAGATGCAGAAACAGCATTTGACAAGATCCAACACCCATTCATGATAAAAGTTCTGGAAAGATCAGGAATTCAAGACCCATACCTAAACATGATAAAAGCAATCTACAGCAAACCAGTAGCCAACATCAAAGTAAATGGAGAGAAACTGGAAGCAATCCCACTAAAATCAGGGACTAGACAAGGCTGCCCACTTTCTCCCTACCTTTCAAACGTAGTACTTGAAGTATTAGCCAGAGCAATTCGACAACAAAAGGAGATCAAGGGGATACAAATTCGAAAGGAGGAAGTCAAAATATCACTTTTTGCAGATGATATGATAGTATATATAAGTGACCCTAAAAATTCCACCAGAGAACTCCCAAACCTGATAAACAGCTTCGGTGAAGTAGCTGGATATAAAATTAACTCAAACAAGTCAATGGCCTTTCTCTACACAAAGAATAAACAGGCTGAGAAAGAAATTAGGGAAACAACACCCTTCTCAATAGTCACAAATAATATAAATTATCTCGGAGTGACTCTAACTAAGGAAGTGAAAGATCTGTATGATAAAAACTTCAAGTCTCTGAAGAAAGAAATTAAAGAAGATCTCAGAAGATGGAAAGATCTCCCATGCTCATGGATTGGCAGGATCAACATTGTAAAAATGGCTATCATGCCAAAAGCAATCTACAGATTCAATGCAATCCCCATCACAATTCCAACTCAATTCTTCAACGAATTAGAAGGAGCAATTTGCAAATTCATCTGGAATAACAAAAAACCTAGGATAGCAAAAACTCTTCTCAAGGATAAAAGAACCTCTGGTGGAATCACCATGCCTGACCTAAAGCTTTACTACAGAGCAATTGTGGTAAAAACTGCATGGTATTGGTATAGAGACAGACAAGTAGACCAATGGAATAGAATTGAAGACCCAGAAATGAACCCACACACCTATGGTCACTTGATCTTCGACAAGGGAGCTCAAACCATCCAGTGGAAGAAAGACAGCATTTTCAACAATTGGTGCTGGCACAACTGGTTGTTATCATGTAGAAGAATGCGAATCGATCCATACTTATCTCCTTGTACTAAGGTCAAATCTAAATGGATCAAAGAACTTCACATAAAACCAGAGACACTGAAACTTATAGAGGAGAAAGTGGGGAAAAGCCTTGAAGATATGGGCACAGGGGAAAAATTCCTGAACAGAACAGCAATGGCTTGTGCTATAAGATCGAGAATTGACAAATGGAACCTCATGAAACTGCAAAGCTTCTGCAAGGCAAAAGACACCGTCAATAAGACAAAAAGACCACCAACAGATTGGGAAAGGATCTTTACCTATCCTAAATCAGATAGGGGACTAATATCCAACATATATAAAGAACTCAAGAAGGTGGACTTCAGAAAATCAAATAACCCCATTAAAAAATGGGGCTCAGAACTGAACAAAGAATTCTCACCTGAGGAATACAGAATGGCAGAGAAGCACCTGAAAAAATGTTCAACATCCTTAATCATCAGGGAAATGCAAATCAAAACAACCCTGAGATTCCACCTCACACCAGTCAGAATGGCTAAGATCAAAAATTCAGGTGACAGCAGATGCTGGCGAGGATGTGGAGAAAGAGGAACACTCCTCCATTGTTGGTGGGATTGCAGGCTTGTACAACCACTCTGGAAATCAGTCTGGCGGTTCCTCAGAAAATTGGACATAGTACTACCGGAGGATCCAGCAATACCTCTCCTGGGCATATATCCAGAAGATACCCCAACTGGTAAGAAGGACACATGCTCCACTATGTTCATTGCAGCCTTATTTATAATAGCCAGAAGCTGGAAAGAACCCAGATGCCCCTCAACAGAGGAATGGATACAGAAAATGTGGTACATCTACACAATGGAGTACTACTCAGCTATTAAAAAGAATGAATTTATGAAATTCCTAGCCAAATGGATGGACCTGGAGGATATCATCCTGAGTGAGGTAACACATTCACAAAGGAACTCACACAATATGTACTCACTGATAAGTGGATATTAGCCCAAAACCTAGGATACCCAAGATATAAGTTACAATTTCCTAAACACATGAAACTCAAGAAAAATGAAGACTGAAGTGTGGACACTATGCCCCTCCTTAGAAGTGGGAACAAAACACCCTTGGAAGGAGTTACAGAGACAAAGTTTGGAGCTGAGATGAAAGGATGGACCATGTAGAGACTGCCATATCCAGGGATCCACCCCATAATCAGCATCCAAACGCTGACACCATTGCATACACTAGCAAGATTTTATCGAAAGGACCCAGATGTAGCTGTCTCTTGTGAGACTATGCCCGGGCCTAGCAAACACAGAAGTGGATTCTCACAGTCAGCTAATGGATGGATCACAGGGCTCCCAATGGAGGAGCTAGAGAAAGTACCCAAGGAGCTAAAGGGATCTGCAACCCTATAGGTGGATCAACATTATGAACTAACCAGTACCCCGGAGCTCTTGACTCTAGCTGCATATATATCAAAATATGGCCTAGTCGGCCATCACTGAAAAGAGAGGCCCATTGGACAAGCAAACTTTATATGCCCCAGTACAGGGGAACGCCAGGGCCAAAAAGGGGGAGTGGGCGGGTAGGGGAGTGGGGGTGGGTGGTTATGGGGGACTTTTGGTATAGCATTGGAAATGTAAATGAGCTAAATACCTAATAAAAAAAAAAAGAAAAGGAATTTATTTCCTAGGGTCAAAATGAAGTTCACAAAGTCATAGAATGAATAAAAACCTAAAGCTAAAAAAAAAAAAAAAAAAAAAAAAAAAGAGAAGTTCATGGAAATTTAGTGTAATGTGTTAATAAATTCCTTATAAATCAAAGAAAAATCAAGAATGGAAATGTTATTTTGAAATGAACCAAAGATAAAAATATTTTTTTCTGTTTTATCTATGAAATATTTTGGAATCCACAATGAGACAGTTCCAATAAGCTTCAACTGCTCAATTAAATTATTCTTTCAATCTGTTAAAAAAAAAAAAGAAAAAAGGATTTACTTCAGATGCTAGTTTCTATGGGGTACAGTCCTACATGGCTGAGAAGACACAGTAGCATGCAGGTAAGACACAGCTGTAGCAGAAGGCTGGCTCCTCACATTGCATCCAAATAACACGAAGCAGAGAGTGAGTGAAAACGAGGACAAGAACAGAGAGAGACCAGGAAGTGGAGCAGAGTGATATATGGAACTTCACAATGTGACCCACCTTCTTCAGGTAGTTTACAACTTCTGAAAAATTCAACAACCCTTATACAATTTTTCTCTACTGGATAAGAAATAAGAGGATATTTCACTTTCTAACCAGATCAGAATGTCTTATGGTCAGTCCTTGTGTGTGCTTTGATTTCTTCAAAGATCCACTATATTTTCATCTTCCTTCCCATCCTCAATCCTGCTTACGTCTAATTCTTAAAAATATTGTCATTAGTCACCCTAGTAAAATGTCAGTGGGGGTGGATTAACATTGCCTCTCACATGAAATCAAACACTAGAAATAACTAAGCTTTGTGAAGATGTGTCCAAAGCTAAAACTGAACTCTATGTCTCATGGCAAACATCTACAAGTAGTGGTTTTAAAGGAAAAGTTCCTGAACCAAACAAAAAGTGATACTCTGGTGGAGGCATGGCCTCTGGAAAATTGAAACACCCTGACTTTTACACAGAGACAGTTTTAACATTCTGCTTAGAAGATCAAAGTAATTTAATGCCCACATTCTGAAGTGCAACACATAGTTTTGCACAAACTGGCTGTTGTTGATCTGTAGAAGGATGAGAAACAAAAGAAAGCTGCATAAAAGAACTACAGACACTAATTCACAAGACTGAAGCCATGGTGCTGAATCCATGGCAGAAATTGAAGCAGAAAGTGCTGATATAGATAGAAGCTGTAACTTTTCAAAAGATCTAGCTATTATCATTGTTAAAGGTAGATACAGGAAAAAGTCCACTTTCCATGTAGTGCAAACATACCATTCTTGAAGAAGATGACAATTATTAAATTTCTAACAGTAGACATATCAAGACTAGGCTCTCTTTCTTGTTAGGAGCCCTTGTGTTGCTGTCAATGTTCATGCACTCTGTAAGATGTTCATAAAGGTACATTCTGTCTGGACCTCATAACTTGGACTTTAAAGACCAACAGCACAATAGTGCACAGCTAAATACTTAAATCTGCTGTGGAGACATGCTGTGAATAAAAATTCCTTTTAATGTTATTTCCTACCAACATGTGTGTGGTCTTCCAAGAGCTCTGATGGAGAGGAACACTGAAATTAATATAGTTTTCATGATTGTTAGCATAACATTTTTCAAAGCCCTAGGTACCCAGATTGTTTTCAACTTTTCAGATGTATCATTTAAGAAATACATTAAGCCTGCCTTCCCCATTGTTTCTTCTAATGGTTCTGGCAAATCAAGCTGAAAACATTTTGGAAAGATGTCACAAATTCTAGGTGCCTCAACATTTCTGACTCACAAGAAGTGGTAAGAGATATCATCATTTATATGAATTGGAATAAATTTTTTTCTATCCTCAGGTTTGATTTTGAAGTATGTCCAGTTATCCCATTCAAAAGCTCCCAACCAGGACAGCCATTGATAAACTTTGCTTTCTCCCAAATATTGTACAATAAACTACCACTTGCCTTTCAAATCTAATATCTTTCATTTAGGAAATTGGTCGTAAAATGAATAGTTACTTCCTTTGTTGTATTGGTGATACACTGATATTTGCTCCATAAAATTTTAAAGGGATTTTCCTGTATTGGATATTAGAAGTGGTTCAAAAATTTATTGTTTTTATTATTAGAGGAAGGCTATATACCTGGAACTCACTTTGTAGACCAGGCTGGCCTCGAACTTGGAAATTCGCATGCCTCTGCCTCCTGAGTACTGAGATTAAAAGTGTATGCCACCACGCCCTGCTCCTGCTTTATTTTTTAAAGGTACTTATTTTGGGTGAACCTAAAGAACACACGTGGTATATACTCACTGATAAGTAGGTACTAGCCAAAAAGAAGCACGGAATACCCACGATACAACTCACAGATCATATGAAACCCAAGAAGAAAGAAGACCACACCAAAGTGTGGATACCACAGTCCTACTCAGTAAGGGGGTACCTACTGGGGGTAAGATAACAATTTCTGAGAAGAAGAGAGAAAGAGGGATCTGAGGGTAAGAGAGGAGGGGGAAGGGAAAAGGGGGGCCAGTTAAGTTATGGAAGGAGATGAGGGAGAAGTACAGAGGGTCAGTTATTTGAAAGTAGCTGTGAAGCAGTGGGAGAGAAGAAACTGGGGATAGGCACTAAAAGTCCCAGATGTCAGGGACTCAAGAGGTACCCAGGACCCAACAGGGAGGACATTAGCCAAAATACCCAACAAAAGGGAGGTAAAAATTGTAGAGACCATGTCCAGTGAATAGGCATGGCCCCCTGTTGAGGGATGGGGCCAAACACTCATCTCAAAAATATTAATCCAGAATTTCTCCTGTCAAACGAAATGCAGTGCCAAGGAATTGAGCAAAAACTGAAGGAATGGCCATCCAGAGACTGCCTCACCTAGGGATCCATCTCATCTTTTAACACCAAACCCAGACACTATTGCTAATGCCAAAAAGTGCTTACTGATAGGAGCCTTGTATAGCTGTCCCTTGAGAGACTCTGCCAGAGCCTGACCAATACAGATGCAGATGTACCGAGCCAAACATTGGACTGAGTGCCAGAACCCCAATAGAGAATTTAGGGAAAGGGCTGTAGGAGCTGAAGGGGTTTTCAACCTCATAAAAAGAACAACAATATCAACAAAGCTCTCAGGGACTAAACCACCATCCAAAGAGTACATAGGGGGTACCCATGGCTCCAGCTGGATGTGTACCAGTGGATGGCCTTTTCTGGAATCACTGGGAGGGGAGTCCTTCAGTCCTGTGAAGGCTTGATTACTCAGATTAGGGGAACAACAGAGTGCTGCAGCTGGAGTGGGTGGGTGGGGGAGCAGTGGGGAGGGAGAGGGGATTGGGGCTTGTAGAGGGCAAAATCAGAAGTAAGATAACATTTGAAATGTAAATAAAATAACCAATCTATAAAACAGCCCAATTAAAAAAAATCCAGTTTGATATATTTTAGCTATTTTTAATTTTTATTTTATTATTTTATTTTTATTAGATATTTTCTTCATTTACATTTCAAATGCTATCCCCAAAGCCCCTATACCTCCCCCCACGCCTCATGCCCTGCTCCCCAACCCACCCACTCCTGCTTCCTGGCCCTGGCATTCTCCTGTACTGGGACATATTATCTTCGCAAGACTAAGAGCCTCTCCTCCCATTGATGGCCAACTAGCCCATCCTCTGCTACATAAGCAACTAGACGCAGAGCTCTGGGGGTTACTGGTTAGTTCATATTGTTGTTTATCCTATAGGATTGCAAACCTCTTTAGCTCCTTGGGTACTTTCTCTAGCTCCTTCATTAGGGACCCTGTGTTCCATCCAATAGATGACTATGAGCATCCACTTCTGTATTTGCCAGGCACTGGCATAGCCTCACAAGAGAGAGCTATGTCAGGGTCCTGTCAGCAAAATCTTGCTGGCATATGCAATAGTGTCTGGGTTTGGTGGTTGTATATGGGATGGATCCCCGGGTGGGGCAATCTCTGGATGGTCCTTCCTTCCGTCTCAGCTCTGACCTCTGTCTCTGTAACTCCTTCCATGGGTATTTTGCTCCCCATCCTAAGAAAGAGTGAAGTATCCACACTTTGGTCTTCCTTATTCTTGAGTTTCATATGTTTTTCAAATTCTATCTTGGGTATTCTAAGTTCCTTGGCTAATATCCGCTTATCAGTGAGTGCATATCATGTGTGTGTGTGTGTGTGTGTGTTTTTTTTTTGAGGTTGGGTTACCTTAGCTTTTTAAATATTGTTTCATTTCCTTGTCTTCTGGCTTGCTGAGTGTCTGATATAAAGTATATGATATTTTGATATTTTCTTTGGCTGGTATTTCCAGTAATTTGAAATTATGTATGTGTGTGTGTGTGTATAATTATATGAAATTATAATATATACTGTATATACATTATATAAATTATATATATAATTAATATTATATAAAGCATATATATGTTTTTTCTGTGTAGTGTTTGTATATGTGCATATGTGTATTTATTTATATACATATGTATATATACATATATGAATGTTTGCACGTGTGCATGCCCCATGTGTTGGAAAATTCAGGCTTCAAGATGACCTCTGAAATTCACAGAACCATTATTTGTTGTTTCTAATTGCTTCTGAAATTTTTATTTAATATTTTTCTTTAGTATTTTCTTTTAACACATTTTTGTAATTAAAAAAAATTTATTAGTTTTTTAGTAGCAAATAGGTTTTCTAAATTCACATTAGGCATTAAGTTGACTTGCCCAAAGCTTGTCTCAAAGTTCTTAGATGTATAATATTTGTTATCTTATTATATATTCAGTTTTTTATCAAGCTTTGTATGGGGTGGGGGGTCACAACTTGTATCTCAAGGCAGATTAGGCCACTTATGCTAAGGAAGCCGACTTAAAGTACCAAAGAGAAACAGAAAGCATAACAAAGAAATTGTATCCAAAGTAGCCACATTGGTACTTAGAAAAAGAGATTAGTGCGCCTTAGTCTGTCCAGGGTTTTAATTAAGTGAGATCAAGATCTAAGGATATGAAGACCTAAGCAGCCCAGTTCAAGATATGTTCCCAGTCACCATCATTATCTGGGTTTACTAGGTGTGTGAAATGCATTCCCATGAGGGAAATTCTCCTCTGGCTTTTGTCTTGTTCTCTTAGCATAAAATACCTGGGAAACAGTCATTTCTTTGAAGTCTATTGCTTCAAGAGTTGGACAGTCAAGATGAGAGTTATAATGTATCATTAGACTATCTTCATTTCTGTCAGACCTGTTATATTTCCTCCCTTTCTGTTTTAACAGTTCAATGTGAGTTGAAATAGGTTTATATCCTTTCTTGTTGTATATGATTTCCCAAAGGATAGAAGAACATACTCATCTGCATCACTAGCCTTTTCGTGTGTTTCCATTTGTCTTTGTTTTCATAGTTTCTGTTAAAACTACTTACAGAGGCTATCTCTTCTTCCACTGTCTATTAGTGTCTTGAAAATAAATCTAACTGTTTTGAGTGACTGGGATGCTGTTCTTCTAACTACTTTTGATTTTGTGACTGTTGTTTTCATTGGCCTTTTCATTAGTCTTGTGATTTTATTTTCCTTGTTAGATGATTTGGCTCAGGATGTTAAAATGAGATAGCTTATATATAGAATGGTGCAATTTTCCTAGCTTTCATGGGAACATTGTTTGATTGATAGATTTTTTTTATTAACATTCTCAGGATTTAATTTGATTTTGAGTTTGTTTTGTACTATTTTCTCAGTCACTGAAAACAGACTTTGGAATTTATGAGATGTTCTTCATGGTAGGTTTCTGAGTTCAGTTTCTTAAATATCTCCTCCCAGCTTAGTTCCAGAAATTCCTTGTGACTCAGAGACAGTATTTTTCTGACAGTCTCTTAACTATGACATAATATTGTTGATGGTTAGATTCTATTTGCTAAGTGGCTGTAGCGAGAAAGAATTCTCTAAAATTCTCATTCAGTTTCACAAACGTACTTTCTCCTACATGGCAAGGATGTGGTTTCCAAAGACATCTGTGAATCTGAGATCTCCACACTCTCCCGCTGAGGAGAGAGATTTGGTTGCATGTATGTGCTTCTCTCACCAGAGCTCTAAATCTTATCACAGTGTGGGTATCCTATCTAAAAATAATACTATTATCCCACAGAGGGAGGGAAATAGAGATTTGAGCAGATTCATGGCCCTTCTGCTCATCTCTGTCAGGTCTGAACTATAAAAAATGTTGTCATGAACTTTTATCACTCTTACATGTAGTAATTTCATGGGGTTCATAGAGAGAAAACATTTCAGGGTTGTCCTTGTAGCTTTTGGGTCTGATGTCTTGAGGGGTTTTCCACTCTCCTAGCAGTTCAAATGTTCAGAGAAATTCTCAAATGGCTTTCCCTGCATTCTAATTATGAATCTGTTCAATGTACAGGTAAAACATCTGCCTTTCCAGTAGGTGACTCTATTTTCAGTTTTATTTTTTCCAGATGCTTTCCCTCAGAACTCAGTAATCTGAATGTGTCAAAGGAAGTTGTAAAATTCTAGTATTCACTGTTTTGCTTGAGAATTTTTAAGTAATGGTTTTAAATTATTTTTATAAACAATAAATAGATGGTACCAATAAATAAAATTTGTTACTTCTTGCCAATCTCCAGTTATCCCAATGCATTTTTCTTTCCTTTCCTCAGATGTTTCATAATACTAGAACCAAAAACATCTAGTTCTACAAGCACTGGAATGTATAAAATTTTTCAACAAATTTTGTTTATAATTTTAAAATAACAACTATTTAGATTTGTTATTTGTGTCAAACAATCACTCTTTTAGATACTGTACTATAATTATCCAACGAAATAAAATAATAGTGCAAACAAAAATACATTAATTAGTAACTACCTTAGAAAACTGACATACTATATAATAATAGTAAATTAATTTTACCTTTCCTTGATTCAGGTTTTATAAGTCTGCCTTTTCTCCTCCTTTATTGGGTTTTCAAAAAAAGAAAAAAGTAAAGAAAAAAAAAACATTAAATGTATCCCTAGGTCCTTCCTAGCCCTCTAAATCCATCTATGTACAACCATTCAACCATTATAATACTGTATTGGCAGTCTATTATGCTAAAACAAGTGAAAATTATTTTCTTTTTAGAACATAAACTAGAGTATTATAACATTTTGGCCTTTTATTGATTATTCCCTTTTTAAAACTTTTAGTGTAAGACCACATATAATAGATATTCAACATTATTTCTATTAATGATAATTTGCATATTCTAAACTAGCAATGCTAAAATACCATCTCTGTGCAAAGAAATTTATTGTTACTATTAACCAAGGACATATGAACATTCTTTAGGACCATGGTATTTAAAATGAAATTTTCTCTGGGCCATGTACATCAAATTTGAAACCAAAATACTCTGAACCAGTTATGGCTTTCCTCTTTCTAATAATTCACTGTAATTAGATTCAAATCTACATAATAATTTTCTACTTCTGAGAATTATCACAAACACCCCATCACCCCTAGAAATTCCACTTTCTTTAATCCTTAGAGAGGACCATGATGAATTCAAACAATGCTGTAAGCCATAGTGATAATTTCACACTCATTCATTTGGTATCTGGACTTTAGAATTTTGTGACTAGTTCTCTTTTCTTTATTTAAACAAATAATGTGGCAACTTGAAGGATCGCTTTAAATATTTTCTAAAGTGATAAGTATCTTAACCTTATATTAAAGCCTACACTACAGTGTGCAAGTGCTTTGTGACATTGTTTCTAGATACCATCAAAGTCTAGCTTGGTGAACGTATGAGTTTCATATGGTGGCTTACAGTACTATGGATGAGGGATTACCTGGATTAGCAGAAATATCTTATATACAGCAGAATCAGCCCAGGCAGTTGTTTCTCCTCTCCTTAATAGCCCTGCTTTATTTATAAAAAATGTCAGTTTTTATCTTGGAGAAAATTCCTACACAACAGAAAGTAATCTTGGGTCCATCTCCAATGATGAAGATGCATATTTCATTCCATTCTTCCTGATTTTCAAATATCTCAGTTCCCAGGATTTCAAAAACAATGAGTCTATTTCTCGGAAGGAGTCAAAGGTTTTACTCCTTGCAATGAGCATATTGCTCTTTATGTGTAGACTTTTCTTATCTGATGTCTTTCCAAAGGTCTTTCACAGAAAGCCCATTTTTTTTGGTTGGGGGGAGGGAAATCCTATTACTTTAGTAAAAAGCGGTTGTCTAATTACTTGTTCCTGAGTGGGAAAAAAAAAAAACCTTCATGCAGCTAATGAGATTCAAGAATGTGAGTGATCCCTTTTACAGTGTGTCATGTGGGCTTTATCTCCACACTTCATGCTTCTTGGGCTCACTCCTCCTACCTTCCTATGTAAAGGGAAGATAGGGCTAGCCTGAACTGTACAGGATCCCGATGACAATATTCTGTCAGTAAATAAAACATTTTGTGACAATAAGCAGTAATTGGCAGGCATTGGAAGCCATAATAGGAAGTAAAATAATGACAATGGATGTCATTTTATGTAACCCAAAGAGTCTCCCTTTTTGGCTCTATTTTTACCTATTCTAATTCTGAAGAGGAATGTGAAACATATCTACAAATTATCTGCTTGGTTTATTTACAGACCACTCAAAAATTTCCAAGGACAATGGAGAACTTGTATTTTTAATTTGCTTGATTAAATGACCTCATAAACTGTTTTTTTGCCATATAAAAAGCAGTTAGCTCCTAATGGTAAACTCCAATCTTCTTTTCACATGGTAGACATACTGATGACTATGAAATTGGCAGTTTTTCCTGCCTCGCTCAACAGGACATCTAATTATACAAGCTTTAGGAGAGAAATTTAGACTTATTAAGAGAAAAAGAAGACTACATTTAGTACAAGCACAGTACTTCTAGTTTGAGAAATACAAAACAGGAAATTCAAATAGAAAACAACCTTTATTAGTTATTTTATTTCTGCAAGGAAATGTCTGCCAGAGGCCAGAAATGCAAGTTTTGTTTTAACTCATAGTGCTATGCTGGGGAAATTCGGGATGCTTTCCTGATGGGAGGAAGGGCTCTTGTTCTTGATGGTAAAAGTATGATGTGTGTTGCTCAGGTTTTCTGACCCACAATCACAATAAGATCATGCTTTAACTCAAAGCCTTACACCCCAGTTATCCTCTGACTCTTCTAATGGCTCCAGAGCCTCCCCCAAATGCAATCCGCTGGAGATTGAATATTCAAATGCATGAAACTGTGGAGACATCTCACATTCAAACTATGCTGAGAACCTCAAACACTCTCACAAAAATATTACAAAAGCAATAATGAGCTAAGGTCAAGTACCATGAATGCAACTACAGGTAAACAAACATACACATCAGAGGGTGGTGTTTCAGCTTAGTTTTTAACAGGTTCTAATATAACAGCTCCAGCTTCATATAATGTACTTTTCTTCCACTTTGTCTTTTTTATATTTAATATTTTATTATTTTTATGTATTTGCTTGTATGTGCACATGTATGCATGAGTATGTATGTAAGTATATGCATGTATGTGTATAAATGTGTGTGTGTTTGTGTGTTTTGAATGTACAGGTGTCTGTCAATATAGAAGAGAATGTTGGACCCATTGGAAGTGCACAGCTCATTGTGAACCACTTGACATAGGTGTGGGGTACTGAACTCTGAGCCCCAGGTAAAAAACACTCATAACAGCTAAAACATCTCTCTAACCCCTTGCCATGGTGTTTGGTCTTAAATATAGTTCAATTCTATACTAGTATTAAAACACAGCACAGTATTTTTGATAATGCAGTGATTGCAATAAAATTTGCTACATCAAATTACAATGAGTTAACTGTTACATATTTTATGGAGCATGCTGAGTACATCAAAGCTTTTGTGATTTAAAGAATGGCATTGCAGGGTAGAATCAGTTTTCTGATATATCATCTGTCTGTTTTTTGTTTTTGTTTTTGTTTTTTCCTGATAATGCTGGAAGACAGAGAAGGTTAGATAGCTAGTCAGCTAGAAAAGTCTTTATACCCCATTTTTAACATTTTTAATCTATATTAAGATTTTCGTACCTGGTAAATTAACAAAGCTACCGTGTGCCAGGCAGTGGTGGCGCTCGCCTTTAATCCCGGCACTTGGGAGGCAGAGGCACGTGGATTTCTGAGTTCGAGGCCAGCCTGGTCTACAGAGTGAGTTCTAGGACAGCCAGGGATACAAAAAACAAAACAAATCAAACAAAAACAAAACAAAACAAAACAAAACAAAACAAAACAAAACAAAACGAAAGCTATCTTGTCCAATGTCCAGTAGCATCTGTGCTCTTATGCTTGCCTTAGCATCATGGTTAGTCTCAAGAACTATCCTGATCCACTATTACATTTTATATTCATTGTCTGTGAACTAAGTTCCCAACTTCATAGCATCATCCTTTTCAGACTTCATTAGTATTCAGATCTCCACTTGGTTAGTGATATATGTGTATATATACAAATCCACACCCAGATACATATGTACATGTGAGTGCACAAATATATATATATATATTTTTGTACATATATAATTTATATAATATAATGTGAGATATATACATATATGTATATATATTTGTATATATGACATATATAATATAATATGTGACATATATACATACACACATATAATTTATGTATATATGTGTATGTGTAAATATATATATCATTCTCTACTAAAAACCTAAGCAACCATGATCTTGGAATGCAAACACCCAATACTTAAATGGCATTTGTCATTTAGATTGATGCTTCCAATATCAACACAAAGAGAATGTCAGAATGTGCCACTTCTTTACTCACTACTTTGGCTTAGGACTCTATCCATCCTACCAATGAGGGTGATATACAAGTCAACATTCAATTTAAAGGTCATGTACTAACCAATGTGGTCACAAACACACCTTACCACAACCTTTAACAGTAACTGCATTAAACTCTTACTTTTCTTTTACAATTCTTCTTATTGTTCTTCAAGATGACACACCTGAAACACAATCATCAAGACTTAAGTCATTACTACTTGATAGACAGTGTTGTTTCATAAAAAAACTTTCATTTCCTTTTATTCAAATTTCATAAGTAATGTGCTAATTCTATTACACATTTAAATTTTACCACAAGCACTATTAACCACTATGTTTATTGCTGGTAAACCATTACACCTGGAGATATAAGCTGTTTTTACAAACTAGTTGAACATAGCACTGTTTATCACAAACCTGCATTATTCCATTTGAAACTGTACTGCCAAGAAAACAAAAATAAAAAACAAAACAAAACAAAACCTTACCCTCAACTTCCTACCCAAAACAAAGTTTCCTTTCCTTCAATCTCTTTATTTTTGACCTTTGCATGTCTATGATTTGATACTAAAAAATCTAGAAGTAACTTGTAGGAAAGGAACTCCAAAATATTTTCATACATGTGTTTTTATGTATATTTGTTTGTATTCCTTAGACTATGCATACTGACACTTGAAAACCTAACACATCCTTTATCCAAGTTATTCAACCTGTACAGTTATGTTACTCTGAAGTTACATACCTGCTTTAGAGATTTTGTTCTAGATTATGCATCTATTATGTCTATTATGTAAATTATGTCTATTATGCAAATGGATGTTGGGTGTTGGGTATTTTAGGCTTTTTCACTTGTCATAAAATTTTCTAGTCATAAAACAAATGCAAACCAATGGCAAGAGTTCCAAAAACCCTTTATTCATGGACACTGACATTAGTTTGCATCTCTGTTGTATATTATATTTAAATCATTTAGATTTACACAATTTTGTGTTCATGGACTTATTAACAGTTAATAGATTCAGGCACATTACCTTATTAAATATCTGCTACAATGATACTAATATGTAACATTGGTTAAACATCTACTTGCTGAAGAGTGTAGCATATGCACCACAGACAGTTGTTAATAAAAATAAATAGAGCTGAATAGTATGCCACTGTGTAGATGTACCACGTTTTCTTTATCCGTTTTTCCATTGAGGTTCATATATGTTGTTTCCAGTTTCTGGCTATTAAAAACAAGCAGTTGAGCAAGTGTCATTGTGAGTTGTTGGAGCATCTTTTTGGGAATATGTGTAGGAGTGGTATAACTGGATCTTGAGGTAGAACTATTCCCAGTTTTCTGAGAAAACACCAAATTGATTTTCAAAGTGGATGTACTCCCACCAACATTGGAAGAGTGTTTCCTTCCTCTACATCCTTGCTAGCATGTACTACCTCTTTGAGTTTTTATCTTAGTCATTCTGATGGTTGTAAAATGAAATCTAATCGTAGTTTGATTTGCATTTCTCTGATGACTAAGGACTTTGAACATTTATTTAAGAGCTTCTCAAGCAATCGAGAGTCCTCTGTTGAGAATCCTCTGTTTTTTCAGTCAAACTGCTGGAACTTGAGAACATCATCCTGAGTGAGTAACCTAGTCCCAAAAGGACATGAATGGTATGTACCCACTGTTAAGTGGATATTAGCCATAAAATGGAGATATCATGCTACACTCTATAGACCAAAGAATCTAAACAAAAGGAAGTCCTAAACCTTCCTTATCTAGAAGGGGAATCTTATTTAGAAGGGGAAATAAAAAAATTCATAAGAAAGAGATGGAGGGAGGGAACTGGGAGGAAGAGGAGATGGGGAGTGGAATTGGGCATTCAGGATTAGGTATGGGGAAGCACAGGAGACACAGATGAAAGTATGTTCTGCTAAAGCGAGACACATGATATTTGGAGGGATATATATATATATATATATATATATATATATATATATATATATATATATAATCGCTGGACAGTGACAAAGGCAGAGCTAGGCTTGCTTATAGAGCTAGCTGTGCAAAGCTTATGGGTCTTGAGGTTTCACTGATCTTCACAGAGAACTTCTGGTGCCCTTCCCATTCCCTCCTGCTGACTCAAGATTGAGGCCTGGCTGTTTCATGCCACTGCTGCTGATTTGTGTTTGCTACCCCAACTCTAGGGAACTGGACTGCTAGTGTGTCTGTGAAGTGTTTGCCAGAGGATCAGGCCGCTACTGTTGCAAACATGAGAACTTGACTGCTGATTTCTAGGCGACATAGACAGGAGTTGCTCCAAAGAACCTTTCTAAACAGGTACATTCCCCCATATCCTTTCTTTTCCACTACCTCTAAAGGGTAGTGCCTTACAAGGGAGTTTAAAGCATTGAAGAACCATCATTAAAAATTGTTTCAAAAAAATTAAAGTTACAAATAAAGAAAAGAAAAGAAGTAGACATCATGGGTAGGACATTTAGCTAACATTTATGAGGCACTGGGCCCAGTCCCAAGGTTTACAGAATGATGTCCCCTGAAGCAGGAAGTGTAGACACGCTGTAGTATACATTGTGCTGTAAGGGACACTACAGTAACTATCTACCATTATTATCACTATTGAAGTAAATACATCTTTTGACATAAAGCATCTTTTGATAAAAAAAAGTTTTATTTAGCTATTAAAAATTCTAACTGTATAAAAAACTAGTTCCTAGATAAGTTTTCATAAAGTATGAGCAGCATGTACTCGTTGGAAAAATGTTTCTAGTCATACACATTCTTGCAGTATTAGAGAATAAACTGGTGATTCTTCCATATCTGATTTGAAAACTCATTAACCTTTTTCAAAAAATTGAGGGTAAATATGTGATTTTTATGCACTTTATTTTCTTTGAATAGCACATGGTTTAGGAATGGTTATGACTTACAAAACTAACTTCACATAAATTCTAAATAAAGCCTCGGTATTGTATCAGTTTTAAAATGTATTTAAACAGGGGCAGAAAATGATTGAGGCTGGATGAAAGTGGCTCAGAGGTTGAGAGCACTGGCTCCTCTTACAGACAGGACCCAAGAGCAATTCCAATCATATTCAAGACAGTTTGAACCCATATGTAAGCCTTGCCTCAGGGGATATGATGCCCTCTTCTGAACACACAAAGTGCACAGAAATATATGCAGGCAAATACTTATACATATAAAATATAAATAAATAACAATTGAAAATTGTAAAGGGGAAAGATGACTGAGCGCATTATATCTATCAGTTTATAGAAGGTAGAGCAACCTAATTATGAATAATACAAATAACTAGCATGGTTTTTAGGCTTAAAAAGGTCTGTGCTCCAGAAGCATCTGACACAAGTATTACTGATCCATTTATGTACAATCAATACTGAAAATGTTAGCTCACTATTAGAAGGTGAAAGCAAACTTTCAATAATACAGCTAGCACTTTTCAAGAGAGACTGATGGTCTAAAATAGTTTAATTTTTTAACTATTTGTTAAAAAATAACAATTTGTCTTAAACTTAAATAAATAAAAATATCAGAAAGCACATCCACCTACCTTTCAGGTGAAATCTAGTATGTTGAATCAGAAACTTTTAGTTTCGCTGTGATCAAATATAATAGATACACTGACAATGAAGAAATTCAAATCAATATCGATATATTTAACTAATATTTGATGGACTGGTTGGCAAAACAAATGAACAATGTTTCCTAATTGCTTGTAATATATTCTTTATATTTCTCCATTTTTATTGATTAATTTTATTTCACAATTTCATGCAAAAATAGAAGGCATCAACTACCCTCTCCTGGTTTTTGTCCCAATTCCTGTGAAAACTCCCTCATCCTAACAAGTACCTTTCCACATTCATGGCTTCAATTTTGGTTTGTGACTTAGGTTTAGGTTTAGTAGGATCATGTCTGTGAACACTGGACTAGAACTGTGTATTTGAGCCTGAGGTCTGTGTGGCATAGTGGGTGAACAGCTGAACTTCGCAGTTTCACCTCATCTTGAATATATCACATGGTTCACCAGTGATAGTTAGGGCCTCCTGAATCCCTTTTCCATCCACGTCTGAATCATCACAGGCTCATCGTTGTGATGCCCAGCGTATACAACAGCAGCTTCTGTGAACTCGCTTCAGGGGCTGTGTCTCACCTAGAAGATGACATGGAAATATTTATTTTTAATATTGTAAAGATACTACTGTCATTATTATTTCCTCATGTTTTACTTGTTATACCTTGTACAGACATAACTAAAAGTAAGGTTTTGTCATGTTGTCAGGCATATAATACATTTTATATAATTATTTCATGTCTGTATTATGCATTGTAATTACTTAAATGATATATCTTTTGTAGTTTTTTGTTTTGTTTTTTGTTTTTTGTTTTTTGTTTTTTTTTTTTTTTTTTAAACAGGGTTTCTCTGGGTAGCCCTGGCTGTCGTGGAACTTACTCTGTACATCAGGCTGGCCACAAAATCCGAAATCCACCTGCCTCTGCCTCCCTCCCAAGTGCTGGGATTAAAAGCATGAGCCACCACTGCCCAGCTTTTGTAGCAGTTTAAGTTCACTCAATACATTAGGGTTTTTTGTTTGTTTGTTTGTTTGGTTTTTTTTTAAAATGGGACCTGCTACATATAAACCTAGTTCACTCATTCTGACTAATATATTATATTCTCGACTTGTATTCAATGAGAAAACATGTTTGGTTATTTATATGTTTCTATTGTTTTGACACCTGAAAAGTAGGAAGTTACTTTTTATTATTTTCCTTCCTAACGATCTGCTTCTAGTACGGAGATTCAAAAGTCCCATTTCTAAAACAGATTAGAGGTACTTCTGTGATTTCTTCCATAGCATAGAAAGGAATCACCTGTACTTTCATGCTATGAATATGAACTTATATTCTTTTGAAGTTTCTACAGATTTTACATCAATGTTTTGAATTCATCTAGAATTTACTTTAGTAAAAAAATGGAATTTTCAAATGATTGTTTTCATGAGAGATACTGTCCTCGTTTATAAAATCTTATACTTATCTTTAAATTATAAGAAAAATGGGGTTTATATTTGTTTTTGTATTCTATATTATTTATAATAATTATTTATAATATTTGAATAATGTCATAATATCTGAAATTCTGAACTTACTATGCTTCTCAGGGATTTATTACAATTTGATATTTCATTATTTCTTGATACCAAATTACTGGATTATGTTCTTATTCCAAAGCTTTGTTTTCAAAATATATTTATAAGAATATCTCCTATTTATGTATGTAGTAAATAAATTGTCATTGTGTTTTTAAAGTATGTTAAACGGTTTTCAAATGTTGAAATATGTTTGTATGAAGATGATTTTATTTAAAAAAATATTATATTAAGATTTTTTATCAAGTATTCATTGTTTACTACTAAAATGATAACTTTGTAAGAAAATTTATGGCATTCCTGAAATGAACAAATCTTTTGGGACCATATTTAATATAAAAGGTCCTTTTTATAATGTTCTTGCCCATTGTGAAAAACTAATTCATACATAATGTTATTGAAAAGTATTTCTTTTTACAATTAACATTACAAATGGGACGAATGTAAATACCAGTTTTTTTCATTTGAATATTTGTCTTCAAATTAATTTTGCAAATGTTATTGTACTTATGTAGTCCAATGCACAGGAACAAAGATAGCCCACACCAAAATGTAGGATTTCTTTTGGTTTAAAGGAGATTTCCTATCACTTAACATTCTCCTAAAAATTCAGCAGTTGAACTGTTTACAGCAGGTCGTTTCCATTATTTTTTTGGATTATCTAGTGCTCTGGTTTTAAATTTAAAGTTTAAAAGAACCATTTGATTTTTAATAACTTTTATGTGCAGTGCTCCATTGAGTCAGGCTTTAGCACATAGAACTACTTTTCCATAAGGTGATTTCTAGCAAATCCCTGTGTGTAAAAGCAAGATAAACACACATCACTGAGTTTGTTATTGCAATTAAATTATTGGGTTTTTACATTTGAATATGTTTTGAGCATTGAAAAGCATGAAGAGACTGTTTTCTCATGTTGGTCATGGACACTTTTCTGACACTTAATAAGTTGAAATAAGCCTTGCAATATTACTATATGTTTAAATATATAAAAATGCTTCATTGTCGATATAGGGAAGACTAATTCAGAAAATAACATCTGCTAATAAACACCTTAATAAATTGTTCCACAGAATTTCCAAGTGAAGAGTAAACTTTCATTCACTAGGCTTTAATTCTGATTTTTCCATTAAAATCCTTACTTTACAATTTTAAAATTTCACTTAATTTTTTTTAAAAACAAAATGTACAAAATTTTGTTCTCCTAGAATCTCCTTGCTTTACATTTTTCATGGGCACAAATAATAGTCTTATGTGTTCTGAAATAGGAAGCCTTGGTTTAGCTAGATATTATCACAAAGTAAAAACAAAGTTCACCTTTTCTGTACTAAATATTATTAATTTATCTAAATATTAATTTTCAACTTACTGAAAAGATGCTTTAATTGATCAAGTACTACAATGTACACACAATATTTTGGGATCAGAGTAATTCTTAAACACAATCATTTCTTCTCCAGTGATTATAATGACATGATTAGGAATGTCCTCCATAGAATTCATCTGTTGACTACTTGGTCCCAGGTAGATAGAACTATTTAGAAAGGATTAGAATGTGTGGCCTTGTTGGAGATGTGTTTCTGGGGAGAGGTTTGAGGTTGTAAAAGACTTCCATTATTAATAGCTAGATTTTTTTACTTCTTTGTGGTAAATCAATACATGAGGTCCCAGCTGTTTCTACTCCCCACATCAGAGGCTGGAATCTCTGAATCTGCAAGCCAAATTAAATATTTATTTTATAAATTGTCTTGGTTATGGTGATATTATAGAAGTAGAAAAAAATAAAAAATAAAGCAGACATGAGCAGACAGTGTATATTCTCAAAATGACAGTCAGCATACTTGGCTACTGTTGGAAACTGACCCCAGTCTTTTTTATATTCAGCACTAGGGAAGAAACCATATTGTGATATTCTGCTGTCCTTCACTATGATAAACTTCCTGAAATAATAAATTCTTAAATAAAAGTGATTTCTTTTTTTAAGAAAACATTTCTTAATTTCATTTTAAGAGGTTTCAGTCCATGCTCACTTTTCCCTTTGGGCCTAAAATGGCATGGTATTGTCATTGTGTACATTGTGTACATGGTATGTCATTGTGTACAGAATGGGGATATGTACAGTATAGAAAATGATTTCTCTTTACACAGTGTCTATTTTTGATGGCATGCTCTCATACCTAACTTACTCACAGTGGTCTCCAGTTAATACAGGCTCTATCACTTTTTCATGGTGCCATGACTGGATGCCACACTTTTAACAAATGGGCCCTCACTGACATTCAGTGTAAGCTATGATGCAGAATCACCTATGTTTCTGTCATTAGTGAAGCCTTCTGTATATATGTGTATAAGTGTGTATGTATATATCAAACTCAAGTAAGTAATAATATAGAGAAACCATGAAATGATGAGTTTGACTAAAGTAGGGTTGTATATAGGTGTATAAGCACAGACATTCTTAACTGAATTTATAATTCTATGTTCAGAATTATAAATTAACCAATTGAAAATACTGCATAGAGAGCTGTAAATGATGGCACATGCCTTATATCCCAGCATTATGGAGACAAAAGCAATCACATCTCTGTAAGTTGGTGTTCATTACACTCTACATACTGATTTTCAGGCCTTCGAATCAATGTTCTTCAAAGCATGTTATTAGAATGAAATTGTGTAAAAACATATTCTGTTTCAATTTATCTATGCATAGTAACATTATTTAAGGTAAATGAAAGAAAATTTCATTTCTGATATCATTATGTCTGATGGTGAAGAAAATGACAGTCTTTATAAAAAATTATGTAGTTGACATTACTGATATTAAATCCATTCAACTATTTACCATATTTATTACCACTAACATGAGATAAGGTTGGTCACCTAGAATACGTCATCCATAGAGAGCCCCACTTTTCTTTACCATCACCTCACTTTCTCCTGTCCCAGTTCATTTATTTTCTCTTCCCTTTCCTTTTACTTCCTCTCATCCAGACAGATTTTTAATCTCAAATTTAAACCATTCAGGACATAACAAAAACATATTAATAAAGAAGAGAGAACTATCTTTGTTTTTAGAGTTAACCAAATTCACACTTTCTTCTTTTTTGGTTTGTAATTCTCTGATAGTACACTCTGATGAGACACTCTGGAACTTCAGAGTCAATAGAAAAATTTATATAGGGCTGGCGAGATGGCTCAGCGGGTAAGAGCACTGACTGCTCTTCCAAAGGTCCTGAGTTCAAATCCCAGCAACCACATGGTGGCTCACAACCACCCATAATGAGATCTGACACCCTCTTCTGGTGTCTGAAGACAGGAACATTGTACTTATTTATAATAATAAATAAATCTTTAAAAAAAAAAAAAGAAAAATTTATATATAGTTTCTTAACATATATACTAAAGGTATTTATTATGTTGATAAATGTCTCTGAGAAAACTGGCCTTCATTTAAATTTTTGAAAGAATAGACATAGTAGTAGAAAATCTTAATTAATCAATATCTATGTGCTTCCTAGATCATACTTATCTTGAGGAATCCTTTCTGTATAACTGGACAAAAACTCATTTCAATGCACAAATTCTGCATATCTTAATTGAATATATTTTAATAGAAAGGAATAGAAATCTGATGCATTGCTTAAAATAAGAGACAGACTAGAAATCTCATAATATCCAAGGAATTCAAAATTAGGAATTAAGATATCATAAAAGGATATTAGAAATTAGAAAAATTAAAAAAACGAATATCTATTCTTAATTCCTTAATCTCTCTCTCTCCGTCTCCCCCCCTCACTCTTTCTGCAGTTCTTTCTATATCTTGTAGTGTATAACATTATACCAAGTTATAACATATTTTAATAAACAAAATCTCTACTTTTTTAAGTTACAGCCCAAACAGCTAAGAGCTCCTCACACAGAATTCATGGCTAGCCAACTTTACACTTCCACCTTTCTGCATTTTGAATCTATAACTTAGAATACGGAGCTTGGTTCTTTGTATTCTAGCCAACACCAACAGACTTCTCAAATATTTGAGATGTTATCAGGTGTTGGTTCAATAGCTCATTTTTTAAACACTTGTCTTTCTAAAATTAAAATTATTGCATTGACTGCTAATGTGTCCATTACCTTACATATCAAGGCTTGGCCATATTCACACTCATCAAGGCATCAAAAGCAAACACATACCTAAGTTCAATACCTAAGAAAAAAATAAAAAGAACAGAAGAAATGCTATAGTTACTTATGCAGCCTTAGTTAATTTTAAGGTCTGAAGTTGCCTAAGTCAGGGATAATTTGAATGCTAAGAACTGAAAACCACAAAAAGAAATGCAATAAAATCCAGCTTATTATATAAAAATGGGATAGTGTTGAGGAATCCAAATGGAAAACAATATAAAACAAGCCTTACTGCAACTGAGTATTAGGAAAATATACAATCTCAAATTAAATAAACATCCATGTCCTAGAGTTAATAGATTTATTCTTTTCAGAGGCTTTCTCTGAAATACTGAAATGCTATTTGTGTTATTCTATTTCAGTGAGGTGTCCATAATTGGTTGATTAAGTGCTAGATGAAGCAAAAAATATTGAATATACTAATATTTATATTATAAAATATAAATATATAAATTATAGTATAAAGATATTACAATATAGTTATATAAAAATTAAAAATTACCTCTGCTAAAGTGTGACTTAGAAAAATAAAAATAATTTTACTTCCAATATGCATATTAGCAAGATCCAAGAAATGATTATGTATTAATTATCTACTATATGCAGACATCCAATTTTAATTTTATTATACTTATTTAACAACCTGTTAACAACATTCTGTTACAATTAAATTAGTCTCTTCTCAAACTGTTAAGATTTAAGTCTTAAATTTCAAATGTCTAAGTGGGATTAGGGTAAAGAGATGACAAACTTTCAAAGGACCTGCTTATTTGATGAGTAAATTGCTCAATAGATGAAGGTGACTGCCACCAAGTGTGATGACCTGAGTTTCATTTTCATGGCCCACTTAATATCAGGAAAGAGCTGAAGCCCACAAAATGTCCAATTATCTCTATTTATACACTGTAGTACATGTGCCTACTCACCCACCTCACATACTACATAAATAAAATATAATAAAGTGAACCTTTTTTTTTCAATTTAGGAAAAAAAACTCTAAAATATGATGTCCTACACAGTAGCATTTATCCTTTGAGATCCTAACTACTAGTGTAATGATTTTGGAAAAGTACTTTCTAGAAAGTACATATGTCAAGATGCAGGACTTCCTGCATATTACTATGTTTAAAAGAGATACTGAAATTGCTAGTGACTTCTTTTCCCTACCATAGGAGATTCAACAGCAATACAGACTTTTGTATCAGAAAGAGGGTCTAACCAAGTAGAGTATGTATAAACAACTTTCTCTTGGATTCTCTAGTCAGCAAAGATTCCATAAATATCTGCTAAACCGCTCTTTCCACTTTTTCTGTGAGTTCATATGCATATCAGTCCTGTTACATTTAGAAGACCCTGTTTCCGTGACCTTTACTATCTCTTTTGACTCACAATTTTTACAACTTCTGTGCAGATTTTCTCAAGCCCCGAGTTATGGGATTTGCAGAAGACATTCCATCTAGGTATAAGTAGTCTAGGGTATCCAATTCTTGGCACAGTGCCGATTTATGAGTCTGTGTTCTTGTTCACATTGTCTGCAGGAGGAAGTTTCTTTGATGATGGATAATTTATTTTCAATACTAGTAAACACAGAAACAAAAAACAACCTTTTTTATTTTTAAATTTCCTCTATTTTTGCAAGTTTTATACATGTATATAGTCAAATATTGCCAGGCTTAACTCATTCTCTGAAATTTATCCTTGATACTAGCAACCTGCAACCTCCAAAACTCAAATTTATTTTTATTCTTTATTTCATTTTTAAGGCATTTTTATTTGATATTTTCTTCATTTACATTTCAAATGCTATCCCCAAAACCCCCTATTCCCTTCCCCTGTCCTGCTCCCCAACCCACCCACTCCTGCTTCCTGGCCCTGGCATTGCCCTCTACTGGGGCACATGATCTTCACAAGACCAATGGTCTCTCCTCCCATTGATGGCTGACTAGGCCATCCTCTGCTACATATGCAACTAGAGACAGGGCACTGGGGGGTATTGGTTAGTTCATATTGTTGTTCCGCCTATAGGGTTGCACACCCCTTTAGCTCCTTGGGTACTTTCTCTAGCTCTTTCATTAGGGACCTTGTGTTCCATCCAATAGAAGACTGTGAGCATCCACTTCTGTATTTGCCAGGCCTTGGCATAGCCTCACAAGAGAGAGTTATATCAGGGTCCCTTCAGGAAATCTTTCTGGCATATGCAATAATGTCTGGGTTTGGTGGTTGTATATGGGATGGATCCCCGGGTGGGGCAGTATCTGGATTGTCTTTCCTTCTGTCTTAGCTCCGAACTTTGTCTCTGTAACTCCTTCCATGGGTATTTTGTTCCCCATTCTAAGAAGGAACATGAGTTTTCTAATAAAAAATTCAATCCTAAACACTTAATTTAAAATTATATGTCAAAATATGTTATGAATTTCTGTCAATGCTTTAAAATAAATTGGATGGGTTTTGTAGTTGGTAAACTGGAAACAAGGAAACCATCAGAATACAACTATCCTTTGTGTGTGTGTATATATAAACACACACACACACACACACACACACACACACACACACACACACATAAACTTTAATAGTAGAAACCAAATATATATTAAGAGATGAAAATTAAGCCTCCTTGACATTGCAATTATTAGATCTCCCATGTTTATGTTATTTTGTTTAGATTTTTCTTCTTTATTTTGATTTTCTAAACACCCCCTTTCTTTTTAGTTTAAATTTAAGACAACTTTAAGAATTAGCTGATTTTCTTTGTTCAATGGACTAGATTGCGTGTCATTTTCAACTTCATATCTATTACCAATAGGTGAGATTTATTCCATGACCTCACATTACTCATCTTGTCATATAAGAATCTCAGTTTATCTAGAATTTTTCATAGTTCTATAATCTTAATTTCCCTTTTTCCTTGTTTGATTACTGATCCTTCTAGACTCCTCCAGAATTTTCACTAGAATGATAGAAATCTTTGCCATAATTGGCCTCATAAAACACCAGCATATTGCTTTGGTGATTTATATGAATCTTTCTCCTAGTTTTTCTTTTTTTTTTTTTTTGATTTATTTATTATTATAAGTACACTGTAGCTGTTTTTAGACACAACAGAAGAGGGCGTCAAATATCACTATGGATGGCTGTGAGCCACCATATAGTTGCTGGGATTTGACCTTTGAAAGAGCAGTCAGTGCTTTTACCCCTTTAGCCATCTCACCAGCCTTCTCTTAGTTTTTTTAAATTATTTTATTTATTTACATTCTTGTCATTTTTCTCCCTCTTTACCTCCCATCCCACAGTTCCTCACCATATTCTCCCTCTTCATTGCCTCCAAGAGAATACCCCCCTCCCAGAAGCCCTCCCCCGTCTCTAGGGCCTCAAGTCTCTTGAGGATTAGGCACATCACCCACTAAGGCCTGACTAGGCAGCAATCTATTCTATTTGTGCCAGAGACCTTGGAACTGGCCCTGGGATGCTCCTGGTGATGGTTCAGTCTCAGGGATCTTTTTTAAGATGACCATTTTCACTCTGTTAATCCTACCAATCCATGAGTATGGGAGATCTTTCAATCTTTTAAGGTCTTTGATTTCTTTTATCAAGGATTTCAAGTTCTGTTCCTTCTGATCTTTTACTTTCTTTGTATGAGTTACAATAAGATATTTTATACTATTTGTGGTTATTGTGAAGAGTATTGTTTCCCTCATTTATTTTTCAGACCACTTTTTATTTGTGTAAAGGAAGGCTATTGATTTATTTGAGTTAACTTTATATCAGGCTACTTTCTGAAGTTATATATTACCTGTAGGATTTCTCTAGTAGAATTTTGGGGATCACTTACATATATATTATCATACAATCTGCAAACATTGATACTTTGACTTTTTCCTTTTCAGTTTATATCCTGATGATCTCCTCTTGTTGTCTAAGTGCTCTAGCTAGAAATTTGAATACTATATTGAATAGGGAGATAGAGATTGGATGACCTTGTCTTGTCTCCGATTTTAGTGGAATTGCATCTTATTTCTCACGATTTAATTTGATGATGGCTATTGGTTTGCCATATATTGCTTTTATTATGTTTAGGTATATCCTATGAATTTCTGATCTCTCCAGTACTTTTAACATGAAGGGGTGTTGTATTTTATCAAAGGCTTTTTCAGTGACTAATGAGATGAACTTGTAGATTTTTCCTTGAGTTTGTTTACATAGGGTGTTAAGTTAATGGATTTTCATGTATTGAACAATCCCTGCATCCCTGGAAAGAAGCCTGTTTGATCTTGGTGAATGATAGTCTTGATGTGTTCTTGGATTTGGTTGGTGAGAATTTTATTAAGTATTTTTGCATCTGTATTGATAAGCAAGATTGGTCTAAAGTTCTCTTTCATTGTTGGATCTTTGTGTGGATTAAGTATCAGAGTAACTGTGTCTTCATAGAATGAATTGGGTAGTTTTCCTTTTGTTCTGTGTTGTGGAAAAGTTTAAAGAGTATTGGTATCAGCACTTCATTGAAGGTCTAAGAATTCTGAACTGAAACCTTCTGGCCCTTGGCTTTATTTTTTTTTTATTTTTTATTTTTTTTGGTTGAGGGGACATAATGAATATTTCTATTTCCTTAGGAATTATGGGAGTATTGGAAGAGTTTAACTGATCTTGACTTAATGTTGATATGTAGTATCTGTCTAAAAAAACATCCATTTCATCTAGATTTTCCAGGGTTTTTTTGAGTTAATTTTTTTATTAGATATTTTCTTTATTTACATTTTCAAATGTTATCCTCTTTCTTATTTCCCCTCCAAAAATCCCCTATCTCCTCCCCCCTCCCCCTGCTCCCCAACTCAACCCCTCACATTCCTGGTCCTGGCATTCCCCTATACTGGGGCATAAGGCCTTTACAAGACCAAGGGCTTCTCCTCTCATTAAAGACCAACTAGGCCATCCTCTGCTATATATACAGCTAGAGCCACAAGTTCCACCATGTGTTTTCTTTGATTGATGGTATAGTTCTACGGAGTTCTGGGGATACTGGTTTGTTCATATTGATGTTCCTCCTATGGGGCTTCAGACCCCTTTAGCTCCCTGGGTACTTTCTCTTGCTCCTGCATTGGGGACCTTGGGCTTTGTCCAATGGATGACTGTTAGTATCCACTTCTGTATTTGCCAGGCACTGGCAGAACCTCACAAGAGACATCTATATCAGGCTCCTGTCAACAAGCTCTTATTGGCATCTTAGTGTCTGGGTTTGGTGGGGTTTTTATGGGATGGATCCACAAAAGGGAGAACAAAATACTCATTGAAGGAGTTACAGACACAAAGTTCAGAACAGAGCCTGAAGTAACAACCATCCAGAGATTTTCCAGGTTTTTAAAATGTATCTTTTGTAATAGGTTGTGATGATTGTTCAAATGTCCTCAGTTTCTGTTGTTACATCTCCCTTCTCATTTCTGATTTGGATACTGATTCTGTGCCCTTCATTTAGTTTATATAAGAGGTCATCTTACAGATCTTTCACTTCCTTAGTTAGAGTCCCGCCAAGATATTTTATATTATTTGTGACTATTGAGAAGGGTCTTGTTTCACTAATTTCTTTCTCAGCCTGTTTATTCTTTGTGTAAAGAAAGGCCATTGACTTGTTTGAGTTAATTTTATATCCAGCTACTTCACCGAAGCTGTTTATCAGATTTAGGAGTTCTCTGGTGGAATTTTTAGGGTCATTTACATATACTATCATATCATCTGCAAAAAGTGATATTTTGACTTCATCTTTCCAATTTGTATCCCCTTCACCTCCTTTTGTTGTCGAATTGCTCTAGCTAGGACTTCAAGTACAATGTTGAATACATAGGGAGAAAGTGGGCAGCCTTGTCTAGTCCCTGATTTTAGTGGGATTGCTTCAAGCTTCTCACCATTTACTTTGCTGTTGGCTACTGGTTTGCTGTAGATTGCTTTTATCATGTTTAGGTATGGGCCTTGAATTCCTGATCTTTCCAAGACTTTTATCATGAATGGGTGTTGGATTTTGTCAAATGCTTTCTCAGCATCTAACGAGATGATCATTGGGTTTTTGTCTTTGAGTTTGTTTATATAATGGATTATGATGATGAATTTCCGTATATTAAACCAGCCCTGCATCCCTGGAATAAAACCTAAAAACTTCAAGTCTCTGAAGAAAGAAATTAAAGAAGATCTCAGAAGATGGAAAGACCTCCCATGCTCATGGATTGGCAGGAACAAACATTGAAAAAATGGCTATCTTGCCTAAAGCAATCTACAGATTCAATGCAATCCCCATCAAAATTCCAACTCAATTCTTCAACGAATTAGAGCAATCTGCAGATTCATCTGGAATAACAAAAAACCTAGGATAGCATAAACTCTTCTCAAGGATAAAAGTACCTCTGGTGGAATCACCATGCCTGACCTAAAGCTTTACTACAGAGCAATTGTGATAAAAACTGCATGGTACTGGTATAGTGACAGACAAGTAGACCAATGGAACAGAATTGAAGACCCAGAAATGAACCGACACACCTATGGTCACTTGATCTTCGACAAGGGAGCTAAAACCATCCAGTGGAAAAAAGACAGCATTTTCAACAAATGGTGCTGGCACAACTGGTTGTTATCATGTAGAAGAATGCGAATCGATCCATTCCTATCCCCTTGTACTAAGGTCAAATCTAAGTGGATCAAGGAAACCAGAGACACTGAAACTTATAGAGGAGAAAGTGGGGAAAAGCCTCAAAGATATGGGCACAGGGGAAAAATTCCTGAATAGAACAGCAATGGCTTGTGCTATAAGATCGAGAATTGACAAATGGGACCTCATGAAACTGAAAAACTTCTGCACGGCAAAAGACACTGTCAGTAGACAAAAAGACCACCAACAGATTGGGAAAGGATTTTTACCTATCTTAAATCAGATAGGGGACTAATATCCCATATATATAAAGAACTCAAGAAGGTGGACTCCAGAAAATCAAATAACCCCATTAAAAAATGGGGCTCACAGCTAAACAAAGAATTCTCACCTGAGGAATACCGAATGGCTGAGAAGCATCTGAAAAAATGTTCAACATCCCTAATCATCAGAGAAATGCAAATCAAAAGAACCCTGAGATTCCATCTCACACCAGTCAGAATGGCTAAGATCAAAAATTCAGGTGACAGCAGATTCTGGTGAGGATGTGGAGAAAGAGGAACACTCCTCCATTGTTGGTGGGATTGCAAGCTTGTACAACCACTCTGGAAATCAGTCTGGCGGTTCCTCAGAAAATTGGACATAGTACTACTGGAGGATCCCGCAATACCCCTCCTGGGCAAATATCCAGAAGATGTCCCAACCAGTAAGAAGGACACATGCTCCACTATGTTCATAGCAGCCTTATTTTTAATAGCCAAAAGCTAAAAAGAACCCAGATGCCCCTCAACAGAGGAATGGATACAAAAAATGTGGTACATTTACACAATGGAGTACTACTCAGCTATTAAAAAGAATGAATTTATGAAATTCCTACGCAAATGGTTGGACATGGAGGGCATCATCCTGAGTGAGGTAACACAATCACAAAAGATCTCAAATGATATGTACTCACTGATAAGTTCATATTAGCCCATAAACTTAGTATAGCGAGATATAAAATACAATTTGCAAAACACATGAAACTGAAGAAGAACGAAGACCAAAGTGTGGACACTTTGCCCCGTCTTAGAATTGGAAACAATTACCCATGGAAGGAGTTACAGAGACAAAGTTTGGAGCTGAGCCAAAAGGCTGGACCATCTAGAGACTGCCATATCCAGGGATCCATCCCATAACTAGCCTCCAAAAAATCACAGCATTGCATACACTAGCAAGCGTTTGCTGCAAGGACTCTGATATAGCTGTCTCATGTGAGACTAGGCCGGGGCCTAGCAAATACATAAGTGGATGCTCACAGTCAGCTATTGGATGGATCACAGGGCCCCAAATGGAGGAGCTAGAGAAAGTATCCAAGGAGCAAAAGAGACCTGCAACCCTGTAGTTGCAACATTATGAACTAACCAGTACCCCGGAGCTCTTGACTCCAGTTGCATATGTATCAAAAGATGGCCTAGTAGGCCATCACTGGAAAGAGAGGCCCATTGGACACGCACACTTTATATGCCCCAGTACAGGGGAACGCCAGGGCCAAAAAAAAATGGGAATGGGTGGGTAGGGAAGTTGGGGGTAGGGTGTGGGGAACTTTTGGGATAGCATTGGAAATGTAATTGAGGAAAATATGTAATAAAATATATATATATATATATATGTATAAAAAAGAGTTCATCTATTTTTTTTTAATTTTTCTCAAAGAACCAGTTGTTGATTTTATTGATTTTTGTTTGTTTGTTTCTAACTGGTTGATTTCACCATTGAAATTGACAATTTTCCTTCGTTTGGGGCTTGTTTGCTTCTTTCTGTTTAGAGCTTTCAAATGTGCAGTTTAGTTGCTTGTATATGATATCTTCAACTTCTTTATGAAGGTCCTTAGTGCTATGAAATTTCTTCTTAACAATGCTTTTATTATGTCCCATAAGTTTGGGTAAGATATGTCTTCATTTTTACTGAATTCTATAAAGTCTTTGATTTTCTCTTTATTTTCTGATCAAGTTATCATGGAGCAGAGCATTGTTCAATTTGCATGAGTATGTGGACTTTCTGTTGTTTTTGTTGTTATTGGTGTCTAGCCTTAGTCTATAGTGATCTGATATACTGCATGGGATTATTTCAATCTTCATGTATTTGTTATGTCTGATCATATGGCCAATTTTGCAGAAGGTTCCATGAGGTGATGAAAAGAAAGTATATTCTCTTGTTTTGGGGTGAAATGTTTTGTAGATATCTGTTAAATCCATTTGATTTATATCTTCTTTTAGTTTCACTTAGCCTGTGTTTAGTTTCTTTTTTCAAGGATCTGTATATTGCTGAGAATGGTTTTGGAAGTCTTCCCTTATTACTGTGTGAGTTTCAATGTGTGTTTTGGGCTTTATTAAAGTTTCTTCTACAAATATTGGTGCTCTTGCATTTGGGGCACAGATGTTCAGAATTGACACATCGTCTTGGTGGATTTTTTCCTTTAATGAATATGATGTGTCCTTACCCATCATGATTGTTGACTTTTGTTTGAATGTCTATTTTATTGGAAATTAGGATTGCAACTCCAGCTCTTTTCTTGGGACAATTTACTTGGAAAACTTTTTTCCAGGCTTTTATTCTGAGGTAGTACCTGTGTTTGTCATGGAGGTATGTTTCATGTATCCAGCAAAATGCTGGATCCTATTTAGATAAACAGTTTGTTAGCCTGAGTATATAGGTGAATTGAGTCCATTGATAGTGAGAGAGATTAAAAACAAATTATTATTAGTTCCTGCTATTTTTGTTACTGGAGGTGATATTAGGTATATATGATTATCTTTTTGGGTATTTGTTGTGAAATGTTTAATTTCTTGTGTTTTCTTGGGTGTAGTTACCCTTGTTGTGTTAGAGATTTTCTTCCAGTATCCTCTGTAGGGCTTGATTAGTAGAAACATATTGTTTAAATTTGGTTTTGTCATGGAAGATCTTAGTTTCTCCATCTATGGTGATTAAACATTTTGCTGGCTATAGTATCATAGGCTGAAATTTCTTTTCTCTTATGGTGTGGAGCACATCTATCCAGGATCTTCTGACTTTCAGAGTCTCTGTTGAAAAGTCTGGTGTAATTCTGATTGCTATTTAACTTGGCGTTTTTCCCTTATGCCTTTTAATATTCTTTCTTTGTTCTTTGGATTTAGTGTTGTGATTATTATATGATGAGATGATTTTCTTTTCTGGTACAATCTATTTGGCCATCACTTTCTTTAGGTTTGGGACATTTTCTTCTAGGAATTGGTTGATGTTTTCTGGCCTCTTCAGCTGGGATTCTTCATCTTCTTCTAGTCCTATTATTTTTGGGTTTGATCCTTTCATTGTGTCCTGAATTTCTTTTGTATTTTGGGTTAGGAAGTTTACACTTTGTATTTTCTTTGACTGATGTGTCAGTATTTTCTATGGTATCTTTTATGTCTGAGATTCTCTCTTCTATCTCTTGTATTCTGTTGGTGATTCTTGCATCTGTAGCTCTTGATCGTTTTTCTAAGTTGTCCATCTACAGGGTTGCCATCCTTTGTGTTTTCATTATTGTTTCTATTTCAATTTTTAGTTATTTGACTGTCTTGTTCAATTCTTTCAACTGCTTAATTATATTTTCCTGTATTTCTTTAAGATTTCTTTTTCTTTTGTTCTTTTTTTTTTTTTTTTTTTTTTTTTGTATTTTGTATTTTGTATTTGGTTTAGGGAGTTTATTTTTATCCAACTTAAAGGACTCCATCATCTTCATGAGATGGGATTTTAGGTCATTATCTTGCTTCTCAGGCCTGTTGTGGTATCCTGGGCTTGTTGTGGAAAAACGGAATTGGTGGTCCTAACTCACATTGAGTTCTGCACTAATGATCTTACAATTGGGTCTGGTTACCTGTTTACCTCGGGTATTAACTGGCCTGGGTGTTCTGACTGGAGCTGGCCTCCTTTGGAGACAAGTAGATCTCGGTGATATGGGTTAGATCTAGTCTCCTTGAAGGCAGGCAGTGCCATCTCTGGTTAGGTTGGGCCTCTTGTGTCTATAAGATCTTATATAACATAAAAACAAATTTTTACCTTGATATTTTGTTTTGACTGGTGGGAACTTCTATTATATAAAAAAGTAGACTTCCTGTATCCCTGGTTACTATGGACCCCCTGTGAGGGAGGTGGTCTGGATCCCTGGTAACTGCAGACTGCCTGTGTCTTTGGTTACTGTGGACCTCCTGGGAGGGAGACAGGCTGTGTCTTTGGTTTCTGCAGACCTCTTGGGAGATGCACAGGCTGTAGCTTGTGGACAGTTATTGGGCCTCAGATCTAACCAGGTAGGAAGCAGACTGTAAGAAAAGTGGAGCTGGGGCTAGGGGTAGGTCTCAGGTCAGCTGAGCACTGTGGTTGTCCCAGCTGGTGTGGGTATTTTGGCTTGATTCTCACCTCTCTTTAGTTACTGAAGAACTCCTGGGAGGCATGCAGGTGGAAGCATGTGGGCCAGAATACACCTATTCTTATCTATTAGGGTTAGAATTTGAAAATAAGTGTGATAAAGTATATGGAACAATTATAGAGAAAATATAAATCTATTACACTTTGTAAGAGTATAGCTTAGATAGTTTCTTATGCCTATTCCAACATAATAGTCCAAGAATACTTAGTTTGCAGATGTATTCTACTTTTTTATATAATAGAAGTTCCCACCAGTGAAAACAAAGTATCAAGATAAAATTTTGTTTTTATGTTATATAAGTTCTTATGATTTTGAAAATATATTCTTTATTATTACATATTTCAACAAATTGTAAGAAAAATATTTCCCAGGGAAACTGTTAAAGCTTTGCTTTATTGAAATACAATCCACAAATAATTTCTTTGGAAAATCCTGGTTAGAAATCTTTACCATGTTCCAACACAGAGACTTGATTCAGACTTTCATCCAGAGTTGTGTGATCAAGCTAGATTTTGCTTTATCAGGATCCATTTATCTTCTTTGCATAAACAATTAATCTCCAACTAATCTGCCAAATCTTTCTCCTCCTATCAATAGCACACAGGTCCTCCTAAATTCTTCACCTTCTTTTCCTAGAAAAGGAAATACATGAATGAACTAAACATCTTTTCTAGAATCTACTATGCATTTAATGACAATTTTGACTACTAGGAGATTTCAAGTATTGTGTGAAGGCCTTTCTTGTTGTCACTGTCACACCCTGGATGAAGAAAATGTTGCTGAGTCAGGGTGGGAGCTATTGAACATGTGAGGAAGAATCACAGGACACTGTCTCACTAAACTGACAATAGCAGTAACTTGAGTCTGATAACCCTGGTTTTTACAACTTAATATTTTATTTATAGCATTTACCTTGTACTCATCAATTTCATCTGAATATGTACATTTTTCCTCTGAGATGTTACTTAATTTTCACCACCTACCAGAATGGAACTGAAGGATTATGACTATTGAAACCAGGTATAGGTGCCAAGTCTAGAGGTTGCTGCAGTGAGCAAGCAGTGAGCACCAGATGAACTAAGCAGTGCTCACATGGGCTCATGGAGACTGAACCAGCAAGAAAAGGGCCTGCATGGCTTTGTGCAAGGTCCTGACACATATGTTACAGTTGTTAGCTTGGTGTTCTTATCAGAATCCTCTAACAGTGTAGTGGGTGTATCTTGGACTCCTTTGAGCCGAAATATCTCTTGAGACTTCTTTCCTTCTTTGGGATTGCCTTGTCCAGCCTTAATTCGAGGACTTTTGACTTGTCTCATTGTACCTTCTTTTGTAGTCTTTGACTGTCATCTCTTGGATGCCTGCTCTTTTATGAAGATAATAAGAAGTAAAGTGGATCTCAGGTAGAGTGGAGGTGTATTTTGGCAATTATTACATGGCAAAAATAGTATTTTATTTAGAGACTCATGTAATGCAATCCCAAAATTTATAAAACAAAATAACATTTTTAACTACCACAAAACCTCATAAGTGAAGATCTTTTTAATATAGAAACAGATAAAAGACGTTCGGAGTTTAGAAACAACATTATGGCTTAAGATGTATTTTAGAAAAGAAAATTACTTTGTATTTTAAGCAAGGTGTAGAATATCATATTTGTGTGAGGAAGCACATATAAAAATCTCACAGGCATAAAGACAGATAAGGACAAACCCAATGCGAACCTATCAAAAGATAGGTGAAAATCTTAACTTTTTTCACACCAATATTTTTGATATCAGCTTTAAAATTCTGACAAAAATATTATGAGTGTTTTTAAATCTGCACTTATTACCTTGGAACTAAATTCATATTTTAAAATATACTAGTTATAATGAATATAGAAAAATGAACAATCTACTACTGGAAGTCCAGTGTATATGAAAAACAACAAATGTTAAATCAAAATGATCCACTTCCAATATTTATGCAGGGATACAAGTTTATCCTAATATGTGACCATCTCTATTTCAATTATACACAAGGCTCTCTTTTAGAACACAATTGCGAAGACAAGTCCAATTACATCTGATATTATAAATGAAAACATTAAGTTTGTAAAATCCACTTTATTATTATAAGTAAATGGATAATTGCTATCTAGATATGTAGAGGAGTCTGATAATTAAGCTTTATGATTATATTCTTAGCTTTTAAAAAGAAATTACCATTGTTAAAATAGGACCTAGCATTTTTAAAATTTTGGATAAGATCTAAAAATATCAGAAATAAGATATGGGAAAAGAACACACAGCCAGCATCTGCTCTTCAGGATTTTTGTTGGACAGTTGCATAATCGTTCTCACCTGCCACTCTAATGCTGTGATACTGTACAGAGGCCAGTGTGCTTCTAGTGTGCTTCAGTTACTTAGTGGAAATACTCATATAGACATATTTACCAGAAGACCATTTTTTTTTTAAATCTGGGAGGGTCCATGTAAGTCTCTTCTTCTGTTGTCTCATCTAATTTGTCAATTTTGTATTTTTTTCTGAATTGGCTTACAAGTTTTTACTATGTAATGAATCAAAATAATATAGATGATCTCCAATAGATTGCTTTCCTCTTGTACAAGTCTTGTGGCCACAGACTTTTGACTTTTCAAGTGCTGCATGTACATAAAGTTTTCTTATGTTGTTAGGGCTGAAATGTAATCAGAAATAAATAATTCATTTCTCTTGTCCAGACAATCCCAGGAATAAAGACTCATAAGCATTTATGACAAATATGAAGTATAAATGTTAATAATGTGAAGTGCTTTGAAACCAGACATTGTTCCTCATGAGTATCTGTTTATTTTAAGTGTCACTGGAAAAAATTATTTGGTGCTGATTTGAAAAAAAAGTTAGGGAGCTGTGACATGTGCTGCAGCCTATGAGATGTCAAATTCTGCCATTTTCCCTGTTTGTGGAAAGGGACTCAATGTGTCTTGTGGATAATTGGAAGTTCAGTCTATCCAGGAAAGATGCAGTTAATAGAGAATATGTATTGTGACAAAGCTAACCCAGACTAGAATTCAAAATCTCTCATAAACAACTTTTATCGTATGTAATATAAGCATTAATTAAAAGTATTCATTTATAATTTCCTAACACTTAAAAACATTTGCTCTAAATTATCTACAGAAATTAATTAGATGTACCACATTTTCTGTATCCATTCCTCTGTTGAGGGGCATCTGGGTTCTTTCCAGCTTCTGGCTATTATAAATAAGGCTGCTATGAACATAGTGGAGCATGTGTCCTTCTTACTGGTTGGGACATATTCTGGATATATGCCCAGTATCCCGAGCTTTTGTCCCCGCCAGCAAGAAACACACTCAGGACAACCAGAAACTCCTGCAGCAAAGCTTTATTGCTTACTTCTCAGGAAGACCCCGACCCCAGAAAATGGAGTCGCTTATATAGCCCTTAGCCATGGTGTTTTAGCATCTGATATGGCATGTCAGCTCGTGATTTGTTGCTCGCCCATCACCCCACTATTATGCCCCGAGAATGGGCAGAGACTAAGAGTGAGTTCACTCTCGTGCCTGCATACAAGGCTTGTTTACTAGTTAGGCACAGCGGAGGCCAGCGCCATCTTATGATGGCGATTGCTCGGGGCACGCACTGCTCTCCACAGCCATTGCTCTTGGCACGGCTCTCCACAGCCCAGTAGAGGTATTGTTGGATCCTCCAGTAGTACTATGTCCAATTTTCTAAGGAACCACCAGACTGATTTCCAGAGTGGTTGTACAAGCTTGTAATCCCACCAACAATGGAGGAGTGTTCCTCTTTCTCCACATCCACGCCAGCATCTGCTGTCACCTGAATTTTTGATTTTAGCCATTCTGACTGGTGTGAGGTGGAATCTCAGGGTTGTTTTGATTTGCATTTCCCTGATGATTAAGGATGTTGAACATTTTTTTCAGATGCTTCTCAGCCATTCGGTATTCCTCAGGTGAGAATTCTTTGTTCAGTTCTGAGCCCCATTTTTTAATGGGGTTATTTGATTTTCTGGAGTCCACCTTCTTGAGTTCTTTATATATATTGGATATTAGTCCCCTATCTGATTTAGGATAGGTAAAGATCCTACTCAGCTATTAAAAAGAATGAATTTATGAAATTCCTAGCCAAATGGATGGACCTGGAGGGCATCATCCTGAGTGAGATAACCCAATCACAAAGGAACTCACACAATATGTCCTCAATGATAAGTGGATATTAGCCCAAAACTTAGGATACCCAAGATATAAGATACAATTTGCTAAACGCATGAAACTCAAGTAGAGTGAAGACCAAAGTGTGGACACTGTGCCCCTTCTTAGAATTGGGAAAAAAACACCCATGGAAGGAGTTACAGAGACAAAGTTTGGAGCTGTGACGAAAGGATGGACCATCTAGAGACTGCCATATCCAGGGATCCATCCCATAATCAGCTTCCAAATGCTGACACCATTGCACACACTAGCAAGATTTTGCTGAAAGGACCCAGATATAGCTGTCTCTTGTGAGACTATGCCGGGGCCTAGCAAACACATAAGTGGATGCTCACAGTCAGCTATTGGATGGATCACAGGGCTCCCAATGGAGGAGCTAGAGAAAGTACCCAAGGAGCTAAAGGGATCTGCAACCCTATAGGTGGAACAACATTATGAACTAACTACTACCCCGGAGCTCTTGACTATAGCTGCATATGTATCAATCATCTAGTCAGCCATCACTGGAAAGAGAGGCCCATTGGACATACAAACTTCATATGCCCCAGTAAAGGGGAATGCCAGGGCCAAAAAAATGGGAATAGGTGGGTAGGGAAGTGGGGGGGGGAGGGTATGGGGGACTTTTGGGATAGCATTGGAAATGTAATTGAGGAAAATACGTAATAAAAAATATTAAAAATTAACAAAAAAAAGAAATTAATTAGAAACCAAAACATCATGCACAAAATGTTTACTACCATTCTAGATCATAGTAACTAATGATAATTTAGTAGCTAATATAGAATATTTATGAAATTTATAATACTCAAAGAAGGTACCATGTGGTTACTTTCTTTCTTTTTTTTTTTTTATTTTCCACACCAAGGTTTTTATTTATTTTTTTTATTTTATTTTTTTTTTTATGATGGTTGTAGCTTCTTGTCTTTATCCATTTACATTGCTATGACAAAATTCTATAGACAGGTAACTTACACATAACAGAAATTTAGAGTCTTAGAGGTCAAGGGCCCATCAGAGTCAGTGTGTGGTGGGGTCTACTCTCTCACAGATAGTACCTTCTCATTGTGTCCTCATGTCCTTTAATGTCTTTTTTTTCCATTTTTATTAGGTATTTAGCTCATTTACATTTCCAATGCTATACCAAAAGTCCCCCATACCCACCCACCCCCAATCCCGTACCCACCCACTCACCCTATTTGGCCCTGGCATTCCCCTGTACTGGGACATATAAAGTTTGCGTGTCCAATGGGCCTCTCTTTCCAGTGATGGCCGACTAGGCCATCTTTTGATACGTATGCAGCTAGAGTCAAGAGCTCCGGGGTACTGGTTAGTTCATAATGTTGTTCCACCTATAGGGTTGCAGATCCCTTTAGCTCCTTGGGTACTTTCTCTAGCTCCTCCATTGGGAGCCCTGTGATCCATCCATTGGCTGACTGTGAGAATCCACTTCTGTGTTTGCTAGGCCCCAGCATAGTCTCACAAGAGACAGCTACATCTGGGTCCTTTCGATAAAATCTTGCTAGTATATGCAATGGTGTCAGCGTTTGGATGCTGATTATGGGGTGGATCCCTGGATATGGCAGTCTCTACATGGTCCATCCTTTCATCTCAGCTCCAAACTTTGTCTTTGTAACTCCTTCCATGGGAGTTTTGTTCCCAATTCTAAGGAGGGGCATAATGTCCACACTTCAGTCTTCATTCTTCTTGAGTTTCATGTGTTTAGCAAATTGTATCTTATATCTTGTTTATCCTAGGTGTGGGGCTAATATCCACTTATCAGTGAGTACATATTGTGTGAGTTCCTTTGTGAATGTGTTACCTCACTCAGGATGATGCCCTCCAGGTCCATCCATTTGCCTAGGAATTTCATAAATTCATTCTTTTTAATAGCTGAGTAGTACTCCATTGTGTAAATGTACCACATTTTCTGTATCCATTCCTCTGTTGAGGGGCATCTGGGTTCTTTCCAGCTTCTGGCTATTATAAATAAGGCTGCTATGAACATAGTGGAGCATGTGTCCTTCTTACCAGTTGGGACATCTTCTGGATATATGCCCAGGAGAGGTTTTCCTGGATCTTCCGGTAGTACTATGTCCAATTTTCTGAGGAACCGCCAGACTGATTTCCAGAGTGGTTGTACAAGCCTGCAATCCCACCAACAATGGAGGAGTGTTCCTCTTTCTTCACATCCACGCCAGCATCTGCTGTCACCTGAATTTTTGATCTTAGCCATTCTGACTGGTGTGAGGTGGAATCTCAGGGTTGTTTTGATTTGCATTTCCCTGATGATTAAGGATGTTGAACATTTTTTTCAGATGCTTCTCAGCCATTCGGTATTCCTCAGGTGAGAATTCTTTGTTCAGTTCTGAGCCCCATTTTTTAATGGGGTTATTTGATTTTCTGGAGTCCACCTTCTTGAGTTCTTTATATATATTGGATATTAGTCCCCTATCTGATTTAGGATAGGTAAAGATCCTACTCAGCTATTAAAAAGAATGAATTTATGAAATTCCTAGCCAAATGGATGGACCTGGAGGGCATCATCCTGAGTGAGATAACCCAATCACAAAGGAACTCACACAATATGTCCTCAATGATAAGTGGATATTAGCCCAAAACTTAGGATACCCAAGATATAAGATACAATTTGCTAAACGCATGAAACTCAAGTAGAGTGAAGACCAAAGTGTGGACACTGTGCCCCTTCTTAGAATTGGGAAAAAAACACCCATGGAAGGAGTTACAGAGACAAAGTTTGGAGCTGTGACGAAAGGATGGACCATCTAGAGACTGCCATATCCAGGGATCCATCCCATAATCAGCTTCCAAATGCTGACACCATTGCACACACTAGCAAGATTTTGCTGAAAGGACCCAGATATAGCTGTCTCTTGTGAGACTATGCCGGGGCCTAGCAAACACATAAGTGGATGCTCACAGTCAGCTATTGGATGGATCACAGGGCTCCCAATGGAGGAGCTAGAGAAAGTACCCAAGGAGCTAAAGGGATCTGCAACCCTATAGGTGGAACAACATTATGAACTAACTACTACCCCGGAGCTCTTGACTATAGCTGCATATGTATCAATCATCTAGTCAGCCATCACTGGAAAGAGAGGCCCATTGGACATACAAACTTCATATGCCCCAGTAAAGGGGAATGCCAGGGCCAAAAAAATGGGAATAGGTGGGTAGGGAAGTGGGGGGGGGAGGGTATGGGGGACTTTTGGGATAGCATTGGAAATGTAATTGAGGAAAATACGTAATAAAAAATATTAAAAATTAACAAAAAAAAGAAATTAATTAGAAACCAAAACATCATGCACAAAATGTTTACTACCATTCTAGATCATAGTAACTAATGATAATTTAGTAGCTAATATAGAATATTTATGAAATTTATAATACTCAAAGAAGGTACCATGTGGTTACTTTCTTTCTTTTTTTTTTTTTATTTTCCACACCAAGGTTTTTATTTATTTTTTTTATTTTATTTTTTTTTTTATGATGGTTGTAGCTTCTTGTCTTTATCCATTTACATTGCTATGACAAAATTCTATAGACAGGTAACTTACACATAACAGAAATTTAGAGTCTTAGAGGTCAAGGGCCCATCAGAGTCAGTGTGTGGTGGGGTCTACTCTCTCACAGATAGTACCTTCTCATTGTGTCCTCATGTCCTTTAATGTCTTTTTTTTTCCATTTTTATTAGGTATTTAGCTCATTTACATTTCCAATGCTATACCAAAAGTCCCCCATACCCACCCACCCCCAATCCCGTACCCACCCACTCACCCTATTTGGCCCTGGCATTCCCCTGTACTGGGACATATAAAGTTTGCGTGTCCAATGGGCCTCTCTTTCCAGTGATGGCCGACTAGGCCATCTTTTGATACGTATGCAGCTAGAGTCAAGAGCTCCGGGGTACTGGTTAGTTCATAATGTTGTTCCACCTATAGGGTTGCAGATCCCTTTAGCTCCTTGGGTACTTTCTCTAGCTCCTCCATTGGGAGCCCTGTGATCCATCCATTGGCTGACTGTGAGAATCCACTTCTGTGTTTGCTAGGCCCCAGCATAGTCTCACAAGAGACAGCTACATCTGGGTCCTTTCGATAAAATCTTGCTAGTATATGCAATGGTGTCAGCGTTTGGATGCTGATTATGGGGTGGATCCCTGGATATGGCAGTCTCTACATGGTCCATCCTTTCATCTCAGCTCCAAACTTTGTCTTTGTAACTCCTTCCATGGGAGTTTTGTTCCCAATTCTAAGGAGGGGCATAATGTCCACACTTCAGTCTTCATTCTTCTTGAGTTTCATGTGTTTAGCAAATTGTATCTTATATCTTGTTTATCCTAGGTGTGGGGCTAATATCCACTTATCAGTGAGTACATATTGTGTGAGTTCCTTTGTGAATGTGTTACCTCACTCAGGATGATGCCCTCCAGGTCCATCCATTTGCCTAGGAATTTCATAAATTCATTCTTTTTAATAGCTGAGTAGTACTCCATTGTGTAAATGTACCACATTTTCTGTATCCATTCCTCTGTTGAGGGGCATCTGGGTTCTTTCCAGCTTCTGGCTATTATAAATAAGGCTGCTATGAACATAGTGGAGCATGTGTCCTTCTTACCAGTTGGGACATCTTCTGGATATATGCCCAGGAGAGGTTTTCCTGGATCTTCCGGTAGTACTATGTCCAATTTTCTGAGGAACCGCCAGACTGATTTCCAGAGTGGTTGTACAAGCCTGCAATCCCACCAACAATGGAGGAGTGTTCCTCTTTCTTCACATCCACGCCAGCATCTGCTGTCACCTGAATTTTTGATCTTAGCCATTCTGACTGGTGTGAGGTAGAATCTCAGGGTTGTTTTGATTTGCATTTCCCTGATGATTAAGGATGTTGAACATTTTTTCAGGTGCTTCTCTGCCATTCGGTATTCCTCAGGTGAGAATTCTTTGTTTAGTTCTGAGCACTATTTTTTAATGGGGTTGATTTTCTGAAGTCCACCTTCTTGAGCTCTTTATATATGTTGCATATTAGTCCCCTATCTGATTTAGGATAGGTAAAGATCCTTTCCCAATCTGTTGGTGGTCTTTTTGTCTTATTGACGGTGTCTTTTGCCTTGCAGAAACTTTGGAGTTTCATTAGGTCGCATTTGTCAATTCTTGATCTTAGAGCACAAGCCATTGCTGTTCTGTTCAGGAATTTTTCCCCTGTGCCCATATCTTCAAGGCTTTTTCCCACTTTCTCCTCTATAAGTTTCAGTGTCTCTGGTTTTATGTGAAGTTCCTTGATCCACTTAGATTTGACCTTAGTACAAGGAGATAAGTATGGATCGATTCGCATTCTTCTACACAATAACAACCAGATGTGCCAGCACCAATTGTTGAAAATGCTGCCTTTCTTCCAGTGGATGGTTTTAGCTCCCTGTCAAAGATCAAGTGACCATAGGTGTGTGGGTTCATTTCTGGGTCTTCAAGTCTATTCCATTGGTCTACTTGTCTGTCTCTATAACAGTACCATGCAGTTTTTATCACAATTGCTCTGTAGTAAAGCTTTAGGTCTGGCATGGTGATTCCACCAGAAGTTCTTTTATCCTTGAGAAGACTTTTTGATATCCTAGGTTTTTTGTTATTCCAGACGAATTTGGAAATTGCTCCTTCCAATTCGTTGAAGAATTGAGTTGGAATTTTGATGGGGATTGCATTGAATCTGTAGATTGCTTTTGGCAAGATAGCCATTTTTACAATGTTGATCCTGCCAAACCATGACCATGGGATATCTTTCCATCTTCTGAGATCTTCTTTAATTTCTTTCTTCAGAGATTTGAAGTTTTTATCATACAGATTTTTCACTTCCTTAGTTAGAGTCATGCCAGGATATTTTATATTATTTGTGACTATTGAGAAGGGTGTTGTTTCCCTAATTTCTTTCTCAGTCTGTTTATTCTTTGTATAGAGAAAGGCCATTGACTTGTTTGAGTTTATTTTATATCCAGCTACTTCACCGAAGCTGTTTATCAGTTTTAGGAGTTCTCTGGTAGAATTTTTGGGGTCACTTATATATACTATCATATCATCTGCAAAAAGTGATATTTTGACTTCATCTTTTCCAATTTGTATCCCCTTGATCTCCTTTTGTTGTCGAATTGCACTGGCTAATACTTCAAGTACTATGTTGAAAAGGTAGGGAGAAAGTGGGCAGCCTTGTCTAGTCCCTGATTTTAGTGGGATTGCTTCCCGCTTCTCTCCATTTACTTTGATGTTGGCTACTGGTTTGCTGTAGATTGATTTTATCATGTTTAGGTATGGGCCTTGAATTTCTGATCTTTCCAAAACTTTTATCATGAATGGGTGTTGGATCTTGTCAAATGCTTTTTCTGCATCTAACGAGATGATCATGTGGTTTTTGTCTTTGAGTTTGTTTATATAATGGATTACATTGATGGATTTTCGTATATTAAACCATCCCTGCATCCCTGGAATAAAACCTACTTGGTCAGGATGGATGATTGCTTTAATGTGTTCTTGGATTCGGTTAGCGAGAATTTTATTCAGGATTTTTGCATCGATATTCATAAGAGAAATTGGTCTGAAGTTCTATATCTTTGTTGGGTCTTTCTGTGGTTTAGGTATCAGAGTAATAGTGGCTTCATAAAATGAGTTGGGTAGAGTACCTTCTACTTCTATTTTGTGAAATAGTTTGTGCAGAACTGGAATTAGATCTTCTTTGAAGGTCTGATAGAACTCTGCACTAAACCCGTCTGGTCCTGGGCTTTTTTTGGTTGGGAGACTATTAATAACTTCTTCTATTTCTTTAGGTGATATGGGACTGTTTAGATGGTCAACTTGATCCTGATTCAACTTTGGTACCTGGTATCTGTCCAGAAATTTGTCCATTTCGTCCAGGTTTTCCAGTTTTGTTGATTATAGCCTTTTTTAGAAAGATGTGATAGTGTTTTGGATTTCTTCAGGATCTGTTGTTATGTCTCCCTTTTCATTTCTGATTTTGTTAATTAGGATTTTGTCCCTGTGCCCTTTAGTGAGTCTAGCTAAGGGTTTATCTATCTTGTTGATTTTATCAAAGAACCAACTCCTTGTTTGGTTAATTCTTTGAATAGTTCTTCTTTTTTCCACTTGGTTGATTTCACCCCTGAGTTAGATTATTTCCTGCCGTCTACTCCTCTTGGGTGAATTTGCTTCCTTTTTTTCTACGGTTTTAGATGTGTTGTCAAGCTGCTAGTATGTGCTCTCTCCAGTTTCTTCTTGGAGGCACTCAGAGCTATGAGTTTCCCTCTTAGAAATGCTTTCATTGTGTCCCATAGGTTTGGGTACGTTGTGGCTTCATTTTCATTAAACTCTAAAAAGTCTTTAATTTCTTTCTTTATTCCTTCCTTGACCAAGGTATCATTGAGAAGAGTGTTATTCTGTTTCCACGTGAATGTTGGATTTCCATTATTTATGTTGTTATTGAAGATCAGTCTTAGGCCATGGTGGTCTGATAGGATACATGGGACAATTTCAATATTTTTGTATCTGTTGAGGCCTGTTTTGTGACGAATTATATGGTCAATTTTGGAGAAGGTCCCGTGAGGTGCTGAGAAGAAGGTATATTCTTTTGTTTTATGATAAAATGTTCTATAGATATCTGTCAGGTCCATTTGTTTCATAACTTCTGTTAGTTTCACTGTGTCCCTGTTTAGTTTCTGTTTACAGGATCTGTCCATTGAAGAAAGAGGTGTGTTGAAGTCTCCCACTATTATTGTATGAGGTGCAATGTGTGCTTTGAGCTTTACTAAAGTGTCTTTAATGAATGTGGCTGCCCTTGCATTTGGTGCGTAGATATTCAGAATTGAGAGTTCCTCTTGGAGGATTTTACATTTGATGAGTATGAAGTGTCCCTCCTTGTCTTTTTTGATAACTTTGGGTTGGAAGTCAATTTTATCCGATATTAAAATGGCAACTCCAGCTTGTTTCTTCAGTCCATTTGCTTGTAAATTGTTTTCCAGCCTTTCACTCTGAGGTAGTGTCTGTCTTTTTCCCTGTGATGGGTTTCCTCTGAGCAGCAGAATGTTGGGTCCTGTTTGTGTAGCCAGTCTGTTAGTCTATGTCTTTTTATTGGGGAATTGAGTCCATTGATATTAAGAGATATTAAGGAAAAGTAATTGTTGCTTCCTTTTATTTTTGTTGTTAGAGTTGGCATTCTGTTCTTGTGGCTGTCTTCTTTTTGGTTTGTTGAATGATTACTTTCTTTGTTGTTCTAGGGCATGATTTCCATCCTTGTATTGATTCTTTTCTGTTATTATCCTTTGAAGGGCTGGATTCGTTGAAAGATATTGTGTGAATTTGGTTTTGTCGTGGAATACTTTGGTTTCTCCATCTATGGTAATTGAGAGTTCGGCCGGGTATAGTAGCCTGGGCTGGCATTTGTGTTCTCTTAGTGTCTGTATAACATCTGTCCAGGCTCTTCTGGCTTTCATAGTCTCTGGTGAAAAGTCTGGTGTAATTCTGATAGGCCTTCCTTTATATGTTACTTGACCTTTCTCCCTTACTGCTTTTAATATTCTATCTTTATTTAGTGCATTTGTTGTTCTGATTATTATGTGTCGGGAGGAATTTCTTTTCTGGTCCAGTCTATTTGGAGTTCTGTAGGCTTCTTGTATGATCATGGGCATCTCTTTCTTTATGTTTGGGAAGTTTTCTTCTATTATTTTGTTGAAGATATTAGCTGGCCCTTTAAGTTGAAAATCTTCACTCTCATCAATTCCTATTATCCGTAGGTTTGGTCTTCTCATTGTGTCCTGGATTACCTGGATGTTTTGAGTTAGGATCCTTTTGCATTTTGTATTTTCTTTGACTGTTGTGTCGATGTTCTCTATGGAATCTTCTGCACCTGAGATTCTCTCTTCCATTTCTTGTATTCTGTTGCTGATGCTTGCATCTATGTTTCCAGATCTCTTTCCTACGGTTTCTATCTCCAGCGTTGCCTCGCTTTGGGTTTTCTTTATTGTGTCTACTTCCCCTTTTAGTTCTAGTATGGTTTTGTTCATTTCCATCACCTGTTTGGATGTGTTTTCCTGTTTTTCTTTAATGATTTCTACCTGTTTGGCTGTGTTTTCCTGCTTTTCTTTAAGGGCCTGTAACTCTTTAGCAGTGCTCTCCTGTTATTCTTTAAGTGACTTATGAAAGTCCTTCTTGATGTCCTCTATCATCATCATGAGAAATGTTTTTAAATCTGTGTCTAGATTTTCGGTTGTGTTGGGGTGCCCAGGACTAGGTGGGGTGGGAGTGTTGCGTTCTGATGATGGTGAGTGGTCTTGATTTCTGTTAGTAGGATTCTTACGTTTGCCTTTCGCCATCTGGTGATCTCTGAAGCTAGCTGTTTTAGTTGTCACTGTTATGAGCTTGTTCTTCAGGTGACTCTGTGAGCCTCTATAGGCAGACCTGGAGGGTAGCACTCTCCTTAGTTTCAGTGGTCAGTGTACTTTCTGCAGGCAAGCTCTCTTTCTTTCTCTCTTCTTGCAGGGCAGGTACCCAGATATCTGCTGTTCGAACCAGACTCCTGGCAGAAGTTGTGTTCCACTCACTAGAGGTCTTAGGATCCCGTGTGGAATCCTGTGTGGGCCCTTGTGGGTGTCAGGCAACTCTGCTGGCAAGGTAGCCCAGTGCTAGAGTGGAGCGGAAGGGGCTTGTGCCCCAGATCAGGCCCGGGTAGCATGCTTCCCTATGTACCGCAGTCTCAGGTTCTGCGCGATTGGATTGGGGCAGGCCCTGTGTTCCACTCACCAGAGGTCTTAGTATCCCGTGGGGAGTCCTGTGTGGGCCCTTGCGGGTGTTGGGCAAGACTCTGCTGGCAAGGTAGCCCGGATGTGGTTACTTTCTACCTAAAAGCTAACATGAAACCTGTAAATATAATGATCTACACCTCATCACTAAACAATGATGATTTGTAAACACAATAATATACGAGAGGCAGCTACAGAGGGTACACTTGTAGATCATCCTGTTTGACCCACGTATTTAATCAATCACTACTCACATTTGGCCTCTTGAGTAGTTTTAGATAGAAAACCAATCATGATCATTAATATGTTGGTAATATCAAAACAACTCTATGGAGATTGAAATTGTACAATTTCAATGACCATATTATCAGAAATATCAAATACAAAATTAATGAATACCCATAATGTTGATAATTTGTAAATTCACGCACATTTTGGAACCAGATTGTTTTTGGGAATTCATGATGTTGAACGTTAAATTTTGACACAGATGTAAACACAGGTAATTCACATAGGAAGATCCAGTTGTGCATTTTGCAATACTTACATTCAAACAAAAATATGTCAGACATAGTAAAGAAGATATTCTTTTTAGTGGTGAATTTGTTAAACTGCTTTGGCTCCTAGCAGGTCCTGTGCATAATGCACCCTCCCAATAGCTTTTGATTTCGGAATGAAAGACATACACACTAGCTACTTTTGATATGCCTTGACTAGCTGAGTAGCAGGGTACTTCTAAATCTCCAGGCAGCTAGCAAACACTCTTCTCCCTTATTCCTGAGTTAGCATCTTTTTTTTTGTTTTGTTTTGTTTTTTTTTGTTTTGTTTTTTTTAAATGGGATATCCTGTTTATTTAGGCCTACATAATGTTCTTTCAACAACATGTACCGTTTTCAGAGTGTGGAATTTGCTCCTGTTTTGATGAGTTTTTATTTATTTTTATTAGATATTATTTTTATGTACATTTCAAATGTTATCCCCTTTCCTGATTTCCCCTCTGAAAACCCTCAATCCCATCGCCTCTCCCCCGCTCACCAACCCACCCACTCCCATTTTTCCCTGTCCTGGCATTTCCATACACTAGGTCATTGAACTTTCACAGGACCAAAGGTCTCTCCTCTCATTGATGTCTGAAGACCATCCTCTGCTACATATGTGGCTAGTGCCATGGGTCCCTCCATGTATACTCTTTGGTTGGTGGTTTAGTCCCTCGGGGATCTTGGGAGTACCGATTAGTTCATATTGTTGTTCCTCCTTTAGGGCTGCAAGCTCCTTCATCTCCTTTGTTCCTTTCTCTAGCTCCTCCATTGGAGACCTTGCGCTTAGTAAAATGTTTGGCTGAGAGCATTCAGTTCTGTATTTGTCAGGCACTGTCAGATCCTCTCAGAAGACAGCTGTATCAGGTATGTGGCAGAAAAAAAACAAAACCTACATTGAGGACATAAGAGTCCATGTATGAAGCCATAAAAGTAAAGCCACTACTCAGTTGGAGAAACTACGATGTTGGAGATGACAGAGCTATGAGACTTTTTCCAAACAGAGTTACATACAAAAGGAGGGACCATTCCCAGAGAGAGAGAGAGAGGGTAAAGGCATCTAAACTTATAATCATCAGGCATGAGCTGTAATATTTGAATCTTGCCTGGAAGGGCTTTTTTTGGTCTCGCCTTTTTGGGGGAGACGGGGGGGGGGGGTGTTGAGACAGGGTTTCTCTGTGTAGCCCTGGCTGTCCTGGAACTCACTCTGTAGACCAGGCTGGCCTTGAACTCAGAAATCCACCTGCCTCTGCCTCTGAGTGCTGGGATTAAAGGCATGCACCACCACTGCCCTGCTGCTGAGTTGGTCTCACTTTTGCTCAACAGGTTTTTTCATTGTGTGTCTGCTCCTCCCTTTTGGTATGGAAATATATATTCACTGCCATACTAGACTGGAATTAGGTGATTTCCTTTTGAATTTTACAGAAAGCTACAATGAAGAAATTGCCTTTAGTTTCATTTAAACAGTGTTAAACCTGGTAAAGACCATGGAGACTTCTGGCGTTGGATTAAAAGCATTTTGTATTAGCTAATGTTAACAAGCCTGTGATAGTCAGAAAGTGGAATAATATGTTTTGAATGATAGCGGCCCATGTAGGTCATATATTTGTATACTGTTTTTTTCCACAGTTGGTAGAACTCTTTGGGACGTGTTAGAAGGTGTGGTGTTATGGGAGAAGGTATGGCACTGGTGAGTGGGTTTTAAGGTTTTCCAAGACTTATACAATTCTCAGTGAGCTCTCTCAGCCTTGTGATTGTGATCTTTAACCCACTGCTTCAGTTCAATTTCAACTTGCCTGCTGCTCTGGCCTGACTGTGATGGTCATGAACTCTAACCCTATGAAAGTATAAACCCCGAATTAATCTTTTTAAAAATATAAATTTCTTTGTAATTTATGACTGCGATATAAAAGGAACTGTGTCAAAACTTTATTGCTCTAACAATTAAGCAATTACTTTTAGAATTATTTTTCATGTGTGTGTGTGCGTGTGCGTGTGCGTGTGCGTGTGCGTGTGTGTGTGTGTATGTGTGAACGTATGCATACCTGTGCGTACAAATGCCTGCAGATGCCCGAATAGGATGTTGGCTTCCTTAGAGATATAGCAGAGGATTTTGTGAGCTGCCTGAATTGCAAATTGGAATCAAAACTCTGTTTCTGCTTATGATAGCAAGAAGATTATCTGACTTTTTCCCACAATTTCTTTAACATAAAAAATTTAGAACATATGTTTCTATTTTGAATTGAGTGCTTTTCTTTTACTCCTTTAAGAAACACTCAAAAGTTAAATTTTTACATGGTTAGATTTTGATATAGTGCTGCCATTCTGCAAATCCCATTCTCCCTGGTGTCCTACAAATTCATCTAAGAGAGCCCTGGTTTAATTGTAAGATCTAAACAATCCTAGTTTATACTTTTTAGTTCAGAAGTTGATTCCCTTTGACTCTCTCTATTTACTTGAATTTCTCAGTAGCTATCCTTCAAAAAACATATGAGAGCAATGATGGAGATTAAAGTAGTACTATTAAAAATGATTTTGATGACATTAAAGTTTCAAAAAGAATTATAATGTATGTAAACTAACATTTTATCTTTTATGAATGCAAAATTCTTAGTGGCTCAGACACCTGTGCAATCAAGATGCTATGAAATTTCTTTGAACTCTAAATTTGGGTTTGATACAGCCCATTTGTTTAAAGTGTTTAATAACATATGCACTAATTACTTGTTTAAACCCACACTGACTGGCAAGCTTTCTGTTATCACTGATAAAATATAGATCACCCCGAATATTTATTCATAATTTGCATATGAGTGACATTTATGAATAACACAAACTTAATTTGTTAGTGAAATAAAATTAAAAAGTGTCTTCATGTGCTTTACTGAAATGATTAGCGGGGGTCATTAATCAAATAAGTTTCTTTTGTTCTTTATTTGATGGCAGATGAATGAATAAAGGCACAGGGAAAGGGTATTTGCTTACTTGTGGGCTTTCAATGAAAGGAGTTAAATTTTAATGAGCTAGGTAATTTCAAAGCATAAGATACTCTGTTGAAATTAACCATTTTTAAAAACCTTTCTTAGCATATTTGTATTAAGAAGCTACAGAAAATTATGTCCTGTCGGATTTATTCTTTAAGTTTCTAAAATATTTTTGTTGAGCTCTTTATATTTTGAGCAAGTAATTACATCATTTGTGTATGTGAATGGTTTTATTTGTTTAAGACATCTGAAAATGGCATGTACAGAGAATTGATACATAGAAAGCATTGGTTTAACACTAATGAACCAACACAAATTTTGTCTGAGGAACTTAGCGAAGATCACTTAATCAATTTCTGTTGCTATGCCTCTTTTCATTTCTGATTTTGTTAATATAGATATGTCTCTGGGCCCTTTAGTTAGTTTGTCTAGGGGTTTATCTATCTTGTTGATTCTCTCAAAGAAGCAGCTCCTGGTTTTGTTGATTCTTTGTATATTTCTCTTTGTTTGTATTTGGTTAATTTCTACCCTGAGTTTGACTACTTCTTTCAGTTCAGTCCTCTTGGATATGTTTGCTTCTTTTTGTTCTAAATCTCTCAGGTGCGCCATTAAGTTGCTAGTATAGGATCTCTTCATTTTCTTTACCAGGGCACTTAGTACTCTGCACAAGGCCATTTTTCAGACACAGCCAGAAAAAGGCCCCTGTGTTTAGGGCACTCTCCTGACAAAGAAACTGTATTCATAGAAACAGAGAAAATTAATAGGTGCTGAGAAAGTCTCTCAAATTTTGCTGACCTCAGAAAGCAATCTGGTCGTGGGAAACTGCTACCTTAATAACAAGGTTCTCCAACAGTTTGCTTTCTGGGTTACTTTACTCAGTATAATATTTTGTAGTTCGATCCATTTGCTGGTAAAATACAAAATTAAGTGTTGTGTAAAATATGTAATGAGAAGAAGCAATTCTTTGTTTTGATGATGATACTATAGTGCCAATTTTCCAGTATCTTAAGTAATTTGTCTTTGAAATCAAAACCATCTTTATGTAAACTAGGTTTTTACTAATATGATATCCATGGTCCTTTCCCTGACTAAAAATAAAAACTAGAAGAAATTCATAGTTACTTTTCTTTGCTGTGGCCTTTTAAATGTACTTTGTTTCCTCTGTGTCAAGCATGAGTTGCTTAAAATTCACTTTTAGTTTTTAAAAGGCAGCACATGAAAAGCAAAGTGTTTTTCAATAAAATACAAATAGTTTGCCTTTATATGAGGCAAGCTATTTTGCTGCCAATGTCTGTATGTCATTTTATTGTATGCAGATATACACATGTAATGTGAGAATAAATAATATTGTAATATTAAGTGAGGCACAAATGTCATGCTTGCAACTTCTCGCAACTTCCTTCAGAGAAATTAGAATAGGGCAGAGTTCCTCTACCTATCCTAAAGCTCTGATTATTCAAAGTTTACTCCAGAATTTTGTCTACTCCATTGACCAAGCCTGCTTAGTCAGTCAACAGATTCTCCAGCACAAGAGTGGGAATTAAAAAGAAAAATGACAGTTAGACAACATTGTAGCATGACCCCAGTCAATTCTGAGACTGAAGGCAAATTTAATTTTCCTAATCTGATTTTTATACCATTTTAATTACATGTAATTATTAAGGGTGAGCAGTACATTTAGGAAATAACAAGGCAGTAAGCAACATTCTGGGATTACTAGCATGACAGTTGTTTAAAAGGACTTGTCATAATGAGCAAAATACTTGAGCCCACTTCCAAGTCCAAGCCCAAAATCTTGCCTGAAGCCTACTTCTTTTGTTGCACCCTCAGATTAAAATTCCTGCCTTACCCTACTACCCTATTATAGCCTAAAGTTAGATTACTGCCAAAACTTACTTCCTTATCATTCCCTAATGCCAGATTCCTGCCTGAGCTTACATCCCTGTAATGACCAATGTCAGATTCCTGCCTATAGCCTTTTACCGTGTCCTTGGCCAATGTCATAGTTCTGCCAAACAGCACCACCAAAGGCCCTCCACAGTGCATGCTTGAATAGTTTAAGGGAAATAGAATTTGTTGTTCCTACGATCATGAACTTTTAATCCAAATTGAAAGTAAATTTTATTTTTATATTTTAGAAATACAATTTTTTTCCTGTTTTTTTGTTTTCTGAAGTATACTCATTGGTAACAATGGAAGAATGGCCTGGCATGTTGGCAAACGGCTTTTATCTAGCACTTGGGAGGCAAAGGGAGACTGATCTATGTGAATTTCGAGTCAGCCCTGTCTATATAGGAAGTTTCTGGAAGCCAGATCTACAGATCAACATACATAAATAAAATGATTTTTTTAAAAAAAATTAAAAAGAATGGGGCATAAGAAATTATATTTGTGTGATCGCTCATTGTGTGCTTTGCACTAAGAGTGATCATGAATGATATATTTGCTTTTTATTTTCAAAGAATTTAGATAAATAATCTAACATGTTATGAACATTAAGAAAAATAGAACAACCAGCAAATCTTCTCAGGATTTTTTTATTTTATTTTGTTTTGTTTTGTTCTTTAGTTTATGAGAGAAGATAGTGTATAGAAGTATGGAAGTCAGGGGATATAGATCTGCCTGTGTCCACATATCTAATGCTGAAAATTCTAGTGTGAGCAAATAGATTTGGCACCTTACTTGGGTTCTGATGGTTGACCTCAGGTGTTTGCATTTCCAAGGCCCCTGTGTTACCAAGAGTCCTCTTATCTCCAAGTCCTCAATCTTATGTTCCTTAAGTGTTTATTCACTACACTACTTCTAGAATTTATATTATTGCATTTTAATGTGTAATCTCTGTAATTTTACCTGTATGTGTGTAGGAATATGAAAATAGTCATATATCTGTCAATTGTATAGAATTTCTTTACAATATTAGTACCATAATATGTGTCATTCATCAACCTGTTTTATTAATTTACTAGACATTTCATATAATTTTCATATAAAATGACATTTTAGTTTACAGTGTGAAGTTATTTAAAAATTTTATTAAGAATTTTATGTAATAGCCATTTTCCTCACCTAAATATTTCTACTGACAAAATCCACAGGGATATGATTTAAGTATATGTAAACTCATCTATATGCCCATGCTTGCACAGTAGCTTCATACATGTGAAATAAAAATGTAATGCAAGTTAGTGTTTATCTATTTAAGATTTTAGCATTATACTAACTCAAATCACTGTCAATTTATGTAATAATGTTCTTTAAGCACATGTAAATTTAATAAAGATTGTAATGATAAAATTTTAACAAATAGGCTAACTGCTTGGTAAATGAAAGATTTTCAATTCACTGTGTGGAATATGACATTCAGCACAAGATGGGGTATGCCTACCTGTGGTCTTAAACATTTCGCTTCTAATCTCATATTCATCTGAGGCTGTGTTCACCTTCCTACCAACACTTCAGCTTGGTTCAGGAAAGATGATGGCAAGAAACACGGAGTTCTTTAATCCACTTCAGAATTTAAGTAGAGCTGATGCTTTTCATACATATACTAAAGTTTGCTTTTGTTTAATGATATTTCAAATTTACTACACTAAGAGTAATAGGGTGATTCTGAATATTTAAGCACTTGATGATGTGTTTCAATCATGCAAAACTTTTCAAATATACTTCTTTTTTATTGTTAGCAAAAATATAGTACTACAAAATTGATAAAATATTAAATTTAGTAGCGGTTGCTTACTTTTTCCATTTTTAAAAACAAGTCTGACTATTTTCCACTACTTAACCAGTGATTGTGCTATTTGGTGATTGTCAGTGGAATTTCAGAAATTGAAGATTAACTATTGATCAACAAGATACTCTGAGGACTTTCTCTGATCACTGATTATTCTGAGCCCTTTAGTTGTGGTGGACTTAGAAACTTGAGATAGACACAGACAACCACATTGGTGTCAATTAATGGAATATGAAGAATGGGATTTTTCAGTTTCATAAATAGCTCAATAATTTTTCAACAGACTTGCCATTTGCCCTTTGACATTAAATTCTTATTGTTTCACTTGCTTTAAATTTGATGATTTTTTTTTATTCTTCAAGCAAAGTCAGAATTTTTTATTCATTGTGACTTCCTTCAAAAGTCTGAGAAGTTTAATTAAGCATATAAATCCATTTTGGAGATCTGATAATAAATGGATTAGAAAGGAATTAACAATACATATGAGTGAGGAAAGTGGTGTATACATTTCTCTAAGGAATAATTTTCTCCAATAAGTTCATGAAGCTCAGGATTATGTCTTTCCCTAATATGGGATACTATCATTTCTAACTCTCATTAATCACATTTACCATCCCCAACTACAGTATTAAAAGTTAAGTTTGAAAAGAAGACAAAAAATCGTATGTATGTTAAAATAATATACACATAATGCTATGCACACTCCAGTGAATTCTGCTTGGCAGGCCGAGAGGCAAAGAGTTTCAAGGAAACTCAACCTCCTGGAACCTTGGAATTCTCATAACCTGTATACTCATACCCTATTCCTGCATTAGTCTTGTGTATGGATCCACGTGCTCTCTTTTAGTATTATTTTATTATAAGTGACTTTTAAGATTGAATTCTGACATAGGTAAGCATCCACCAGTGTTCCAATGTCCTAGAAAATGCTTGAAGGCAATGAGATTGGAATTCAGTAGGAATTCAGTAAGAATGTTACCTATTCAGTAACATTTAAATTTACTTCTAGTAGAGAGGGTGAAACTAATTAGGCATTACAAAGAACAGAGCTAGAATAGTTCAGGGCTAGTCTGCAGAATGATTACTTAAGGCAGTAGCCAGTCTCACCCAAACAAAGGAATACCCAATGGCCTAGCTAATAGGTGGGTTTGCCATGAAAGAGTTAGGGAATCCCACTGAGACAGGAATCTTCACTAAAGCCAGGTATAATAGACTACATTGCATATTAGAAGCAAGTTGGTGAATTCTGAAAAATGGAGATTCTCCACAGATACTTAAAAGAAGAGCCAAGTTACATTCATTCAAGAATTTATCAAGGCCTAGGAAATAGGGGGGTTGTGGTATTGTATTATTCATGAGAAAGTCTGCTAGAGCAGAAACCCCTGGTCCTAGCTTTCACAAGGCTCAAAGAAGTAGTACAAATTGTGACTAGGCTATGAAATCCTTATCTGTCATTAGCTGACCCTAAGCAGAGTTGTTTTATCTTTACTGTAAGTATTACCTGGTTCTTTTAAGTCCTTTTGAAGTCATTCCTTTGTTTTGTATCAGGTAACTTCAATGTACTTTGCCTGCTGTGACTTCCTACCCCCTTGTTTTTTTGTATTATATAAGACTGGTGTTCACTTTGTGACAATTACATTCAGATTCTACACAATCTCTCCTGTGATTCTGTCTGTCATTCATTCCCAGACTCCTTGTCCACTTGCAACCAGAGACCCGTTCTTCACAGACAGGGACAAAAGGGTCTGTGGCAACATAAGTGAATTATAAATGATTTTTAGAGATATATTTTTCTTGATTTTCACTTTCCCAAATTAGCACAAACATTAACTGATCATTAATAACCTTAATTATAGTAGGTGGTTAATGAATTAAATAGAAGTGTCTCTGTTTCTTATCACTGAAGCCATAGAGCACATATTCATATTCACTCCATTGTGCAAGTTCCAAATTACTCCAGAACACAAAAGATTGCTAATTTATCACTATTTCAAAGTTTGTGGATGCTTTGGTGATGGTTTCTCATTTAGCTAGATCAGACATGTACATAAAGTTTAATGATTACATTTTTAAATCTTTCCAGTGAACTTGATAAGTAGTCCCAAGGTAAAATAAATAAATAAATAGATAAATACAAAAGCCCCTTCCGCTGCACTCGAGCCCAGGGCTTCCTGGCCAGCAGAGTTGCCTGACACCCGCAAGGGCCCACACAGGATTCCCCACAGGATCCTAAGACCTCTGGTGAGTGGAACACAGCGCCAGCCCCAATCCAATCACACGGAAACTGAGACTGCGGTACATAGGGAAGCAGACTGCCCGGGCCTGACCCGGGACAAAAGCCCCTTCCGCTCCACTCAAGCCCAGGGCTTCCTGGCCAGCAGGTCGCCTGTCATCCAAAAGGGCCCACACAGGATTCCCCACGGGATCCTAAGACCTCTAGTGAGTGGAACACAACTTCTGCCAGGAGTCCGGTTCAAACACCAGATATCTGGGTACCTTCCCTGCAAGAAGAGAGCTTTCCTGCAGAGAATACTCTACCCACTGAAACCAAGGAGAGTGCTACCCTCCCAGGTCTGCTTATAGAGGCTAACAGAGTCACCTGAAGTAGAAGCTCTTAACAGAGACAACTAAAACAGCTAGCTTCAGAGATTACCAGATGGCCAAAGGCAAACGTAAGAATCCTACTAACAGAAATCAAGACCAATCACCATCATCAGAACGCAGCACTCCCACCCCACCTAGTCCTGGGTACCCCAACACAACCGAAAATCTAGACCCAGACTTAAAAACATTTTTCATGATGATGATAGAGGACATCAAGAAGGACTTTCATAAGTCACTTAAAGAATTACAGGAGAGCACTGCTAAAGAGTTACAGGCCCTTAAAGAAAAGCAGGAAAACACAGCCAAACAGGTAGAAGTCCTTAAAGAAAAACAGGAAAACACATCCAAACAAGTAATGGAAATGAACAAAACCATACTAGAACTAAAAAGGGAAGTAGACACAGTAAAGAAAACCCAAAGCGAGGCAACGCTGGAGATAGAAACCCTAGGAAAGAGATCTGGAACCATAGATGTGAGCATCAGCAACAGAATACAAGAAATGGAAGAGAGAATCTCAGGTGCAGAAGATTCCATAGAGAACATCGACACAACACTCAAAGAAAATACAAAATGCAAAAGGATCCTAACTCAAAACATCCAGGAAATCCAGGACACAATGAGAAGACCAAACCTACGGATAATAGGAGTTGATGAGAATGAAGATTTTCAACTTAAAGGGCCAGCTAATATCTTCAACAAAATAATTGAAGAAAACTTCCCAAACATAAAGAAAGAGATGCCCATGATCATACAAGAAGCCTACAGAACTCCAAATAGACTGGACCAGAAAAGAAATTCCTCCTGACACATAATAATCAGAACAACAACTACACTAAATAAAGATAGAATATTAAAAGCAGTAAGGGAGAAAGGTCAAGTAACATATAAAGGAAGGCCTATCAGAATTACACCAGACTTTTCACCAGAGACTATGAAAGCCAGAAGAGCCTGGACAGATGTTATACAGACACTAAGAGAACACAAATGCCAGCCCAGGCTACTATACCCGGCCAAACTCTCAATTACCAAGATGGAGAAACCAAAGTATTCCACGACAAAACCAAATTCACACAATATATTTCCATGAATCCAGCCCTTCAAAGGATAATAACAGAAAAGAAGCAATACAAGGACGGAAATCATGCCCTAGAACAAGCAAGAAAGTAATCCCTCAACAAACCAAAAAGAAGACAGCCACAAGAACAGAATGGCAACTCTAACAACAAAAATAAAAGGAAGCAACAATTACTTTTCCTTAATATCTCTTAATATCAATGGACTCAATTCCCCAATAAAAAGACGTAGACTAACAGACTGGCTACACAAACAGGACCCAACATTCTGCTGCTTACAGGAAACCCATCTCAGGGAAAAAGACAGACACTACCTCAGAGTGAAAGGCTGGAAAACAATTTTCCAAGCAAATGGTCTGAAGAAACAAGCTGGAGTAGCCATTCTAATATCGGATAAAATCGACTTCCAACCCAAAGTTATCAAAAAGGACAAGGAGGGACACTTCATACTCATCAAAGGTAAAATCCTCCAAGAGGAACTCTCAATTCTGAATATCTACGCTCCAAATGCAAGGGCAGCCACATTCATTAAAGACATTCTAGTAAAGCTCAAAGCACACATTGCACCTCACACAATAATAGTGGGAGACTTCAACACACCACTTTCATCAATGGACAGATCGTGGAAACAGAAACTAAACAGGGACACAGTGAAACTAACAGAAGTTATGAAACAAATGGACCTAACAGATATCTACAGAACATTTTATCCTAAAACAAAAGGATATACCTTCTTCTCAGCACCTCACGGGACCTTCTCCAAAATTGACCATATAATTGGTCACAAAACAGGCCTCAACAGATACAAAAATATTGAAATTGTCCCATGTATCCTATCAGACCACCATGGCCAATAACAACATAAATAATGGAAATCCAACATTCACATGGAAAATGAACAACACTCTTCTCAATGATAACTTGGTCAAGGAAGGAATAAAGAAAGAAATTAAAGACTTTTTAGAGTTTAATGAAAATGAAGCCACAACATACCCAAACCTTTGGGACACAATGAAAGCATTTCTAAGAGGAAAACTCAGAGCTGAAAAAATGTTCAACATCCCTAATCATCAGGGAAATGCAAATCAAAACAACCCTGAGATTCCACCTCACACCAGTGAGAATGGCTAAGATCAAAAATTCAGGTGACAGCAGATGCTGGCGAGGATGTGGAGAAAGAGGAACACTCCTCAATTGTTGGTGGGATTGCAGGCTTGTACAACCACTCTGGAAATCAATCTGGCGGTTCCTCAGAAAATTGGACATAGTACTACCGGAGGATCCAGCAATACCTCTCCTGGGCATATATCCAGAAGAAGCCCCAACTGGTAAGAAGGACACATGCTCCACTATGTTCATAGCAGCCTTATTTATAATAGCCAGAAACTGGAAAGAACCCAGATGCCCCTCAACAGAGGAATGGATACAGAAAATGTGGTACATCTACACAATGGAGTACTACTCAGCTATTAAAAAGAATGAATTTATGAAATTCCTAGGCAAATGGATGGACCTGGAGAGCATCATCCTGAGTGAGGTAACACAATCACAAAGGAACTCACACAATATGTACTCACTGATAAGTGGATACTAGCCCAAAACCTAGGATACCCACGATATAAGATACAATTTCCTAAACACATGAAACTCAAGAAAAATGAAGACTGAAGTGTGGACACTAGGCCCCTCCTTAGAAGTGGGAACAAAACACCCATGGAAGGAGTTACAGAAACAAAGTATGGAGCTGAGATGAAAGGATGGACCAGGTAGAGACTGCCATATCCAGGGATCCACCCCATAATCAGCTTCCAAATGCTGACACCATTGCATACACTAGCAAGATTTTACTGAAAGGACCCAGACGTAGCTGTCTCTTGTGAGACTATGCCGGGGCCTAGCAAACACAGAAGTGGATGCTCACAGTCAGCTAATGGATGGATCACAGGGCTCCCAATGGAGGAGCTAGAGAAAGTACCCAAGGAGCTAAAGGGATCTTCAACCCTATAGGTGGAACAACATTATGAACTAACCAGTACCCCTGAGCTCTTGACTCTAGCTGCATATGTATCAAAAGATGGCCTAGTCGGCCATCACTGGAAAGAGAGGCCCATTGGACACGCAGACTTTGTGTGCCCCGGTACAGGGGAACGCCAGGGCCAAAGGGGGGGAGTGGGTGGGTAGGGGAGTGGGGGTGGGTGTGTAAGGGGGACTTTTGGTATAGCATTGGAAATGTAAATGAGCTAAATACCTAATAAAAAATGGAAAAAAAAAAAAAAAGAAAGCATTTCTAAGAGGGAAACTCATAGCTCTCAGTGCCTCCAAGAAGAAACGGGAGAGAGCACATACTAGCAGCTTGACAACACATCTAAAAGCTCTAGAAAAAAAGGAAGCAAATTCACCCAAGAGGAGTAGACGGCAGGAAATAATCAAACTCAGGGGTGAAATCAACCAAGTGGAAACAATAAGAACTATTCAAAGAATTAACCAAACGAGGAGTTGGTTCTTTGAGAAAATCAACAAGATAGATAAACCCTTAGCTAGACTTACTGAAGAGCACAGGGACAAAATCCTAATTAACAAAATCAGAAATGAAAAGGGAGACATAACAACAGATCCTGAAGAAATCCAAAACACCATCAGATCCTTCTACAAAAGGTTATACTCAACAAAACTGGAAAACCAGGACGAAATGGACAAATTTCTGGACAGATACCAGGTACCAAAGTTGAGTCAGGATCAAGTTGACCATCTAAACAGTCCCATATCACCTAAAGAAATAGAAGCAGTTATTAATAGTCTCCCAGCCAAAAAAAGCCCAGGATCAGACGGGTTTAGTGCAGAGTTCTATCAGACCTTCAAAGAAGATCTAATTCCAGTTCTGCACAAACTATTTCACAAAATAGAAGTAGAAGGTACTCTACCCAACTCATTTTATGAAGCAACTATTACTCTGATACCTAAACCACAGAAAGATTTAACAAAGATAGAGAACTTCAGACCAATTTCTCTTATGAATATCGATACAAAAATCCTCAATAATATTCTTGCTAACCGAATCCAAGAACATATTAAAGCAATCATCCATCCTGACCAAGTAGGTTTTATTCCAGGAATGCAGGGATGGTTTAATATACGAAAATCCATCAATGTAATCCATTATATAAACAAACTCAAAGACAAAAACCACATGATCATCTCGTTAGATGCAGAAAAAGCATTTGACAAGATCCAACACCCTTTCATGATAAAAGTTTTGGAAAGATCAGGAATTCAAGGCCCATACCTAAACATGATAAAATCAATCTACAGCAAACCAGTAGCCAACATCAAAGTAAATGGAGAGAAGCGGGAAGCAATCCCACTAAAATCATGGACTAGACAAGGCTGCCCACTTTCTCCCTACCTTTTCAACATAGTACTTGAAGTATTAGCCAGAGCAATTCGACAACAAAAGGAGATCAAGGGAATACAAATTGGAAAAGAGGAAGTCAAAATATCACTTTTTGCAGATGATATGATAGTATATATAAGTGACCCTAAAAATTCTACCAGAGAACTCCTAAACCTAATAAGCAGCTTCGGTGAAGTAGCTGGATATAAAATGAACTCAAACAAGTCAATGGCCTTTCTCTATACAAAGAATAAACAGGCTGAGAAAGAAATTAGGGAAACAACACCCTTCTCAATAGTCACAAATAGTATAAAATATCTTGGCGTAACTCTAACTAAGGAGGTGAAAGATCTGTATGATAAAAACTTCAAATCTCTGAAGAAAGAAATTAAAGAAGATCTCAGAAGATGGAAAGATCTCCCATGCTCATGGATTGGCAGGATCAACATTGTAAAAATGGCTATCTTGCCAAAAGCAATCTACAGATTCAATGCAATCCCCATCAAAATTCCAACTCAATTCTTCAACGAATTAGAAGGAGCAATTTGCAAATTCATCTGGAATAACAAAAAACCTAGGATAGCAAAAAGTCTTCTCAAGGATAAAAGAACCTCTGGTGGAATCACCATGCCTGACCTAAAGCTTTACTACAGAGCAATTGTGATAAAAACTGCATGGTACTGGTATAGAGACAGACAAGTAGACCAATGGAATAGAATTGAAGACCCAGAAATGAACCCACACACCTATGGTCACTTGATCTTCGACAAGGGAGCTCAAACCATCCAGTGGAAGAAAGACAGCATTTTCAACAATTGGTGCTGGCACAACTGGTTGTTATCATGTAGAAGAATGCAAATCGATCCATACTTATCTCCTTGTACTAAGGTCAAATCTAAGTGGATCAAAGAACTTCAAATTAAACCAGAGACACTGAAACTTGTAGAGGAGAAAGTAGGGAAAAGCCTTGAAGATATGGGCACAGGGGAAAAAATTCCTGAACAGAACAGCAATGGCATGTGCAGTAAGATCGAGAATTGACAAATGGGACCTAATGAAACTCCAAAGTTTCTGCACCGTCAACAAGACAAAAAGACCACCAACAGATTGGGAAAGGATCTTTACCTATCCTAAATCAGATAGGGGGCTAATATCCAACATATATAAAGAACTCAAGAAGGTGGACTTCAGAAAATCGAACAACCCCATTAAAAAATGGGGCTCAGAACTGAACAAAGAATTCTCACCTGAGGAATACCGAATGGCTGAGAAGCATCTGAAAAAATGTTCAACATCCCTAATCATCAGGGAAATGCAAATCAAAAGAACCCTGAGATTCCACCTCACACCAGTCAGAATGGCTAAGATAAAAAATTCAGGTGACAGCAGATGCTGGCGTGGATGTGGAGAAAGAGGAACACTCCTCCATTATTGGTGGGATTGCAGGCTTGTACAACCACTCTGGAAATCAGTCTGGCGGTTCCTCAGAAAATTGGACATAGTACTACCGGAGGATCCAGCAATACCTCTCCTGGGCATTTATCCAGAAGATGCCCCCAACTGGTAAGAAGGACACATGCTCCACTATGTTCATTGCAGCCTTATTTATAATAGCCAGAAGCTGGAAAGAACCCAGATGCCCCTCAACAGAGGAATGGATACAGAAAATGTGGTACATCTACACAATGGAGTACTACTCAGGTATTAAAAAGAATGAATTTATGAAATTCCTAGCCAAATGGATGGACCTGGAGGGCATCATCCTGAGTGAGGTAACACATTCACAAAGGAACTCACACAATATGTACTCACTGATAAGTGGATATTAGCCCCAAACCTAGGATTCCCAAGATATAAGGTACAATTTGCTAAACACATGAAACTCAAGAAGAATGAAGACTGAAGTGTGGACACTATGCCCCTCCTTAGAATTGGGAACAAAACACCCATGGAAGGAGTTACAGAGACAAAGTTTGGAGCTGAGATGAAAGGATGGACCATGTAGAGACTGCCATATCCAGGGATCCACCCCATAATCAGCATCCAAACGCTGACACCATTGCATACACTAGCAAGATTTTATTGAAAGGACCCAGATGTAGCTATCTCTTCTGAGACTATGCCGGGGCCTAGCAAACACAGAAGTGGATGCTCACAGTCCGCTAATGGATGGATCACAGAGCTCTCAATGGAGGAGCTAGAGAAAGAACCCAAGGAGCTAAAGTGATCTGCAACCCTATAGGTGGAAGAACATTATGAACTAACCAGTACCCCGGAGCTCTTGACTCTAGCTGCATATGTAACAAAAGATGGCCTAATCGGCCATCACTGGAAAGAGAGGCCCATTGGACACGTAAACTTTGTATGCCCAGTACAGGGGAACGCCAGGGTCAAAAAGGGGGAGTGGGTGGGTAGGGGAGTGGGGGTGGGTGGGTATGGGGGACTTTTGGTATAGCATTGGAAATGTAAATGAGCTAAATACCCAATAAAAATGGAAAAAAAAAAAGAAATCTGGAACCATAGATGCAAGCATCAGCAACAGAATACAAGAGATGGAAGAGAGAATCTCAGGAGCAGAAGATTCCATAGAGAACATAGGCACAACAATCAAAGATAATACAAAACACAAAAAGATCCTAACTCAAAACATCCAGGAAATCCAGGACACAATGGGAAGACCAAAGCTCCGGATAATAGGAGTGGATGAGAATGAAGATTTTCAACCTAAAGGGCCAGCAAATATATTCAACAAAATTATAGAAGAAAACTTCCCAAACCTAAAGAATGACATGCTCATGAACATACAAGAAGCCTACAAAACTCCAAATAGACTGGACCAGAAAAGAAATTCCTCCCGACACATAATAATCAGAACAACAAATGCACTAAATAAAGAGAGAATATTAAAAGCAGTAAGGGAGAAAGGTCAAGTAACATATAAAGGCAGACCTATCAGAATTACACCAGACTTTTCACCAGAGACTATGAAAGCCAGAAGAGCCTGGACAGATGTTATACATACACTAAGAGAACAGAAATGCCAGCCCAGGCTACTATACCCGGCCAATCTCTCAATTACCATAGATGAAGAAATCAAAGTATTCCACGACAAAACCAAATTCACACATTCTTTCCACGAATCCAGCCCTTCAAAGGATAATAACAGAAAAAAAGCAATACAAGGATGGAAATCATACCCTAGAAAAAGCAAGAAAGTCCCTCAACAAACCAAAAAGAAGACAGCCACAAGAACAGAATGCCAACTATAAGAACTAAAATAAAAGGAAGCAACAATTACTTTTCCTTAGTATCTCTTAATATCAATGGACTCAATTCCCCAATAAAAAGACATAGACTAACAGACTGACTACACAAACAGGACCCAACATTCTGCTGCTTACAGGAAACCCATCTCAGGAAAAAAGACAGAAACTACCTCAGAGTGAAAGGCTGGAAAAAATTTTCCAAGCAAATGGTCTGAAGAAACAAGCTGGAGTAGCCATTCTAATATCGGATAAAATCGACTTCCAACCCAAAGATATCAAAAAAGACAAGGAGGGACACTTCATACTCATCAAAGGTAAAATCCTCCAAGAGGAACTCTCAATTCTGAATAACTATGCTCCAAATGCAAGGGCAGCCACATTCATTAAAGACACTTTAGTAAAGCTCAAAGCACACATTGCACCTCACACAATAATAGTGGGAGACTTCAACACACCACTTTCATCAATGGACAGATCGTGGAAACAGAAACTAAACAGGGACACAGTGAAACTAACAGAAGTTATGAAACAAATGGATCTGAAAGATATCTACAGAACATTTTATCCTAAAACAAAAGGATATACCTTCTTCTCAGCACCTCACGGGACCTTCTCCAAAATTGACTATATAATTGGTCACAAAACAGGCATCAACAGATACAAAAATATTGAAATTGTCCAATGTATCCTATCAGACCACCATGGCCTAAGGCTGATCTTCAATAACAACATAAATAATGGAAAGCCAACATTCACGTGGAAACTGAACAACATTCTTCTCAATGATACCTTGGTAAAGGAAGGAATAAAGAAAGAAATTAAAGACTTTTTAGAGTTTAATGAAAATGAAGCCAAAACATACCCAAACCTATGGGACACAATGAAAGCATTTCTAAGAGGGAAACTCATAGCTCTGAGTGCCTCCAAGAAGAAACGGGAGAGAGCACATACTAGCAGCTTGACAACACATCTAAAAGCTCTAGAAAAAAAGGAAGCAAATTCACCCAAGAGGAGTAGACAGCAGGAAATAATCAAACTCAGGGGTGTAATCAACCAAGTGGAAACAAGAAGAACTATTCAAAGAATTAACCAAACGAGGAGTTGGTTCTTTGAGAAAATCAACAAGATAGATAAACCCTTAGCTAGACTCACTAGAGGGCACAGGGACATCATCCTAATTAACAAAATCAGAAATGAAAAGGGAGACATAACAACAGATTCTAAAGAAATCCAAAACACCATCAGATCCTTCTACAAAAGGTTTTACTCAACAAAACTGGAAAACCTGGATGAAATGGACAAATTTCTAGACAGATACCAGGTACCAAAGTTAAATCAGGATCAAGTTAACGATCTAAACAGTCCCATATCCCCTAAGGAAATAGAAGCAGTCATTAATAGTCTCCCAACCAAAAAAAGCCCAGGACCAGACGGGTTTAGTACAGAGTTCTATCAGACCTTCAAAGAAGATCTAATCCCAGTTCTGCACAAACTATTCCACAAAATATAAGTAGAGGGAGTTCTACCCAACTCATTCTATGAAGCCACAATTTCTCTGATACCTAAACCACAGAAAGATTCAACAAAGATAGAGAACTTTAGACCAATTTCCCTTATGAATATCAATGCAAAAATCCTCAATAAAATTCTTGCTAACAGAATCCAAGAACACAATAAAGCAATCATCCATCCTGACCAAGTAGGTTTTATTCCAGGGATGCAGGTATGGTTTAATATACGAAAATCCATCAATGTAATCCATTATATAAACAAACTCAAAGACAAAAACCAAATGATCATCTCGTTAGATGCAAAAAAAAGCATTCGACAAGATCCAACACCCATTCATGATAAAAGTCTTGGAAAGATCAGGAATTCAAGGTCCATACCTAAACATGATAAAAGCAATCTACAGCAAACCAGTATCCAACATCAAAGTAAATGGTGAGAAGCTGGAAGCAATCCCACTAAAATCAGTGACTAGACAAGGCTGTCCAGTTTCTCCCTACCTCTTCAAAATAGTAATTGAAGTCCTAGCCAGAGCAATTCGACAACAAAAGGAGATCAAGGGGAAAGAAACTGGAAAAGATGAAGTCAAAATATCACTTTTTGCAGATGATATGATAGTATATATAAGTGACCCTAAAATTGCACCAGAGAACTCCTAAACCTGATAAACAGCTTCGGTGAAGTAGCTGGATATAAAAATAACTCAAACAAGTCAATGAACTTTCTCTACACAAAGAATAAACAGGCTGAAAAAGAAATTAGGGAAACAACACCCTTCTCAATAGTCACAAATAATATAAAATATCTTGGCATGACTTTAACTAAGGAAGTGAAAGATCTGTATGATAAAAACTTCAAGTCCCTGAAGAAAGAAATTAAAGAAGATCTCAGAAGATGGAAAGATCTCCCATGCTCATGGATTGGCAGGATCAACATTGTAAAAATGGCTATCTTGCCAAAAGCAATCTATAGATTCAATGCAATCCTCATCAAAATTCCAACTCAATTCTTCAACGAATTAGAAAGAGCAATCTGCAAATTCATCTGGAATAACAAAAAACCTAGGATAGCAAAAGCTCTTCTCAAGGATAAAAGTACCTCTTGTGGAATCACCATGCCTGATCTAAAGCTTTACTACAGAGCAATTGTGATAAAAACTGCATTTTACTGGTATAGTGACAGACAAGTAGACCAATGGAATAGAATTGAAGACCCAGAAATGAACCCACACACCTATGCTCACTTGATCTTCGACAAGGGAGGTAAAACCATACAGTGGAAAAAAAACAGCATTTTCAACAAATGGTGCTGGCACAACTGCTTGTTATCATGTAGAAGAATGGGAATCGACCCATTTCTCTCTCCTTGTACTATGGTCAAATCTAAGTGGATCAAGGAACTTCACATAAAACCAGAGACACTGAAACTTATAGAGGAGAAAGTGGGGAAAAGTCTCGAAGATATGGGCACAGGGAAAAAATTCCTGAATAGAACAGCAATGGCTTGTGCTTTAAGATCGAGGATTGACAAATGGGACCTCATGAAACTGCAAAACTTCTGTAAGGCAAAAGACACCGTCAATAAGACAGAAAGACCACCAACATATTGGGAAATGATCTTTACCTATCTTAAATCAGATAGGGGACTAATATCCAATATATATAAAGAACTCAAGAGGGTGGACTCCAGAAAATCAAATAGCCCCCTTAAAAGATGGTGCTCAGAGCTGAACAAAGAATTCTCACCCGAGGAATATCGAAAGGCTGAGAAACACCTGAAAAAATGTTCAACATCCTTAATAATCAGAGAAATGCAAATCAAAACAACCCTGCGATTCCATCTCACACCAGTCAGAATAGCTAAGTTCAAAAATTCAGGTGACAGCAGATGCTGGCAAGGATGTGAAGAAAGAGGAACACTCCTCCATTGTTGGTGGGATTGCAAGCTTGTACAACAACTCTGGAAATCAGTCTGGCAGTTCCTCAGAAAATTGGACATAGTACTACTGGAGGATCCCGCAATATCTCTCCTGGGCATATATCCAGAAGATGTCCCAACCAGTAAGAAGGATACATGCTCCACTATGTTCATAGCAGCTTTATTTACAATAGCCAGAAGCTGGAAAGTACCCAGATGTCCCTCAACAGAGGAATGGATACAAAAAAATGAGGTACATTTACACAATGGAGTACTACTCAGCTATTAAAAAGAATGAATATAAAAATTCCTAGGCAAATGGTTGGACCTGGAGGGTATCATCCTGAGTGAGGTAACCAAATCACAAAAGAACTCAAATGAAATGTACTCACTGATAAGTGGATATTAACCCAGAAACTTAGTATAGCGAGATATAAAGTAAAATATGTAAATCATATGAAACTGAAGAAGAATGAAGACCAAAGTGTGGACATTTTGCTCATTTTTAGAATTGGAACAAATTACCCATGGAAGGAGTTACAGAGACAAAGTTTGGAGCTGAGACAAAAGAATGGTCCATCTAGAGACTGCCATATCCAGGGATCCATCCCATAATTAGCCTCCAAGCGATGTCACCATTGCATACACTAGCAAGCCTTTGTTGCAAGGACGGTGATATAGCTGTCCCTTGTGAGACTAGGCCAGGGCCTAGCAAACACAGAAGTGTATGCTCACAGTTAACTATTGGATGGATCACAAGGCTCCCAATGGAGGAGCTAGAGAAAGTATCCAAGGAGATAAAGAGATCTGCAACCCTATTGGAGGAACAACATTATGAACTAACCAGTACCCCAGAGCTCTTGACTCTAGCTGCATATGTATCAAAAGATGGCCTAGTCGGCCATCACTGGAAAGAGAGGCCCATTGGTCAGGCAAACGTTATATGCCCCAGTACAGGGGAATGCCAGGGTCAAAAAATGGGAATGGGTGGGTAGGGGAGTGGGGGGGTGAGGGGGGAACTTTTGGGATAGCATTGGAAATGTAATTGAAGAAAATACGTAATAAAAAAGAAAAGAAAAGAAAAAAAAGAATTTCTTGTGTGAAAAGGAGAATTTATTTTCAAAAAGGAAAATTTAATCTAGTAAATGAAACACTAAAAATGACATGTGAACATCTTGATTGAATAAATAATTTTATTGATAGTTTACAGCAAGGAAGTAATGTTGAAAAAGTAAATCTAACAGGATATTTTAACAACTAACTTGAATAAAATAAGATATGATTGATTTATTAACAATGTCTTCTTTCACAGATGTTCTTCTGGGAAAAATAAAGTCAATAATATACGAGAATTTCTGGCCACAAAACATCTGTGTTTTTATTTTCTATCAATATAGAAACAGTCTCTTTAAGTCTCTTCTAAACGAATTCAGCAAGTTCAACTCTATACAAGGTATTAGTGTAATAACAAAAATAACAGAGAAATAATCTCAAACATGTAGACATAAACTTTCTGAGAAGTATGCTAACAACTCAGGAAATAGGAGGTAGAATTGACCAATGAGATCATATTAAATCACAAAGCTTTTGCTCAGCAAAGGAAACAGTGATCCAATTTAAAAACTACAGAATGGATTCACAGATTTTTTTTTCATTTTCCATTGAAGTCTCTTCCAGGATACCACTATAGCTGATCAATACTTTCAGCAGAGCAACAGGGTACAAAATTATTTCACAGAAATTAGTAACTTTTCAATATACTAGTGAAAAGTAGACTGAGAAATAAAGTAAGGAAACAATACCTTTTACAATAGCCTTAAGTAAATGAACATCCTTCCAAAAGCAATCTACAGACTCTGCACTTCCTATAAAGCTTCTAACGCAATTGTTAAAGGAAATTTAAAGGGTAATTTTCAGGTTCCTAAGGAAAAGTAAAATCCAAAGATATCTAAAACATTTTTTAAAAGTAAAAAAATTACTGGAGGTATCACCATTCCTTACCTCAAAATGTACTACAGAGTTATGGTAATAAAAGCAGCATGGCATTGGCATACAAACAGACACACAGGTCAATAAAATTGAGTTGAAGACACAGACAGAAGTCCACACACCTTAAAATACCTGTTTTTGATAAAGAAACTAAAAGTACACACTGTTAAAAAATAGTCATTATCTTCAACAAATGGTGCAGCATCAGAAAACTAGAGAACTGAATAGAACAAAATACAAATAGATTCATATTTATCACCCTACCCAAAAGTCAAGTCTGAACATATGAAGAATGTGAAGGTAATGGCTGATACAATGACTCTCATAACAGAGGCTATGGGGAATAGTTTTGAATTCATTGACTCATGGAAAGACTTTCTGAACAAGACACTGATATCATAGACATGAAGAACAATAAGAAACATATGGGATTTCATGAAACTGAAAAACTTCTGTGTGGCCATCATGGAACTTGTCATAAACCTCTAGAACTGGAAAATGTTTTTGCCAACTATACATCTGATGGTGGTTTAATATGTAAAATATATAAAGAACTCAAAACCTAGGCATCAAGAACAGAAATAATCCTATTAAAAACATGTTACAACTCTAACAGTGATTTACCAAGATTCAAAACACTAATAGGTGAGAATCACCTAAAGAGATGTTCAATATCCTTAGTCGTCAGGGAGATGAAAATCAAAACTACTTTGTGATTTCACATTATACCAGTCAAATGGCCAATATCGATAAAAACAAATAACAGCTCATACTGGTGAAGATATGCGGTAAGGGGAACACTTATCCATTGTTGATGGGAGTATAAACTTGTAATATGTAAATCAATGTGGCAGTTCCTCTGGAAGGTGGGAAGAGATCTATCCTAAGATAGAGCTATACTATCCAGGGCTAATACCCAAACAACTGTACAACATACTACATAAATATTTGGTTATCTATGTTCATTGCTGCTCCATTCATAGTAATCAGAACATGGAAATAGTGTGGATGTCTATCAACAGGTGAATGAATAATAAAATATGGTATGTTTACCCAATGGAATAGTACTACCTCTTTAAAAAAAATAGAATCATAAAGTCAGGAGTTAAAAGAAATCTGAGTGAGGTAACAAAGGCCAGAAAAGAACAAAAAATATGATATGTACTCATTTATAGGTTGATGGTAGATTTAAGCTTTCCATGGGCATTCTAATGTCCATATAACCACAGAAGTTAGGAATAGATTAAGGGACTGGGTAGGGGGAGAGGAACTCCTAATGTACAAAAATGTAGAAAATATAGTAATGAAGAGACACAAAGTGGTAGGGATCAGGAATGGGAGGGCCAAAGTGGGATTGGGAGGGAAGGGGGAAGAAAAGGAGGGAATACAGGAAGAGAAAGATAATAATAAGGGCACTTTTAGAGGCCATGTGGTGACCTACAATAGTAGAAGCTTCTCAAAACACACACATACAGGAAAGAAAGATAGATGGAATCGCAGAATAATGGGAGGAGACAAAATCACAACTTGACTTCTCTTGCCACCAAGTAAAAGACTCCACTAACTAGAATGTGGCAACATTGAACTGAATTGTTTTTTAAAAGTCCTATTGGAAACTGCAAAATAAATCTAGCTATTGTCAAGGCTGTTTATAGCTTTTGACAATTGACTATCATGTTCTAAAGGTGAAGATAACACCAAGCCACATCTCAGTGAACAGAATAATTAAGCTGGTGATTTCTTAGAGTTCACCCATACTGACAAGTTTTCATGGTACTGGAAAGGACTGTACAAAATTTTAGAGGAGAACGCTAAATATCAATTCCACTTGAAACCCTTCCATGTACAATGGGAACTTATTTGTATGGTATGTTATTGTAATAATGGCATAAGAGTTGTGGTTTCAACCACTCACTATCTGACTGCATTTAAGGCCCACTGCATGAGATGAAATCCATACTTGACTCTGCTTGTGGAGGCAAGAACATAAGATTATGTAGCTAGTTTCAAAGCAAATACTGTTTTTCTGCTAAAGGGATAAAGTAATACAATAATTCCTTATGACATTCTTCTATACTCATAGACTAATCTCCATCTAAGCCAGTAGCAGTAACCATCCTTTTACTGATGATGGAAACAAATAGAGAGGCCCATAACTGGACAGTGTGTAGAGAGTGTAGGACCTTGGAATTCTTTTTTTTATTAGATGTTTTCTTTATTTACATTTCAAATGTTATCCTCTTTCCTGGTTTCCCCTCTGAAAACCCTCTGTATCCTCTCTCTGCTCACCAATCCACCCTCTCCCATTTCCTGGTCCTGGCATTCCCCTATAGTGGGGCATTGAGCCTTCATACCCAAGGACCTCTCTTTCTGTTGATGCCCAACAAGCCATCGTCTGCTACATATGTGGCTGGCGCCATGGATCCCTCCATGTGTTCTCTTTGGTTGGTAGTTTAGTCTGTCAGCTCTTGGGCTACTGGTTGGTTCATTTTGCTGTTCCTCCTATGGGGCTAAAAAACCCTTCAGCTTCTTGTGTTCTTTCTCTAGCTCCTCCAATACAGACCCTGTTCTCAGTCCAGTGGTTGTCTGAGAGCATCTACCTCTGTATTTGTCAGTCATTGGCAAAGCCTCTCAGGAGACAGCTATATCAGGCTCCTGTCAGCAAGCCTTTGTTGGCATCCACAATAGTGTCTGAGTTTGGTGGTTGTTTATGGGATGGATCCCCAGGTAGTGCAGTCTCTGAATGGTCATTCCTTCAGTCTCTGCTCCAAACTTTGTCTCTGTAGCTCCTTCCATAGGTATTTTGTTCCCCCTTCTAGGAAGAATCCAGTATCCACACTTTGGTCTTTCTTCTTCTTGAGTTTCATGTGTTTTGCGAATTGTATCTTGGGTATTCTGAGCTTCTGGGCTAATATCCACCTATCAATGAGTGCATATCATGTGTGGAGAAACACAGATTTAACTCCTTTGTTTTAACTTAAAAGCATCCAGACATGATAGTGGATATTTATAAAACTCCATTTGCTAACTAACATAGGCAGTGTGCTGGAGTTTCTGTTTGGTGCCTCTTTCTTTCCTGGCATCAGGGACTTTCTGGTGAATAATCCCAATTTCCCATTCCCCATTGCTACACAACTCTGTTCAATTTTCTGATCCTTTGTATATCATCACTGTTTCTTAGTGTACTTGGCCTTTTTACTTGTAAAACTTCTTACAGTCTGTCGGTTGTATTTTAGGTATTCTGTACACCTAGGCAATTAATCACTTAACAGTGACTACCAACCATGCATGATATTTTGGATCTGAGTTACCTCACTCAGAATGATATTTTCTAGTTCCATCCATTTTCTTGCAAAGCTCATGTCATTCTTGTTTTCATTGGCTGAGTAGTTCCCGTTGTCTAAATGAACCACCTTTTCTGTATCCATTTTTTAGTTGAACGACATCTGGGTTGTTTCCAGCTGTTTGCTATTACAAATAATGATGGTACAAACATAGTAGAACACATGTCTTTGTGGTATGATGATTCATCTTTCGGGTATATGCCCAAAAGTGGTATAGCTGGGTGTTCAGGTGAACTATTCCAACTTTCTGAGGAATTGCCAGATGGATTTCGAGAATGGTTGAACCAGCTTGCAATCCTACCAACAATGGAGTGTTCCTCTTTCTCCACATCCTTCCCCCAACATCTGCTGTCACCTGAGTTTTTGATCTTAGCCATTCTGTGATGGATGTGAGGTAGAATCTAGCATGTAGTCTTCAAAGGTGTACCCAAAGGAGGAGTTAGAAAAAAGAACTAAAAGAGGAGAAATGGTTTGCTACTTCATAGAAACAACAGTAGTATCAACCAATCAGACTCCCCAGAGCTCCCAGGGACTAAACTACCAACCAAAGAGAACACATGGAGGGACCCATTGTTGGGGCCAGCCTGCAACTCTCATGTCCGGGTTCGAACCTGGGAGGCATCTTGGAGCTGAAAGAGAAGGGAAACTAGGCGGAGGAGAGAGAGATAGAACCAAGACAGGATTCTGATCAAGGCTCAAATGTTTAATAATAAAATCTATGCTTATAAAAAGAGGGAAGCCCATCCCCAGTCACGCCAAGTTTCTTGTGAATTTGTCAGAGCAGCCTTTTAGCAGTAACTCGCCAAATTCAGTTTGCTGATAATTCTGGAAAACCTTGGAGTAGCAGTTTGACCTCAGGAAGGTGGCAGGCAGTCAACATCAAAGGAGAGGGATTAGAAGCAACACAGCAGGTGGCTCCACCTCAGTGGTGGATGGTCTGAACCAGCCTGCCTAGGCTGAAGAAGGGTACATCCCCCCCCCCTTTAAATAATATTAAAAAAAAAAAAAAACTGGACTGAGGCATAAAATGTACTTATGCTCTATAGTCCTGCCTGGGAGTTATGGTGGCTGGTGGCTCTGTCTGTCTTAGGACATCTTAGATCTTCTCAAATCATCCTTATCTGTCATAGGAGTGTACTTGCAGCTTGTTTGTGTTTATTTTACACAAAACATGGCTCGGTGGTGTATTATTAACAGCCACGGCCTTTTAGCATGTATCCCTATCTTAGATTGGTATGATTCTGAGATCTGGGTGCCCGTCATTCACTGTCAGGCCCTCATTAGCACACCATACTCCCAATTCAGACCAAAGTCACAATATGTACTTAGAATGCTTCTTGATGGAGATTAATAACTGCCACCTGCGCTGTTGGAGGCAAAGCTGTACACCTGCTGAAGTCAGACTGAAGGGTTTTGACTGACCTGCTTGAAAAACAAAGGTGGGACAGTGAAAAAGCAACAGTATAAAAGCTGCTTTAAAGAAATCCAGGTACTCCATCCAGTTGCAAATTAGCAACAACCAATTTCAGGATCTGGCCTCCAGGTGTGGGGGAGCTAGCTTTGAGAATTAGCAGAAAGGCCAGAGATTCTCTGGAAGTGGAGGCTGAGCTCCAAATTAACTTTTCTAGGTAATTAAGATTTTTAGCTATCTTCAATAGGAATCTCTAATATTGGAATTATTACTAGACAAGTCTAAGATTGAGTTAGAATAACTGGTCACATTGAAGAAAAGAGAAGACTCATTACAACTCTATTATATGACTAATCTTTCTAAGTCAGAATACACAGTCTCTGATGTTCTTTTTACCATAAGTTAAAAAGCTTGAGGCAAGGCAGCTTCACTTGTCCAAACTGGAAAAATGGCAAGCAAGGATGGGTCGAAAACATGTACCCAATTCAGCTTCCTTGTCACTTCAGTCAGGGCACTGACCCAACTCACCTGCCAGCTTGTCACATGAATTAGCCATCTTGCTTCTGCAGCGTTCTGTGGAGAGAACCTATATTTTTCCCTTTCCTAATAAAGTAGCTGTTCAGGATCAAGCCATATGCCAATTAGTAGATCCTTTTAAGATACTATAAGGCATTTATTAAGTTCTTTGACATCTAAATTTCAAAATCCAAAAATAAAAGCATGATTTAAATAATGTGCATGGGACTACATTAAATAATATGCACAGGAATATATTTTCCTCCTTTTTTGTCTTTCAAGAATGTAGAGTTTTAAAGTTCCACAATACCTTGTCCTTGAGAATTGATAATATGTTGACAAAACATCTCAAATACTTGACTGTTATAGTGAGTATTCATGTAACATGGGCAGTGACTTATTGCACTTTCAGTTGTTTCTCTTGAAGAGCGGTTTTAACTAGAAAGCTTAAAAATTATTAATAGCCACATGTGTATAATTTATTTATTTATTAAATTAGAAATAGGAGCATTTACTTGCAGCAATTTATTAAGTATAAGTCCTCAAGAATTAACACTATAATGTGGAAACAGATAGAATCTGAGGATACCAAAAGCAAAGAATTTGACAAGCACAATTTCCAAAAATACTAAAATATTATCTTAAACCATAACTGTTTTGAATATATAAAGAATGAGATTAAACATCCAATCTATCATATATGTAAGACCTATAGACTGCCTAAAATATAAATCCAGCATGGCATTGCTTTAAGATGTCCAGGCAATCTAGAACAATTTATTAAATGTCCAAAATCAGTCTTAGTAAAAAGACAACATTTTTCTTATGAGTTGTATATGCATAAGCAATTGCAAATTTGAGAATTAATAGCATCTGAGGGATGAACAATCTTAAGCACTTGTGAGCTCTGAGATATAATATTGACTATTAATATACAATAAAGGTTTGATTGTTCAGCATTTTAAAACACCATCGACAGCACACAACTTAATTATCTGTGCTGAAGCAGGGGGAAGGTCAAAAGAATAAGCATGTGATCTAATTCACATCTACTTATTTCCCATAGAGGAGTTGTTTTTAGACATAATAACTGGGATGCACGCATTCATGAATTTATTGAAGATACAGAAGCATGCATAAAACAATTTTTAACTTATCTATTATTATTTAAAATGATGGTATGCAATAGGTCAATTATTAATACTCTTTAATAACCAAATTAATTGCTGTTTGGAACAAGGAACAGACACTTTGTCAGGTACCTAAGACACAATTTTTGTTATAGGTTTTCTAAAATACACGAATATATCTTACAATTCTTTATTAGCACCACAGTAGTTTTAATAGGATGGTGAAACTGTGCTTTGAGGTGAGTGCCACCTTGGCCCCGCCCACCTGCCTTGTGGCAGCTCTGCTGTCCCGGGCCCCACCCGCACTGGGCAACTTGGAGGGCCAGTTTGCCACTGTCCTTCTTGGCCCCGCCTGAGCCGAGCCTCGGACGCTCTCCACCATGGCCTGAGGAGCCACTCTGAAAAGGACTCTGGATTTTGACCCACTGCTGAGCCCCCGCATCTCCGAAACAGAGGCAGTGCATGCCTTTATCAGTGCTTCCTTCGGCTGCCGCCACCACCGCCTTCCTCTCAGGTGGAAGAGGCTGAATGTTGCCCAATCTAATAAAATACTTTCCACTTAGAACACAATTTACACTGAAAGATTCAAACCCTTAGCTTCTTGTATAGAAGCAGAAATGATAAAAATTTCTTATATAATGTAGACCTATATTTAGCTATACCTAGAGGCAAAATTTTCCAGTGATTACAAACTCACTAGAAGGAAAACCTTTACAATTATTAAGATGCAAAGGAAAAAAAAAAACAAACTTTTAGATCTATAATAACTATATAAAAAGTAGGCAAGCCATATTGTAATGCCTTTATAAATTGCACAGTCTGATTGACCCTTTATAAACTTTGAATTTAAACTTTATTTAGAGCAACATCTAAATAGATCTGCAACAGTGTCCTTCTAGCTAAAAGAAAACTCCCCTGGAGACAAAGAGAGGAAAGGAGAGCAGCTTCTTTCTTCTTCTTCTTCTTCTTCTTCTTCTTCTTCTTCTTCTTCTTCTTCTTCTTCTTCTTCTTCTTCTTCTTCTTTTAATTTTTAAATTTTTTATTAGGTATTTTCTTCATTTACATTTCAAATGCTATCCCAAAAGTACCTCATACCTTCCCTCCCACTTCCCTACCCACCCACTCCCACTTTTGGCCCTGGCGTTCCCCTATACTGAGGCATATAAAGTTTGCAAGACCAATGGGCCTCCCTTTCCAATAATGGCTGAATAGGTCATCTTCTGATACATATGCAGCTAGAGACACGAGCTACGGGATACTGGTTAGTTCATTTTATTGTTCCACATATAGGATTGCAGATCCCTTTAGCTCCTTGGGTACTTTCTCTAGCTCCTCCATTGGGGGCCCTGTGTTCCATCCAATAGCTGACTATGAACATCTACTTCTGTGTTTGCCAGGCCCCAGCATAGCCTCACAAGAGACAGCTATATCTGGATCGTTTCAGCAAAATACACTTGCTAGTGTATTTAATGGTGTCAACGTTTGGAGGCTAATTATGAGATAGATTCCCAGGCATGGCAGTCTCTAGATGGTCCATCCTTTCTTCTCACCTCCAAACTTTCTCTCTGTAACTCCTTCCATGGGTGATTTGTTCCCAATTCTAAGAAGGGGCAAAGTGTCCACATATTGGTGTTCGTTCTTGAGTTTCATGAGTTTTCCAAATTGTATCTTGTATCTTGGGTATTCTAACTTTCTGGGCTAATATCCACTTATCACTGAGTATATATCATGTGATTTCTTTTGTGATTGGATTACCTCACTCATGATGATGCCCTCCAAGTCCATCCATTTGCCTAGGAATTTCTTAAATTCATTCTTTTTAATAGCTGGGTAGTACTCCATTGTGTAAATGTACCACATTTTCTGTATCCATTCCTCTGTTGAGGAACATCTGGGTTCTTTCCAGCTTCTGGCTATTATAAATAAGGTTGCTATGAACATAGTGGAGCATGTGCCCTTATTACCAGGTGGAACATATTCTGGGTATATGCCCAGGAGAGTTATTGCTGGATCTTCCAGTAGTACTATGTCCAATTTTCTGAGGAACCGCCAGACTGATTTCCAGAGTGGTTGTACAAGCTTGCAATCCCACCAACAATGGAGGAGTGTACCTCTTTCTCCACATCCTCACCAGCATCTGCTGTCACCTGAACTTTTGATCTTAGCCATTCTAACTTGTGTGAGATGGAATCTCAGGGTTGTTTTGATTTGCATTTCCCTGATGATTAAGGATGTTGAACATTTTTTCAGGTGCTTCTCTGCCATTCAGTATTCCTCAGGTGAGAATTCTTTGTTCAGTTCTGAGCCCCATTTTTTAATGGGGTTATTTGATTTTCTGGAGCCCACTTTCTTGAGTTCTTTATACATATTGGATAATAGTCCCCTATCTGATTTAGGATAGGTAAAGATCCTTTCCCAATCTGTTGGTGGCCTTTTTGTCTTATTGAAGGTTTCTATTGCCTTACAGAACCTTTGTAGTTTTATAAGGTCCCATTTGTCGCTTCTCAGTTTTACAGCACAAGCCATTGCTGTCCTATTCAGGAATTTTCCGCCTGTCCCCATATCTTTGAGGCTTTTCCCCACTTTCTCCTCTATAAGTTTCACTAGCTCTGGTTTTATGTGGAGTTCCTTGATCCATTTAGATTTGACCTTAGTACAAGGAGATAGGAATGGATCAATTCGCATCTCGTTATATGCAGAGAAAGCATTTGACAAAATCCAACACCCAGTCCTAATAAAATTCTTGGAAGGATCAGGAATTTGAGACCTATACTTAAACATGATAAAAGCAATCTACAGCAAACCAGTAGCCAACATCAAAGTAAATAGTGAGAAGCTGGAAGCAATCCCACTAAAATCAGGGACTAGACAAAGCTGCCACTATCTCCCTACCTACTCAACATAGTATTTGAAGTCTTATCCAGAGCAAATCCTCAACAAAAGGAGATCAAGGGGATACGAATTAGAAAGGAAGAAGTCAAAATATCACTTTTTGCAGATGATATCATAGTATATATAAGTGACCCTAAAACTCCACCAGAGAACTCCTAAACCTGATAAATAGTTTCAGTGAAGTAGCTGAATATAAAATTAACTCAAAAAAAAAAAAAAATCAATGGCCTTTCTCTACACAAAGGATAAACAGGCTGAGAAAGAAATTAGGGAAACAACAACCATCATAATAGTAACAAATAATATAAAATACTTTGCGTGACTCTAACTAAGGAAGTGAAAGATCTATATGATAAGATCTTCAAGTCTCTGAAGAAAAACATTAAAGAAGATCTCAGAAGTTGGAAAGATCTCCCATGATCATGGATTGGTAGGATCACTATAGTAAAAATGACTATCTTGTCAAAAGCAATCTACAGATTCAATGCAATCCCCATCAAAATTTCAACTCAACTCTTCAAAGAATTAGAAAGAGCAACTTTCAAATTCATCTGGAATAAGGAGAGCTTCTTTAGGCCTGGTTTGTATGACATAAGAAAGTCACACAAACCTTGCTGAGGCTCCTCTGAGTTCAGTTCCTCCTGTCATGAGGACAGTTTTTAGAACTTTTAAGTTTCTTTGCAATATTAGACTATAACTACTACCTTGGGAAAGCAAAACCCAAATTTAAACAATTTATCATCTTTAGAATCAATATTAGAAGCATTACTATCATGTTATGAAGTTTGTCTGCCAACTTATACCTATGAATGCATGACAGTGCAAGCTTTAAATCTTATCTTTAATTTTACTTTTTAGGATAAGAATTACATTAAATGTTATCTTAGCTAGAAGTATCTTAGGAGGCCTAGTTTTTTGGCCTGCTTATGCCATGTGTTTTAAAAGACCCCTGAGTTGCCAATTTAAGGCTAACCTTCTGTTCACAATGTAACAATTATTTAATCCTAACCAATAACTTATGAGCTGATACTATTGTGATGACACACAGAGCACATTACTTGTAAAAAAAAAATGAAGCAGCTACACTTAGACCAATCAGAGAATATTAAATTTTCTAGCTACAATTATAAAATAAAAAGCACTTTGTCATTAGCTAAGCGCAATAATCATGAATGCAGAAAATTTTCTTAGGACAGAACCATCTATCAGCTTTTTTACCCCAAAACCATTAGGCTGTGAAAGTAAAACGTAAAAACAAAATTCTAGGCCTTTAGGCCCAGGCTTGGGAATGTGACCTCTGTGACTCAATGCTCCAAGGTATGCTAATCATAAAACAGATAGCCACATTCCTCCACCCACCCGCTCCTGCATTCAAAAAGAGTGTTCATTCAAAGAATGTGCTATTGTTAGGGGCTCTTAGAAACTGTGTTGAGAGATAACCCGAACAATTACCAGGTATTCCTTGTGACTCTTGTGACTTTGCATTTCCTTGTGACTCTTAACTTTGGTATTTTCCAACAATGCCCTCCCCACTTCCTTAAGTTGTGGTTTCTTCCTTTAAATACCCCCTTACCCAGCACCTCGGGGCTCCTCTACCCCTGCGAGGTGTATGACCGTGGTCCCAAGAATGCTCTTGAATTAAAAGTTCTCTGAGCGCTCTTGAATTAAAAGTCTTCTTGCAGTTTGCAGCAAGACCGTTTCTTGTGAGTGATTTGGGGTGTCGCCTCTCCTGAGTCAGAATGTAGGGGAGTCCTCATGTTGTGGATCTTTCAGCTGTAGACTCCTTTTTTTTTTTTTTAATAGTTTTTTCAGTAGGGGCCCACCTACTGTGCCTGATCCTGGCTAAAGCATGTGGCCACTCTCGGCTTTGCTATACCAGCAGAGAAAGTATTAGCCATCTTTTATTTTCCAACATGAAACATAGAACATACAGTCATTCAGACGAATAGACATGAACATACATGAATTGAACATGTGAACAGACCAGTATATTAGACAAGACCTTAGACAAAAACACAAAGAGGGCAGAGAATTTCTGCTGTAGGGCCCAGAGAGAATAAAGCAGGTTGTCCCCGATTCTCTTTGTCTCTGGGAGAGTTTTCTCCTGCCTGATTCAGTTTTTGACTTCGTCAAATCTGCCTGATTATTAAATCCAAACCCTTTCTTCTCTCTCACCTAAAAAGCAGCTTCTTGAATCTGCTGCCAACTGCCTGTTAAATTCCTAGATCCTGATATCACTGCTGCACCTAAGCGAGTTCAGCACGTGGGTTTAGTGCTGTTCCAATTTAGCCCACACCACACCTAGCAACCTTTTACCTGTTGCTTCTCTGATATGAATTTTCTTTAATTCTTTTCTTCTTCCATGGAGCTCCAAACCAGCAGTGTTTCTTCCAGTGTCCTCTGCCTTTCCCAGGCCCCGCTTGGGATGCCAAATTGTTGGGACAAGCCTGCGGCACTCATGTCCGGATTTGAACCTGGGAGGCATCTTGGAGGTGAAAGAGAAGGGAAACTAGGTGGACGAGAGAGAGAGAGAGATGGAACCAAGACAGGATTCTGATCAAGGCTCAAATGTTTAATAATAAAATCTATGCTTATAAAGAGAGGGAAGCCATCCCCAGTCACGCCAAGTTTCTTGTGAATTTGTCAGAACAGCCTTTTAGCAGTAACTCGCCAAATTCAGTTTGCTGATAATTCTGGAAAACCTTGGAGTAGCAGTTTGGCCTCAGGAAGGTGGCAGGCAGTCAACATCAAAGGAGAGGGATTAGAAGCAACACAGCAGGTGGCTCCACCTCAGTGGCAGATGGTCTGAACCAGCCTGCCTAGGCTGAAGAAGGATACAACCCATGACTCCAGGTGCATATGTATCAAAGTATGGTCTTGTTGGGCATCAATGGGAGAAGAGGCCTTTAGTCTTGTGAAGGATCAATATCCCAGTGTAGGGCAATTCGAGGGTGGGAAAGTAGGAGTAGGTGGGTAAGGAAACACCCTTATAGACACAGGAGGAGGGAGGATGGGTTAGGAGGTCTTGTGGGGGTAAATGGGAAAGGGACAACATTTGAAATGTAAATAATAAAAATACCCTATAAAATAAGATTAAAAGTAATTTCCTTAAGACTCATCTTATTGCTACATTTTTTTTTTGAAAAGTAGTATATTAGTATTGCTTTTTGTGTAGCTATGTAGTTTCAGATTCTTGGTCACCCAAGCAGTGTCTGATATGTGTTTCTTCTCATGGAGTGGGCATTAAGACAAATCAGATATTTGTTGCTTGTTGTCACAAGCATCATGCCAACAGTGCACTAGCATATCTTGCAATTAGGACAGTGTTGTAGACCAAATTGTTTGTGGGATGTTGGTGTTTATGATATTATTTGTTGTTGCTGCTGTTGTTAGCATGTCGAGTAATATTCTGTACCAAAGATTCTTCATGTCAGGATGAATATCTTTAGGGTATCTTTCCCTGTTTAATGGGTGTTGTAGGTGCTGTTTTAAGCAGTAGGACCTTGCTGACAGTTTGTGGGGAATAGCTGCCTGCATTGTTTGGAGATTTCCATGAAACTCCTATAACCAAAAATTTAACTAGATTTAATCCAAATAGCAGTACTGGAAATTTTCTTTCTTGACAAGAATGTCCATTTAGTACTCTTGCTTCCCCATTATCTGGAAGTTTTCATTTAGATTGCATTCATATATTAATATACTTTAGGAATATTTTTACTGTATTGTGTTTCCTTATAACCCCCCAACTTCCCCTAAGTTTTTGCTCTCTGTCTCATTATTCCATCCCTTGCCTTCCTCTTCCCTCCCCCTCTTCACCTGCTCTTCCCATTTTGGCCACCCAAAACATCATTCTGCAATTTTACATTTCTAACAAGATCTATATGTTTCCCTAGTTCATTACTTTTTATCTACCCTCTTGGGTTACATAGAGTATAAGCTTGACTACCATTTACTTAAATGCTATTTACCCCTTATAAGTTAATACATACCATATTTTTATGAGTCTGAGATATTTCACTAAGAATTATTTTTTTTCTAGTTCCATGCATTCAGTTGTGAATTTCATATATTTTTTAAAGCTTCTGACTAATATAGCATTGTAGAAGTGTAACAAATTTACTTTATGTATTCTTCTGTGGAGTGGCATGTTGATTTCAACTTCTATTATGAATAAAGCAGCAATAAGCTTTGCTGAACAAGTGTGTCTGTGGTGGTATGAAGCCTCTGAGTATTTACTTTTAAAAGTAATATGCTTTTTAGTATTAAAATACTGTTTCTGTCTTCCCATTTTCAGCAACCTCTTCCATCTACCCCCTTGGTCTCACTTAAATCCATGACTTATTTCATTTAATTATAGATATATTTGTGTGTACACACACATGTGAATGTGTGTGTGTGTGTGTGTGTGTGTGTGTGTGTGTGTGTGTGTGTGTGTATTCCTAAATGTATAATTAAAAGCTGCTCAGATTTTATTTCTGGTTCCATTCATATAGGGATAGAGAATATTCAGTAAAGTCCAATACAAGGACTAACAAAAGTGGGGAAAGACCAGTTTACAAATAAAGCATTTTAAAACCAAGACTCAATAGCCACTAATTGTAATTTAAGTGTATGCAAGCAAAGAATAATGCAAATTGGAGATTGGAGGAACTTTATGTAATTGTTTGTAAATGTGAAACTGATAAGTGCTCTAGGGGTAGAAAATTTATCTACAAATAATAACAATAAGACTATGAAACATTGAATTGTAATAAAAGCTCTTCAAAGCAACTAGAACCAACCTTTTGTTCTGCATTCATCTATGGCTTCATCTGTGTAGTATCAGGGACAGACTGGGGTCCCAGCTGCCTTTATTCATTTAATAAATTGTGATAATTAATAGCTATTATCCATGCATCTCAGCCTTTTCACATTTAATAACAGTTCATACCAATCAAAACTACAAAAACCAAGGTCTGCATGGAGTATGTGTAGGTGTCACATGTTACTGGCAGACTGTAAACCTGCATATGTACTGTCACTGGATTTATTTCCAGCAGAGAACTGTTTTATTAGTTTTGCAAAATGAAATAGGAAACATTTTTGTTTGTGTGTAATTTTCAGAGCAGTCTAACTGCCCTCATACTCTATTGTCCTCCTTTTAAAATTTACCTCTTGTTCATTTGTTCAGACATAATTACAGATTCTTTATAAAATTTTCATGTCAATCCTTATTAATCTCTAATTTCTAATCATAGCCAGAAGGGATTTGGAAACTACATTTCCAATTTTATGACATTGAAGAGGAAATTGTCATGTTCCTGGTTCAACGAATTCCTGACCATGTTCCTCTCCATCATACCCCCAAGAGACAGTGAGAATGAAGCAGACAGCAGGGATTTGAAGTTGCATTGCAGCTCTAAACACAATTATGGATAGATTAATATAGGTATGTGTGATGGTTCTTGGTTGTAATACTCCAGTGAAAAATAAGATAAATAGGCTGCAGCACCTGTAAGACATGAAAGACAATAGCAGTCAAGATAAAGAGCCTTTTCTCAAAGCCATAGATATCTTTGAAAAGTCAAAGGTTCCAAGAATTTGAGAGGTTCATTGAATTGAATATTGGGGAAGAAGTATAAGGAATGTGTTAGCTTTAGATTACTACCTTAAATAAATTAAGGTACTGTATGTTATAGGGAAATGTCTGATCAGGAATTTTGTGGGCAAGATCAGTGTTTTCTATTACATAATCATGGATGAAAAGGACATAATTTCTTGACAGTGATGCATTAGAATTATTTTATACACACATTTATTGTTCTCATTGTTCTTAACTATTTGTCTGTAGTTCCAAAAAAAAAAAAAAAAGCCATTTCCGTGGAAATGGGCCATATGAATTTTTTTGGAGTCTCATTTGTTAGAAGCAACAGTAGTGGTCTATTTGCTAAGTTTGGTAAACTTGCCTTGATACATAATCACCTAAAGTCTATTTTCCAATTGAAATTGACTCCTGGTATTGTACAACATGTGAGTTTAGCACAAATGTAATAATTTTCGTTAATAATAAGATTATTAAGTAGGGTATTTTCCTTGTCTGTGAAATTCTCTGCTGTCTGTGTTAATTCCTCCCTGCTTCAAACTGTAGAGAAACAATTGCCATATTTGTTGCTTCCTGGAATGTACTACTTTTAGAAGAACATAGCATGCTTGTATGTCATATTGAATTGTTTTAATAAATAAAAATCTTATGTTTTCTTAATAATACATTTGTGCTTGTGAGCATGCACAAGTATTTGCTTGTGTTTATATGCTAGTTATCATGTTGGTGGGTACATATGTGTGAGTAGCAGAGGCCAAGTTCATACCTCAAATTTCAGGAAGCTTGGACCATAATTGGGAAAGACATAGTCTCTCAGTAGCTTCTAGAGCTTGCTAATTAAGTTGGCACAAATGACTGGAGAGCAAGCATCAGGAATAGCCCTGCCGCCCCCTTTTGTAATATTAAAATTAGAAAAATGAGCTTGATAAGAGTTTTAAGTAAGTGATGGGAATAGAACTCAGGATCTCAGTTTATGTGGAAAGTACTGTATTGATTCAGCTATTAGTAAATAGACATTTTTTTCCTGCTGAAAAATATTATATGATATGACATGTGCATCCATCTGCTAAAGGAAATCTCCACTAATTCTAACTTTCTAATGATGACTGAGGTTGCTACAATCACTCCAAAACAGGTTTCAATGTGGAACAAAGCCTTGAGTTTCCATAAGTAAGTGCAACCAAACTAATTACTGCAAATTATAATTATGTTTTATAAATTATAAGTAACTTTTTAAACAATATCTTAATTTAGTGCTATGATGTTGGCCTCTCTAGTAAATGTGCAGTGTTGTCGTGTTATCTCACTGTAATAATTCTTTCGAATTTTATGATGTCATATGAGGTGGGATATATCCTGAGCTTTTGTCCCCACTGGCAAGAACACGCTCAGGACAACCGGAATCTTCTGCGGCAAAGGCTTTATTGCTTACTTCTTCAAGAGCAAGAGGAGAACAGGGACAAATGGCAAAACCCCCTCCCATTTATGGAGGATTGTCCTCCACCTCAGACATGTCGCTCCCTGATTGGCTGCAGCCCATCGACCGAGTTGTCATCACGGGGAAGGCAGAGCACATGAAGTGGAAAACTACCCGGCACATGCGCAGATTATTTGTTTACTACTTAGAACACAGGATGTCGACGCCATCTTGTAATGGCGAATGTGAGGGCGGCTCCTCACAGGGATATACTTTCATTTATTATTATAAGCTGTTTTTTCATGATTTTTCAAATTTCACTTTAAAAAATTAGACAATGTTTTTAATATTCATTTTTTAAAGTTATTTGCATATTTTGGTTAAGAGTTATATAACACATATTGTTTTTTTCAAGCATTCCTCCCCCAATCTGTGTTTTATCTTTCTATTACCTTGATACTATTAAACAGTAATTTATAATTTAAATGATATGTAGAGTCTGTAACTTCTTCAATGAATCATGACTGCTTTAAATCTGAGTTCTCCAATATGTATCATTTGGTTATATAACTACTTTATGCATTTTTTGTCTTGTTTTGTTTTTGTTTTGTTTTGTTTTTGTTTTTTTGTTTTTTTTTGTTTTTTTTTTTTTTTTTTTTTTTTTTTTTGTTTTATGATTTTTGTTTTTTAAAGACAAGATATCTCTGTATAGCTTTGGCTGTCCTGGAACTCACTCTGTAGACCAGGCTGGCCTCAAACTCAAAAATCCACCTGCTTATGCCGTTCAAGTGCTGGGATTAAAGGCATGTGCCACCACTGCCAAGCATTTTATGCAGTTGTAAAATATGCTTTTATTAGTTTTGTTGCATATCCTGAAAATATATATTATGGTTAAGTATGTCTATAAAATTACAATAATAGAAAATACATAGGGCTAGAAATCACGGAAATAACCATTGCTTTAGTGAGTGTGATGCATTTTCCCTGGTGTGACTGATGGAAATAGTACAGACTTCTAATTACATGAAAACTGGTTCTTTGTTTTTGGGCAGATGGTGAGATGAATAACATAGCAGGAATGTGTAGTAGAGGCTACTCACCATCTGACAGTCATAAAGATGAGAAACATGATTCATTGGGCAATGAGGCTGATGCCACCCAACATTATTAGTTCAATCACCTCTTAATAGTGAACACAAAATTTTAATCCATCAATGGGGTAATCTATTAACTAAGACAAAGCCCTCAGTATCCAATACCTTTACAATAATTTCACTTCCTCTGAATACTGAAAGGAAATCAAACTTTCAATATTTGAATCTTCTTGGATGACTGCTTTATATTTGAATTGTATTGATAAAATGTAACATAAGATTGGATATATAAGCATGCATATAATCAGAAAATATTGCATTTATATTTAAAGTGAATGTCAATGCCTTGATTGAAGATCTTCCCCATTCCTTCTCTTAGAGTAAGAAGTTGAGCAAAGGGTAATTTGTAGAAAGAGATCTTATGTTCATACACCATGGAGTTACTATGTTACCCAAGAACCATTCTGCAGCTCTCCCTAAAGCCTTTGCTAATTGGGAGAGGTAAACCAGATAGACTTCAAAGCTCTACACATATTTTAGTTCTGTCGCAGCAAATGAGCAGTGAAACCTGTAGTCTATATAGATATACATTCTGCAAAGACAATCTTCCTATCAGACAAAAGGCACTTTGAGAAAAGCATCCCCAGTCCTACTTTAAGGAATGAAATATAGGTGACAAGTATGAGCTGCAGAGAGACATGGTTTGGGTCTCTGCTATATCAGTGTTGGCAGAAGATGTTTAATTTTTCAATAATCTTAGGTTATAGATCTCTTTTAATTGTTTTTGGCATTGGACTATGGGTTATTAGAATTAAGGAAATTAATTATGGAAATTTTAAACTATTGGATGGATAAACAAAAAGCATTATGTTCATATTTGCAAGCAAAAAAATAAATGAATTCTTATAACTTAGTAAAATATGATAACTTTTCGAATTGTCATGTTCATTGACAAAAGTTAATCAAATAAAACCACACATAAAAAATTTATTTTTATCAGAGAAATACATAGGGTCCAAGAGAAAGATGTTTCTTCTTAGAGATGGAGAATGGACGGAATTTGGCTCAGACTGCAAGCAGTTTCTTGTGAAACCAATATAAATATGCTGAAACTGAAGTAATTTTTTGCACAACTCATTCATAAACCAAATTCTTATGGTCTTTAGACTATGAAAACAGGCTTAAAATAAAGAGAAAATTTAATTTTAACACTTAGAAGATTGTACTTAGTTCTAGATTAGTCTCTGTGTGGCTGCAGAAATTGGTTTACTTCTATGGGATTTCTAGGCTCACCTTGCCTTATTTTAAAAAATTTACCTTTAGTTTGAGGGTTTATTATAACATTAATGTTCTGTGCAGATTTAGTGTACACACACACATACAGTGAGAGAGAGAGAGAGAGAGAGGGAGGGAGGGAGAGAGAGAGAATAAGAGAGAGAGAGACTAAAGTGGTTAAACCAGTCAACTCTAACACTGTTAACTATTTCTCAAACCTGGTCATTTTATTCCAGTCACAAGCTGAGGCATCTACCGTATAAACAGTAATTAAATTAACTATATTCATGTTGCCAATACAAGTTGACATTAATAGCAATATTATATGTGATAGTGAATTACCAATGACTGAGTAAATAAAAATCATCAAGTTTTCCATATTTAATCAGTTCACATTATCAATGAGTGATATAATTACTTTTAGGTTGACCTCAGATAGGACATACCACGGACCTGGATTATATTCACAATTACGATTCCAAAATGGCCAGAGAAAGATTACACTTTTAACCCTTCTGATGCTACTTTGGCTGTATCTCAAAATAGCCTTATAGACCTTGATAGCCCTCATTTCTTTAACAGAATGTAAATTGGCAAGGGAGGTGTTCCCTTTCCATTGCCAAACTAGAAAATGTTAGCCTTTCCTAAGGGCAGGTATAGCTTCTCAAAATAATATGTTGCTGTCTGTGGTTTGGATGTCAACAACATCTTGCTAATCGACTTACCAACCCAGCATAAACCATTTCATACCCACTACCAGGCACCAGCTTTGTTGAACTTGATACTCATGAAACCTATTTCATTTTCTTGAGGTAAGGCTTGAACTTACTGTGTTACAATTTTCTCTTTTCCTTTTTTTATTGGTTATTTTATTTACTGACATTTCAAATGTGGTCCCCTTGTCAGTTTTCCCTGCACAAGCCCCTATCCCCTCCTCCCTTCCTCCTGCCTCTATGAGGGTGCTCCCCCACCTGCCCACTCACTCCTGCCTCAGCAGCCTATTGTTCCCCTATCCTAGGTCATCAAGCTGTCGCAGGACCAGCTGGCTCCCTTCCCAGTTATATCAGATAGGTGTAACAGATAATTCTCTGCTACATATAGAGCTGAAGTTATGGGTACATCCTGTGTACTCTTTGGTTGGTAGTTTATTCCCTGAGAGTTTTGAGGGGTCTGGTTGCTTGATATAGTTGTTTTTCCTCTGAGGTTTCAAACTCCTACAGCTCCTACAGTCCTTGCCCTAACTTCTCTATTGGGGAAGGACTTATTCCAATGTTTGGCTGTTTATATCCTCACCTATATTGGTCCAGCTTTGGCAGAGCCTCTTAGAGACAGCTATTCTGGGCTCCTGTCAGTAAGTACTTCTTGGCATCAGCGATAGTGTCTAGGTTTGGTGTTGGAGGATAGGATGGATCCCTAGGTAAGGCAGTCTCTGGATGGCCTTTCCTTCAGTTTTGTCCCGCATTTCATTTTGACAAGAGGAATTCTGGATTAATATTTTTGAAGTGGGTGAGTGGCCCTATCCCTCAAATGGGGGCTGTGCCTATCCACTAGATATGCTCTCTACAGGTTGTAGCTCCCCTCTGTTGTATATTTCACCTAAAGTCCACTCTGTTAGGTCCTAGGAAACTCTTGCATTCCTGACATCTGGGACTTTCTATTGACTACCCTCAGTAACCCCTCCCCCAGTAGGGTGGAGTTACTAGGAAACACACCTAGTTTCAAATTCCTGACCCTCTGTACGTCTACCCCATTTCCTCCCATATCTGAACTGGTCCCCCTTTTCCCTCTCCCTCTTCTCTCCCTCACAGATCCCTCTGTCCCTCTATTTCCCAGAGATTATTCTCTTCCCACTACTGAGTACTACTATAGCATTCACACTTTGGTGGAATTTTCTTTCTTCTTGTATTTCATATGCTCTGTGAGTTGTATCATGGGTATTCTGTGCCTCTTTCTGGCTAATATCTACTTATTAGTGAGTACATACCATGTGTGTTCTTTTGTGACTGGATTACTTCACTCAGGATATTTTCTAGTTCCATCATTTGTCTGGGACTTAAATTAAATCTCACTTTTTAATAGCTGAGTAGTATTCCATTGTGTAAATGTAAAATATTTTCTGTATCCATTCCTCTGTTGAGGGACCTCTGGGTTACAACTTCTGGCTATTATAAATAAGTCTGCTATGAACATAGTGGAGCATGTCTCCTTGTTATATGTTGGAGCATTTTTGGATATATGGCCAGGAGTTGTATAGCTGGGTCCTTAGGTAAAACTATTTCCATTTTTCTGAGGAGCACCCAGACTGATTTCCAGAATGGTTGTGCCAACTTTCAACCCCACCAGCAATTGAAGATTGTTCCTCTTTCTCCAAATCTTTATCAGTATCTGAGGATGTCACCTGAGTTTTTATCTTAGTCATTCTGACTGGTGTGAGGTAGAATTTCAGGGTTGTTTTGATTTGCATTTTCTTTTTTTTTTTTTTTTTGCCCATTATATATTTTTTTAATTAGGTATTTTCCTCATTTACATTTCCAATGCTACCCCAAAAGTTCCCCCATACCCTCCCCCACACTCCCCTACCCACCCACTCCCACTTTTTGGCCCTGGCGTTCCCCTGTACTGGGGCATATAAAGTTTGCAAGTCCAATGGGCCTCTCTTTCCAGTGATGGCCGATTAGGCCATCTTTTGATACGTATGCAGCTAGAGTCAAGAGCTCCGGGGTACTGGTTAGTTCATAACGTTGTTCCACCTATAGGGTTGCAAATCCCTTTAGCTCCTTGGGTACTTTCTCTAGCTCCTCCATTAGGGGCCCTGTGATTCATCCAATAGCTGACTGTGAGCATCCACTTATGTGTTTGCTAGGCCCCGTCGTAGTCTCACAAGAGACAGCTATATCAGGGTCCTTTCAGCAAAATCTTGCTAGTGTATGCAATGGTGTCAGCGTTTGGAAGCTGATTATGAGATGGATCCCTGGATATGGCAGTATTTGCATTTTCTTAAGGATGTTGAAATTTTCTTTAGTGTTTCTCAGCCATTTGATCTTCCTCAGTTGAGAGTTCTCTTTTTAGTTATATACCTCATTTTTAATAAGGTTATTTGGTTCTCTGGGGTTAAACTCCTTGAGTTTTTTGTATATTTTGGATATTAGCACTTAATAAAATGTAGGAATGGTAATGATCTTTTCCCAATCTGTTGGTTACTGTTTTCTTCTTTTCACAGTGTCCTTTACCTTACAGAACCTTTTCAATTTTATGAGGTCCTGTTTGTCAATTCTTGATCTTAGAGCATAAGCCATGTAGAATAATGCAAATTGACCCATTCTTGTCTCCTTGTACAAAGGTCAAGTCCAAGTGGATCAAGGACCTCCAAATAATACATGATAATAGGAATCTAATAGAAGTGAAAGTAAAAAAAAAAAAAAAAAAAAGCTTGAACAGTTTGGCACAGTTGGCACAGGGGAAAATTTCCTGAAAAGGACACCAATGGCTTATGCTCTGCTTTTCTTTTACAAATATTTTTTACTTCCTAGAATTTAGCTATTTTTTTATTTTTATTAAAATACTTTCCTCCACTAAAGTATAAAATGATTACTTAAAATTTCTGCTAACTATAGTCAATCCATAAATTTATTCGTACTACAATTATCTTAGAGAACAAATCTTTGTCCCACAATATCCCCTAATCCCTCTAAAGGCAAATAATCAATCTCTACTCTACTCTTACTCCTAGCAAATCAAAGACTATTTTGTTGATGTACTTATAGCTTTATGCTTAGTTAAATTCTATGTAAACAGGACAATTTACTTTTGAGTCTGATTTCTTATAAAGAGAATAATTTATTTGATAGGTACATATTTTGTTCTAGGTTACCAAACACCCATTTCTGCCTGATTGTTAAGCACAATTCCCTTGTGTGAACATTGATAATTTTATTTATGTATCTTCAATTTGAGTGGCATTAGCATCATATCTAGCTTTGGAAAGTTGTGAAGAAATCTATCATAAAAAATCAAATATGCATTTCTGGCTGGTCTTCTCCAATGAAAACACGATATCCAGACCCATCTAGAGGACCCGCTGCACTCAGAACAGATGGTAAGATGCACCACCTACAACAACACCAACACACACACTCCACTCTCCTAGAGCTGCTGCTGTGGACTCAGGACCCAACACCCAACAAAACCCTGCCCTTCTGAATACCACTCTCCTTTCATCCCTTTTGCCCCTTCTGCTACCTGGTCCTTTCTGCAAGAGCAGACATTTAGCTGATCTAGTCCAGTGAAGACACCATATCCTGACCCATCTTAGAGGCCCCGTTAAACCCAGAGCAGTTCAGGACCTGCTGCACTCAGAGCAATTGAGGCCCCACTCCACTAAGAGCAGTAGAGGACCCTCTGCACTCAGAATAGTTGAGGAGTCACTGCACTCAGAGTAGTTGAGAATCAGCTGCACTCAGAGAGAGCAGTTGGACAACAGCTTGACTATTCCACTGAAGACCCAACAGTCTGAAGGCATCCCAGGAGATCTATTGCAGCCAGGGCAACAGATCAGCAGCTCCTCTGCCCCTGTGGAGAGCCCTCAGTTGGAAGGTGGTCTGTTACAGCTTCAGACCTATGAGGAGACTTGAAGCAACTCAGGAACGAATGAGGCAGACTCCAGACAGTCACCCAGACCAACAAACACCAGGGTTATTCAGATGGCAAAAGGTAAGCACAAAAGAAGCCAAAATACATGGGCATAATCAGAAACCTGTTCTCCCACTACAGCAATCCATGAATACAACACACCTGAAAATCAGGAAGCTAACCTAAAATCCTATCTCATGAAGATGATGGAGGATATCAATAACTCTCTGAAAGAAATACACGAAAACATAGGTAAAAAGGTGAAGGAATTAAATGAAGTAATCCAAGATCTAAAAGAAAAGTAGAAACAATAAAGGAAACATAAGTGGAGGCAAACCTGGAAATAGAAAGTCTAGGAAAGAGGTCAGGAATTACAGACACAAGTATCACCAACACAATACAAATCAGAAGAGAGAATCTCAGGCGTAGAAGAGATTGACACAGCTGTCAAATAAAATTCAAAACATAAAAAGCATTTAACCCAAAGCATCCAAGAAGTTCAGTACACAATGAAAAGACCAAAACTAAGAATAATTGGAATAGAGGAGAACAAAGATTACCAGGTAAAAGACTTGAAAATATCATCAACAAAATGATAGAATAAAACTTCCCCAACCTAAATAAATAGATGTCCATTAAGGTACAAGAAGCCTATTGAACACCTAATATATGAGACCAGAAAAGAAAATCCTCTCATCACATAATAATCAAAACACTAAACACACACAACAATGAAAGAATATTAAAAGCTTCAAGGGAAAAGGACCAAGTAACATACAAAGGTAGACATACCAGAATTGCAGCAGACTTCTAAGCAGAGATTATGAAAGACAGAAGGCACTGGTCTGAAGTCATGCAGACTCTAGAGAACACAAATACCAGCCCAGCCTACTACACCCAGCAAAATTCTCAATCAACATAGACGGAAAAACCAAAATATTCCAGGACAAAACCAAATTCAAACAGTATCTATCTACCAATCCAACCCTACAGAGGATCCTAGAATGAAACTCCAACACAAGGAAGGTAACTGCACCAAAGAAAGGACAAGATATTAAGCATCTCAAAATAAAGCTGAAAGGAGAGACCCACAAGAACATAAAGCCACCTACAAAATCAAATATATCACTAACCAACAGTCCTCTATCTTTAATATCTCTGAATATTAATGGACTCAACTCATCTATAAAAAGACATAAGCTAACAGATTGGATACACACACAAGATCCAGAATTTTGCTGAGTTTGGATAAAGGTCTTCCAAGCAAATGGTCTGTGGAAACAAGCAGGAGATGCCATCCTAATAGCTGATAAAACAGACTTTCAACCAAAAGTTATCAAGCATAATGAAGAAGCACTTCACATTTATTAAGAGGAAAATCATCCAAGAGAAAGTCTCAATTCTAACCATCTATGCCCCAAATGTAAGAGCACCCACATTCATAAAAGAAACTTTACTATAGCTCAAAATACACATTGAAACCCACAAAATAATAGTGGGAGACTTCAGCATACACTCTCACCTGTGGAAAGGTCATTTAAACAGAAACAAAACAGAGACACAGTGAAATAAAGAGAGGTCAAAAGGTTTTAACAATGTTGATCCTGCCAATCCATGAGCATGGGAGATCTTTCCATCTTCTGAGATCTTCTTTAATTTCTTTCTTCAGAGAATTGAAGTTCTTATTATACAGAACTTTCACTTCCTTAGTTGAGTCATGCTAAGATATTTTATATTATTTGTGACTATTGAGAAGGGTTTTGTTTCCCTAATTTCTTTCCCAGCCTGTTTATTCTTTGTGTAGAGAAAGAACATTGACTTGTTTGGGTTACTTTTATATCCAGCTACTTCACTGAAGCTGTTTATCAGGTTTAGGAGTTCTCTGATGGAATTTTTAGGGTCACTTATATATACTATCATATCATCTGCAAAAAGTGATATTTTGACTTCATCTTTTCCAATTCGTATCCCCTTGATCTCCTTTTGTTGTCGAATTGCTCTGGCTAGGACTTCAAGTACAATGTTGAATAGGTAGGGAGAAAGTGGGCAGCCTTGTCTAGTCCCTGATTTTAGTGGTATTACTTCCAGCTTCTCACCATTTACTTTGATGTTGGCTACTGGTTTGCTGTATATTGCTTTTATTATGTTTAGGTATGGGCCTTGAATTCCTGATCTTTCCAAGATCATGAAGAGGTGTTGGATTTTATTAAATACTTTCTCAGTATCTAAGGAGATGATCATGTGTTTTTTGTTATTGAGTTTGTTTTTGTAGTGGATTACATTGATGGATTTCCGTATATTAAACCATCCCTGCATCCTCGGGATCAAGCCTACTTGGTCATATTGGATGATCATTTGGATTCGGCTGGGTAGGATTTTATTGAGTGTTTTTGCATCGATATTCATAAGGGGAATTGGTCTGAAGTACTCTGTGTTTGTTAGATCTTTGTGTGGTTTAGGTATCAGAGTAATTGTGGCTTCATAGAATGAATTGGGTAGAGTATCTTCTGTTTCTATTTTGTTGAATAATTTGAGGAGAGTTGAAATTGGGTCCTCTTTGAAGTTCTGATAGAACTCTACACTAACCCCATCTGGTCCTGGGCTGTTTTTGGTTGGGAGACTTTTGATGACTGCTTCTATTTCTTTAGGGGAAATGGGAGTGTTTGGATCATTAATCTGATACTAATTTTATTTTGGTACCTGGTATCTGTCTAGAAATTTGTCCATTTCATCCAGGTTTTCCAGTTTTGTTGAGTATAGCCATTTGTAGTAGGATCTGATGATGTTTTGGGTTTCCTCAGGTTTTGTTGTTATGTCTCCTTTTTCATTTCTGATTTTGTTAATTAGTATACTGTCCCTGTGCCCTCTAGTTAGTCTGACTAAGGGTTTATCTATCTTTTTTGAGTTTCTCAATGAACAAGCTCCTGGTTTGGTTGATTCTTTGAATAGTTCTTTTTGTTTCCACTTAGTTGACTTCTGCCCTGAGTTTGATTATTTTCTGCTGTCTACTTCTCTTGAGTGAATTTGCTTCCTTTAGTTCTAGAGATTCTAGGTGTGCTGTCAGTCTGCTAGTGTACGCTTTTTCTAGTTTCTTTTTAGAGGCACTCAGGGATATGAGTTTCCTCTTAAGACTGCCTTCATTGTGTCCCATAAGTTTGGGTATGTTGTAGCTTCATTTTCATTAAGCTCTAAAAAGTCTTTAATTTCTTTCTTTATTTCATCCTTGACCAAGGAATCATTGAGAAGAGTGTTGTTCAGTTTCCACATGAACATTGGCTTTCTATTATTTATTCTGTTATTGAAGAACAGCCTTATTCTGTGGGGGTCAGATAGGATGCATGGGATAATTTCAATATTTTTGAATCTGTGGAGTCCTGTTTTCTGACCAGTTATTTGGTCAGTTTTGGAGGAGGTACAATGTGGTGCTGAGAAGAAGGTATATCCTTTTGTTTTAGGATCAAATGTTCTGTAGATATCTATTAAATCCACTTGTTTCATAATTTCTGTTAGTGTCCATGTGTCTCTGTTTAGTTTCTGTTTCCAGGATCTGCCCATTGGTCAGAGTGGGGTGTTGAAGTCTCCCACTAATATTGAGTGAGGTGAATGTGTGCTTTGAGCTTTACTAAAGTTCGTTTAATGAATGTGGCTCCCCTTGTATTTGGAGCATAGATATTCAGAATTGAGAGTTTATCTTGGTAGATTTTACATTTGATGAGTATGAAGTGTCCCTCCTTGTCTTTTGATAACTTTGGGTTGGAAGTCAATTTTATTTGCTATTAGAATGCCTACTCCAGCTTGTTTCTTTGGACCATTTGCTTGGAAATTTGTTTTCCAGCCTTTCATTCTCAGGTAGTTTCTGTCCTTTTCAGTGAAATGGGTTTCCTGTAAGCAGCAAAATGTTGGGTCCTATTTGTATAGTGAGTCTATTAGTCTATGTCTTCTTATTGGGGAATTGAGTCCACTGATGTTAAGAAAAATTTTAAAAAGTAACTGTTCCTTCCTATTATTTTTGTTGTTAAAGTTGGGACTCTATTCTTGGGACTCTCTTCTTTTAGGTTTGTGGAAGAATTACTTTCTTGCTTTTTCTAGCATGTAGTTTCTGTCCTTGTGTTGGTGTTTTTCCTTTATTATTATTAAAGGGCTGAATTTGTGGAAAGGTATTGTGTGAATTTGGTTTTATCATGGAATCTTTTGGTTTCTCAACTATAGTAATTGAGAGTTTTGCTGGGTATAGTAGCCTGGGCTGACATTTGTGTACACTTAGGGTCTTCTAACAGCCTTCCAGGATCTTCTGGCTTCCATAGTCTCTGGTGAGAAGTCTGGTGTAATTCTAATAGGCCTGCATTTATAAGTTACTTGACCTTTTTTCTTTAGTACTTTTAATATTCTATCTTTATTTAGTGAATTTTTTGTTCTAATTATTATGTGTTGGGAGGAATTTATTTTCTGGTCCAGTCTATTTCGTGTTCTGTAGGCTTCTTATATGTTCATGGGCATCTCTTTCTTTAGGTTTGGGAAGTTTTCTTCTATAATTTTGTTGAAGATATTTGCTTGCCCTTTAAGCTGAAAATCTTCATTCTCATCTTCTCCTATTATCCATAGGTTTAGTCTTCTCTTTGTGTCCTGAAGTTCCTGGATGTTTTGAGTTAGAATCTTTTTTCATTCTCTTTGAATGTTGTGCCCATGTTCTCTATGGATTCTTCTGCACCTGACATTCTCTCTTCCATCTCTTGTAGTCTGTTGCTGATGCTCGCATCTATGGTTCATGATTTCTTTCCTAGTGTTTCTATCTCCAGAGTTTTCTTACTTTGGGTTTTCTTTATTGTTTCTATATTCCGTTTTAGGTCTTGGATGGTTTTGTTCAATTCCATCCCCTGTTTCGTTGTGATTTCCTGTAATTCTTTAAGGGATTTTTGTCTTTCCTCTTTAAGGACTTCTACCTCTTTAGCAGAGTTCTCCTGTATTTCTTTAAGTGAGTTATTAATGCCCTTCTTAATGTCCTCTACCAGCATCATGAGATATAATTTTAAATCCTAGTTTTTCTTCTCGGTCGTGTTGGGATATCCAGGACTCACTGAGGTCGTAGTGCTGGGTTCTGATGATCATGAGTAGTCTTTGTTTCTGTTAGTAATATTCTCATGTTTGCCTTTAGTCATATGTTAATCTCTGGCTTTAGTGCTATAGTTGTCTCTGGTTAGAGCTTGTTCCTCCTGTGATTCTGTTAGCCTCATTCAGCAGTCCTGGGTGTCCAGTTCTCTCCTGAGTCTCAGTGGTCAGAATACTCTCTGCAGGCAAGCTCTCCTCTTGTAAAGAAGGTGCACAGAGATCTGGTGTTCAGACCTGCCTCCTGGATGAAGATGAAGGCCTGAAACAGGGTCTGTCCCTGAAGATGTGTTGCCTCTGCAGTCTGAATGCTCACCTGAACAGACTGGTCTCTGAGGGACCCAGGACAAAAGACGGCTCTGGATGTCAGATCCCTCCCAGGTGGTCACCTCTCCTCTGGCAGGGAAGGTGCCTGGATGTCTGGAGCCTGAAACCGTTGTCTGTCCCAGAAGTTGTGTCTGGATGATTTTCTAGACAGATGCCACATACAAAAATTAAATCAAGAGCAGGTAAACAATCTAAACAGACCCTCACAAGGATATATAAAATGCCATAAAAAACCTCCCAACTTAAAAAAACACAGGGCCAGATGAATTTAGTGCAGAAATCAACTAGATCTTCAGATTAGGTCTGGTACCAATTTTCCTCAAACTATTCCATATAATAGGAACACTACCTAACTCATTCTATGAAGCCACAATTACACTGATACATGAACCACACAAGGACTCAACCAGAAAAGATTATTTCAGACCATCTCACTTTTGAATTTTAATGCAAAATACTCAATAAAATTTTTGCAGACAGAATCCAAGAACTCATCAAAACCATCATTCATCACGATCAAGTAGGCTTCATCCCAGTAATAGAGGGTTGGTTTAAATATACAAAAATCAATTTACACAATCCACTATATAAACAAATTCAAAGAAAAAAATCTCATGATCATGTCCTTAGATGTAGAGAAAGCATTTGACAAAATACATCACCCCTACATGTTAAAAGTATTGGAGATATCAGGAATTCAAGGTCCATACTTAAACATAATAAAAGTAATTTACTGCAAACCAACATCCAATATCAAATTAAATGGACACATATGTGAAGGAATGAATCTCACTGAAATTAGGGACAAGAAAAGAAAGCCCACTCTACCCATATCTATTCTATATAATACTCAAAGAACTAGCTAGAAAAATAAGACAACAAAAAGAGATCAAGGGGATACAAATTGGCAAAGAAGAAATAAAGGTATCACTATTTGCAGGTGACATGATAGTATATATAAGTGACCCCGAAATTCTAACAGAGAAATTCTTCGGTTGATAAACGACTTCAGCAAAGTGGCTGGATATGAAATTAACTCAAATAAGTCAGTACCTTTCCTTTGTAGAATGAATAAACAGGCTGACAAAGATATTAGGGAAACAACCAACTTCACAACACCAAAAATAATATAAAATATCTTGGGGTAACTCTATCCAAACAAGTGAAAGATCTGTACGACTATAACTTCACGTCTCTCAAGAAAGAAGTCAAAGAAGTTCTCAGAATATGGAGAGATATCCCATGCTTACTGATTGGCAGAATTGACATAGTAAAATTGTTCATCCTACCAAATGCAATGTATAGATTCAATGCAATCCCTGTCAAAATCCCAACACTATTCTTCAAAGACACGGAGAGAGAAATTCTCAAATTCACCTGGAAAGGCAAAAGACCCAGAATAGCGAAAACAATTCTTAACAATAAAAGAACAGCTAGGGAAATCACCATCCTTAACCTCTAGCTTTACTACAGAGCAGTAGTGGTAAAAACTTCATGGTATTGATATAAAGACAGACACATTGATCAATGGAATTGAATTGAATTCCCAGAAGTAAAACCACACACTTACAGACACTTGATCTTTGACAAAGAAGCAAAAAATATACAATGGAAAAAAGAAAAAAATCTTTAATAAATGGTGCTGGTCTAACTGGCTGTCTGTATGTAGAAAAATGAAAATAGATCCATATTTGTCACCTTGCACAAAACTTGAGTCCAAGTGAATCAAGGACCTCAACATAAAACCAGGTACACTGAAGCTAATAGAAGAGAAACTGGGAAAGAGCCTTGAACTCATTGGCACAGGGAGAAATTTCCTAAACAGAATTCAATGGCTCAGGCTCTAAGATGAAGAATTGATAAATGGGACCTCATGAAACTGGAAAGCTTCTGTAAGGCAAAGGACATAGTCAATAAGACAAATCAGCAACCTACAGATTATGGAAAAATCTTCACTCATCCCACATCTTATAAAGGGCTAATATCCAAAATATATAAAGAACTCAAGAAACGAATCACCAAAAAACCCAAACACCCCAATCAAAAAATGGGGTATAGAACTAAACTAAGATTTTACAACTGAAGAATCTCTAGTGGCTGAGAAGCATCTAAAGAAACATTCAAAGTCCTTAGTGATCAGAGAGATGCAAATCCAAACAACCCTAAGATTATACCTAACACCAATCAGAATCACTAAAATCAAAACCACAGGTGACAGCACATGTTGAAGAGTATGTCAAGAAAGAAGAATACTCCTCCATTGCTGGTGAGATTGCAAACTGGTACAACCACTCTGGAAATCAATGGAGATCTCTCATAAAATTGGAAATAGATTTACCTGAAGACCCAGCTATACCACTCTTGTGCATATTCCCAAAAGATGCCCCACCATGTCACAGGAGCACTTGTTTCACTGTGTTCATAGTGCCTTATTTGTGACAGCCAGCAGCTGTAAACAACCCAGATGTCCCATGACAGAAGAATAGATACAGAAAATGTGGCTCATTTACACAGTGGAGTACTACTCAGCTATTAAGAATGAGGACATCCTGAGTTTTGCTATCAAGTGGATGGAACTAAAAAACATTATACTGAGAGAGGTAACACAGACCCAAAAGGACATGCAAGATATGGACACACTAATAAGTGGATGTTCAAAAATAAACAAACAAACAAAACAAAACAAAAAAACAGAGTACCCAAGTTTCAGTCCACAGAATTCAAAATCATCAACAAGCTGAAATGCCCAAGTGAGGACACCTTAGTCCTGCTTTGGAAGGACACAAGACTTGGATTTATTCTAAAAATCTTTCTTCAAATTGTGTTTTTTTTTTCATGCTTTTGAAATTCTGAAGTATATTGTTTATCAGTGTTTATTATATAAAATGTATATTATTTTATATTCCCATCACTGTAAGTAACATTTAATTGTACCACTCCATGATATTATAATGTGTATACATGCCATTTGTCACTTAATATGTTAAGTGGTTTCCACTGAAGTCTGGTGACCTGAGTAAAATCCCCCAAAATTATGTAAAGTAGGAAAAGAGAAAACTGATTTCAGAGAATGATCTTGAAACACACTCTACCCACTGACCCCATCACCAATATAAAGTATTATATTTCTCCAGTTCTATCAAAATTTAGCCTTACATTACAATTCATTAAAGATGACTTTCTCTGAAATGCTTCCTGCGAATGTCACTTTTATTTCGTCGGATGAAATGATGAGATGAAAGTCACAACCAAATTTTATGGAAAAATGACTTTCGTCTCAGCACAAAGTGTTTAGCTTTGCTCTAATTCTCCTGAGGACTTGGCCTAAAACCTTTTAGCCCCTACACAACTAATCTCCTCCAAGACTGTACCTTGAAGGTTTCAGGTTCCAGCCTCCATCTGCTAATCTATATGTAGAATGTGTCAGCTTCCAAGACTTATTGCTGAATAAGCTCACACTTTCTAGATTTTTCTTAACTCTGGATGGCAGGTTCAACTCAGATTTTCAGGCCTAAACTCCTCTCCAAACTGACTGATTCAAACTGGTTTTTTTTGTTGTTGTTGTTGTTGGTGGTGGTGGTGGTTTTTTGTTTTGTTTTGTTTTGTTTTGTTTTGTTTTTTGAGCCTCTGACTGGGCTTGTCTGCTTAGAAGAATTACCTGTGAATTGCCCAAATTGAACTGCACAGGCTGCACTGATTGTGGGAACTGAACTCAGCTGAGCTTTACTGCACTCAGCTTAACCACATTGAACTGAACTCAGTTCTCCCTGTGCCTTTCTTTCTGTTCTCCTGAGAGTTGGGTGCATTTTATCTCTGATTTATTCTGTCAAGTATTTCTCTGATTCATCATTTTGTCTACCTTTCAATTAGATGTCATTGTATTCAAGGTAGATCATATAATTCAGGGTGTGTCTACATTCTAGCCATATCACATAGACCTGGAAGGGTTTTGGATGTGATCCCTTTCCAGAGATGTCATGTTCCATTAAAATTCCTCTACAACTGCCTCTGCAGTTTAAGAAGATAAAGACATAATCAACAAAATACCAATCAATAAAATACCAATATTAATATATATTTTCTTCTTAATAAATTTGTAATCTTAAAATAGAGAATTGAAATATTTCCTTCACTGATAATATAGAAAGTTTGATTTAGAGAGGAATATGTAAATATGTTTTGACTATGGCTAGAAATTTACATTTAGTTCATATAAATAGATATGAGTATCTTCTATTAGCCTGCTGTATATATTCTCAATGGCTTACTGTCTCTGCCTGCTAAAATAGTCCTGGTCTTGAAGCTTCTAGCTTCTGTATTATTTTATCTAGACCTAAAATGTTTTTACATCTGAGACTTACTGTTCAGTAAGCCCACAAATTCTAACAATATTTGAACTCTGTCTGGGTGGTCAACTCAGCCGTTCTTGCTCACACTCCTCTCCAAGCTGATTGATTCAATCTGGCTACTCTCTAAGGCCTTTGATTTTTTGCACTTCTTGGCCTCACACTAACTCTGAGATCATGTTATAATCTTCTGACTCCTTCTCATTCTATGGCTCACCTTCTCCAGCTGTGTTTGGCTTAATTTTTTTCTGAATTTGTCTCTGTAAAACTCTCCCTGTAAAACTGCCTCTTTCCCTTTGCATTGCACCTCAAGTAGCTTCCCTTTCCTCTCTTCTCATGAGAATTAGACATATTCTATTCTGTCAAATCTTCCTCTGATCAATCTCTTTATCTACTGCTCAATTAGATATCACTTACAAACATGACTGCTTACTTCTACAAACTAATTTGACCTTTATTGTTTGGGTTTTAAAGTATGCATGAAAGGCACGTCTGTATTTCAGCCAGAGAGATTAAAGGTATGTGATAAGGCTGAGCTACACCAAAACTAGAAATAGACTTTTCCAGTAAAGAACACAGTCTTAATCTCAAGGTTTAAAATTGATTAAATATTCTGGACTAAATTTTATAAATTTTAACCAATGTCCATATATAACTTCACCAAATTCTAAGAATACCAATTAGTTTCAAACTACATTTAAAAATTTCAGCCACAACATAATCATAGGCAAGTAGTGAAGATACACAAGGAATTTGGACCTCCTATCTTCATTGAGCCTCCTTGGTCAGAACACATGAAGTCTGCTAGGTATATGGGTGTGGCTCTTAATAAGCACATTTTGATTATGGTTCCTGTTGCTAATCCAATTCATTGCTATGAATGATTAATGTAATATATAATTGTTCTTGAGTCTTTATGAATACAAGTGCTTTATAAAGTAGTTGTGATTGGATTAATGTGTAATTCAAGTAAATTATTTTGTATGAAAAAAAATCACACTATAAAAAATAGTTTCATAAAACTTATCAAAATAGATCATGTAGTATATATCTGTTTTATGGGTGAATCATACTATATCATAGGGATAAGTTTGAAAAACATGTGTTATTAGACTTTGTTGCTTCTTCAGGTAGAGTGAACTTATGAAATTCTTAGGCACATGGATGTATCTGGAAGATATCATCCTGAGTGAGGTAACACAATCACAAAAGAAGACACTTGATAAGCACTCACTGATAAGTGGATATTAGCCCAGAAACCTAGAATACCAAAGATACAATTTGGAAAACACAAGAAAATCAAGAAGAAGGAAGACCAATGTGTGAATACTTCATTCCTACCTAGAATAGGGCACAAAATACCCATGGAAGGAGTTACAGAGACAAAGTTTGGAGCTAAGACAAAAGAATGGACCATCCAGAGATTTCCCCACCTGGGGGTTCATCAAATAATCAGCCACCAAATGCAGACACTATTGCATATGCCCACAAGATCTTGCTAAAGGGACCCTGATATAGCTGTCTCTTGTGAGGCTATGCCAGTACCTGGCAAATACTGAAGTGGATGCTCACAGTCATCTATATGATGGAACATAGGGCCCCCAATGGAGGAGCTAGAGAAAGTACCCAAGGATCTGAAGGGGTCTGCAACCTATAGGTAGAACAACAATATGAACTAATCTGTATCCCATCAGAGCTCGTGTCTCTACCTTCATATGTAGCAGAAGATGGCCTAGTCACCCCTTATTGGGAAGAGAGGCCCCTTGGTCTTGCAAATTTTTTATGCCCCAGTACAGGAGAACGCCAGAGCCAAGAAGTGGGAGTGAGTAGGTAGGGGAACAGGGCGTGGGAGGGTATAAAGGACTTTTGAGATAGCATTTGAAATGTAAATGTAGAAAATATCTAAAAAATTTTTTTTTTAAAAAGGAAAGACATGTGAGAAAAAAATTACATTCAGAAACCTGTATGCATTATATTGACACAAGATGCAAATAAGAAATACAGTAAATAGTTCTGGTTAGAGCCAGTGCCAGACCACCCTGGGCATGTACTCAGGGGACAGTCCCACAGTCCCTAGAGGACTCTCCACTCACCAGGCACCCTATCATGCCCAGTATCTTAGGACCACTGGTGAGTGAAACACAACATCTGTTCAAACAGAATCAGGAGTGCCAGGGACCATAAGGATCAGGGACACAGGAACCCCACACAACCAGTAGCTCCGGTTCCTCCCAATTGGCACTGGTCTACCTTGGTTTTGAACTCAGCAAACAGCCCTATGATCTTCAGAGGAGGTACCACTTCCAGGCGCTCTAGCTCTAATGTGCCTAGGATATTAGGATGCCAGGATCCCAGGAACTTGGCCACACCAGTATCTCAGAGTCTCAGAGAAAGTTGACTGCCAAAACCTCTGACACACCCAGAATCTCAGCATCACAGGATCCAGAATAACAGAACCACAAAGAGAGATGGACTCTGAGAAGTTCTGACTCAACAGGGATTACAGGAAGGACAGATTCCAATCAGATATATTGAGGGCAGGGAGCACTTGAGATAATCAGAGGGCAGGAGGCAAGCCTAATAACAGAACCAACAAAAACCAAGGTGTTTTGTTACTTGGCATCATTAAAACCCAACTCTCCCAACATAGCAAGTTCTGAATACACCATCACACCAGAAAAGAAAGATATGGATCAAAAGTCACTTCTCATGATGATGATATAGGACTATAAGAAGGATATAAATAATTCCATTAAAGAAATACAGGAGAACACAGGTAAACAGGTAGAAGCCCTTAAAGAGGAAACATAAAAAAAACCTTAAAGAATTAAAGAAAAACACATCCAAACAGGTGAAAAAATTGGAAAAAACCATCTAGGAACTAAAAATGTAAGTAGAAACAACAAAGAAATTACAAAGGGAGACAATTCTGGAGATAGAAGTCAGGAGCCATAGATGCAAGCATCACCAACAGAATAAAGAGATAGAAGAGGGAATCTCAGGTGCAGAAGATACTAAAGAAACCATTAACACAAGAATCAAAGAAAATGCAAAATGCAAAAAGATCCTAACCTAAAACATCCAGGAAATCCAAGACACAATGAGAAGACCAAACCTAAGGATAATAGGTATATACAGGAAGGAAGATCTCCAACTTAAATGGCCAGTAAATATCTTCAACAAAATTATAGAAGAAAACATCCCCTGCCTAAAGAAAAAAATGCCCAAGAACATACAAGAAGTCTACAGAACTCTAAATAGTTTGGACCAGAAAAGAAATTCCTTCTGTTGCATAATAACTAAAACACCAAATGTACAAAAAAAAAAAAAAAAAAAAAAAAAAAAAAAAAAAGAATATTAACAGCAGTATTGGAAAAAAGGTTAAGTAACATATAAAGGCAATAAAGGCAGACCTATTAGAATTACACTTGAATACTCCCCAGAGATTATGAAAGTAAAAAGATACTGAGCAGATGTCATACAGACCCTAAGCGAACACAAATGCCAGCCCAGGCTACTATACCCAGCAAAACTCTCCATTACTATACATGAAGAAACCAAGGTATTCCATGACAAAACCAAATTTACACAATATCTTTCCTCAAATCCAGCCCTTCAAAGGATAATAAAGGGAAAACTCCAACAAAAGGAGGGAAACTACGCTCTAGAAAAAGCAAGATAGTTCAACAAAACTAAAAGAAGTTAGCCACATGAATAGAACTCCAACTTTAACAACAAAAATGACAGGAAGGAACACTGACTTTTCCTTAATATCTCTTAATATTAATGGACTCAATTCCCCAATAATAAGACATAGACTAACAGACTGGTTATGTAAACAGGACCCAACATTTTGTTGCATACAGGAAACCCTCCTCACTGACAAATACAGATACTACCTTAGAGTAAAAGGCTGGAAAACAAATTTTCAAGCAAATGGTCCCAAGAAACAAGCTGGAGTCGCCGTTCTAATATTGAATAAAATCAACTTTCAACCCAAAGTTTTCATAAAAGACAAGGAAGGGCACTTCATACTCATCAAAGGTAAAATTTACTAACAATTCTGAACATCTATGCTCCAAATGAAATGGCATCCAAATTCATTAAAGAAACTTTAGTAAAGCCCAAAGCTGCATTGCACTGCACAAAATAATAGGGGGAGACTTCAACACCCCACTCTCATCAATGAACAGATCCTGGAAACAGAAACTAAACAGAGACACAGTGAAATTAACAACTTATGAAACAAATGGATTTAACAGATATCTGTAGAACATTTTATCCTAAAAAAAAAAAAAAAAAAAAAAAAAAAAAAAGATTATACCTTCTTTTCATTACCTCATGTTACATTCCTCAAAACAGATCATATAATCGGTCACATAACAGGGCTCAACAGATAAAAAAATATTGAAATATTTCCATGCATCCTAGCAGATCACCATGGACTAAGGCTGATCTTCAATAACAATATACATAATAGAAAGCCCACGTATAAGTGTAAGCTGAACAACACTCTCCTCAGTGATAACTTGCTCAAGGAAGAAATAAAGAAATAAAAGACTTTTTAGGGTTTAATGAAAATGAAGCCATAACATAATCATACTTATGGAACATAATGAAAGCAGTCCTAAAAAGAAAACTCATAGCTCCTATTGCCTCTGAAAAGAATTCTGGAGAGAGCATACACTAGCAGCTTGGCCACATACCTGAAAGCTCTGGAAGAAAAGGAAGCAAATTCACCCAAGAGATGTAGACAGCAGGAAATAATCAAACTCAGGCATGAATTCAACCAAATAGAAACAAAAAGAACTATACAAAGAATCAGCCAAACAAGGAACTGGATCTTTGAGAAAATCAACAAGATAGATAAACCCTTCGCCAAACTATCTAGAGGGTACAGGGACAATATCCTAATTAATAAAATCCGAAATGAAAAGGGAGACATAACAACAGAATTTCAGGAAATCAAAAATATCATCATATCCTACTACAAAAGCCTATACTCATTATAACTGGAAAAACCTGGATGAAATGGGCAATTTTCTAGACAGATACCAGGAAAGAAAGTTAAATCAGGATCAGATTAACAATCTAAACATTCCCATATCCCCTAAAGAAATACAAACAGTCAGTAATATTCTCCCAACAAACAAACAAACAAGCAAACAAACAAACAAACAAAATCCCAGGACCAGATGGGTTTAGTGCAAAGTTCTATCAGACCTTCAAAGCAGACCTAATTCCAATTGTCCTCAAGCTATTCCAAGAAATAGAAACAGAAGGTACTCTACCCAATTCGATCTATGAAGCCACAATTATTCTGATACCTAAACCACACAAAGACCGAACAAAGAAAGAGAACTTCAGACCAAATTCCTTTAGGAATATAGATGCAAAAATACTCAATAAAATTCCTGCAAACAGAATCAAAGAACACATGAAAACAACCATCCATCCTAATTAAGTAGGCTTCATCTCAGGGATACAGGGATTGTTCAATATATTCATCAATGTAATCCCATATATAAACAAACATAAAGAAAAAAAATCTCATGATCATCTCATTAGATGCTGAGAAAGCATTTGAGAAAATCCAACACCTAACACCCTTTCATGATAAAAGTCTTGGAAAGATCAGGAATTCAAGGCCCATACCTAAACATTATAAAAAGCAATATACTGCAAACCAGTAGCCCATATCAAACTAAAAGGAGAGAATCTTGAAGCCATCCCATTAAAATCAGGGACTAGACAAGGCTGCCCATTCTTTTCCTACCTGTTCAATATAGTATTTGAAGTTCTAGCCAGATCAATTAGACAACTAAAGGAGATCAAAGTGATACAAATTGGAAAGGAAGAAGTCAAAATATCACTTTTTTTTTGCAGATGATATAATAGTATATATAAGTAACCCTAAAAATTCCACCTGAGAACTCCTAAACATGATAAACAATTTCAGTGAAGTAGCTGGATATGAAATTAACTCAAACAAATCAGTGGCTTTTCTCTGCACAAAAGATAACCAGGATGAGAAAGAAATTAGGGAAACAACACCCTTCACAATAATCACAAATAATATAAAATAACTTGGTATGACTCTAAGGGATTGAAAGATCTGTATGATAAGAACTTCAAGTCTCTGAAGAAATAAATTGAAGAAGATCTCAAAATATGGAAAGATCTCCCATGCTCACAGATTGGCAGGATTAATATAGTAAAAATAGAGATCTTACCAAAAGGAATTTTCAGATTCAATTCAATCCCCATCAGAATTCCAACTCAATTCTTCACGGATTTAGAAAGGAAAATTTGCATATTTATCTGGAATAACAAAAAACCTAGGATAGCAAAAACTATTATCAACAATAGAAGAACCTCTGGTGGAATCACCATGCCTGTACTACAGAACGATTGTGGTTAAAAACTGCATGGTACTGATACATTAACAGACAGGTTGATCAATGGAGTAGAATTGAAGACCCAGAAATGAACCCACACATCTATCATCACTTGATCTTTGGAAAGGTGCTAAAACTATCCAGTGGAAAAAAGACAGCATTTTCAACAAATGGTGCTACTGAATTCAACTGGCAGTTTCCATGTAGAAGACTGTGAATTGATCTATTCTTCTCTCCTTGTACAAAGCTCAAGTCAAAGTGGATCAAGGAACTCCACATTAAACCAGAGACACTGAAACTTATAGAGGAGAAAATGGGGAAAAGCCTGGAAGATATGTGCACAGGGGAAAAATTCCTGAACAGAACAGCAATGGCTTGTGCTGTAAGATCAAGAATTTACAAATGAGAACTCATAAAATTGCAAAGCTTCTGTAAGGAAACCGACACTGTCAATAAGAAAAATGGCAACCAACAGAATGGAAAAAAATCTTTAACAATTCTAAACCTGATAGGGGCTAATACCCAATATATATTAAGAACTCAAGAAGTTAGACTACAGATAACCAAATAATCCCGTTAAAAATGGGGTACAAAGCTAAACGAAGAATCCTCAACGGAGGAATACCGAATGGCTGAGAAGAACCTAAAAAATGTTCAACATCCTTTATCATCTGGAAAATGCAAATCAAAAAAACCCTGAGATTCCACCTCACACCAGTCAGAATGGCTAAGATTAAAATCTCAGAGGACAGCAGATGCTGGTGAAGATGACAAGAAAGAGGAACACTCCTCCATTGCTGGTGGGATTTCAAGCTAGTACAGCCACTGTGAAAATCAGTTTGGTGGTTGTCATAGTACTACAGGAAGATCAAGCAAAACCACTCCTGGGCATATTCCCAGAAGATATTACAACCTGTAAGAATGATACATGCTCCCCTATGGTCCTAGCAGCCTTATTTATAATAGCAAGAAGCTGGAAAGAACCCAGATGTCCCTCAACAGAAGAATGGATACAGAAAATGTGGTACATTTACACAATGGAGTACTACTCAGCTATTAAAAACAATGAATTCATGAAATTCTTAGGGAAATGAATGGATCTAGAGGACATCATCCTGAGTGAGGTAACCCAATCACAAAAGAACACACATGATATATACTCACTGATAAGTGGATATTAGCCCAGAAGCTCAGAATACCCAAGATACAATTTGTAAAACATGAAACTCAAGAAGAAAGACTGAAGTGTGGATACTTGAATCATTCTTCGAAGGGGGAACATAATACCCATGTATTCTGAAATCCAAAGTTCTGAGCAGTGACTGAAGGAATGACCATCCAGACACTGCCCCACCTGGGGATCCATCCCATAAACTACCACCAAACTCAGACAGTATTGTGGATGCCAACAAGAACTTGCTGACAGGAGCCTAACATAGCTGTCTCCTGAGAGGCTCTGCCAGTGCCTGACTAACACAGAAGTGGATACTCAAAGTCATCCATCGGATGGAGCACAGGGTCCCCCATGAAGGAGCTAGAGAAAGTACCCCAGGAGCTGAAGGGGTTTCAACCCCATAGGAGGAACATCAATATGAACTAACCAGTACCTCAGGAGCTCCCTGGGACTAAACCGCTAATCAAAGAAAACACATGGAGGGACTCATGGCTCTAACTGCATATGTAGTGAGGATGGCCTAGTTGGTCATCAATGGGAGGGAAGGCCCTTGGTATTGTGAAGGTTCTATGACCCAGAATAGGGGAATGCCAGAGCCAGGATGAGAGTAGTGGGTGGGTTGGGAAGCAGGGGGAGGTAGGGGATTTTCAGAGGGGAAACTAGGAGAAGGGATAGCATTTGAAATGCAAATAAATAAAATATCTAATAAAAATGAAATAATTCAAGAATGGAATATATATTCAAAACAGAATCAGAGAAGAAAGATTTGGAATGTCACATAAAATAAAGTGTGCTTGGGGGAAAAAAAAGGAAAGAAAGAAAAGAAATACAGTTGAAGAATAAAAATTTTTACTAAACTCTTCTTCACCCCAGAATCCGACCCCTCCCATCTAGAGATTGTTCCCAGAATCTTCACCCCAGAATGCATTCCTGAACTCCTCATCCTAGAGTTCGAACCCTCCCAACTAAAAACTGTTCCAAGAACATTTTTGAGATAAGGGCCTCCTGGAACAACCTCAAAATGAACCGGGTACATTGCCAAATGATAGGACATGACCCCTTAGTTACGTAGATTCCCTTGGCAGAACCCCTTGTCCCTTGGCAGAACCCCCTAGTGATGTAAACTTGTACTTTCCCTGCCCAGCTCTCCCCCCTTGAGTTTTACTATATAAGCCTGTAAAAAATTTGGCTGGTTGTCGATTCTCCTCTACACCACTAGGTGCATGAGTTTCGACCCCAGAGCTCTGGTCTATGTTTCATGTGCTTTCTTGCTGTTGTTCTATTAAATCTTGCCTTCTACATTTTGAGTACGGTCTCAGTGTCTTCTTGGGTCCTCGGCTGTCCCGGGGCTTGAGTGCTTGAGTGAGGGTCTCCCTTCGGGGGTCTTTCACAGTAAATGGAGATTTGGTCATTTCCAGTATAAGAATTCTTATTTTTCTAGAGTTAACTATTCTGTAAGAAGAGATTCTGACATAATCATTAAATAATATATGTTAGAAATTGGTTCTAATTCTTTTTCTGAATTCACCTCCCCAAACTATACAGGATTCTGAATGTCCAGATGCTGTTGGTCCCTGTTCCCAGTTTTTAATTAATAAATAAAGACTCAATGGCCAATGACTCTGCAAGGTGAAAGAGACAGAACTTTTAGGGTTCCAAGGAAAGAAACAAAGAGGGGAGAAAGAACAGAATTTCAATGATATGGAAGCAGAGAGATCAGATTTACAGCGGTAGGACAGAAATGTAGGTGCAAAGATAAAACCCCATGGGAGGGCTGCCCAAAAGGAAATAAGGCAGCAAAGAATTAAAGTGTTGACTCAGGAGTATGGGAGGGGAGTGTGGCTAGCATAAGAAGATTTGTTTGTTTGTTTTTTGTTGTTGTTTTTTTTAACATAAGAAATCCACATTTATTTAATAAACATTTTCTATATAAATGCAACCATAAAATAGCTCTATGCCCATTACTGGTGACATTCTCTTGATGATGCTCTTCTAAATGAGATGAAGAGTTTATTTAAATATATGCATACTCTAGAAAATTCAGATAACTGTATATGGAGTGTATAATTCACAGCAGATTCTATTTAGACTCTTTAACTTTAGCCATGGAGGTAGCTCAACAGTACTCTAAAGATCAACTTCTAAGATCATGATAAACTCCATAGTTGTATGCACAGCTCGACTTGGTGCTGATGGTGTTGAACAAATGAGGCTACCCACATGGGCATGGGAGATTAGTGGGAAGACTCTGTGCACGTGCACATGAGACTCAGCACCAGTATACAGGCCAGTTGATATTTTAAGTGTTCTCACCTTCTGAATTGAGACAGAGTTTCTTGCGTTTTTAAAGTTGCACACAGAAGGGTAGCTGGTCAGTTAGCTGTAGAGGATTCTTCTATATGGGCCTTTTATCTTCCTGTAGCTGTACTGGAATTACAGATAGCTAATTAATTTGTCAAGCTTTACATGAATTCTGGAGATTCAAAGGTAAGTCCATATGCTTCTGTGACAATGAAGCATTCAGTGAAGTATTTTCTAGGACGTTTAGATTATGAAGTTTAAAGAAGATTTGTTAGTGCCCAGCTATTGAGCTTGTCAAGGCATATCAAAATATAAAGGTCGTGTGTGTGTGTGTGTGTGTGTGTGTGTGTGTGTGTGTGTGTGTGTGTGTTTTCCATTCACAAATGCAGAGAAATCTGTCTGTGGCAAGACATGTGATCACCCACTATGAGCTCAGCACTACAGATATAATATGAATGTACAAGTGAATAAATGATATAGCATTCAAATTTCATAAATGATTGACATCATCATACAATATTATTCAATGTTTTTAGTTATATATGCTAAAATATAGTAATTTTTTTACACAATTTAGTTTATTAGGCTATGGAATTTTTCCTTTAGTAAAATCATATGTTACTTGGCTTCTGCATATTCTCTCATTGAACAAAACCTCATCCCATGAATGAATGCATTTTGGGGCTTTCTGATCATTGATTAATAGACATAGAAGGTGAGAGTCAATATTATACACTAAAAACAAATTTTGATATGTGTGTGTTTGTGTGTGTGTGAATATGTGTGCATGTGTGAAAAAGAGAGACAAAGGCAGAAAGAGACTAAAAAAAATAAGCATCTCTCATTTTCAGATTCCCTTTTCCAGTAAGTACTCTCGCTGAAATTAAATTACAGAATGTGAGCACAGTATAAGTTAAGCCACCACAATAGCTCTCAGAGGGCTCCATTCACTAACAATATATGCTCATTTTGTGTGCACTTTCTGATGATTTTCTGAAAGGGCCTCATGACCCACTACTTCTTTGAAAATTATTAGCCAATAACAGTCTTCACCCAAGGGGTTATTTGCTATGAAATTTTTTTGTGGCACTATTTTGGAAATCACAAAAGAAAGAAATGTTTAGTGAAGAAAAAAATGAAATGAGGAATGGGAAAATGGGTAAATCATATTGCGTAAATTACATTTTCCCCATTACATAAGGTGTATAAGGGTGTAGAAAGGACAGCCAATGTAAAGTGTCAACTCTTGAAATTTACCCAAGACATCACGCACAAGTTCAGAGTTAAGTGTATACTCACTGTTTTAAAAATAAAACAAAATCATGCATTTCATGGGATGGAAAACTGATGGGAAAATATTGAGTCTACAAATCCCATATAAGAAAATGTCACTGAACTGATGGATATCTGAATTCAAATTACAAGTATTTAATTACAAATTGTTTTTTGGGTTTCAATATTGATATTCTTGATTGCTGAGTGGATGGTTAAAATGTGAAGCCAGCATGAAGATTCTATTTCATTTTGTGTAAATTCAGAGTCAAGTATCAGAATGAACAACCACTGTAGTCTAAAACAAAATTGAGAGCATTCTTTATTTTACATTTTATTAATTTATAATTTCATAAATTATTATTTATACAAACACATCTATCTATCATCTATCTATCTATCTATCTATCTATCTATCTATCTATCTATCTATCTATCTATCTATATATATATATATCTATCACATCCACCAATATAACATTGCCTACATAGTTTTCCTCCACATTCATGTTTTCATTTCTTATTAATTTTATATCCCATTGTATGGAATTGATGCTGCCAACAGTCACAGAGCTACATGACCATCTACTGACATGTAAGTAGTGTGCCAATTGTCGTAGCCTCAATGAAAATGAATATCCCTTTTTTAATGGTCCTTAATTGTTAACAGCCTTTGAGCCAGGAGTAGGATCCTAAGATCCCCTTTTAAACTTTCTATCTGATAATCTACAGGAAGCAGAATTAAACTGTAATGTGATGCTGTAACTTCTATATGCAAGTAGAATAGAGGGAGGGGGGAGGGAACATAATTTGAGAAACTATACGAAAAGAGAAATACCATGCAGTTTTTAATCACTATTTCTCTGTAATACAGCTTGAGGTTAGAGATGGTTAATCCCACAGAAGTCCTTTTATTGTTGAAAATAGTTTTCACTACCCTGGATTTTTAGTTATTCCAAATTAATTTGCAAATTGCTCTTTCTAACTCTCTGAAGAATTAATTGGGAATTTTGATAGAGATTGCATTGAATCTGTAGATTGTTCTCAGCAAGACAGTCATTTTTACTATATTAATCCTGCCAATCCATGAGCATGGGAGATTTTTCCATCTGGCATTAGTAAGGGGGGAGGCCCTTGGTCCTGTGAAGGCTCTATTCCCCAGTGTAGGGGAATGTCAGGGCGATGAGGTGGGAGTAGGTAGGTGGGAGAGGGAGCACCATCATAGAAGCAGGAGGAGTAGGAGTGGATAGGGAATTTGGGGAAACCAGAAAAGGGAACAACATTTGAAATGTAAATACACAAAATACTCAATAAGAAAAGAGCTTAAATAAATGAAAAAAGAAAAGAAGAGAGAAATACACATAGTAGACATTTACCAAGCAATGTGATTCCAAATGGGAGCCTGCCAATGATTAGCAATGGATTTAAGTACATTGAAAACAGATCATGTACAAACTTGGTTATTATAATCATTGTCAGGATATTTTTCTCTTTAATTGCAGTATATAAAAGGTTTAAATGGCTTCCCATGTCTCATTTAGTTTAATGTATTTATATAATGCCTATGATATTCAAGATATCAATCTCGTAGCCGTGGTTCACAAAGCAAAATGAATAGACTCCTGTGGTTATGTATATACAAGGACATGTCTAGCAAAGGTTTGTGAAAACTAAGGGTAACACAACAGCATGCATTCATGATCTGTAGATCAAGGGTTTAGTTACAAATGAACTGTTTGTCTGCAAAATGCCTGAAATCAAGCTCACAAAAGACTGAAATCAAGGTGTTGACGGGAATGCAATTCACAGCCCTTTTCCAAGCTCATTACATTGATGATAGAATTGCTCTGGGCAGAGGTTCCTCCCCACCCCACCCCCTCCAAAGACCATTTATTGCATCTACACTCTTTTCATAAAAGACAGGAGTCTCTGTTGTCTCACATCGTTTTATGTGATCCTTTAGTCGGGTCTGACCTACTTAGTAAACATTCATTGAATTAACTCAAATGGTTCTGAGTAATAATCATTTTGTAGGATAGAGTCTACTAATTTTCTGGACTTTATTTGAAATAATAAGTTATTTTAGGGTACGGGTAAATGTGAATAATCCCTGGATTCTTTATTTAGCAGTATAGCCGAGACATGTGTGCTCAGGTTGAGACATAATGGGTAGTTTGGGGTATAAATGGGAAGAAAGCAATCAGACATTGTGCAGCCAGAGGAGAGTTTGTGCATCTTTCAGAGATAAGAGGTATTACAGAGAATCTAAGCAGCAATAATAAATTACCTTGCTTTGAGAAGAAATCTTTATATTATGAAAGAGTTACAAATTCAGAAAATACGTTCCCTATTACCTCATGTGCCAATTGTTCATCTCTATTTCCATGTTTGAACTTTATACTTGAGACATACAATGAGCTACATCTTTCAATGTATTCATAGTAACTTTTATTTTGTTCCTAATATCACCTTCCTTTCCTTTATCTCAGTGTTTTATTAATTAATGTTCATGTTAATTAATACCAAAAGAATAACTAAATTGTCCTATGAAAGATGGGCAGGTGTGATTCTAATCGAAGGATGGATCTTGAAATGTGAGCTAACTTTGCTTTTTATGAACTATACTGGCATAGTATTATGACATATAAACCACAGTGCATTTCATTTTTTTCTAAATGATCCTCAGAATTTATGCATTCGAACTTAGTCTTCAGTTTGGTGTTATCAGGTTGTGAGACATTTTAAAAGGAAACTTTTTTTTTTTTTTAAAAAGGAAACTTTTATTAACGAACTGGGAAAAACTATTTTTAAAGATTTTAAGTTCTGTTCTTCAACACAATTTCAATAACCATCTTGCAGAAATGAAATGAGGGCTCTCCTAGACACCGACATCTTAAACTTAGACTCTAATTGAAAAGAAGTAAATCTCACCTATCCATAGATTACCAATATTACTGCTGAAGTCTGAAATTACCCCTAAATGCTCATGTGAATTTAAAAGCTTTGGTCTCTTCTGTCATCCTGGTAGCATTTTTTAGGCGTGATTAGATCATAATACAGGTAACATCATCAATGGGTTAATAAGAGTTGGAGTATGACTGAATGAAGCAGATCATTGGAGGTGTATGAAGAAGATATCTTGTCCATCCATTGACTGTCTCTGTGTTTCTAGTCCTCAATGAGGTTAATTGCTTTGTCTTACTATATGTTCTCTTTCCTGATGTTTTTGCCATCCTTAAGCTCAAGAAATGCATACAGGTAACGTTTAATCAAGTCCAGTGGTACCACAACAAAATCAAGTTCTCCTTCTGCATTCTCTCTTGTCATTATCACAGAGGTGAAACATTAACCATCCTCTAGTACTTGTTATAAAAGCACAAAAAGTCATAGACTTCACTTGAGGACTAGTACCAGCCCTGCTAACCATGTAATTAACAGATATCAAACTAGGATTGCATTGTTCCTGATGAGAACAAATGCAACAGGGAAAGAATAGAAAATAGAATTACAAACAAATTACCCTTAAATGACCCAGTGTCTCATTTGAAAACAGCAGGTCCTTCTTCACTTGCTGGCAGTTTTCAGACAACTTCAGCAATAATTTGTGTCAAAATCAACTGTATTGACAATACTTTTATCAATGAAAGTCTATGGTATCAATGTGCACAGTTCTGTTTGTGTCCACAGGTGAACAAAGCTGCACACATAGATTAATATAAAATGAAAAACTGCATTATTAAATTATATTAAAATAAGCAAAGTACTTTCCTGACTAATAATTAACATGAATTATGCATTGATTTTTATCAAGAGCAGTTTGAAGACTACTGCATTCCTGAATATTCACTTGCTTTATCTTAAAAGTACATATATAAACAAATGAAAGATGCATGTACCACCCTGCCTTGCTGATCAGCAAACTTCCCATTCCTCCTTGACAGTAAATGAGTAGAAGTTGAGATTCCATTTCCTGTGCTGCTTTGTCAATATTCCATTGATGGGGATAATAAAAGCATACTTAGGAAGTTTTCCAATAGATATTGCTCCTTGGAATTGATTATTGTTTTTTATTATCAAAATTTCGCACAGTTAAAACATTTTCAGTCAATTTTTTTAAATTAGATTTAAAGACAATAATGCAGAGGGAACTCAGAACCCACATGTGTCAACCAGAAAGAACTTGCTCTATGACCATGGCTATTGCTATGCATTCAAAGTCAAGCCTTAGCAACATTGTATGGAATATGATTACCTTCGACAAATGTTGTTTCTCTGAATGTTTCATACACCATATTTACGTGTATTGAATTGTGTCATGTAACCCTGACATATCTTTTGGTGTCCATATATAAATTACTGTGTGTTATAAAGTATTTTATGTATTATTAAATTTCTTTGTATCTAGAAGCTAAGGAAGCTGAATGGCTTAAAATACCAGACAATTCTGTCACATTATAACAAATGCATGCTCAAAATCAAGGTGTTCCTAATGGTAAGACTGTAGGTACTGAAGTCACCCATATTATTGTATTGATGATATTCTGGGCCTTTAAGCCTATTAGTGTTTACTTCATGGACAGGGAGTGTGTGGATCCGGGAAGAGTTAGGGTAAAGAGTGGTTGGTGATTATAATGAAAATACATAGTATGAAACTATCAAATAATTAATAATAATTTATATGAAAATAAAAATGTTTTAGTAAAATTCCTTTCAAAAGAGCCTAGGAAAGGATAGTATTTTATTTCTTCTGACTTCTGTTGGTTCTCAGGCTGTGTGTAGAATTCTGCTGTTTGCATCTGTTTCATCTCAATGTCCTTCTCCCAGATGTATTATATGTCTTGCATGGATACTAGTTATTAGACTTACTCAGGACAATGTCAATTCATGTCAATATTCTATGTTCTCCTTCTAAATTAAGATCACATATTGAGTTTCCAGTGGGGCAAAAATTTTAGGGGATACAGTAGAACCCCATACATAATCATAGATTATTTCTTTTTCTTCATAGAGTCAGGAAACAGTTAGGTTGTTCTAATGCATTTCAGTTATTTTGAATGTTTCCTCTATATTTCTGGTTTTAGTTATTATTTTATGGCAAATATGGCAAATATGCATATATATTTAATGTATATAAAATATTCCTAATTTTCATTCTTTTCTATATAGTTTAAAATACATGTGCCTTGTTCTAATTTGACTAATAGCAAACTTGCAAATTCTAGGAACACTCAGCAAGCATTGATTTAAGCTAAAACCTCATGTTGCCTACAGAGTGAGAGAGAGGTACAAGTGGAAAATGGTTAATTAGTGACAATTAAATGCTGTTAACTTAGACAAATGCCAAAGAACTATCAAAGTAGCTTCCAGTCTCAGTGAAGTTGCTATGCTTTTTCATCAACCTGTGGTCATAGACAACAAATTATCAGAGATTTTTCCTCTTTTCTTTCCCAGTTTCATTGCTCTAAATTTCTTTAGTAAATTGTATCCTGCAAAAAAGGACAAATACATCTAAGATCCAGGGATGCATTGGGGTCTTCCATTTCCTGTGTAGAGTAGTAGACCATTTGGAATATAGCATATGTACACACACACACACACACAAAAGATAAAGACAGTGTAAAATTATTCTTAAATATTTATTTGTAATGCAATGTTACTATAACAATGAGAATGGCAAACCTGTCAATTGATTAGGTATGGTGTTGCTGATCACAAAATTAACAAATTTTCCATTTAGACAGAAAAATCAAAATTGCATCCATGAATATTCCTAAAGCCAGTATTGTTTTGCATATGCTATTGTAGAAATACAATACAAATGTACATATATTTCAATATTTTATGAAATTTTAATATACAGTAATTTTATTTTATTATTTTAAAAGTTACTTAAAATATTCCTATACCACTTTTGCCTTCTCTTTCCTTCTTCTAGTCCCCCCATGTCCTTGACTTCAAGCCCTCTCCTGTTTTGCTGCTTACCCTTAAATGGATAGCTCTCCTTCATCATATTATATAGATGAGTATACACTCATCTGAGTTAATTTAGCATTTTTTTGCATTTATATGGTTTCAGGTATACATTGTATAACCAATTCAGAGGCCCCATTGCAGGAGAGGCCAATTCTCCATATATCATCAGTTATTAGTGACCTGTAGCTTTTTGTCTACTGGTGGCACCAGTGGTGCATTCCTACTGATACTGTCATTGTTAAAGTGTTGGTTATGGGGCCGCTTCAAGGAAAGGATGTCTTATAGCACAATGTCTTGTATCCTGGTTCTTAAAATTTTTTCATTCCTTCTTCCATGATATTGCCTAAGCCACGGAGGCAGAAGATTGTGTTATAAATCTGTACATTGGGACTAGGCTCCCCATACTTCATTGAACTCCATATTACATTCACTTGTTAATGAAAGTGTATTTAATGAGTGGAGATACCCATTCTTTTTTTTTTTTAATTTTTTATTATTACGTATTTTCCTCAATTACATTTAGAAAGCTATCCCAAAAGTCCCCCATACCCTCCCCCCAACTTCCCTACCCACCCATTCCCATTTTTTGGCCCTGGCATTCCCCTATACTGGGACATATAAAGTTTGCGTGTCCAATGGGCCTCTCTTTCCAGTGATGGCGGACTAGGCCATCTTTTGATACATATGCAGCTAGAGTCAAGAGCTGCGGGGTACTGGTTAGTTCATAATATTGTTGCACCTACAGGGTTGCAGATCTCTTTAGCTCCTTAGATACTTTCTCTAGTTCCTCCATTGGGGGCCCTGTGCTCCATCCAATAGCTGACTGTGAGCATCCACTTATGTGTTTGCTAGGACCTGGCCTAGTCTCACAAGAGACAGCTATATCAGGGTCCTATCAGCCAACACTTGCTAGTGTATGCAATGATGTCATCGTTTGGAGGCTAATTATGGAATGGATCCCTGGATATGGCAGTCTCTAGATGGTCCATCCTTTTGTCTCAGCTCCAAACTTTGTCTCTGTAACTCCTTCCATGGGTGATTGTTTCCAATTCTAAGAAAGGGCAAAGTGTCCATACTTTGGTCTTCATTCTTCTTGAGTTTCATGTGTTTAGCAAATTGTATCATATATCTTGGGTATCCTAGGTTTTGGGCTAATATCCATTTATCAGTGAGTACATATCATTTGAGTTCTTTTGTGATTGTGTTACCTCACTCAGGATGATGCCCTCCAGGTCCATCCATTTGCCTAGGAATTTCATAAATTCATTCTTTTTAATAGCTGAGTAGTACTCCATTGTGTAAATGTACCACATTTTTTGTATCCATTCCTCTGTTGAGGGGCATCTGGGTTCTTTCCAGCTTGTGGCTATTATAAATAAGGCTGCTATGAACAGAGTAGAGCATGTGTCCTTCTTACCTGTTGGAACATCTGGATATGTGCCCAGGTGAGGTATTACTTTATCCTCCAGTAGTACTATGTCAAATTTTCTGAGGAACCGCCAGACTGACTTCCAGAGTGGTTGTACAAGCTTGCAATCCCACCAACAATGGAGGAGTGTTCCTCTTTCTCCACATCCTCACCAGCATCTGCTGTCACCTGAATTTTTGATCTAAGCCATTCTGACTGGTGTGAGATGGAATCTCAGGGTTGTTTTGATTTGCATTTCTCTGATGATTAAGGATGCTGAGCATTTTTTCAGGTGCTTCTTAGCCATTCGGTATTCCTCAGGTGAGAATTCTTTGTTTAGCTCTGAGCCCCCTTTTTTAATGGGGTTATTTGATTTTCTGGAGTCCACCTTCTTGAGTTCCTTATATATATGGGGGATACTCCGGTAGTACTATGTCCAATTTTCTGAGTAACCGCCAGACTGATTTCCAGAGTGGTTGTACAAGCTTGCAATCTCACCTACAACGGAGGAGTGAACCTCTTTCTCCACATCCTTGCCAGCATCTGTTGTCACCTGAATTTTTGATCTTAGCCATTCTGACTGGTGTGAGGTGGAATCTCAGGATTGTTTTGATATGCATTTCCCTGATGATTAAGGATGTTGAACATTTTTTCAGGTGCTTCTCAGCCATAAAGTATTCCTCAGGTGAGAATTCTTTGTTTAGCTCTGAGCCCCATTTTTAATGGGGTTATTTGATTTTCTGGAGTCCACCTTCTTGAGTTCTTTATATATATTGTATATTAGTCCCCTATCTGATTTAGGATAGGTAAAGATCCTTTCCCAATCTGTTGGTGGCCTTTTTGTCTTATTGACTGTGTCTTTTGCCTTACAGAAGCTTTGCAGTTTCATGAGGTCCCATTTGTAGATTCTTGATCTTACAGCACAAGCCATTGTTGTTCTATTCAGGAATTTTTCCCCTGTGCCCATATCTTCGAGGCTTTTCCCCACTTTCTCCTCTATAAATTTCAGTTTCTCTGGTTTTATGTGAAGTTCCTTGATCCACTTAGATTTGACCTTAGTAGAAGGAGTTAGGAATGGATCAATTCGCACTCTTCTACATGTTAACAACCAGTTGTGCCAGCACCATTTGTTGAATATGCTGTCTTTCTTCCACTTGATGGTTTTAGCTCCCTTGTCGAAGATCAAGTGACCATAGGTGTGTGGGTTCATTTCTGGGTCTTCAATTCTATTCCATTGGTCTACTTGTCTGTCATTATACCAGTACCATGCAGTTTTATAAACAAACTCAAAGATAAAAACCACATGATCATCTCGTTAGATGCAGAGAAAGCATTTGACAAGATCCAACACCCATTCATGATAAAAGTATTGGAAAGATCAGGAATTCAAGGCCCATACCTAAACATGATAAAAGCAATTTACAGCAAACCATTAGCCAACATCAATGTAAATGGTGAGAAGCTGGAAGCAATCCCACTAAATTCAGGGACTAGAAAAGGCTGCCCACTTTCTCCCTACCTCTTCAACATAGTACTTGAAATCCTAGCCAGAGCAATTCGACAACAAAAGGAGATCAAGGGATTACAAATTGGAAAAGATGAAGTCAAAATATCACTCTTTGCAGATGATATGATTGTATATATAAATGACCCTAAAAATTCCACCAGAGAACTCCTAAACCTGATAAACAGCTTCAGTGAAGTAGCTGGATATAAAATTAACTCAAACAAGTCAATGGCCTTTCTCTACACAAAGAATAAACAGGCTGAGAAAGAAATTAGGGAAACAACACCCTTCTCAATAGTCACAAATAATATAAAATATCTTAGCATGACTCTAAGGAATTGAAAGTTCTGGTATGATAAGAACTTCAAGTCTCTGAAGAAAGAAATTAAAGAAGATCTCAGAAGATGGAAAGATCTCCCATGCTCATGGATTGGCAGGATCAACATTGTAAAAATGGCTATCTTGCCAAAAGCAATCTACAGATTCAATGCAATCCCCATCAAAATTCCAACTCAATTCTTCAATGAATTAGAAAGAGCAATTTGCAAATTCATCTGGAATAACAAAAAACCTAGGATAGCAAAAACTCTTCTCAAGGATAAAAGAACCCCTGGTGGAATTACCATGCCTGAGATATCCATTCTTATCAGATGGTAGAAGGTTAATTCTTAGAACATAGTTAGGAATTATGCTGTTCTGAACAAAGAGGCAGTTGTAGATTCTCTTTTAGAATCAACAAATTTACTAACCCCTGGATAGTTAGCTGGATTTCTAGCACCAGTTGAATTCTCAATCATTGAGTAATTATTAAGTTCACATAAATGCTGTTGGTTACCACCATCATTTGAGTACCAATATTGCACCTTTAGGATTAATTTTCCATACTAGTCGCTATACAGATCATAGGTGTCATGCTAGAGAGGGCTATTATCGATTCCCTTGGATAATATTTTATGGTATTATGGAAGCTATACTACAGGAAAGAGGATTTCAGGTTAGTTATAATCATGTTTTTTTGTTAAGTCACATTAATGAAGCAGTGTTAGGTAATCAATCATTTACTTTAGAGATCAGTTTTTTTGTCACATTATGAAATTTAATATGAAGACAAGGGCAACAATTTTGCTGGCCCAACATTTGATAATAATAGGAAATTAATTTGAGAATAATGTAGGTTCATTAAACGGCTTTGTCTCTTGCAGACGATAACAATGATATGGTACTAATGGGGCTCATTTCTAGTTTATTGTAAAATAGCTTCCAGTTTTCCAAGCTAGAAATCGAAGGCATTTGAACCACATTGTTTGCTTTTCACTTTTATGTTTAGTACCCTGTTAATGAGCTTATATAATGCTATCTAGCAGCCAAAAATTTTGTTAGATGTGCTTTTATTCGAGCTTATCTGAAAAAAATATGTATTTATTAGAGAACAAAAATAAACTTATCACCATTCTCCAAGGAACATTAATTAGATCAGCATTTTCTAATCCTTAGAAATGCTTACAAGATTATACAGAATTCACCTCCTATATATTACCTAATGGTTTTGTCAACACATACATAGTAGATGTTAAAAAGTAATTGAGCTTTTTGTAAACTCAGAATTCCCATTTAGCTGTGTTTCTCAGCAAAATTTATGCTACAGATGGGGTCCATAATTATTTTCAAAGAGATTCAAACTCTTCCTCATGACTTCTAGAAATTTTTATTGTTACAATGCCTACAAAAAATGTCACCTGCAATTGTAATTGATTATTTTTGAGAAATTAAACTGATTTACATATTTTTCTGTAATATGAGAAATCTTCAGTGCATCTAGTGACTATTATTTTCCCCCCTCCACAAAATTTCCTTACTTGTGTATTAAAGATACAGTCAAATTTACACTAATGATACTTCAACTTGTACTCTCTTATGTAACTTGGTATCTTTTTTAAGGGATGGGAGCAGAGTTCATTAGGCTTACATTTCCACATTGCTTTTTTCATTACTGAAGGAAGTCAGGAGATGAACACAAACAGGGCAGGATCCTGGAGGTGAGAGCTGATACAGAAGCCATGGAGATGTGCTGCTTAGTGGCTTGCTTTCCAGAACTTTTTCTGCATCCTTTCTTATGGAATACAAGATTGTCATACCCAGGAATGGCATCAGGCACCATGGGCTTGGCCCTCCCAAAATGATCACTAATTGAGAAAAAATGTCTTATAGCTATCTCTCATGAAGGCATTTTCTCAACTGAGGTTCCTATCTTATGACTCTAGCTTGTGTGAAGTTAAAACAAAACCAGACAGCACAGCAAGGAATAATAATAATAAAAAATAGTTACACTGAAACCTATTTTATGAATTTATTTCTTTTATTGTGAAACCTTTTAGCAAAGAAAACTGCCTGTGCTTGACTTTCTCAGAAGAACTAGTAGCTCTGGAAAAAGAGCAAGCTCTACTTTTTACATATAAAACGGACTGATTAAAAACTGCTCAATGCCTCCTGTCCTAACTGGGAATTTTGGGGTTGACCACCCCACTTTGCCTCACCAATTTAGGCCAGTTTTCCCAAGAGCCACAGGAAAATCTCCCAGACCTTCTGGGTATGACAGCCAAAGGGAGATGCTGTCCTGTGATGCTGTACTATTTCACAACCAAAGACAGAGCACCTTTGCCAGTGCAGCCCCAAAACACCAGGGTCACTGTCTTAGTTAGGGTTTCCATTGCTGTGAAGAGACACCATGACCAAGGAAACTTTTATAAAGGACAATATTTAATTAAGGCTGCCTTACAACTTCAGAGGTTTGGTCAGTCAACATCTTGGCAGGAAGCATGCCAGCATCCTAGATGGCATGGTGCTTGTGGAGCTGAGAGTTATGGCGTCTTGTTCTCACTGCAGCCAGGACAAAATGACTCTTGCTCACTGAGCAGAGCTTCAAAGCCCACCCCAACAGTGATGCACTTCCTGTAGCAAGGACACACCTACTACAACAAGTCCACACCTCCTAACAGTGCCACCTTCTATGGGCAAAGCATATTCAAACCACAACAGTCACCCTGGAAGTAAATGCATCTATGAGAATGTATTTTGTACATTCCTTTAAGAATGCTGTCTATCCTGTGAACTAGCAACCACTGACTTCCACCAGAATCTAATATCTAAATGTGTCATTTGCCATATTCAGGCAAAATCATAATTTTTCAATATTGTTTCCTACGTTTTCCCTCAAGCTTCCTCATACACACCAATTAGTGTCTTTTCAACTCAGTGGGAATTATGACAAAATTGAAAATGTTATCCTGTACTAATGTACACATTACATTTTTAATTTTCATCAGATTAATTTGATAGCTAAATGATAAATTTAATAAAATAAAGGAAACAGGAGTCAGAGATATATAAGTATATTGATAAATTTAAATATATTCAAACACTAGGTATGTATTAGCTTTCTAATTATGATAACAGGTATTTGAGATAACTAGCTTACAATTAGAAAAAATTAATTTATATGTTTTGTGTGTTTATCTTGTGATGTATGCATGCATTTGTATGGGGATGCAGGGAAGGCAGAGATCAACATCTAGTATCTTTGTTCCTATTTGTCTATTTCCTTTATTGTTATGTACCTCATTTCCCAGAGATAGGGTCACTCACTGAGCCTGGCTAGAGTTTATTGAGTCCCATTGATTCACTGACCTGGACGTTCCTGGGATCCTCAATTTCTGCCTCAACTCCCAGCTCTAGAATTTCTGACACATCCTAAGACACCTGGCTTTTATATACTGTTGAAATCAGAACTCAGGTCTTCATGCTTGTGCAAGTACTTCACCTACTGAATCATTTTATGGAAGGGTTTGATTGGAGTCAATCTGGGGTTTTTACACATAATAAATAGTCTAGATTGCTTTGGATCTATGGTAGTTCATCATATGGCTAGAAAATAAAAGAGGAAGAAATAGAAACTGAAATCCCAAGGCCCCTTCAAAATCAAGTAACTGGTAATTAAAAACCTACCGCTAAACCCAATGCTTGATGTTTTGACATCTAAATCTAATAATGTATTATTATGTTGAAAACCTTTACTGCACAGGCCTCTGAAAAAAAGCTCCCAATTCAATGTAAATGAGTTTTAGATATTGTTTTTTTTAATATTTTTTATTATTACATATTTTCCTCAATTACATTTAGAATGCTATCCCAAAAGTCCCCCATACCCTCCCCTCCACTTCCCTACCCACTTATTCCCATTTTTTTGGCCCTGGCATTCCTTTGTACTGGGGCATATAAAGTTTGCGTGTCCAATGGGCCTCTCTTTCCAGTGATGGCCAACTAGGCCATCTTTTGATACATATGCAGCTATTGTTTATGAGAAAATTGAGGTATTAACAACTCAATTATCATTAAATAAGATATTTATTATAAAGCTGAATCTCTCTCTCTCTTTTTTTTTATACCATTGTATTTGGTTTGGCAGTTCAAACATCTCACCTTATACTTGCTATATCAGTGTTCTTCCCTGATTTAAATCCTCACTTTGTATTTCCATAAAACTTTAAAGATCTCTGTTGAAAAATTATCTTTGTTAACTTACTACTCTCAGGAGTCTCCCATTTTTCACAAAAATATTAGCTTGTTTATAAAATTTTAAAATTATTTTAATAAGAAAACACATTAAATAATATTAACTTTATTTTCATCCTTATAGATGATTCTTTACATTGTTGAAGAAACTAAGAAAAGAGAACCAAAATGAGTTAATTCTGCCATCCTCCAAATAAGGACTCTTTGTTGAAATCTATACTCCAGAGAGGCAAGAGCCCCTTCCTTTCTCTGACAAATTCATTTCTGAATTTCTTCATGAAAGTCAAGTTATTCAATAGTTTTTTTTCTATTCGTGTTATGCTTTTTTTCAGACTATAAAGTAGAATTCAAGTTTGAATTTACTGCATCTGGAACAAGGAGATCCCATCTGTGGAACCAGCTGTAGAAAAGAATACTTGACTCTGTTTAATATCAATTGCAAATCTCATTGATCAAAATTCCCACACAGAGCAAATCTAGTCAAGAGTGCTGACGGGTGCTTTCTATTTAGATACTGTGCCCAAGTATTTTCAGTAGGAACTAGAGGATACTGATGTGGTATATTATATTACTCTTAATTTTTTTCAGGTAATAAAATTTCTACTCTCACAAACAGAACAGAAGAATTCTTCAGGGAACACACTTCCATTTAGTGTTTTGTAAATCTTGATATGATTCTCATTTGGATTGGTTTGAATTAAAGCATATCTCATTACAGTGAGTTTTATATAATATAGAATATATGATTAACATTATAACATTCTGTGTTTTCTGTCAGTGAATTACTACTGAAATTGCATTTGGAGCTTCCAATAAAACATACATATTTGACTTCCTTTCCATGCCTTTCTGATGAGGGCTGACTTGAGAAGCAGAATATGCTGTAAATACAACAAGCAGACTTGACAGTTATCTGACATCCTAACATGCCATTTGTTGTTCTGAGCAACTAAGTCAACAATCTGCAGAGCACTGGGAATGGTCCCTTAGACACTGGATGGTATTATTTCTTCTTTGCTTTCCTATGAAACCTTAAGAGGTTTATGACACGTCTGGCTTCTCACCCTTCGAGCACATTCCTTCTCTTTAGATTTGCCCAGAGAATTTCCAAAAATTAACTGGAGCATAAAAAAATAATGTTATACTCTCTTGCCTCTTTAACCTTTGGTAAAACAATAGAATATAATTTTCAATCCATGCATAGTTTGGGTATATTTCTCAATTCTGTCTCATATTGTGTGTTCTAGATATTCACTACATTTTGTTCTAAATGTCCATGACAAGAACACATTTATATGCTATGGAATGTTTTGATACAGGCAATCATTACAATATATGAAAAACTAATTTAGTAACAACTTATTTTTTAATAATACCGAAACCTGAAATGTCAATGTATACTGAAAGTGACTTTCAGGAAATCTTCCATCAATTTCTCTACCATCTTTCGTCATATTTCTGTATCCTTTTGTCTATCTATTGATTTTCTATTAAATATTTATCTATCTACAATGTGATCAGTGAGTCTTGAAGTTTCTTTTATCCTGAATTACAGTCTGGATTTCTAAAGCTAACATCTCCATAATGGCATTCACTAACCCCTGCCAGTGTTTCTTCCTTGAACCATCTTGTACTCATTCTTATCTTTAATTCCTACAATGTGCATTTGCTTATTGATTTAAACCTAAAATTTCACAAATTTTACCATATATGTTAACAATATCCTAGAAGCCATTATGATCTCTCTTAATAAACACATTTATTTGGAAATATATGCCATGTAGTGTTATTGAACAAACAATAAAACCAAGGCTTAAATTTATTTTTCTCTGACTTACTGTCTAACAAATTCTGTGAAAAATATGTTGTTTCATTTGATATGAAAACAAAATTCAGTGAATTTATTTGACAACTCTTTAATCATCCTTTATATAATTTTGGTTTGAGCAGAGTGTTTTAACACGTTCCATTATCTACTGCTGCTTGAAGACCACTAAACTTTGAAGAATTAAAACAAACAGTGTAATATTCATAAATGTTCCTGTTCAGAAGTAGAAAGAGGATTGGGTCAGTGGCTAGTAGGTGGCCTGTGTGATTTCATCAGGAATTGTAGGAAATGAGGATACACTGTGTAAACAGATCTTTTTTTCCACACGCAGTTACCATTTTGTTACTTCCCTTCCTCTCTTTCTGTACATCCATCATCACACAGAATGGTCTCAGGGTACTCACACTTAAGTGCTGGTCTTCAAAGGACCAAGATACAAATTGTTAGCACACTTGAAGTTAAGGCTCAGAAATGGAAAATAGTCACTTCCATCATGCACTCCACCAAAGCACTTACCAACCAACCAAGCTTTCTAGGAAAAAAAAAAAATCAATTCTATTTATCAAGCGTTAGAATGACAGATTTATTGTTGCCATCGTTAACTTGCCATCATTCTTCTTTAATGTGAACTGAGATTTTTAAGGTGTTTTCTGCAATTATGCTGCACATTTGTATGTCTCTAGCTTAGAAGTTTAAGAACCTTAAATCAGAAATTTCAAGCAATTTGTCCTATACTACCTACCAATTTTCTTCAATTTTAAAAAATGTCTATTGGTTCTTTATGAATGGCACACCATCCATGATAATCCTACTCATCTCCCCCTCCCCCTTTACCCAACCTCTACCATTGCAACCCCTTCCTCAAGAGACAAAAATCTCATTGTGGAAGCTGTAGTGTGTTACACACACTTTTTTTCACAAGTCCTTACTTTCAGAATTCATTGGAATGACTGGTCTTGCATGAAGCCTCTGGCTTCTGTCAGTTTATCAATATGGGAAGCTCACTGGGACTTCTCTCTATATCCTGCTGCTGCCCTCTGTCATGGAGACCCTGTAGTTTTGGGTCTGTAGGACTACATATTCCAGCAGTTCACCAATGGGTTAGATGTTGGGGTGGGACAATTTTAAGCCCTGCACACAGGCTTGAGAAATATCTGAGTTGCTAAGCCCCATGACTTTAGAGATGCCACACTCTCAGGGGCTGGATTCTGCAGCCACCCAGCAACTAGTGACAGCTTTACTCTGCTGCTCTCCACAGGAACAAAGAGGTCAGTGAGAAAGGGAAAATGATCTCCCACTCTCATGACCCAGGACAAGCTTTCCCACCTCCCATAGGTGGCAAGGGATAATGGAGGGGAGAAGGGCATCTGGCCGGTCATCACAGCCAGTTCATAGCATACAAGAGGCAGAGCCTCTTTTACTTTTTCTGTAAGGCACAGAGTCACATACATACAAATTTGATAGATTCAATTTCTAAATTAAGATTCCTCCTTCAGAGTTTTATCAAGTTAGCTAATGAGATTCACCATTATATCAAAGATCTCTCTGTGTCACACTCCAGTTTGGTTTTTATTTTGGTCTCTTTTTGTGAGATTAATATTTAATATAAAAATCTCCATGTTCTTTCCTCCCTCTAAACCCTTCCATAGACTCATTTGTGTTCCTTCAAATTCATGTTATATTTATCACTAATTATTATTGCAGAATTAGGTGTTTGAAATAGTGATTCATGTGACTTGAGAATCAAAATTCAACCAGCTTGTCGGGCCAACAACTCCCAGGATTCTCCTGTCTCCCTGTCTTTGTCTAACTAGTGCTGGAAATAAAGATACATGCCTTTGCAGCACACTTTTCCATGGGTTTCTGTCATCTACCTCAGGTGCTCAAGCTTGCATACAAGGAGTTGACCAATTGAGAAATCACATCAAACTCTCACTGTAATCTCGTATAACTTTTCATTCAACCTGTTGAGTCATGTCACATTTTCAGTTTGTAAAATATGAAAATTGGCTCAAGGCTTGAATGTGAGAAAGAGAATAGAGCTTTTCACATTCAACTCAAAGCATCTTACATCTTGACGTACATTAGACAACAGTATTTCTCTTGTTAGCTGCCATCCACTTCTTGTGATATTTGTATGTATATTTGAAGAATGATGGCAAGTTAACGATGGCAACAATAAATCTGTCATTCTCTCGCTTGTTAAATAGAATTGATTTTTTTTCCTAGAAAGCCTGGTTGGTTGGTAAGTGCTTTGGTGGAATGCATGATGGAAGCGACTAGTTTCCATTTCTGAGCCTTAACTTCAAGTGTGCTAACAATTTGTATCTCGGTCCTTTGAAGACCATACACACATATACTTTTCACAACTCTAACAATATTCATCCTTGCTAATTGATGTGATTTTAAAGGTCTCCAGTTTCTGGCAACTGTATACAGGCATTTCATATATACTTTTAAATTAATTTGAGATTACTTATCTCAAATCTTCAGTATCTGAAAGCAAAAGTTTGATTCTGACAATAGGCCTAATGTGGATGAAGTTCTTTAAGTTACACTAGAAAAAAATAATGAGCTGCCCCTTAAGCTGTTTGCTCTCCACCCCAAGTGACAGGTTTTGTAAGCTCCCATTTCTCTCCAACTTCATCTTGAAATGTTGGTTAATTCATTATTTCACGACTTTTCTGAAGACTGAATACAACTTAATAATTATTTTGTAACTTCTGCTTTTTGTTCCCTGTAGAATCAGTTAAAATATTTTTACGAAAATGATTTCTGAATGAAAACCAATTTCAGATGATAAAACAAACACTTGCACACATATATTTTTTAGAATGGCATCTGACATCGAGTGGGGTAATTTATGCCTTGTATCCCATCACTGGATACAGAGTCAGGAATAGTTCTGTTACTTTATAGCTTTTGTGGTCTATACAACCAAGTACCAGCCATAATGCTATACATTAAGACACTGTCTTAAAAATAAACAAGCAAGCAGGTAAAATAAATTAAATCAAAACAAAACTACCAAAACCACGACATCAGGTTTGTTTGCTTTATTGTGTTTTCTACCAAAGATTTGAGAACCTAAATAATTTTAGTGACATATTGTCCTTATGGTAGTTTATGTTACTACCTACCATTTATATAGAATAGAATACCCTGCACAAAAGCAACTTAGAGGACGATATTTATCTTATAATCCCAGATTACAATTTGGAAGTTTAGGGACGCTCAGGCACAAACTTTAATAAATGATACACAAGCGATTTACACTCATGATCAGTGAAAAATGGATTTCATCCAAGCTCACTGCATGAATGACAGTGCTCTGTTTTACTTGTCCCTTTTATGTTTTTATTTTATGTTTTATTTTAATCTTCTATCTAGGAACTGCTTCTAGCTAGAGAAGGCTAGAATTTCTTATATCAACTAACATAAATAATAAAATATTTTAAAGAAGTCCTCACAGGAGGGACCAATGCAAATATCTCACATTGAGATACTCTTTTACATTGTGTCAAGTTCACAATTAAAATCATTACTCACACCTAGAATTTTTAAGAATGGTGAAATAAAACAAACTCTTCTTAATTATTTTCATGAATTTGTTGTAACTTTAAATCCCACGTTTAACAAGGATTATTGCTCTTAATGAATTTCTTATTTGGCACATGCAGTCTAAGAGTTCATTAAAATAATTATCTCAAGTGAGTAATTGTGGTTTATAAGGAGGCTTTTAGGATGACAGAGAGCATGAAGTTGTGGGAGTGGGGGCCTATTTATGATGAAGATGAGAAAATAAATTATCAAAATATAATGGGTGGAAAACAAAAATAATAATAAAGACAAAAATCACTTTATTTTCAAAACTTTAATTATGCAATTACCATAGATGAAAATGTTATTTTATTAGTAACATCTAACACAGTATCTAATAAAGACTTCATCCACACTTTAAAATTAAGATCATTATATTATTATTCATTAGCAATGTGTGACAAGACTTCACTGAATTTCCAAACCACTTCAAGAGAATCATTTCATCCTTAATCTTTGAATCTTTCTTCGAGTAGGTTTGGAGACATTTGTCACTAGGTTTTGAAGCAATGGCTCATCTGTTTAAACAGCACTTTCTACTCTTCCAGAAAACCTGTTTGCTTTTTCCCCAGCATTCATATGGTATGTCACAAAATCTCTGTTACTCCAGTTCTAGGGAACCTGACATGCTCTTCTGCTCTTTTAGCGTGCGCGCGCGCGCACACACACACACACACACACACACACACAAACAATCTTAAATCTTAGAAAAACTATTACTATCCATAAAACACACACATATGCACACACTACCTTACAAAATCATAGACACTTACAACTGTGGTTTCATTTGTAAGTTGTAAGTTTTCAGTTCACATATCACTAAAAAGAAAAATTCTTAGGCTTAACTGCCCGTTTTGTTGTCACTTCAAATATATAAATGGCTCTGCAAACTTGTCAGTGTAAGTGTAAGTGCTGTGTAATTTTTCTTGGAAGATGTAAACAAGTTGCTACTCTTCCCACAGAAAACATTATTAGCATTAAAAAGAAATAGCTCCATCCACCTTTAACTTGTTAATCCATTGAGTTCATTGAAGTCAATTATAGAATCATTGGGGAAAAGTTACTTAGAATAATTTGAATGACCTGAAAATGCCAGCACAAAATGCAACGTGTAAGTAAAGACGTAAAGTAAATAAAACTGAACCATTAGAATTCTCTTAACAAGATGAGGGAAACTCAACCCTTAATTCTTGTTTCTTCGGACAGTAATATTTCTGCTGCTATTCCCTTAGAGATTCCTGGCCTGCATTTAAAGTTATTGTATTATATGTGTCACACCCTTTTTCCTCTACATTGAGAAAACAGATCATATACTTCAATACTCTATAATACAAGGGAAAGCCTCTGTATCAATAGCCAAATTTTCCTTACTAACTGCTCGAAAATTGGTGGGATATTCATCTAATTAAATGAAATTTAAAAAAAAATCATGGATTGGTCAGCTATCCATTATGTAGAAGAGTCTAAAAGAATGAGATTATAACATTGCATACATATTTAAATTTTGGGTTTTTCTACGTGTGTGTGTGTGTGTGTGTGTGTGTGTGTGTGTGTGCTTATGTGTGCATGTGAGTACAGATGCCACGGAGTCGAGAAGAGGGTTTTAAAACTCTGGAGATATGAATGGCTGGATGTGAGTTCTAGGAGCTGAACCCAGATCATATGCAAGAAAATTACAAATAGCCACTGAGTTAACCTTTCATTCCCATTAAACTGAATCATTTTCAGTTTACTTTTGGCAGCTACAGTGACAAATGAAAAGACATAGTAAATAATTGTTATATATTATATATATATTACACATAACAATATAATATAGTAAATATAAATATATATGTATAGAAAACATAGTTTTACAAATAAAGGTAATGTTCCAATTTTTATTGTGATATAGTTTAGGTTATTTTATTAAAGTATATTTTAGAAATGACATCTATGAGGAAGTCAGGTGCAAGTCATACGACTTAGCTACATTCCCTGGCGCCTTTGGGACTGCCGCCACACCCGCTCTTGAGAGCAAACATCTTGAGAGCTGCGCAGGTGTACCAGGATACTGGTGAATCCATTTTAGTGGAGATATGCCCCTGTTGCCCTGATTAGCTGAAGCTGTGTGCCTGGTGAGGTGGCGTGGCCTGCTGTGCATGGATGGGAACTGAGAGTATAAAAGAGTGAGAGGCCCAGGGTTCGGGGAGATATAAACAAGGGAGATATAAACAGGGAAGATGAGCGCGCACAAGAAGTGGTGCTGAAACCCGGGACCCGGGACCCAGGACAAGGGAAAAGAAACATCTTCAGGCACGAGCGAAGACCCCCTGCTACAGGGAGGATTCAGAACTGCATCATGGGGAAGGAGCGGTTAATAAAGGTTCCCGCAAAACAGACTGTTGAGAAGGATCCGGCATGGATTCAGAACTCTTCAGCTGGGGAACGGTGGGAATGAAGTGTTCCTGCAAAACAGACTGTTGAGAAGGATTCAACTGTGTGGATTCAGAACTCTTCAGCTGGGGAACGGAACTGATGAAGAGAAAAAAGAAAGTTGAAGACTGAATAAACTGCTGTTAGAAGGACTGGTGGTCGTGTTGTTCTTTCTGGTCGAGAGCAGACACGACATTTGGTGGCCCGTACAGGGAACCGACTCCCCCACCGAGTTCAGAACTTTCAGCAGTCAGTGGTTGCTGGCAGGGTAAGTTCAAGGTGAGTAAAACTTGCGACCCCAGGAGTTTGGGAAGGACCTCAGATAAAATAGAGGCAAGCATAAAGTTGCCAGGAAGCAGGCACAAGGTAATGAAAGGTTCATGGCTTTGGGACAAGTTAAGGTTCCTGGCTTTGGGACTAGTTAAGGTTCCCGGTTTTGGGACAAGTTAAGGAACTATGATAACCTCAGTGTAGTGATCAATAGATCCTCGCTGTGTAGTTATGCTTTTTTCTCCCATTGACCCTTTGTAGGTAGGTCTGATAGTTTTGGTCTTGTTTGTTCTGATATATGGACTCTGTTACTATTTGAATCGAGAGGCAGCCAAGACAGGTCAGAAAATCCTTATAGAGCAACAAGAAAGTATGTCAGAAGAGGAGAAGGGCTTAAAAAGAAAAAGGAAAAAGAAAGGAGACACAGTGTTATCAGGTGGACAGAAAGGACAAAATAAAAGAGCCGAGGCGGAGGAGGAAGGCGAATTAGCTTCTGGGCCTCCTCCCTATGCCTCCTCAGCAGCCGCCTATAGGTGGACCTTCTGTCCGGAGGTTTGGAGAGAGGTTAGATTCTCCTTGCTGGGATGTCCTGTTTTCACTGACCAAGCAGGGCAGAGATATCATGAGCCTCTAGATTTCAAAGTAATCAGGAATTTGGCTGAGTCTATGTGGACGTATGGCTTAACTGCCTCCTATACTGTGGCTCAAGTAGAGGCCTTAAATAGACACTGTATGACACAGTCAAATTGGGCAGGCTTGGTGAAGGCATGCCTTTCACCTGGGCAGTATTTAGATTGGAAAGCCTTCCTTATTGAATTTGCAAATGGACAGGCAGCTGCTAACGCTGCTGCAGGAAATCCAGCATGGGATAGAGATATTCTGCTTGATCAAGTTCGCTTTGCACAACAACAGACAGGATATCCAGTGCAGGTGTTTGAGCAGGTGAATCAGATTGCTATAAGGGTGTGGAAATCATTGCCTATCAGAGGGGAAGTTAGTGAAAACTTGACTCTCATATTGACTCCACAGATGGGCACACAGGTGATTGAGGTTATGGTCTCATCACCACGAGGTATTGTGTCCATCCCCCCTGGGGATCGACCAGATCCGGTGTTGATGTGGGCGAGAGGGTCTGTTTGTGTGTCTCCACAGGACCAGACAGAACCTCTTTGAGTGCCGGAGAGATTGGTGAGACGCTGCAAGAATGAGGCTCCTGATCCAGTTGCCCCTGTGGATGAGGTGGATGGTTCCACAAGCACAAACGATGGAGCCGAGATGGGAGATCCTTTCGGTGTTCCAGAAGCGGATACCAGCTCGACATGACGTTCAAATTTTTCTATGCCTTTTTGATCCCTGAATTCCCCTTAAAGAGATAGCCCCTCTGGCTATCTATCCCTTGCTTCAGGGAAGATGAACGGGGATGAGAGCCCTGGGATGTATGCTTGTAATAGTGTGTGTGTGTTGTGTGTTTGGCACATGTGTTAGGTGCAGAGTGTGTGGGCCCGCACTTTTGCCATGGTAGCGTAGGCTTTTGCTGCAGTGGAGGCGGGACAATCTCCTCAGATTCGGTTTGCCGCTCTAAAAGAAATAATGCTGTGTTATGCCGTGGGGTGCGAGGCTAAGCACTGCACAGAGGATAGCTTGCTGTTGGCATCCTGTGGAAGGCACGTCTGATTGCATGAAGGTTCAGTGTCCTAGTTCCCTTCCCCCAGGAAAAATGTCACGGGAGCTGGCCAAGACCTCTCTGGGTGATGAGCCCAAGGGATGGTTTTGTGTAGGGCCCCTATGCTTGCACACTGGGGATCAGACC